>NC_140591.1:1445125725-1445725725 GCF_964204655.1 Triturus cristatus
CCAGATGGGAGGAGGCATCGCCATCATCCACAGGAACACCATCCGTCTCACGACCAGCACCGACAACACCCTGACCAGCGCCGAACACCTGCATTTCCAGATCCACACCAACCCGAACACCACCCTCAGAGGCACCCTGATCTACCGACCCCCTGGACCACGCACGCAATTCAGCGAGGACATCGCCGACTTCATCAGCCCGCATGCCCTCCCCTCCGCTGACTACATCCTCCTGGGAGACCTCAACTTCCATCTGGAAAACAACAACGACCACAGCACCAGCACCCTGCTCGACAACCTCGCCAACCTGGGACTCAAGCAACTGGTGTCCACCCCCACCCACCTCGCCGGACACACACTCGACGCCGTCTTCTCATCCAGCACAGACATCGACTTCAGCCACGCCACAGAGCTTCAATGGACGGACCACAGCTGCGTCCACTTCACCTTCAAGAGAACGACGACCCACCAACACCAGCAACACACCGCCCGCAGAAGCTGGAACAAGATCACAGCAGACCAGCTCGCCACCTCCCTGAGCCAACACCCTCCTGCCAGCTCAGCAAACCCCAGCCAGGCCGCCGAGAACATCACGAAGTGGATCAGCGACTGCGCGGACAAACTCGCCCCGCTGAGGACCCCGCCTAGCAGACCCGGCAGCAAGAAGGCCCCATGGTTCACCGACGAACTCAAGAGCTCCAAGAAGAACTGCCGAGCCCTCGAGAAAGTCTGGAAAAGGGAACCGACACCGGACAACAGGACCTCCTACAAACTTGCCACCCGGAAACACCACCAGCTGATCCGCGCCGCCAAGAGAACAGCATACAAGGACCGGTTGGACAACAACGCACACAACAGCAAGGAACTCTTCAACATCGTGAAAGAGCTCTCCAACCCCAGCGCAGGAAACAACGACATCACCCCATCGCAAGACCTCTGCAACTCCCTCGCCTCATACTTCCACAACAAGATCACGGACATACACAGCAGTTTCAACAACCAACCAACGCACACCACGACCGACCAGCCACCCCCCCCCACCACCACCCTCCACGCCTGGACCCAGATCAGCACCGAAGACACCATCCGCACGATGAACTCCATCCACTCCGGATCACCGACCGACCCTGCCCTCACCACGTCTTCAACAAGGCCGACACTGTCATCGCACCCCACCTGCGAGAAATCATCAACACATCCTTCGACACCGCCATCTTCCCCGAAAGCTGGAAACACGCCGAACTCAGCGCTCTACTCAAGAAACCAACAGCGGACCCCACCGACCTCAAGAATTACCGCCCCATCTCGCTTCTCCCGTTTCCAGCCAAAGTCATCGAGAAGACCGTCAACAAGCAGATGGCCGCCTTCCTCGAGACGAACGGATCCCTCGACCCCTCACAGTCCGGCTTCCGAGCCAAACACAGCACCGAGACCGCCCTCATCGCCGCCACCGATGACATCCGAGCCCTGATGGACAAGGGAGAAACAGCGGCCCTCATCCTCCTAGACCTCTCCGCGGCATTCGACACGGTCTGCCACCGCACCCTAATACAGCGCCTCAGCAACATCGGAATCCAGGACAAGGCGCTGGAATGGATCATCTCCTTCCTCGACGGAAGAACACAGCGAGTCCGCCTACCACCGTACAAGTCAGAGGCCTCCGAAGTCATCTGCGGCGTCCCCCAAGGATCATCCCTGAGCCCAACCCTCTTCAACGTCTACATGAGCCCCCTCGCGGCCATCGTACGCAAACACCACCTCAGCATCATCTCCTACGCCGACGACACCCAGCTGATCCTCTCCCTGACCAACGACCCCGCCGCCGCCAGAGCCAACCTGCACGAAGGGATGAGAGAGGTAGCCGAGTGGATGACGACCAGCCGCCTGAAACTGAACTCGGACAAGACGGAGGTCCTCATCCTGGGCTCCTCACCCTCCGCCTGGGACGACTCCTGGTGGCCTCCCGCCCTGGGCACCGCACCCAAACCGACAGACCATGCACGCAACCTGGGCTTCATCCTGGACTCCTCCCTCTCCATGACCAGGCAAGTCAACAGCGTCTCCTCGGCGTGCTTCAACATCCTACGCATGCTACGAAAGATCTTCTGGTGGATCCCCACAGAGACCAGGAAGACCGTCACCCAGGCCCTCGTCACCAGCCGACTGGACTACGGCAACGCCCTCTACGCCGGGACCACCGCCAAGCTCCAGAAGAGACTCCAGCGGATCCAAAACACCTCAGCCAGACTCATCCTCGACATCCCACGATCCAGCCACATCTCCGGACATCTGAGAGACCTTCACTGGCTCCCCATCAACAAGAGAATCACCTTCCGCCTCCTCACCCACGCACACAAAGCCCTACACGACCAAGGCCCGAGCTACCTCAACAGCCGAGTCAACTTCTACGCTCCCAAACGCCACCTCCGATCAGCCAACCACGCCCTCGCCGCCGTCCCCCGCATCCGAAGAGCGACTACAGGAGGAAGGTCCTTCTCCTACCTGGCCGCCAAGACCTGGAACTCCCTCCCGTCCGTCCTGCGCCTGACCCAAGACCACCTCTCCTTCAGGAAGAAGCTGAAGACCTGGCTGTTCGAGCAGTAGCGGCACCCCCCCCCCCCCAAGCGCCTTGAGACCCTATGGGTATGTAGCGCGCTTTACAAGTGCCACTGATTGATTGATTGATTGATCAAACAGCTCTTCGAAGGTGGAGACCTTGCTGCCCTTGATCCACCCGTCCAAGGCCCGGCTGTAAAAGTTCACGTATTCTACCCATGTGGTGCCCGGTATCTTTTTGCAATCTCGGAACCGTTGCCGGTACATATCGGGGGTGAGTCCATACCGGCCCACGAGGGCTTCTTTCATGTGGCTGTAGGAGTTCATGACCATGGAGGGCAGATCCAGCAGGGTATCTCTTCCTTCGCTTAAGAACCGGCCCCACAGGCCAGCCCCCCAATCCTTCTGCGGGACTCGGTGAGAGGTCATGGCGACTTCGTAGGCCTTAAACCACTGCTGGATATCGTCGTTTTTGTAATACTCCTTTACCACATCCTTGGGGATGTGGACTTTGGCTTCCACGGTGGGAGCGGATGGTAGATTCCCGGAAGGTCGTGACTCTTCGCTTTTAGCCCTCAACTCGATCTCTTTCAGGCTGCGTTCATGTTCCAGCTGGAGTTTCTTTTCGTCGTGCTCTCTTTGGCGTCTCTTCTCCTCGAGTTCCCCCTGTAGCCGTAACTGCTCGACGGCTAACTTTTTCTCGGCCAGTTTTATTTCTCCCTCGATTTTCAGCTTGGCCAGTTCAAGTTCGTGGTTGCGGTTTCTCTCTTGGGGCCTCATGTAGGTAGCATACCAGTTACCACTTCTAAAATACCGAACGATACCGAATCGGTATTTTAGAAGTGGTAACTCGTATGTAGGTATTGAGTCGGTATTTTTTACCGATTCGTTACAAGTCGGTAATTACCGAATCGGTATTTACCGATTCGGTAATGAGGCATACCTTCCCATTGATGGGAAGGTATGCCTCATTACCGAATCGGTTAATACCGATTCGGTAATGGGGGGAACACATGAAAGGGTGGCAGGGTGTCACATTGACACCCTGTTGCACCCCTGATTCGGCCATGTGTGCACATGTGGCACACATACATGCCCTAAGGGCATGTATGTATGCCCCATTGCACACTGCTACGCGCATCAAAATGCTTAAACACATACATAAATTATTTACCACCAACTTTAAGTTGGTGGTAAATACCGACTCGTAAACACACCCACACACTCCCCCTACATCTCGATTTTGGTTTCGGAATTTACCGAATCGGTAAAATTACCGATTCGGAAAAGTTACCGATTCGGTAACATTACCGATTCGGTATTATCACCGAATCGGTAATTTTACTGATTCGGTAAATTCCGAAACCAATAATTGTCCCCCTACATACCAATAGCCAAAATACCGGTCGGTAACGGTATAATTACCGAAAATCGGCCGTTACCGACCGGTATTTGGCTACCTACATGAGGCCCTTGGTCTGCTAGTTCCTCGGGGGACAGGTTCCCCTCTGGCCCGTTGTTTCTCACCGGGATGCTCCGTGGTTCATGGGCAGAGTCTCCTTCCGTTTGGGTCGGGGGCGCCCCCGTCTCGACCCAGGTCTTCAATACTTTCTGGAAGTCTTCCTTTGTGCTTAATCCGGTGGTAGCGATTCCAAGGTCTTTGCAAAATTGTTTTAATTCTCTATGCGTATAATAGTCCAATTGATCCTCTCGGAACGGTGAGCTCATTTCGGTAACTGCGGCACCCAGGGAGGTTTCTCCTTCCATCTGTGTTTGGTAGTGCGTCAGTCGTTCTCTGCACGCTCTCTTTCGGTGTCGGCTCGTATCCCGTCGTCTGCCACCAAATGTTGGAAAGGCGTTCGCCGGAGGGGGGTTCGGTACACGTCTTGCCCACCCCTTTGACCCACCTCTCCCAAGTAGGCCGAACCAGGCGCGCACACCCTGAACTTACACTACGAACAGAGGGACACCACACGTATTCTTTGTAGGACGATAGTTTCTTTTATCGAAGGTTTCAAGGGATCTTTATGATCCAAGGAGTAAGTAGTACATCAGCGGCACAAGATACTACAAATCGGTGGTAGGGGAATGGGGGTAGCGGGACAGTCTTTGAAGGTAGTGTCTCTGCAAAGTACCCTGCGGATAGCTCACAATCCTCGAGCTGGAGGGTGTTGTTTCTCTGGGCGATCTCTTGCCAACTCGTACTCGAGGGGAGCGCCGCGAGTCACTCAGCAGGCACAGCTAGTCGGAGTTCGGGAGCCGCGATCTCGTCAGCAGGGCTCAGATGGTTCAATGGCTGGGGGCCGCGAGTCACTCAGCAGGCCCAGGTGGTTCGGAGTTCGGGAGCCGCGATCTCGTCAGCAGGGCTCAGATGGTTCAATGGCTGGGGGCCGCGAGTCACTCAGCAGGCCCAGGTGGTACGGAGTTCGGGAGCCGCGATCTCGTCAGCAGGGCTCAGATGGTTCAATGGCTGGGGACCGCGAGTCACTCAGCAGGCCTAGGTGGTTCGGTATTCGGGAGCCGCGACAGCGTCAGCAGGCTTCGATGGTTCCAGGTCTTCTCTGCCATTCGTCCCTCCGGCACCCCCTATTATACTCCCCCTGCCCTTTGAAGTCCGGAGTCCTCGCAGAGAGGGGTCTTTGGTGACTGAGGGGGTTCGGCGGGATTTCCTGCCGCTCGTTTCTTTGGTCTTTTCAGGTGGGTCTGGGAGGGTCCCCAGACGCTCGGCAGGCGAGGCGCCTGCTCCCCAGGGGCCTGGTGGCCGATCGAGCCCTCCCGGGGGAAGGCGATCCGAGGTGCGACTGGGCTGGCACCTCTTGGTCTGGCTCGGGGGTTCCCGCTTCCTCGGTCGGACATGCGTGGTAGGGTGTTGAGTCTGTCGGGGACTCTGGCCGGCCCTCGGGTCTGTGTGGCTGGGGCGGCCGGAGTCGGAGATGCCGTGTCTTGGGGGTGGTTTCAGGCTGGCGGGATGATCGGGAGGGCATACGCCGTGAGGCCGGTCTCACAGAATGCCACAGCTCGAATAGCGGCATGTTTGGGCTGGGTGACGTATATACTGCTGTTCTGTCTTAATGTGCTGTTCTGTCTTAATGTGCTTATGTTTTTTGATATTTCGTCATGTGCCGTGGTGGAGTGCGCTGCTGTGAGCACGCGATACCCTTGCAGGGTTGGACAGGCCGTCTATTTCACCCAACATTTCCCGGCGGGCTGGAGCCCTGCAAAGCCGGCTTTGAAGCCCCGGTCCCTCCTTCTGTCTGTCACTCTGCCCAGCTTCCAGGCGTTAATTACAGGCGCAAGAGAGGGTTCAAGAGGCAGAAAGGGAGGGAGGTAGAGGGAAAACGATCAGAGGGAAAGGGGGAGAGAGAGAGGGAGAGAGTACATGGTTGGAAAGACAAGCATTTTCAATGCAATCGCGGCATCGCAACGATGTGGCTGGCGATTCAAGGAGGGAGGGTGGAGGGAGGGACCGAGGGAGACAGGGGTGGTGGTTGTATGCACACAGGGCACAAGTCCTAAACAAGCAGCATGAGCTGCCCGCCTCTCGTGCACACCGGCTCCTACTGCATGCGCCGCTGCCATGTTTACGTCAGGCAGAGATGTGCAACAAAAAAAAGTGCAATCTGGCGGACGAAAACTGTAAAAAGTAACCGTTGCCTCCGTCCTACATGGAAGTCAGTTTGACATCAACAGCCAGTAAAAAGCCAGCTAACGAACCAGTTGCGAATCTGTAAAAAACAGATTCGCAACTGGTGCCGCAGCTGCTGAGGAAACACACACACAATTTAAAATCATCTCACGGTTCAGGCGAAAGAAAGAAAACTATTCCCGTTCGTCCCTCTAACTTCAAACACCCTTGTGCAGGCGTGTCGAGACGAGCATACATGGGTCCAAGAGTAAAATACCTACCAAGAGAAGGACTGCCGCACAAACATGCCCTCTCGTTCTCCTACACTCTTCTGTTATTTCCATACATTTATTACGGCTACACAACAACTCTGACTTTAGTGTTCGTCAAAATTGTTTTCCAACTAAACAAGACGTAAACTTGCAGACAAAATGTTCTTTTCCCATCGTATTGTTTCGCTTCTATCCATTAGAGCCATAAATATAATTTTTTGTGATTTAGTGTTGAGAAAAAGCCTTTCGTTTCACTTGGTAGAAATTTCACTCACTTCTCTCACCATATTTTCTGCTGGACACGCTAATTCTCGTGTGAAGCGTACAAAATATTACGTGGTGAACAGTGTGTCAATTTCAGACCTCAATGGATATAGTAAGAGAAAGACAAAATAAAGAGTATGTGAGAGAGAAAGAAACTAGTGTGTGTACATGGGGAAGAAGAAGAGAGAACGAATTTATTCTGCCAAAGAAGTGCAACAAAATACATATTCTATTCAGAATTCACTTTAAAATATACGTATTTTTCACAAGCATAAGTTTCCAGTTATTTCATTCAAAGTGCGAGTAGCTCATTCAATGAGTTTTGTATACTCCTCTGCAGTAATTTTTTTTGCAGAGTTTCATATAGCGTGAACTTGATCCGAATCCCGTATCAGAGCGCTTTACATAGCACCAGTTACGTTACCTGAGGACACACATTAATTTTTGTTTAGGCGAATTAAGATTAAGTGATATGCCCAGAATCACAGGATGTTCAGCGTCATTGCCGAGACACGAACACCAGTTCAGGGTCATTGCCGAGACTCGAACCCAGTTCCCCAGATTCGAGATCGACCGCCCTAGCCGTTAAGCTAGAGGCTCACGCCTGACTTGGGACTGAATAAGGTTTTCATATATACAGCTCTGACTGTTTTGCAAAAAAAAAGCCGATTACAAGCTCCACATAGTAGAGATAAATTCGGGAAGTGGTACACGACGAACACAGAAAACTTGAGAAGGCTTTCTTGAAACGAATACTATTTGACCGAACTATTAACATTTTAGGACTTAGCCCTTTCATCAGCGAGGCAAAATATTTTAAGGTTACCATAATTCTGCATGTCACCAATGATGCAGTGTCCATTCGTGGATATACATTTTAAAACCTACTGCATCTTGGGAGCTGCAGTCCAGGGTGAGAGAGTTGTTCTAGCTGCTGAACTAACACCCCAGGAAAGAGTGACGCTCAAGAAAAATCCTAAAGGGGATGCTCAGTGTCCTTCGTGACATCTAGCCATCAGGTAATCACATGAATTTTCACTTTTGTCTCAGCCCTTTATAACAGCAGTTTCAAAGTCCTCAGGTTCTTGCGTGAGCAACTGATCATATCAAGAATATTTACATTTTTATTCCGTGATTTTTGTATCCTTGGTTTTACAATTGTTATAGACAAGACTACAAGTCCCAGAATGCAAAGAATTGGCTTCTCGTGCATGGATTTCGAGAACCTTGACATATGTAGTAGCTATGTCACCGTTAAGTATTGGAACGCATTCCATGTCTACACTCCCGTTAGCTCAAATTGATACGCATGACATATTTCTAAACTGACATATTTCAAACGTTATCTACTGGATGATCAGGTGTCCACTAAATTATCGTTTAGGATTATTATAAAAAGCCTTTCATTTCAGGACCAGAAAGCACTAAGTAAAGTTGACATAAAACACTTCGATTTTGGAATACCTCGATAAACAATCATCATTAGAATATTAACACTACACCGCACATACCGTGGGGTTTGTAATCATTCCAAGAGTTTCTCTTGCAGACCGCTCAGCGATTAAAATGTGGACGTTTCATGAAATATTTCTTGTAACGTTTGAGTCACAAGAACGTTTAAAAAAAACATTTCACGACAAAAGGCATTCCGTATAGTAAAACTATAAAACAAACATTTTCGAAAACCAGTCATTTTGTTGGTCTTTAAAACGCGCTTACCTACATGTTCAAAACGGGGTGAGAATGAAACCAGCTTGTAGCGACGCACGGTGAAGGCAGGCAGGACGGTAGCCGTTAGCTAACAGCTGCTTTGAATCAGAGAAATTACCAGGAAAAGAAAAACAAGCCCGGAAGACATTTCAGATATAAGCCCAGCGGAGCGTGGCGCGCGCGCGCGCGCTTGGGGGCGGGGGAGCGGACCCTTTGAAGTGCTCCCAAAAGGCGGAGTGCATGGCGGCACCAAGCGCGTGATTGTGCGTGTGCTAGCAATGCAATCCGCTTTTTGGGAGCACTTTTAAAAGCCCCTATAGTCTCGCTCTGCGATCGCTTACGCGGTAGCAAGGCGAGACCTAAAAATCGAGAAAACCAAAACATAGAACTTGCAAATGAGGTCGACCCCTTTATGTTGCCTATTTTATTTTTGCTTTTAATCACCTGGTTGGACTGAGCATGTTTACCACCAATGTCCACTGTCCACCTGTTAAGATAAGGTTTCTGTGGTGGAGCTATGGTAACATACATGTGCGCACTGTTGTGGGCAACCCATGAGAGATTACTGTTGTTCAATGCCTGGAAGCTGCACAGAGGTGGACATAGGCCTAAACCTTCCTTTTAAATATTAATGAGTCTCCCTTTTTGACTTATTGCCCACGAGGACAGAGTGCATGGTATGTATTAGTAGAACATGTGAAAGTTATTGTTGAACATGCCCTTACACTGAAATATCACTAAAAGCTATTTGCATTGCAACAATGCTGGCTGATTTCATAGGTAAACATTAGGCTACATTGTTACAGTTAATAAATGCAGAATCTGGATTGATAGATATGGATTGGTAGCAGCTAGAGAAATAATTTAACAACTTATTTTTATAGCTATTCAAAATCTGAGAACATTGGCATTTGTCTAACTATTAAGCAAGAGGTAGTGTTAAAAAGTAAACATGTTGCTGTCTAAAACTTAGAAGTATTTAACTGTCACCTGTCAGCTGGATGACTCCAGTGTGGTGAGATGTGGATTGCTTCTAACAGAAGGCAAAAGGCTTGGATGTGGGGAGGTGGTTGCATTCTCTTGATAGGTGAGCCTGGGGCTATGCCAAAGGACTAGTTAAACTTCAAAATGACCTACCTTGTCTCAAGCAGAAAAAACAAGTGCTAATAAAATGTAAAGTTTTTTACTTCTGTGACAAAGTAATCTGATCCCAGGGCATATGGACTTCTTCCTTGGACAATGATAGCCACATATTACTTTTCTAACACAAATAAAAAATATCATAGGGGATAGAAACGTAGCTCGACAGGTCTTTTATTCCACAGGGCATTTCCCCAATGGGCTGGAGCCCTTGGAGGCCGCTCCTGGTGACTGTCACTTCCCCCCTCTCCTGGAGGTTAAGAGTATCATGCACATGGAGGCTTAAGTGAGGGAGAACGTGAGGGAGGGATGGTGAAGACAATACGAAAGTGATGAAGGAATGCGAGAGCAGAGAAGATAGAGAGAGAATGGATGAATTAGAAGAGAAAGTTTTGCAGGGAGTTGAAGGGAGAGGCCTGGAGCGAGTACTTTTGAAAAGACTGTTTTTGATTCCCCAGTTCGGCCCAGGATATAAACAGCAGACTGGCACGCGCGTTTTACTTCTTTACAATTTAATGGCGAGTAGAGTGATTGTCCTTGCCTTTTGTAATATCTTTTCTTCTTTCGCAGCAGAGATCAGTCATAATTATAAAACGGTTTTATGCAGACAAACAAGGCAATCTCTTAGTACTGTGCCAAATTTACAGAAGCTCCTGTAACACCTTTATAGGTAATTAGCCCTGAAGTTGTCACTAGTAAGATGGCGCTTCAGAAAATGATTAGCTCGCGAGAGGTGCATTTCCATTCGAGATGCAACCGTTTCGAACTCTTGCTGCGAGAGATGGAAGCTTCTGCCAGCGCTATCGCTTCCACCACAGCGTGATTTACAGAAATGTGTTCCTCATAATAAGATTAGATTTTTTGTTGTTGACGAAAAGCAGTTAGTAACTGCATAAGGACACAAACCTGTAGTTTGACCTACTTTTCCAAGACGCCAACTTTAGTTTTGAGTAAATTGTCTCCCAATGCTGAACATTTGAGTGGAGGACTGCAAAGAAATAAAAGGACACCAGAAACCACTCTGCTCGTTCACTTCATTATATGAACCCTGTAGACCCTGAATCGTCGCCTCTGTTTTACAATCTTGGGGGCATATCAGCAACACCCGGCGATAATTATCGCTAAGCGCTCTTAGCATGAGGATAATTATTGCCGGGTAACGTGGATTTTTATTGCTGAGATAGCATGCTATTAGCAACGCTTATCTCCTCACCGATAAAAATCCTCACGCTAACTGCCTAACGCGAGATTATCTCTGGAAACCCAGCTGATAGGGACTCACAAACTTAGCCATGATATCCACCTTCCATAGGATGTCATGGCTAAGTCAGGCCTGAAGCAGGCGTAAGGAAAGTAGCGATAACAGGGGTTATCGCTACTTTTCTTGCCGCTATGCTTCATAGCGTGGGGCTTGATGATAGGAGAAATGTCGCTTAGCGACATTTCGCCTGTCATGTTAGGTCAGGAACGACCACTTTGCATCTCATTAGAGATGCAAAGGTGGGCGTTAGGAATCCCCACGCTAAAGCAAGGTTTCACGTGTTAGCGTGGCCTTGCTAATTAGGCGATAAAATGATCGCCGCTTTTCAGCCGAGAACTGCCGCAAAAGCGGCGATAATTTTTTATCGCAGCTTGTAAATATGCCCCTTACTGCTGTATTAAAGGGACACTATTCTACCCAAGCCTGGAACCAATGGATACCAGTGGAATCCCCAGGGGTGAATAAACATGGGAGCAGATTTACAAGCCCCGTGCCCCACTTTTGCGTCACTTTTAACTTGGGAAAAGTGACGCAAAAGTGGCGCAAGGGGCTTGTAAATCTGGCCCATGGTATCACCGTATCATAACCAAAATATCGTCTTATAGAAACTTTGAGTCCCAAATATTGTTTGGAAATAGATTGCCCTGCTAGAGTTATTAAGAGAAAATCTACACACAGTATTAAAATATTTTTGTAAAACAATGTTAATGACACGATATACCTATCAGATGCTACTATTGCTAACTAGAGTCTGACATACTGACTGATGGACGATGGCATAAGGTGCTCCCCTGACACATTATAGCCGCCATTGGCATAACATTGATAACGGTGGAACATATGGATACTCATACATAATAAGGCAATCCTGCCATCAAGTGACCAGTGTGTTGCATTGTAAAGCATGTTGCTGCCGCTAGGGTAGTGCTTACTAGTGTAGTGGTCAAGTGTGGTCTAGTGGAGTGTAATGTAGTTTGATAGGGCTTTATTGATCTATTCCAGATAGGTTCCAGTCTAAGCTTGTGGGCCTGGTTCCTTTTTCCGATTAGGCAGACACTAGATCTGAAAATGTTTTTATGCAAGGTTACCTGGTTTGAAGGAGTATGTTGTATAATTGGTTTCATGTCCAATTTAGTGTCATCCAGAACTTGCATGCATGGTGTAGGCCACACTGTTGTACTGTGGTCTAGACAGGAGGTTTTTGCATGTAAGGTCTTAAAAAATGCCCCAGTCTTTATGTTGGGTAGACTAACGCATTTTAAATTAAATACATACCCCTACCTCTTCTATCTTTGGATATGAAATAGCACAATGTTTGCCATGTCCGATAGTGGGACTAGCAGAAGCCTCTATGCTCGGTTTCCCTGCCTGAATTGATGCAAGCAAGAATATTTGAGGTTGCAGTATTCCATTTGGTGCAAGCCAGACCTGCATTCGAGGCCTGTGTTTAGTACAGTGGTGTTGGCCAAACAAAGTGTGCAAAGTCATTGATCACAGTATGTGTCGTCACACCAATTATAGATGAGTTTAACAGCACAATTTGAAAGTTCATGCCAACAATGTGTGTGATATTATAATCAGAAGGGAAGGGGAACAGAAAAACCTTTTAGAATGCCGGATGGTATCTGAGTTTCTTCTTCTCACTAGTAATGAGTACCATTGCTTGACAGTGTGAACATAACAAGATGCACCATACACCGAGTGTTTTCTGAATCTGGGGATGGCTAACAAAGCCATGTTAGATCT
This sequence comes from Triturus cristatus, assembly GCF_964204655.1. Classification (NCBI taxonomy): domain Eukaryota; kingdom Metazoa; phylum Chordata; class Amphibia; order Caudata; family Salamandridae; genus Triturus; species Triturus cristatus. Next base: position 1,445,138,300 of record NC_140591.1, read on the forward strand.
TACATTTTCTTTTGCTGGTTTATAAGTTTCGCTGGAGGAAAAGGGATATATATGTCACAGCTTGCTTGAATTGTTATGCAGTGATTTGACTTGGAATTTTCTGGCTATTAGAAATCAGTGTACACCGTTCACACCAAGTCCAATGTGGTGACTGTGTCCTGGTTCCTCTTGAGCCAGCATAGAACGAAAGCAGGTGCCTCCAAGTTGATGTAGTCATGCTTGGGAAGCAAGAAGGTGATTTAACCTGGACCTGTAGAGAGAGCTCTAAGAGGGTTATTGTGCATCTCAGAATCCTGGGTTCTTTAATTACAATTGTGCAGTGTCCATGATCACTCCAATGTTCCTGATCTTACTGGTTGAAGGTATTGGGGTTCTGAATTATTTTGCCCATTGTGCACATGGCTGGATGGTTGCCTACTCACTGCTTTTGCAAATTGCAGCTTTTCTGTGTGGTTTTAGGTTTTTATCGATCCTGTGTTTGCTGGCATTTGGAACTTTGTGTGCTACAACACTGCCATTCACTTCCAAAGTGTGTGTGCTCTACCCCTAAAACTATTAAAACTTGGTTTTACTAAATTGGAGTGTTTAATTTTGATTTAAGGCTCTGTAAGGTGCACAGAATTTGTGCCAGTGAGAAGAGGTTAGATGTAGTGTGGACTGAGGTGCGTATACTAACCACATGTTTGACAACAATACATGATTTCAGAGAACACCATTATGTTTTGACTGGGCTGCAATTTCAAAGCAAAGGAGTGACACATCACAAAGAAAAGTGCATTTCCAGGTAGAAAAACTATTTTAGACAGTCAGTAAGTCACCCAAAAATTGTGCCTTGTAGGACCACAGGACAGTAGTGAACCTCCCAATTCAAAGGGTACACCCGGAAAGATTTCCTTAGGTAGACTTTGCTTATCGCACTACTACTGGAGAAAAAGAAAACAGATGTCTCGCATTCCTCTCTACGGCAAGTTAGGGTCATCTAGAGGCATAGTGTTATGAATTTGACAACTGTGCAAGTTAAGCTCTTTCCTGTAGAGATTATATGTGGATGCATGAACCCTCACCCTGGTCCCTGATTCTCTATGGAAACTGAGGAGGTGTTGTTGTGCAGTCTTTTGTGCCTGCTCTGCATAGAAAAATGGTTCTGCTTCCTTCTTTCGCCCTCATTTGCTCTGTGTAAGATCAGATGAGCTTGCAGTATTATGCACTACACATAGCTCTCCACACAGCAGACTGGAAGATTTATCTCTATTGTGTTTCTTTTTTTGTTAACATGACTAATGTCAACCTGCTACTAGAATAATATGACGGTCTTGAATACACTGGTAGCTGTTATCATCATTCCTAGCATTAGTCTTTGAAACGCAAAGTCTTGTACATACACAATCCAAAAAGGTGCCATATCTCATGTTTGCCATGCAGTTATTCCAGATTTGTAGGTAACGTGTGTGTTATCAGGAAAACCATGCCACATAAGGTAGGGTTGCATTGTTAATATACAAACATGTGGCATACAACATATTGGGAATACTATTCTATGATACTAGTGAACTCATAACATAGCATAACATAACATCGTCATTTAAAGTTACTTTTCACCAAGTTGTAAAAATCTAATTATATTTTGAAAGTACATTTTTTATAGATTTAATGGACCAATAACTTTAAGGAGGTTCCCTTGTTGCTTCCTCAGAGAAAAAGTGTTCAAAAAGAGTTAGCCTCTCAGCCCCGCTTGAAAGTGCCAATATATCTGAAAGTTTCTTGGACCTCCACAGTGCCTATCGCAGATCCTGTGTGAACCTTTGTTTTTGTCTGGTTCTTCAAGTTGTGCAACTTCAACATCTATCCTTTAGGCAGTCCCCTCCCCGTAGTTCCAACAATTTTGGGCCCAGTATGCTTGGACCACAGAACCTTCAACTCATCTACCATACCATCATAGGCCGTTAGGATTCTTCCGCTATACTTGGGGGGTATTCATAATTCTGGCTCAATACTTGGTCGCTATCTGTTCAAGCATTGGAAGTTCGAGGAGGTATTTCTCAATACTCCATCTTAATCTCCTCCTCCTGTGGGATGGAGCGGTCTCATGGCCGGAACTCTCCTCACTTGAGTTGTTAATGTTATCACATCACTTGGAACGCAGCTTCAGAAAGAGAGCTACAGGATCATGATTTTCTGGCAATGGTGAAACCACAATAACAATCTCACACCTCATTACTAACTATAATATAATTAATTAGTGATGACCTTCTCCCATAATCAAACATCACTTTGGCAGTGCTCTTTGAAGCAGCACAACTATTAGTAAAACACAGCTGATAACTAATAAAAATCAGAGAATTCCTCATCCTTCTTAGTTGATTTAAAACAACTCAAAGCCATCTCCGGCATGCCTAGGCAATGATCTTCCATTAAAACCCCACTATTCAAAATACTGCTGGATGGTTGTGTATTAAAATCACCACCGATCAATAACAGGTACTTCCCCCTTTTGCCCTCATTGGACAACTTGCAATCAGCAATATCCTCCCTGATACTTCTGATATAGGAAAATATGGGCCAGATATACAACCCTTTTTTGAGCTCGCAAACGGGAGATTGGCCAATTTGCGACTGCAAAAAAGGGTATTGGCATGTACAAATGCTATTTTGTGAGTCACTGACTCACAAAATAGCGTTTGTGACTCTCGCTATTAGGACGGGGCGCATCTTCCTAATAGCGAGACTCACTGCCATGTACTATTGTTTTGCGACCTCGCAGTTTACCACCTACTTCAAGTAGATGGTAAACCACTTGCAAATGGGAATGGGTACCCAGGGGACCACTTCCCCTTTGTGAGTGTACGAGAAAACATTTTTTAAGAGCAGGCAGTGGTCCCAGAGACCATTGCCTTCCCTTAAAAAATGAAACTGAAAAGTTTCTAGGAAAACGGGCTGCATTTAAAAAGAAAAACTGCTTTATTTAACAAGCATTTGCAATGCAATAGGTCTCGCATTTACGGGAGTTTGAGCTATTGGCATTGTAAATGACAATGCCTTTTATTTATGTTTTGGTTTTTAAAACATAAAATAAAAGGCATTGTCATTTACAATGCCAATAGCTTCCTCGCGTAAATGCGAGACCTGTTGCATTTTCAATGCTTGTTAGATGAGCTTCAAAGACTTTTGAATGGAAGCATTAAAAGAAAACCTCTCATAACTGTACCAACAAATAGGTCCTTTTTCTCACCAGGCACATGGCATGCCTGATTAGAAGCTGTGTAGAAATAGCGCTTCGCGGTACTGTGGTAAACACTAATGTACTGGAATCTTTATTTGAATCCCTTTCGGAGCAGTCAGTAAAAGTGGCAAATATAATTGAAAAATTGAGCAGTTAACATGCACCTTTTGGTTTCACTTTTCCAAAATTATCCTACATAAAATCCTACTGAGCAATGTGCTGGGGGTTACTCACTTGGTGCACATGGGGTCTAAGTTTATACTTTTTGACAGGGCTGTTTTAAATTACCAGTCCGGCCCTGGACGTGTTCCAGAGTCGAGTCATGGAAAGCTGCATGTTTAAAGCAACAGATCACATTTTTAATGAAACTGCACTACAGCAACAGCACCGGCCCTGATATAATATTAATGGCCGCCGAGCAGCACGGTAGCAGCAGAAAGCCTTTTAGGCTCTTACGCAACACGTAGCTAAATTAATTATTTGCAGGGAAAGGATCCCATTCCCCCGGCAGCCTCCGAGGGATCAGTGAGAGCCGGACTGTGGAGGCGCTCATTAGAGACCCTCAAATTTCAGACACCGGGAGGAAAGAAGAGGCCTGACAGGGAAGGAGACACAGCGACACAGAGATCTGGAAGGGAGGGGGCGCGAGAAAGACAGGGACAGCGAGGTACAATGATGGAAGAGGTGGCGACGGAGCGGGCACAAAGAGGGGAGAGGGCGCGAGGTAGACGGGGACTGCAGGTTAGACAGGGACAGCGAGGTACAATGATGGAAGAGGTGGCGACGCTGCGCGAAAGTGAAAGCAAATTTGTCACGACGAGACGCGGCGGAGCGTGGCGCACGCGCTTGGCGGGGACAGGGGAGCGCATTCCAGGCGGGGGAGCAGACCCTTTGAAGTATGATGCCAAGGGCGCCAGTGGGCTGAAGCTCTTCCCCAAACGGATTGCATGGTGGCACGATGCACGTGATTGTGCGCGTGCTCGCCATGCAATCCACTTTTGGGAGCACTTTGAAATGCCCTTCTTACTAGAGTCTCGCATTGCGATTGCGTAAACGCAATAGCTAGGCGAGACCTAAAAAGCAGTCCCAGACATGGTGTTCTGCTGGCCCCAGCAGGCCACCATCACTAGGAGTGCTAACCATTCCCAATGGGGTCGCAAATTGCGCTTGCCTCATGATAATTGATGAGGCGTGCAATTTGCGACCCCAATGGGAATCACTAACAGTGTCTGTGACACTGTTGTACATTGCATTTTGCGAGTCGCAAATTGCGAGTCGCAAAGTGAGGCAATTTGCGAGTCACAAAATGTAAGAGTCGTACATCTGGCCCAAAGTTCCCCCACATCGACTAAACCTCTGGGAACCAATGTAATCATTCCGAATATTAATCACTCCACCTTCTGGGCCATTAAGCCAGACTCTCACGTGAAGTGCATTAGGTAATAGATAGGCTGCCACTAGCTGCTCTATCTTGCATTTCAATTGACGTGATATCCATACTGCAAGCCCTGCCGATGGCCGCCCCTTTTTGAAGCCAGCGGCTGGTATGCTTATTTCTAAGAAACCGTTTGCACTCATTTCATTAAGGGCTAACGTTTTTTGGAGGCAGTATAATAGTGTGCTGATCGATAAACTCCTGCCAGTCCTCTCCTCCATTTTATTAGCTAAGTCTGCAATGTTCCATTATTGAGCCCTCACACGTGGAAAATCTGAGAGGGCCTCATGTGGTGAGACAAACTGTGCAACTTAAAACTGACGATGTCTCTTGTGTACCTTCTGCCTCTCCCTATTCCCCTACCCCACTCTTCATCATGATGGCTGAGTGCTACCCTGGACATTTTTGTCTCTGTCTGTGGGGAAGGAGAATGGTGGGTTCTGCGTCATTCCTGCAGCATCATTCCGGGATCTACAGGGTAATTGTGATTTGAGTCTGACAGATTGGGTGTAGGGAATATATGAACTGAGGATGAACACATGCATAGATTGCACCAGACAGCCACATCCAACATTTAAACTACAATTCCCAACAGGCCATGAACTCTTTTGTATTCTGGATAGATGGCAGCCATCTTGGATATATAGGTATAATTTAGTTTGTGGCCCATGGCACCTTTGCCAAGCAACCATTATACCATATCACTGTAGCCAGGATCCTACTATAGGGATCTTAGCTTTCCTTACCAAGATCTGTTTGTTTCCCTATTAATTTGTGTTGAAGAACATCAGAAATACATGTTGCATTCAGAAAGTTATGTTGATGGAAATAAACTTTGAACTGTTATCTGGACATTTATGTGAACTCTTGGCTGAATGGAGGTCATCATATTTACTAAGGGGTATCTTGTCACATCAAAGGGAAGATTCTTAACCTGGACTATAATGCGCTTGCTTTATGTGACTGTCAAACTATAAGGTATTAGAGTTCTATTACGTTCGTATTAATTGCTAAGAACATGTTAGAAGTGTTAGTGAGCATATACTTGAGGTACTCATTCTTGGCCTGTTTCAGTTTCAGGTATTACAGGTTTCAAACCAAGGTACAGATAGTTGGTTTTTCCGAGCTATTGCTAAGATATATCCATTCACTATAGCAGTTAAGCACAGAACCTTCAACAGCAAGTTATGTAAGCTATCTCTTTGTCTTCTAGATAGCCACTACATCATACAGACAAACCTGATCAACAAAAGTTATGAGTCAGAGTCGTGGAGTCCAATGTTTCTGTCTTATCCAATTCCTTTTGAGATGTTTGTTAGACCTGGCATCCTTGGTGTGGTTCTCCCTGACTTTTTGCCTCTACCTCCTGTGTTTATGATGCTGTGCTGGATTTCGTATTTGCTGGTTTAGATGCTTTGGGCACTGTGCCACTGCTGATCAGTGTCAAAGTGCAAGTGCTCCCTGTATAAATTGATATTGTGATTGGTTCTCCCTGATTGGCATATTTGGTTACCAGTAGGTCCCTAATAAAGTGCACTACATGTGCCAGGGCTGGTAAGTCAAGTGGTACTAATGGGCCTGCAGCACTGATTGTGCCACCCACATGAGTAGCCCCAAAGAGATGTCTCAGGCCTGCCACCACAGTGCCTGCACGCAGTTTTGCTAACTGCTATTTTGACCTGGTCAGTGTACCCACTTGTCAGGCCCTACCCTCCCTTTTCTTATACAAAGGACACCCCTATGGTAGGCCCAAGGTACCCCCCTGGGCAGGGTGCAGTGTAAGTAAAAGGTAGGACATGTGCTGGTCAGGCGTGGCTCCTCGAGGGAGTGCTGCGGGGCGTTGGGACGAGGGAGGGGCAGGGTGTAGGTAGTAAACTCCGGCATATGGCCAACCGGAGTTAAGTGCATAAATAAATAAATAAAATGAATTACGTTGTGAGGGCTGCAACGCCATTTGCGTTGCAGCGCACGCAATGTAATTTGTTTTATTTATTTATTTATGTACTTAACTCTGGTCGGCCGTATACTGGAGTTTACTACCCCCACCCTGTCCCTCCCCCGCTCTGCCCCACCACCCCGCATCACTCCCTCGAGGAGCTGCGACTGCTACTGGTGTGTGTACCATGTTCTGTTAGTGAAATACTGCCAATTTCGTTTTTCACTATTGAAAGGCTATCTTGCCCATAGGACAGAATGGGGAATACTGTGTAACATTTTACCAGCATATCTTCCCATAGGAGTGAGATAGAAAATTGGAGTCTGGTATCCCTGAACTCAGAATTCAATAACACATATTTTTAGTAAGGATGGTTTTTAAATTCTGTGTTTGAAAATAGCACTTTAAGAAAGTGGCTATTTTCTTGTTCAGCCTTTCTGTGTGCCTCTGACTGGTTGTGGATTGACTGTCTGGCTTTGGAGTGACAGGGGCTGGGGTGGCTCCAGGAGTCTGGGTGAGTCAGCCTGCGCTGAATAGACCAATATGCATTTGGAGTGGTGGGCGGAGTAGTACCTGTCCGATGACCCTGTCCCACATCGACAAAGAAAGAAGTTCTGGCAGAGTGCACCCAGAACTGGTCTGGACTGGGTTTAGGACCCCTCATACATAGAGAACAAAGACTTTTGGGGTATAAAAATGAGAGCTGAACCCCCTATAATTTAGATCATCCTGGAATCAAGAAGAAACCTTTGCCAAGAAGAAGAGCGCAAAAAACTGAGAAGAAGGTCTGCCCTTGCTGTGCGTTCTAAGGCTGACTTGCAGTTGCCATTCTGCCAAGGAAAGGGGAAGGATTTTGCTTTGTGCTGTATCTCCTACTTGAAAAATAAATCTCCAAGGACCTGAGGAGAGCTGGCCTCCTGTTGTGGAAACTCAGGATCATCAAAGTTTCCAAAACCTCCTCTAAGTAGCTGTGTGTGTGTGTCTGGGCACAGCTGCACCCTTCGTGGGATTTACATTGCTGAGGAGTACTTTGTTTTTAAAAATCACCTCTACGGCGCGGTGTGCGTGTTTCCATGCACAGGGGACTGAAGCCGCAATCAGCTGCGAGGCCATCACCGCCGCTGGCCCGAGTCGACTACGAGACCATGATCATTCCCGTGTGGTGTGAGAGAACGTCACCGCCGCAGGCCCGAGTTAATTGCCGAAGATCAAGGAGGAGAGAGGGAGCGCTGTAACCCGATCGGATACAGCGCGTCGCCTGGCAACCGAAGTCCGAGGAAACAGCTGCTGTCGTCAGAGCCGCTCCGCCGGACATCCGACGCGAGGGAGGAAGAGAGCAAGGCAACCGACCAGGAAATGCTCGGACTCCGGTCCAGAGCTGATGCGTGTGTCGCAGCCTGGGGCGGGGTGTGAATAGGGAAATTGCTCTGGTCCTCCTCGCAGAGTGAAGCCTCTGCTTCAAGTACCACTGACGGCCCACACCTGCACATCAGAAGAGCTGCGGTACCGGGGCTCGCTCCTCGGAGTCTGTTTGTCTTCAGCATTTGGGGGCACATTTTTGGCAATTACCACTCGCTGAGCCAGCAGCCCCATGGGGGGAAGTCCATTAATGACAAGATAACTGTGCAGGTGACAACAGAACATGTACAGGTTCTAAAGAGAACAGTGCTGGCAATATTTTATTAGCTTACTAAAAGAAATACAGAATCTGCAAGTTAATTTCTACCAAGGACCTTACCAAAGACATTTCAAAGAATAGATAATTGTGTATGTTGGGATTTTTTTGTCGTTTTGGCCCTGCCAAGTTAGATAAAGATATCTTTATTTTTCTAAACCTGTGTGATGTCCATTTGTGGTGTTTCACTGTGTTACTGTGAGTGTTGGTACAAATACTTTACACATTGCCTTGGGGATAAGCCTGTCTCCTCGTGCCAAGCTACCAAAGGGGTGAGCAGGGGTTATCTACTGTGTGTTTCCCCCATACCCTGACTAGAAGCAAGGGTCCCTCGTTTGTTAAAACTACCTACCTCTGCCAACTCTAGACCCCCATTTCTAACAATGTTTCTTTCACTGGTCCTCATAATCCTTGTATGTGGTCATTACTGAAGGTGGTGAGTGAAAGAAATGTGCATAGCTCCTCTTTGATTCTGATCACAAGCTTAAGGCTTACTGATACATTATATTTTCAAGAGTGACTATTAATGAACTTTCTCAAGAATCGAAAGATGGAGGGAGAAGTTAAAGTTCCACTCAACTTCCCTTCAATGAACATGTAAAATCAAAAGGAGTGGAAGAGTTGTGTTGAAAAAGGAGGTGGGGAAGGCAACATCAACAGTGTTGTGAGACCCTCAACAGTGTTGTTCTGCCAGAGGCATATCTCCTGTTGGCGTACTTAGCCACTGATTGTTACATCATTGGGTCTTTTCCTCTATGAGGAGGGATTCTCTCTTGAATCTGACACAATATGGGACCCACCATGTGAGGAAAGAAAGTTTAAAAATGCCCCCACCTTTAGAAAGAACACATTTTATTAAGGAGAGGTTGGGAGATAGGACTGTATGAAATACTACTGAGTAGTATAAAAGCTGCAACTCAATTCTAGTCAAATACTGACTTGACACCGGCCCAGTCTGTTGTGTGGCTATCAGTATATGTCCCTGCATTCAAATAATAAAGATAGTAGTTACCTAACTCTTCCTCACTCCTGAGCTTGGCCATGGAAAGTCCATTGTCTGTAGTTGTGCATAAAGCTCTAGTCAATCTGCAGTTAACTAGAGGAGCTGAGATTAGTCCTGGTTTGATCACCAGTCGTTTGCCACTGGTAATTGCTATGGGAAAGTGCATTTAGGCAACTCAGTGATTATGATGGTGTCGGTTCATGGTATTACAGCCACTGAAAGAATGATGTCCTTACAGATGTTTTGTAGTCTTGAATCAGAGGGGAAGTCAGACCGACCTTCTACACACTTTTACAAGTTTGGAGCGTGGTAATTCTAAAGGCCAGGTAAATGCTTGATGAAAATTGCAAAATGAGATTTGAAAGCCAAACTTGTGTTTTATAAAAGTGAAAAACTTGTATTTGGGGATAAACAAACATGTATTTTCAGGTCAGTATGGGCTTTTGTTTAGAGAAAATTGCTTTATTTTCCAAAACCGAGAATATGTTATTTAAGAGGAAAATGAAAGTATTTCTTTTTTTTTTTAAATTGCAGAGGTGTTTTTTAATAGAGGACATTGATGGGAAATATTTTAGCTTTGTTCAGAATATGATCTACTAAGGTATGAGTGCAAATAGTTTGTGTAATGAAAAGCTCACATTTGAGGTTGAAATATATGTATTTTCAGAAAATCGCCATATGATATTTGTGCATTTCTACAAAACATGTAAGCTAATACTTGAGCAACAAAACATTTTTATATAGATGTATTTATTTATCTTATTTATATATAAAGTTTTACATAGCGTGAACATGATCCCGAGAAATATCAGAGCGCTTTACAATTGTGGAGAAAGGAAGGTAACAGTTGCAATACATGTGTCAAATAGGAATACAGACAGAATCACATATCAAAATAGAACTCACAGGACAAGAACAGTTACAGGTACAAGGGGTCAGCACAAAAAAAAGAAAATAAATGGTACATAGTGAGATGGGGGGAACAAGTGCATCGAGGAAGAGGAAAAAAAAAAGAAGAGAAATAGCATCCAGGGCAGGGCTTAAAGGTGAAGTCCAACGCATTAGAGCAGACGATCCATCAGCCTATTAAGGTAAGAACTTGTTCATAAGGAATCTTTTAACTTCCAATTTGAAGGCAACCTTGGAGGAGATTCTACATATTTCCAGTGGGCGAGAGTTCCAGAGCTTTGGTGCTCAGCCTGAGAAAGCTCGGTGACATGTTCTCTTTTTTAGAAAAATCTGGGGTTTCAGGAGGAGAGAGTTGGCACTCCTAAAAGGTCTACCCCCTCCAGATAGTTCCAGCTTTTGCGCTAGATAACTGGGGTTTTTTAAATGGAGGGCTTTGTGAGATAGGAAAGCAATCTTTAGCTGTATTCTTCCTTCGCAGGGCAGCCAATTTAGGGATTTTACGACTGGGGTGATGTGCGCATTTCTTTTGGTACCCGTAACCAGTCTGGTCGCCGCATTCAATGAGGCCCTTAGTGGGGCCAAGGTATATTTGGGAAGAGCACAGAGCATAGCACTGCCATAGTCTAGTCAAAACAAGCACTTGGACCACTTGTTTGAAGTCAGCTTGTGGGAGGAAAGGTTTGAGATTCCTGAGTAGCCTCAACAGGTGATTAGCTCCCTTGCACACATTGCTAATATGAGTCTTTATTTTCAAGTGCTTGTCCAGTGTGATTCTGAGGGAATAAGCTGAGCCAATAATGAGGGGAGCAGTTGAAGACGGTGAGGTGATTCATCCAGAGCTCTAGCTCAGGAGTGTGATTTGGAGGAGAGATGAGAAGGAATTCTGTTTTGCAGGTGTTGAGCAAGAGGTGGCTCACAGTTAACAAGTTTTGAGTAGTCAGTAGGGTAGTGTTGAGTGAGGTGATATTATCCAGGGAGGAGATTTTCAGATAAAGTTGAGTGTCGTCCGCATATATATGGAAGAGGATGTCCATGGAATTTAGTGCATTAGCTAATGGTTCCAAGAACAAGTTGAAGAGTATGGGAGATAGGGAGGACCCTGGGGGGGACCCAAGGATACTGGAGATGGCTAGGAGAGAGAGTGATTCACCTTCACTCTTTGGGATCTTGGATGGAGGGAGAACGAAAACCATTGCAACACCGGACCAGACAGTCCCATCCTGTGCTCTAGAATGGATAGGAGGTTGTACAGATTAACAGTGTTAAATGCAGTGGAAATAAAGGTCAAGGAGGATAAGGAGACACAATTCATTTTGATCAAGCATTTTTAAAATGTCATCCACAACGTGAGTGGGAGCCGATTTGGTGCTATTCCCACTACGAAAGCCAGATTGGTGTTGGAAATTTTTGATGTGAGCACAGAGATGCGATTGGATGCATTTTTCTAGGAGTTTGGTGAGGGTGGGGATGTTAGAGATAGGGCGGAAGTTGTTAAGGTCAGAGCTGTCTGCTGTAGTTTTCTTTTAATATAGGTGTTATCTGAGCTGCTTTTAGGCACTCCGGGATAGTGCCTTGTGACAAAGATGTGTTGACAATCTTTGTCCAGATCGGAGAGGCTACATCCTTGATTTCTGTAAAGATGGAAGGTGGCAACCGGTCGCTGAAGTGATTGGAAGGATTGATACTCTGAAGAACCTTTAAATGTCTCTTTCACTAAGGGGGTAAAGGTGTCCCAGGAGGCGTTGTTCTTGATGCCCAGGCTTATCGGTTTGATCTTGTCGGATAGGGCTGGGTGGGGTGCAGACCCATTGGATAGCAGTAGAGTCCGCCTGGTATCCAGCTCAATATTGATGAGTCTTGATTTCTCAGTAAAGAAAGCAGCCAGATCATCACATGATGGAGGGCTGACTGGAGAGTCAGGGTGATTTGGTGCTTCCACTGATTGTTGTTTAACCAGTTCAAAACGTTTCTTGGGGCAATTTGTTTCTTGGTTAAGTTGGGATCTGAAATAGTCCTCCTTAGCTCTCTTGATTTTCTTGTTATAGGAGCTCCTAACCGATCTAAGGATTTTTAGCTGGTACGAGGATGGTTTGAATCTCCAGGATTGTTCGATTGCCCTAAGGTTACGACGTTCTGACTTTAAGTTGCAGTTGAACCATGGTTTGGATATTTTTGTTGAGGCATTTTTCTGTTGTAGTGGGGCAACAGAATCCATTATGCTTGAGATAGTATAGTTGTAGAAGTTGGTGAGTACATGAACCTCAGACATGTCGACTTGGGAAGAGAGGGCAAATTTACAGTGGGTTGCTAGATCAGCTATGTTGAAATCTCTGAGGTCCCTTTTCCAAATCTTTGATTTCGTTGGTTGACCCTTCCTCAGAGACACCTTCATGTTAATAATGAAGAAGATGATGTGGTGGTCGGACTAATCACAAGTGGTGATGGTATCCATTGTGATGGTGTGTCATTTGGTGATGATGAGGTCCAGAGTTTCTCCTTTATTATGAGTTGGCTATTCACAATGTTGAATCAACTCGTGATCACTCAAGAAAGATTTGAGGCATGTTACAACTTGGTCATTAGGGTTAGACCAGTGGAGGTTGAAATCACCGAGGTAGATGTGGGACAGAACGGAATCGACATTGCCAGAGATGATTTCCATTAATTGTTCGATGAAGGGGAGGTTGTCCCCAGGGGGATGATAGAATGTGAGTAGTTTGCACACCGGGTGATTGTTACTGGAGATGTTGAGACAAAGGTATTTGAATGAGGATGGAATTGAAGACTCCGAGAGGGAGACCGCGAGTGTGCTCCGATATATGCAGGCTAGGACACCTCCTAGCTTCAAAGCTCTGTCTGGACAAATTATGTCATGGGTATGGGGCACTAGGAGGTCTAAGATAGGAGTGGAAGAGGGATTGAGCCAAGTTTCATTGGGTTGAATGAGGTTGAAGATATCAGAAGCGTGTTTGCTGGCTGACCTGCAGTTGAGTAGTACGCATTTAAGTTGTACCGGTGTAAGGGGGGAGGAGTCTGTATGATGGTTACTCTCATGAGGTTGTCATTGTTTATGACTCTAAGGTTGTGTGGGGGTTCTCTGTTCGGGTTTGCGTGAATGGCTTGAATTTGTCCCATAGGAATCTTGCTGGTGTCTAGGATAAGCGAATAAGAGTTGAGTAAGTCATCAATATCATTGAGCGCGAGATAGGACAACGATCTTCTGGGGCGGGAGGGTGCATTAGGAGGGGGTACGGTTTTAGAGATAGAAAGAGAAGAGATTTGGTCACGGCGAACTCTAACGCTAGCGCTAGCAGGGGCCCTGGGCTGATTCGTTCCAGGGAGGAGGGAGCTTATCCGAGGAGATGTTCCAATGAGAGAGCTGTCAGATCATGAAGTTTGAGGGTGAGAAGGTGCAGCTATCCAGGCGTGCCACCAAGTCTGGGTGCTGGGGAAGGGGTAGAGGTTGTGTGGGGAGAACTGGCGAGGAGGAAGGGTCTCTTTGAGTACCAGATGGGTCAGTGGCGGTATTGAGAGGTTCCAGAGGGGGGAGTTGGTCACTGAGAATTTGCGGTGTTCCAGGATGCCTTGATAGAAAGTGAAGAACCAGAACCTTTTGGACCTGGCGGTGCAGGGTACGCCTTAATCTCCTGGGTTCACCTGCTTAGCTACACAGAGACACGGGGACACTCTGTCGGCGTAAAAGATCAGATTTATTAGCTGCAGCTAGTACAGTTGTCCCAGAAGTATACGAGGTAGGTTCTCAGGAGACTGCCACTTCACTCCATGGCGTACAACCTTTTATAGCATATATAAAAAAATATACATTAACCAAATACACACCCAGAATACATAAGAAAGAGCCAATAAGGAAAGTTGGAAAACAGGACAGAACCAATAGGAAAAGTTTAAAAACAAATTATCAGATGACTCGAAGAAGCCTTTCCTTCAACTGTGTTTGTCACCCCTCCTTCAAACAAATTTATTAACGGATCCACAACTAACTTGCAGGTGGCGAGATACGTTTGTGTGTATTGGAGGACAGTTGTGAAACGAGAGAATGCTAGCAGAGGACAGCGAAGGCTAGACGATAAGATAAAGTCAAAGGAGAATAGTGTGAACCAACAGATAGTTGAGACGGGGATTAGAAAAACCAGACAGGGATTAGTGTACTCGGCCAAACCTAACACCAGCTTTGCAAATAGAGGCAGAAGGTTAATTTTGACACGAAGCTTGCAGAAAAAGCAGAAAAAGACTTTGACCGTCGTGCTGCCTGAGTGAGGGCAACACAAGATGGCGGCGGAGCACAAAATGGCGGGTCGATACGATCACAATCGAAAATCGAAGTTCCTCAGACCCTCCTTTTGCCAGAACTCAGGCAAGATACTCAGGCTCATATTAATCTGAGTCAATGTCGATGGCCATAAGGTCATCGAGCTGTTGCTGTAGCATCATTCTGATATTCTCTGTTCTTTGTGGCTTGGTTTTAGGGATGCACATAGTAGAACAGAGGTTGCAGATGGCGGGGCCGCAGTGCATACAAAGGCAACAAGAGAATATGATGGCTAAAACTACTCCAAGGAACGTCAATATTTTCCAACCCCATTTGGACAGTAGTCCCCAAAACCACTCCAATAATGACCAATCTCCTTCCTCTTGATGAATCGACTCAGAGATCATGTGTAACTTAGAGATAGCTTGGTATACTGTCGGAGCGTCATTTGGTATGAAAATACAGCAACTTGACCCGGTCAATTTGCATACTCCACCGCGGTCTGCAAGAACAAAGTCTAAGGCAACTCGGTTTTGTAAAGTCATGAGACGATCTGCCTGTAGTTCTGCCGTAATATTACTTAAGGCTCCTACAGTGATGTCTATGGTGGTTTCTACGACACAAACCAATTGCCTTATATTTCTGCTGTTGGCCATTGGACCCCAAAAAGGAAGAAATCCTTTGAGGAAATCTCCTCCCTCTTGTCCTGCTGTGTCCTTGGAATTAATAATCCCTCTGCCGTATCTATTTCGATGATGATTTGCAGAAGCGGTATATGTAGGGGGAAGAAGGAAAGCTATATAGCAGGTACCGGAGAAACCCGTTGGCAACCACGTGTAAGCCCTATTATAACAAATGAAATATGTGCCTTGAGACGGCACTAGAGGAGGCGAGTTTTGATAGGAGTAGACATATGTATGGGAACAGTTGTTTCTTTGTATAGTGTCAGCAGACTGACCATTTATCTGTAAACAAAAATTGCCCTGATGTGGTATAGTCCAAATCGGTGAATACTTTCCTTTTTTAACGTTATCACTTAGGCTAGTGACATATTGGGTGACGTTCCAGTTAGTATACGCTTTTCTTTCGTCAATGGAGATCTTACTATTTTCCATGATTTTAGCATAGCTACCATTCCCTTTATCAACGAACTATGACTAAAATCCGGATCACTAATACGTAAACTAACGGATCGTCTGAATTTGCTTTGATAGGCATTGGAGAAGATAACAAAATAAGCCCAAGCAGAACCTTCATAGGAGAACGGAAGGACTAAATACGGCATTCCTTTTTCTACGGTATGTGGCATGAGTCTACACACCCAACAGTCAGTTGTATTGATCACTAATTGATGTTGATGTAACAACTGGACGAAGGAATTGTTGTAATATTCAGTTCTTCTAATGAGTTCATGTTGAGGAAGTGTATGAAACAGATGTGGAGAGACAGTGGAGGAAGACGAAGAGGTAGAAGGAGAGACAAATTTTTGCTGCAGAGCAATGACAATCCAATTTATACACGCCAAAAGAATACACAATAATATAATAATACATAAAGCAATACCACAACGACAATACATTTCTTTACAATGATTCTTTTTATCTTTACTTTCTCTTTTGCCTGATGTAGTTTCCATCTTTCTAAGGGATGCTCACGGCAATCTTCCTCAATCACTTAATCACGATTGTCTGCCGTCCTATGACACTGCAAGTCCTGCAGGCCTATTGCCACTACTCAGGTCGCAACTAAGACTCCTACCGTGACCTGGCAACCGGGACAGAATACTACATAGGAGAGAGAGTTCTTAAGAGTTCTTTGGTCTGGGTCTCAAATTATAATGTTCTTTATCAGGTGTAGTTTGTTCTTGGAACAATGTTCGTGGATTGGTCGTATTCAAGCGACGATGTGATGGTATTGCTTCTGAAGAATGTCGTCGTCCTCTTTCTCAGACAATGTTCCATTCAGGTGTGCATCGCTGAAAGGTACGAATCGCGGAACTTTTTCACTTTCTGAGTCACCAACACCCCTACGAACACACTGATCGAAGGGGAGAGGCAAAGGCACTTTCTTACAATGCACACCGTGAATCCAATTTTTCTTTCCTTCGACTTTGACTGCTGTTCTCGTAGTTAAAAGTACCAACCGAGGCTCCTTCCACCTGGGCTCCAAATTTTTCGTCCTTTGGAAATTCTTGGTGCAAGCCCAATCACCTGGTCGGATGGAATGACCTGGGTCTGTGGAAACCTCCGGCAAAGCACTCTGAACCTGTTGATGGAGAACACGCAATTTAGTCGTAAGGTCATGCAAGTAGTCAATTAACATTGGATATGGCAAGTCTGAGTATTTCTTAGGGTGAGGGACTCCCCATACATTAGCCGGGCATCCAAAAACCACTTCGTAAGGGCTAAGTCCCAAACGAGAGTGTACTGCAGTTCTAGTGGTCAAAAGAGCTAGTGGCAAAGCATCGGGCCAATTGAGTCCTCTACTAGCCTGAACTTTTGCTAGTTTTAACTTTAAGGTTCCGTTGTAGCATTCTACTAAACCCGCTGACTGTGGATGATTTGCCGCATGAAACTTTTGCTTGATACCAAGACCTGCACAAACTTTTTGCATGACTTGGCCCACAAATTCGCTTCCATTTTCACTCCAGACAATGCGCGGCAAACCAAACCTGGGGAAAAATTCTTTTAGTAGAACTTTAGCTGTGGATAAGGCTGTGTTGTCTTTTAGAGGGTATGCTTCTATCCATCTTGAAAAGGCGCATACTACCACCAGAACATATTTGAGGTTGTTGCATCGCTCCATATGAATATAATCGATCTGCAACACCTCAAATGGATATGTCGGAGGAGCAAAGTGACCTGCTGGAGTTGGGGTGTCCTTTCCTGGATTGTACATCAAACAAACAATACAATGCTTCATTACATTGTCGGCACACTTCGGGATTTCTTTATTTTGCCACACTGGAGCTAGAAGCTTGCATATACCTTTTGCACTTAGGTGAGCTGGACCATGTGCCATAGTGACTACTGGAAGTACATAAGCATCTGGTAACAGCCAACGTTGGTGTTCAGACAATTCCACCCAACAACCCATCTCATCCAACATTCCTATACTTTCTTTCCACTTGCTCAACTCTTTCTCTGAAGCCTCCTTCAGAATCGCTCTTACACTTTCCACTGTATCCTCACACATTCCTCTCTCTCTAACCCAATTTGCAGGACCTGCCACATACATTCGACTTGTTGCGTCTCTCGCTGTCTTTTTCGCTACTTCATCTGCAAATGCATTTCCTCGACCAATATCATCTGTAATCTTTTTGTGCGCACTACACTTCACAATTGCTATTTGGGCAGGCAAAGAAAGTGACTCAAGAAGATCAGTCACTAATTGGCCATGTTGTATTTTAGTGCCATGAGAAGTAAAGAAACCCCTTTCCTTCCAAAGACGCCCAAAATTAAACGCTACAGCAAAGGTATACTGACTGTCGGTATACACGTTTACTCTCTTTCCTTTTGACAACACACATGCTCTTGTTAAAGCTATCAATTCTGCTGCTTGAGCCGAATTGTGCCTGATACGTGCGGTTTCCACAACTGTATATAAAGTAGTAACAGCATGGGCTGAAACTGTATCTCCATTCGGAAGCTTAAAACAAGAACCATCCACCCATAGAATTCCATTCGGATTCTCTAGCGGCGTATCTTTCAGATCAATTCTTCCTTTTGTCTCTTCCTCGGTACGGAGGAAACAATCATGTTGTTCTTGGTCATCTTTGTCCACTGGAAGAGGCAACAAAGTAGCTGGATTTAAGGTATTACATCGTTTGATGTGTACGTGACTAGCCAAAAGTGTCAACTCATATCCAGACAAACGAGCACTCGTAAGATGCTGCGTTTTTGTTCGGTTCAGTAAGGTATCCACTGCATGCGGCACCATAACAATAAGTGTGTTATCTAACACTATTCCAGCAGACTGCCGAATAGAAATCGCTGCTGCTGCTGTTGCTTTGAGACAACTAGGCAATGCTTTAGCTACTGGGTCTAACGTAGCCAAAAAATATGCACATGGTCGCTGTTTGTCTCCAAATCGCTGCGTTAAAACTGACAACGCACAACCCTCTTTTTCATAAACGTAGAGCGTGAAGGGTTTACTGTAATCGGTAGTACCCAATACGGGAGCGGAGCATAGAGCAGTACGTAAGTTAGTAAAACTGCTCTGACATTCGTCAGTACATGGAAGGGGCTGAGGCGTATCTTTCAAAGTGAGTGCTAACAAAGGCTTGGCCAACAGAGAGAAGTTAGGGATCCACTGCCTACAATAAGAAGTAATACCCAGAAAGGCACGTACCTCCCTTTGTGTGGACGGCACAGACATTTGCGCAATCGCCTGAATTCGTTCTGGGGTTAATCGTCGTCCCTCCTTTGATAGGAGATGACCCAAATAGGTAACCTCTCTACGAACGTATTGTAATTTTGAAGGTGAAACCTTATGATTTAGATCAAACAGATGGCGTAACAATGCAACAGTCACATCTTTACAAATATCTTCTGAATCAGCAGCAAGCAACAAGTCATCCATATATTGGATAAGAGCAGCACCAGACGGCAAATGAAAAGCATCAAGATGACATTTTAAAGCTTGACTGTAAATAGAGGGACTTTCACAATAGCCCTGAGGTGCGCGCTTAAACCGGAAGCTTCGGCCTCCAAGAGAGAAGCCAAAAATATCCCTACTATGTTCAGCAAGGGAATACTAAAGAAGGCATTCTTTAGATCGATGACAGAAAACCAAGTCGCTGTAGAAGGTATCATTGTCAACAAAGCAGTGATATCTGGTACTACGGGAAATTGCGGCACAACAATTTTGTTTACCTCCCGGAGATCAATCACGAAACGATATACAGGAGGCTGAGAAGGATCAGTGCGTTTAAGAACAGGAAGAATAGGACTGTTGCAAATGTTGGCTCTCGTTTCCTCAACCACGCCCTTCTGAATCAAATCATGAATGATTTCCAAAAGCGCTTTTTCACCTTCAGTAGAAATTCTGTACTGCGGAATGCATGGTAATTCAACATTAGGCCTAAGAGTGACAACATAAGGTGGAATCTCAAGACAACCCACATCGTTCAGACCCGTGGCCCAAAGCGTTGCTGGAAGAGAAAGCAATTCAGGTGAAAACTGATCTTTGGACAAATACATTGGAGAAATCAGTTTCTGTCCTAAAGTAAGATTTACACCAGAAGGAGAACAATATATCGTAGCATGCATTCTTTTCAATAAGTCTAGACCCAACAGATTCTCACCACAACCATTTGTCAAGAGAAGTGGAGCTTCCAAATCATAAGGGCCAATTGAAATAGGCAAAGGACAAGAAACTGGATTACGAACAGGGGCGCCAGAAAATCCTACAGATACATTTGTTAAGCCAGACAAAGGTGCCCCAGGGAGTTTGGAATGAATGATAGAACTTCTCATCGCACCAGTATCTAAGAGAAATGGCTCTGAAACACCCATTGTAGTGACCTTAACATAGGGTTCATTCTGATCTACTGGAATTGACACAACTCCATTACTTCGTCCATGGCTGTCCTAGTTAGTGTGAAGATTTTCATTCTCGCTTTCAACATAACAATATTCATTATAATATTGCGTAGACCTAACATTTTGCTGATCAAAATAGTTCACAGAATTGGGAGGAAGAAGGGAACGTTGTTCTTGGGTTGACATGCCTCGACCCCTACCTCTGTTTGCTGACTGGAGGCCAGCATGACCTCGTGGAGCAGATGATGCTCCATTGCGCTGCAATAAAACCGGACAACTACTTTTAAAATGACCTTCTTCTCTACACTTGGCACATTGATTAGGTCCTAACAAAGGTCGCGGAATATATGGCTCAGGTTTTTGATACAACCTCTGAAACTGTGGAGGCTGCTGAAACTGAGGCTGAACATAGCGAGGAGGATAAGCTTGTTGTAAAAGAACCTTTGTTTTTAGTTCTTTCGTCTTTTTCTCTTGCTTTTCTTTATCTTCTTTATCTCTGTTTTCATAATATTGTGCAGTAGCCAATATCTGGGCAGAAGAAGAAACAGCCCATGAACTTTCAGAATCTTTTAATTTGTGTGACAACTCGGGAAGCAAATTAAATACAAATTTGTCCACAAATAATCGCTGACCACCCTCTGTAGCCATATCTTGACCACTGTGATCAATAAATGTCTCCTCGAAACGAGTGAAGAAATCAGAGACACTCTTGTCTTTCTTCTGTTTGCATGCTGCTAATTTATCCCAGTTAACTCTCAATGCAGGCATCATCGTTTTCATTAATGTAATAATCCTACCAGGGAGTTCCGAAATCAAAGCGTCAGGCTTTGCACCACCCACTTGATCTCTATCTGTGGCAGTTATAATAACCCAATTAGCACCTAATTCCTGTGCGTGATTCTCTTTACGAATCCTAGCCCATATTGTCTGTGGAACTACATTTCCCATCAACATGTCAATATCAGCTAGGTTCATGATGCAAGCATCAACTGTCTGTGATAATTCTTTGTAACAACCTGCAGGGTTCTTACGAGGATCCGGTAGAGTCTGTTTAAGAGCCAAAACTTCAGATCGTTTCCAGGGAACATGTACCAATATACGTTGAAAGTGAGGAGGAATAACCGGATTATTACCTACTGCTGCAACCTCTTCCTTCCATACTGGAGGTACCTCTCTCATGGGATAATTTTTCAATGTCAGTCTAACCGACGGATCGGAATCAAGGAAAGCCCGAGAGGACAATAAGGATCTATGAGAAATAAGTGTCCTTACAGCTTTCTCAACCTTAGAACCCACAACAAGTCCTTTATCAAAATCAGCCTGAACATCAAACAGGTCTTGCGGGATCGGACTCGAATTCACATCCTCCCATTCTTTAATGAGAGTATCGCATTGCATTAAAAACATATCTTTGCGTAGGCGCATTCCATTGTGAAAAAGTAGGCATAATGTCAGGTACACTATACTGAGGACCTTTCTTGATCCATTTACGTGCGAGAGAGTCCAACCTTTCTCGTTCTTCAAAATCTGGGAACTGACTGCGAGATTGTCTTCGAGCAAAAGCCGGAGACACATTTAAAGCTTCAAAGAAAAGAGATAGAATACCAGTGACGGTGTCTGTGAGACGCTTACGTACAGACGGAGAATTAGACATCAGAATAGGGGACAAGGTATTAGGCGAACTAGTGGAAGGAGAACCGATAATTGCAGCAGGAGCAGAAGGCAAAGGAGATCGAAGATCGTAAGATGAGGGCAAAGAAGTTGAAGTTAAAGGCAAAACTGGCAGAGGCGGTAATATTGGAGGAGGCAAATGCGGAAGAGCCGGAACAGGCGGAGGTACTACTGGCAGTTGAACAGGCTGTAACAACTGGGGTGCATTAGTACCTTGTACATAGGGCAGAGGCAACCTCAATAAATGGGACATTAGGGGATCTTCTTCTAAATCTTTCTTGTTATCGGAAGGGGAAACAGGCAATACCGGATAACATTTATCTATTGCCATACGATGCTGTCTTTCTGAAACTTCCATCGCATTATCAATTTCATCATCATTGAATTGTTGGGCAGCCTGTATAATTGTCATACCCTGTGCTTTCCTATCTCGTTTTGCTTGCTTAATTTCTCTCTGTTTGGCTTCCTTACGCCAAAGGCGGAAAGAGTCAAACATTGCCGGCCGGGCTTTTCTTTTGAATAGAGCTGCTTCCAAATTATCTAGCACATCAGAGTCGAAACTACCATTTTTTGGCCATTTTAAAACACCATCTTTCTTCGTGTATCGGGTCCATGCCTCGTTAAAGGCAATGGGGCCAACACCATGTTTTGAATAGAGCTCATATGTGGGAGTTTCAACCGAAGGAATCGGACAAGAGTCCGCAAGTCGGGAATCCCTATTACAACCAAAGCAACAAAGTTTTCCAAACTTAGTCAGACCAGGCATCTCGTGATTTTACCTGACTGTTCACAAACTTCAAGGGGGTAAAACTCAGTTTACGTAGCACAAATGCACTTACCCTCAGCTTCGGCTATTGCAATAGTCGAATCTATGGACCAGAGGTATCAAGAAACAAAGGACAAAAATTGTGGGCGCGACCCACGAAATACTTAACTAAGGACGTCTTCTTACACCAACAGTGGCCCGTCTATCGTCTCGCCTTACCATACATCATCAAAGGAAGGGCCAAGGCAGGGCGGCAGTCAGGGCAGCAGTCGTTAGTAGCCGTCAGGAAGGAGTAACTGCGCTGCAAAAGACCTTCGGACCACTTTCGACATACAGGGGTCGCTTGATGTGGCTCGCGATTCCTCCAGAATTTTCTTGCGGGGTTCCTCACGACCTTCGGGCAGAACCGGTACCACTGAAGCGCCAGTTGAAGAACCAGAACCTTTTGGACCCAGCAGCGCAGGGTACGCTTTAATCTCCTGGGTTCTCCTGCTTAGCTACACAGAGACACGGGGACACTCTGTCGGCGTAATAGATCAGATTTATTAGCTGCAGCTAGTACAGTTGTCCCAGAAGTACACGAGGTAGGTTCTCAGGAGACTGCCACTTCACTCCGTAGCATACAACCTTTTATAGCATATATGAAAAAATATACATTAACCAAATACACACCCAGAATACATAAGAAAGAGCCAATAAGGAAAGTTGGAAAACAGGACAGAACCAATAGGAAAAGTTTAAAAACAAAGTATCAGATGACTCGAAGAAGCCTTTCCTTCAACTGTGTTTGTCACCCCTCCTTCAAACTAATTTATTAACGGATCCACAACTAACTTGCAGGTGGCGAGATACGTTTGTGTGTATTGGAGGACAGTTGTGAAACGAGAGAATACTAGCAGAGGACAGCGAAGGCCAGACGATAAGATAAAGTCAAAGGAGAATAGTGTGAACCAACAAATAGTTGAGACGGGGATTAGAAAAACCAGACAGGGATTAGTGTACGCGGCCAAACCTAACACCAGCTTTGCAAATAGAGGCCGAAGGTTAATTTTGACACGAAGCTTGCAGAAAAGGCAGAAAAAGACTTCGACCGTCGTGCTGCCTGAGTGAGGGCAACACAAGATGGCGGCGGAGCACAAAATGGCGGGTCGATACGATCACAATCGAAAATCGAAGTTCCTCAAGAGGTTGGTAATGGTGGGAGGGTTACTGGTAGTGCAGTTGGTGGAGCATTCAACCTGCCACCCTGCAGGGATGAAGGTCGATAGGAGGGCAAGGAGGGAGGTGTATCCGAAGAGGAACTGGGAACAATGCTTTGGGGTACCCTCGTGGTTGCTAGCGCTAGATCTTGTAGCAAAGAGGTTGTATTGTTAGCTAATGAGTTTTTGATCTTCATAAAGAATTTGTTGAACTGCTCTAGATTTTGATCCGATGCTTGAGTGAGAACAATCCCGTTATTGTAAATGGTAATGATGAGTTCGACTTTGAAGATTGGAGAGGATGTAACGGAAAGACTGAAACCATGAGGTGTGTTCTGTATCTGTTAGACCTGAAATAAGGATATGAGGGTTTTCCTCCATTCGGCTCTTCTGTTCGTGCAAAAGATTAGGTCGTTCAGGGTGTTGCCATTGGATAGACAGAAATAAGTATCTGATATAAACAGTTCGGGGTGTCTTTTGATTATATTTTGATTGAATTTCTTAGCATCATTTTTAGTCAGGTTAGGGGAATAAGTAATATTAAAGGCATTGAAACCTACTTGAGAAAGTGAGCCTTCAGCAGGACTGGTGATAGATGTATCCATGGCGGGTGGAGGGCAGAATGCTAGGAGAGGGTGAGCTCTTGAGTCAGTTCTAGTCACTAATAGGGTAGGTCAGTTAAGAATAGTGAACTGTAAAAGTAGACAGAACCCAAAAGGTTTGACCTATGAGCTAGGCCTACTTAAAGAATGTGCTATAGTGCCATTGTGTATGTACCTTGGGGTGTGGAAGATTTATGTGGTGTAGTTGCATTAGATGAAGACTTGCCCCATCTTAAATAATCAGCCGTATAGCAATTGCAAATTAAAATCAAATAAAATAAAAATTACGCCATCAATTGTTCAGTGGGAATAGATTTAGATAGATATGCTCATTGTTGATATTATTCAGTTTGACAATCTGAAAGTATTTCCCATATATTCACCATTGCTAGATATTTGCATTCTATTTCCCATATATTCACCATTGCTAGATATTTGCATTCTAGTTATGATGTCACTTATCTAGATTTTGAACATACTCGAGTACAAAAAGATCCATCCCTCCACGGATGTCTCGACAAGTGAAAAAATGTGGGTGGATACACCTATTTATTGATTGCATTAACTGTACTGCTCACTGTGTGAACTTCTCAGTGTTTAAGAAATTATTGATGCGCTAGTTGAACTACAGATGTTGAAAAGGCTGTACCACCATGAGTGGAAGCTGTGAATCCCTATCAATCTTAATACTGTAATGGTACAATGAGCAGTGCATCAGCACAGTATTATATAACCCATCACTGGTCTTGAGTTTATTGCAACTCAACAAAATAAAAAAGGGAGCTCGCCACAATATCATACAACATCCTTAAAATGTTTAAAGGCCCTACAATACCTGTTAGTCTTGAGCGTGTTTTTGAGATGCTTCTATTATTGTGATTTCTCAACTGAAAATGGAGCTTCTTGGAACAACAAATTAATCAGTGTGTAAAAAGAGACAAGGGCACCCGGAGGAATAGGACAGGGACCTCGGGAACTAGTATTTTACAGGAAACAGTGGTCCCTGAAAGCAAAAAGAGTTTAGTGGTACAATGAATATAGCCTCAATCGGTTCTATATTACAGCCAGTGTCCAGCCGGACAAAGGCAACTTTAATATACAAAATTTAGTAATAATAAGCAAACAGATGTAAGTTAAATCTCAGTGGGATACTAGCCTGTATCCTACAACTTACATATCGCATGGAAAATAAAGTGCAAAAAAAATCTTTAGGCAATTTACAAGGATGTTTCAAGCAGTAAATACTTCAAGTAGTGAAACATCTGATACATATAAGGTCACCTTCACAGTAAATTACATACAGTATATATAATGTGCAAGGTGAACAACTGTGTTGACGGCGTTTCGATCCTTATCAGGGGGATATCGCATCATCATCAGGACTAATTAAATAAAATTGCCCGTATAAAAATGCATGGATTACATAATTAACAACAACATTACAAGTGAAGCAATAGGAGGAAAAAGGGGGGAGTAAGAAAAAGAGATATCGGTATTAAATACATAGTAGACAAGACAATGTTTTTTATCACACGGGAA
Organism: Triturus cristatus; assembly: GCF_964204655.1. Taxonomy (NCBI): domain Eukaryota; kingdom Metazoa; phylum Chordata; class Amphibia; order Caudata; family Salamandridae; genus Triturus; species Triturus cristatus. Next base: position 1,445,164,068 of record NC_140591.1, read on the forward strand.
ATCTGTTTGGACAAATATATCGAAAGAGACGCACAAGTGAAAAAGTGAGAAACATTGCATGGGTGATTACCCTGGATAGACACTGAATTAGATAATGACTAAGTTCCAAAATTGGTAGTAGAAACTGTGTGGCAAGTGGACTCGAACACATAGTATAACAGGGCGCATTAGAGGAGCAAAAACAACCAAAAAGCGCGAAGAATAGTGTAATACCAAAAATTAGGCTGGACGTCACAACAATCATGTGGACGAAGAAGCATAAAAGAAAGACATAATAGTTTTTAAAAAGCAAGCATGTAGAAGAATAGTGCGCCAGTTAGTAGATCACATGCAAAACCAATGGACCATACAGTTTCAATTGGGGCAAGGGCCGTAATGTATGATTTGAGAGATGTGAACTCAAGGGTTCATAGAGTGTGAATAAAAGCATCAGGGGCACGAGGCGATCTGTAGAATCCCAGGTGTCGAATGTCAAACTCAGGGGGTGCGTTTCAGGCTCGAGGGAATATAATAGGCAGCCTGTAAAAAATAAGGTGCCTATGAGAATGAAGTGGGTTAAAGGTGAAGGAGTGCGGTCGGAGCAAGGAAAGTTTACTTACGACTTAGAAAATCCGGAGAGGAGTTTGGACCACAGTAGGGAATCCTCCTGCAAAGATAGGCAATATGGGGGCTAAGGCATATGGCGGAAGTAGCATAAGCAATAAGGGGAGACTCCATAACACGGGGGCTTACCTCGTGGGTTCGGGAGAGTAAAGTTCCGTGGCCGCATCTGCTGTAGAATGTTTGGATGTACTACGGGAAGTGAAGGGAACATAAGACGTGATAGGCGGAGGGTCACGTGGTCGGCAGATTGGAACGGGGGCCAATGGGAACTATTGAAGGTATGGCCAATGTCGGATGGACAGATATACGGGAAGGATTAGTCAATGTAGGCGCCATCTTAGAGTGGTGGAATTAAAGCGGCAATAATAGTAGTACAGAGTAACCATATAGAAATATAGCGAACATAATAGATGGTCAAGAACCCTAGTGAGGGTGAAGGTAGATAGTAGAGTAGAAGAGCTACGTGCAATGGATCGGAAAAATGTATGGACGGGTTAGTGCAGGCGCCATCTTAGAGTGGTGGGTAATCCCAGCAGTATAGAGGAAACATGTAAAGTACAGAGTAAGCAATGAAAGGTACATAACAATAATTTGTCAAGAAGAGGAAGGAAATTGAATTGTAGGCGTGAAATGACGAGTTAATCAAATAATCAACAAAACCGTTAGGTACAGAAAGAATATTCAAATGAAACAAAATGCATAATGGAAATTACGACCGCAAAAAACGTTTGGAGAAGTGATACTCTGACCAAAACAAAGACTCAGCAAGAGGGCAGATTAGCAGAGTTAGTCGTATGATTCTGAAAAGCCAAAGTTAGAGTTTATAGCAATGTAGTCCAATCCTCGAGGCGGTTGAGCCCTGTGTGAATGCTGCCGGTCTTCAGGATCCATTTAAGTTCCTCCTTATTGAGCAACTGGGAGAGGTCGGCTCCTCTAGGTGGCATTTTGACAACAGTGATCACTGTCCAACGTATGTCATCTTCAGTATGTCCTAGAGCTTCAAAGTGTTCGACCAATGGTGAATTTGGTGTCTTGCATCGGAGTCTGCTCCTGTGTTGGCAAATTCGGATTCAAATTTTTTGCGTAGTTTGACCAATGTATATTTTATCACATGGGCACACAATTGCATAGATGACATTGTTTGTGTTACAGTTACTGAAGTCCTTTAGAATGTGTTTAACAGTGTCAAATACAAATTCTTTACAGTCTACAGTGAATCTACATGCTGTGCAATTTCCACATTTGGTGTGACCTGTCACGGGTGGAAGTCCCCAATGAGCATGCAGGGTACCGGTGCTGGTGCTGGGTGGACTTGGAAGCGCAGCTCTAAGTAGGTGATCTTTGACGTTCTTGCTTTTTTTGAAAGCAAAAAGAGGCCTCTCAAGGATTAATACACCGACGTTTATCACATTCCAATGTTTTAGTGCACTTTTACGGAATTTGTTTGAGAGTGGGGAAAAAGTAATGACGCAAATAATGCGGTGTTGCGTTTTCTTTGGTTTGGGCACTAGCAGACAGTCTCTGGGGCAGTACCATGCCCTTTTGAGAAAAGTACGTACCAATCTTTTGGGGTATCCCCTAGTTGTCAATTTCTTGCTAAGCATTTTGGCTTCTGAAAAATAGTCTTCTTTGAGGGTGCAATTACGCCGTATGCGTAAGAATTGGGAATAGGGTAAAGAGTCTCTCAGTGCACGTGGGTGGTGACTACTGTACTTGAGCAGAGTATTGCGTTCAGTAGGCTTTCTGAATAGACTGGTGATGAGATGACCGTATTTGTGTACTATGTTGAGGTCAAGGAATGCAATGGATGTTTTGTTGTGTGTGAGCGTAAACTTGAGGCCACCGCAGTTGTTATTGATCCAGTGTGAGAAATGCTCAAGTGTGGTTTGGGTGTCATGCCAGATCATAAAAATGTCATCTATGTAACGCTTCCATACGGAGATTGCAGGAAAGAAGGGGTTCTGTTGAACCAGTATATGGTTGGTTTCAAGAGCAATCATGTACAGAATGGCCAGATTTGGGGCAAAAACTGCTCCCATCGATGTACCTTTCGTTTGTTGGTAGAATTGGCCATCGAATAAGAAAAAGTTTTTAGTGAGACAGATCTCAAGTAGTTGTAAAATGAAGATGGTGGGGACTGCATGCGGTCTCACGCGTGTATCTAGAATGTCCGCAATAACACGTAATGAGTCAATTTGGGGAATATTTGTGTATAGTGATTCGACATCAAGAGTGCACAAAGCATCTGTGCAGGGGTCGAAGGGGTGGTTTTCAACTAAGGTAATCATTTGCATGCTATCTCTCACATAGCAAGGGGTGGAAGATACAAAGTATCTAATAAAGAAATCTACATACAAGGCTAAGGGCTCTAGAATAGAGCCACAGCCCGAGACGATAGGACGTCCGGGTGGATTGATTTGATCCTTGTGGATCTTGGGGAGTGTGTAGATGACAGGCGTGCGTGGTGCCTTAGCATTGAGGAACTGGTATTCATGTTTCGATAGAAAACCTTGGTCTAGACCGGATGTGGTCACTTGTAAGATGAGTTTCTGTAGTTCTGAGGTGGGGTTGGTGGGAAGTTTGCAGTAGTGATCTGTATTTTGTAGTTGTCTTAATATTTCGTTCTTGTAGTTGGAGATTTCTTGCAAGACTATCCCGCCCCCTTTGTCTGCAGGTTTAATGACAATCTCATTGTTGGTCTTGAGGGTGGCAAGTGCCGATTTTTCGGCCCGTGAGATGTTATATGGGATAAAGTGATGTTCCTTAGCCAGTTGTGAAAGGTCATTTAGTACAAGTTTCTCAAATGTGGCAATTTCAGGTGGGACCATATTAGAGGAAGGAGAGAATGTGGATGCGGGTCTTAGCGGGGCGTTGGAGGATTTGGGCGGTAGGGGGTTGAGTAAAAAATAGCTGCGCAGTCTTATTTTGCGAAAAAATCTGAGAACTTCCGTTTGAAGATCAAGGAAATTGGTGTGGGTATTGGGCACAAATGAGAGACCTTTATTGAGTATAGATAGCTCTGAGTCATTGAGTTGGTGTTTAGTGAGATTGAACCGCCTCGAGGATTGGACTACATTGCTATAAACTCTAACTTAGGCTTTTCAGAATCATACAACTAACTCTGCTAATCTGCCCTCTTGCTGAGTCTTTGTTTTGGTCAGAGTATCACTTCTCCAAACGTTTTTTGCTGTCGTAATTTTCATTATGCATTTTGTTTCATTTGAATATTCGTTCTGTACCTAACGGTTTTGCTGATTGTTTGATTAACTCGTCGTTTCACACCTACAGTTCAATTTCCTTCCTCTTCTTGACAAATTATTGTTATGTACCTTTCATTGCTTACTCTGTACTTTACATGTTTCCTCTATACTGCTGGGATTACCCACCACTCTAAGATGGCGCCTGCACTAACCCGTCCATACATTTTTCCGATCCATTGCACGTAGCTCTTCTACTCTACTATCTGCCTTCACCCTCACTAGGGTTCTTGACCATCTAATATGTTCGCTATATTTCTATATGGTTACTCTGTACTACTATTATTGCCGCTTTAATTCCACCACTCTAAGATGGCGCCTACATTGACTAACACTTCCCGTATATCTGCCCATCCGACATTGGCCATACCTTCAATAGTTCCCATTGGCCCCCGTTCCAATCTGCCGACCACGTGACCCTCCGCCTATCACGCCTTATGTTCCCTTCACTTCCCGTAGTACATCCAAACATTCTACAGCAGATGTGGCCACGGAACTTTACTCTCCCGAACCCACGAGGTAAGCCCCCGCGTTATGGAGTCTCCCCTTATTGTTCATGCTACTTCCGCCATATGCCTTAGCCCCCATATTGCCTATCTTTGCAGGAGGATTACCTACTGTGATCCAAACTTCTGTCCGGAATTTCTAAGTCGTAAGCAAACTTTCCTTGCTCCGACCGCACTCCTTCACCTTTAACCCACTTCATTCTCATAGGCACCTTATTTTTCACAGGCCGCCCATTATATTCCCTCGAGCCTGAAACGCAACACCTGGGACCCATCTTATTCCCTTCCCTGTCCCTGATGACGTGTTCACCACCCAATCTCGTGAGTAAGCATTCGGTTGTCCGACTCCACGCTTTCACCCGTAATTCACCTCCGGCTCATAGGCACCTTATTTTTCACAGGTCGCCGCTTAAATCCCCCTGAGTTTGACATTCGACACCTGGGATTCTACAGATCGCCTCGTGCCCCTGATGCTTTTATTCACACTCTATGAACCCTTGAGGTAACATCTCTCAAATCATACATTACGGCCCTTGCCCCAATTGAAACTGTATGGTACATTGGTTTTGCATGTGATCTACTAACTGGCGCACTATTCTTCTACATGCTTGCTTTTTAAAAACTATTATGTCTTTCTTTTATGCTTCTTCGTCCACATGATTGTTGTGACGTCCAGCCTAATTTTTGGTATTACACTATTCTTCGCGCTTTTTGGTTGTTTTTGCTCCTCTAATGCGCCCTGTTATACTATGTGTTCGAGTCCACTTGCCACACAGTTTCTACTACCAATTTTGGAACTTAGTCATTATCTAATTCAGCGTCTATCCAGGGTAATCACCCATGCAATGTTTCTCACTTTTTCACTTGTGCGTCTCTTTCGATAAATTTGTCCAAACAGATTTCCCGTGTGATAAAAAACATTGTCTTGTCTACTATGTATTTAATACAGATATCTCTTTTTCTTCCTCCCCCCTTTTTCCTCCTATTGCTTCACTTGTCATGTTGTTGTTAATTATGTAATCCAGGCATTTTTATACGGGCAATTTTATTTAATTAGTCCTGATGATGATCCGATATCCCCCTGATAAGGATCGAAACGCCGTCGCCACAGTTGTCCACCTAACACATTATATATACTGTATGTAATTTACTGTGAAGTTGACCTTATATGTATCGGATGTTTCACTACTTGAAGTACTTACTGCTTGAAACATCCTTGTAAATTGCCGAAAGATTTTTTTTGCACTTTATTTTCCATGCGATATGTAAGTTGTAGGATACAGGCTTGTATCCCACTGAGATTTAACTTACATCTGTTTGCTTATTATTACTAAATTTTGTATATTAAAGTTGCCTTTGTCCGGCGGGACACTGGCTGTAATATAGAACCGATTGAGGCTATATTCATTGTACCACTAAACTCTTTTTGCTTTCAGGGACCACTGTTTCCTGTAAAATAAATTAATCAGTGTCATCTCATCAATGAATGATACACAAGCACACCCACGTTATGATTTCCACAGAAATCCTGGTTTGGGAGCAAATGGGAAATAGAGCCTCCATCAGAGTTCTGTGTTTATCTGCCATCTGGCAGGCCATTTTGACCAGTCAAAACTGGGTGGAAAAATGACACCATGCCTTAAATTCACAAGGGAAAAATGTTGTTTTATTTCTTTACCCCGCGTGCCGTGGTGTCGAACTCCGAATGATGTGGTATTACTACACATGGGAACTACCCATCCCATGGTATCAATAATTGTAGGGGGGTGTACTACTGCACCACAAGGCTGTAGGTCTCAGAAGGCACCCTAATAATGTTTTAATGTTTTCTAGTCCAATTTTACATTATTGCTAGATTTTGGTAATTTTTCTAAAATGATGGGCATTTAAAAAAAAAAAAAAAGTGTTGGAATTTTCGATGTCCAGAATGTCAGAATTTTTTAATTTGCAGAAGAATGGCGATTGCCTCTCGTGCAGTTTGAAGTTCATGGAAAGTTAAACGTAGGTCGTCTATTTGTTTTTGGAAATTTTCTGAAAAAACTAAGGGGTATATTCACAAGAACGTGTGCTAAACGTTACCAAAAAATGTTAACGCAACTTTACACATCGCAGCCTATCACGGGAAAAAAAACCTGTGTCAACATGGAATTCACAACAAGGCGGAACCATGCGAAAGTCTGCAGAAACCGCGGACAATGTCAGCGATACAACCACCTCGATGGAGATAAAAACACAAACCACAACACAAAAAAACCTGCGGTGGGCCAAAGCGCGATTAGAAAACAGTGACAACCAGCGCAAGGGCAGCAATATTCATGCGTAATGCAGGAAAAAGCACAAGATCAGCATATGGAAAATGCCACGGAAAAAAATACTTCAACTGCGGAGTACCACGGATGCACCATGACCGACTGCAGAGGACAACATGTACCCCACAACATCCAAGCACCATGGAAGAACAGAACCAACAGGCACACCGCATGAAAGAGACCATTGCCAGACAAATCAGAGCCGCAGGAGTGACTCGCCCACCGTGCAGCATACGCACATAGGCATAAGTGCACCTAAACATTGACAACATCCCGGTACAAACAGCAACACCTCCACAACAGGACACAACTGATCCTGCAAATGTGCACAACATGGCAAATCACATCTGAAACCGCAGGAAAATGTAACATGACAATGTGAAAGTACAACCTGTAACCTGCAAATATGTTTTAATCACACATGCTGTGCAATTGGACATCTTGTATTGTCCCATGATTGACAAGTAAGTGTCAATGATGGTGTTCCTACGGCCATTCCTGCCGCAGCTGCAGTGGGATGTGGGCCACCTGCCCCATCGTCACCATCATTGTCTGGTACCTCTGGAACTGGGATCCATGGGACATTGGTGCGAATACAGATGTTGTGCAACACACAACATGCAACGATCCTCTTGCACACGATGTCCGGGCTGTACAGGAGCTTTCCACCTGTGCCGTCCAGGCACCTGAAACGTGACTTCAACACGCCAAATGTGCATTTAATGATGCCCCTAGTGCGTATGTGGGCCACATTGTACTGCCTATGGGCAGGTGTGTCCGGGTCTCGAAGGGGTGTCATCATCCAAGGGCAGAGTGCATTCCTTTGATCACCTGTGACAGTGCAGGGAGAAAAGAGTCAATACTTGGTTCAGCAGGATGTGATGGCAGGCCCACTAATCCAGTGACGCCTGTGCTGGCTGTGTGTGGGAGAGGGTGAACAACCTTTACAACGCAACTATTACAACGCACTACACTTACAACAAAATTTTTACAACGCAACATCCACTACAACGCATTCCATTACATCGCATGACACTACAACGCATGTTTAAAAACTACCTTTACAACGCATTCCATTACATCGCATACTACCTTTACAACGCATACCATTACAACGCAATCCAACACTTACCCTACTGTTGCACCCCCTGGAGTTAGAATAGTAATTTTTACCCCTATACTATCCAATACTTACCTTAAATGCAATTTAATAATATGCGTTGTAATGGTATGCGTTGTAAAGGTAGTATGCGATGTAATGGAATGCGTTGTAAAGGTAGTTTTTAAAAATGCGTTGTAGTGTTATGCTATGTAATGGAATGCGTTGTAGTGGATGTTGCGTTGTAAAAAATGCGTTGTAAGTGCATGCGTTGTAAAAGTGTGCGTTGTAACGACATACATCCGTGGGAGAGTGTAAGCCAGCCCTCAGGGAGTAGCTGGTGCTGCCAACAACTCCAAAAGTCATCATGCACTTGGAAATATCATTGTCGGAACAACAAGGGGGAATGACTTGAGTCACACAGGGCTAGTGGCCCCAGATGCACAGCAGCCGACACGGGCCCACCGCCACAGGACGCTGACCTGTGGGAGACTGGGGTAGGGTCATGAAGGCAGAGCAGGGCCTCACATGTGTCATAGGTGCCTTCCGCAGAGTTTCACGGGGGAGAATGGGAGGTCTACCCCCAGGGCATGATGCAGAGGGCACATGCCAGCTGTGCCCAGCAACATGGCGGATATGAATGCCACAGACCCATGCCAGACACCAAGTCCGTACCTGCCCATTGCTTATGGCAACCCCCAGGCCACCGGCTCAGACACCAACGATGTTCCGCCGAAGAATGATTGTCACTCATGGTGCACAGGGTTAGTGGCACCACGTGTCGCCGGCTTCCGTTGAACAGGGTTAGTGGCACCACGTGTCGCAGGCCTGCGATATGTAATTATGCCTCACTGATTGAAGGGAGTCTGGTGCTGTGGCTGCTGCCACGGACTTGGGGTCACTGCCATTCAGGACTCAGGACGCTGTTCCACATGTGGGACCTACTGGGCCAAAGAGGACGCCGGTGGAGTATGTTAATAAGTAAGGAGTGATGTGGGCCAGTGTCGGGGAAGCAAGCGATGGTCTGCGGAGGCTGCAGAGTTCACGGGACTGGGACTTGGAGCTTGCACCAGTATGTGGTGGGCCCTCCTTGACACACAACTGAGTCGGCAGGTGAGCAGTGCGGCCCTGGTGCGCTGGGGCGAGCAGGCCTGGTCTGTGCATCAGCGTCCTGGGTTGTAGCAGGCGCACAGGGTCGCAGGCCCGCTGCTCATGGCGTTGGCCTCATGGCAGGCTGTGTGGCGCCGCACAGTCAGTGACGTTGGCCTTCCCGGGAGTGAACCACGCTCTGCACAATGGGGTTTTTGACCACACCCCTGCGCAGCCCTGGCGTACTCAGGGGCCAACCCACTATGCTCACACACACAGGGGAGGACGCAGCGTGCGACACTTCCGCTATCTGACCCACGCCTGGGGTGACATGGTTGCGTCCACTGCTCAATACTCTCCAGTCACCAGCAGTTGTGGTCTGCATGGACATGTCTGTGGTTTGCATACCAATGTCTGTCCTGCACATCCACGACTCACATCTCATTGTGTACATTCCCATTCACGGGTCACTTGCATCCTTCGCACATGGCTGCATTCCACATCTCCACAGGTTCAGCTGTTGTGTGGCTGTGGTGCCATGATATGTCTGTATGGGGTGCAGGGGTAGCCCAGGATGACCATGGAGTGGTGTTGTCGTGTCTGGTAGGTGGTTGTGTAGTTTGACATGTTGTATGTGGTTTGGTCACATGTGCATTCCCACAGTTGTGCACTGTCTGTTGGTGACTTTGGGGTGTGTGATGAGTTGATTTGGCACTTACCAACGAGCAGTTCAGTTCCATATGTGCCAACCTGGAAGCGCCGGTTGATGATGGACTGTCGTAAGTTGAAGGAATCATGCACACGGCCTGGGTAGCTGGCAACGACATTGGTAAAGAGTCCCCGTTGGTCCACTATTGCCTGCACATTGATGGAATGCGTGTGCTTTCTGTTGCGGTAGTGATGTGCAGTATCCGCAGGGGGCACAAGTGGGACATGTGTGCAGTCGATTGCCCCCGACACGGCCAGGAATCTGGCTATGGCGTAGAAGCCTTGCTTTGTCTCCAGCTGTTCCTGCGCAGTGTTGGGGAAGTGGAGGTACTGGGGTATGAAGCCGAGGATGGCATCCAGGACAGGTGTGAGACCCCTTCGACTCCAGCAGTTGTTGGTTGGAAAGTACCAGAGGCCAACAGGTGCAGCACAGCCAGCAGCTTTGTCTGCGTTGGGATGTTGGTTCTCCACTGTGTTGGGACCGTCAGCCTGTGGGCAATGTGGGTCATGATGCAGAGGATGGTTGTCCTTTTGAGCCTGTAGAGGGCAATGCCTTCCTTGGGCGTAAGGTCTGTGAGAGTGGTGCGTTTTCGGTTGGTCCGCTGTCTTACTCTGCACTGCCTCTGTAGTGGTCCGGGGAGTGGTGGCGGGTCCGGGTCCTGGGGATAGTGACGGTGGGTGTTGTGGCCCTGTTGGGGCTCCGAGCTGCATGATGAGTAGCTCCATAGTGTTGTTTGTTCTTCGGGTGTGGCTGTGTGCGGGGCTCCATTGCCTACTGCAGGTAGTTGTCCGTCTTTACTCCTGCTTGAGGCAGGTGTTAAATACCTGCGGCTACCACGGCTTATCGCCTGCATTTGGTTTGGTTTGCAGATCTGGCAGTTCATTGTGAAAGTGGTGTTGTGTTTTTTTTCGTGTGTTTTTGCACGGGAACTCCTACTCTGCATCTCATTAGAGTTAGTTGGTGGTGTCCACCGTGGAGATACATTTTGGGGTAGTTATCGCGGGAATACTGGCAACGTCTGCAGTTTGCACCTGCTTGTGAATGGGGTGTTAGGTCTATCTCCACTTTTGATGCGTTAAGGTGGAGATAAATCGGAGATAAGTCCTTGTGAATATGCCCCTAAACATTTAACAGAACTTTTTAACCCGCTACACACTGTTTCCTCTCATATCTGCGTCCCAAAAGAAGAGTTTCAGGTAATTAGTTTGCTTTTCAATTATAAACTATATCTTGCCAAAGAGAAGCCATTTCAATGTGGAAACATTCGAAGTTAGGGATAAAACATTTTTTCCCTCCGTATTCTCCTTAACAGCAGCCTTTGGAACCATGAATACACTGAAAGCCGCCACACACAAAAAATGATTTTAAATGGCACCTTGACCTGGGACCTCCAAAAACTATTTGTACGACGCATTTTATTCCGTTGGTATTAAAGAATGTATATATACATATGATAATCAGTTGTTTATAGTACAGAGCCCTAACGTTATGGATGTTGACTGAATCCTGTATCTGCCAAAACCATGCCTAAAGCTGCTGTTTATGAATTCTTCGGTCGCTTCAAGAGCACATTCAGCATTAATGCACGTCGGAGGCCCGCTGTGAGCGCGAGCTTTGTTAATGGAAATAAAGGAGTGATTAGGAAGATAATCTGTTAAATTCCATCCGAATTTTGCGCAGTTATTGTTATCCAGCTGAATATCGCCCCATTCCCATTCTCTGCGCTAAAGGGATTGACAGACGTTACCCTGAAAAAATAATAGGACTTTCCTCGCGCTTTAAAGGCTTCAGGAAAGAAGGACGGGTTTTTTTCTCCAAATTTTCTTTAGCTTTGTCAAATTTGCATTTGCATCTGACTTTCAGTAACTCCGCTGTATTGTGATGAATTCTGCAAACCTATGCATCAAACGTAACTAAATAATTAATTGTTGTCGTGTAACAGTTAAATGGCATTCACAATTTAAATCAGGGAAGGTGGGAATTTTTAAAACAGCCTCCAGGCATTTGATTGGTGGATTAGGTGTATCAGTCTACCTATGAAGTGCATCAGTTGCCGTGCAAGGACTGTGGAAAGTCTTTACACTGCAAGGGGCAGTGGGGGCTGTCAGCAGTGGAGTGCATAAGCAGGGGCTGAGGATAACTGAAGGGGAGGTCGTGCGGACTCACCACATAGCTTCCTATCCACTGAAAGGAACCCTGCTTCCTCCTGCACGGCTGTGCAAGCACGGCAGTCGTGCATAGGAAGGACCTAGCGCATTTGTAGTATACTGCAATTAACATGAGGTATTGCTGACTCAACATGCTGCTCAGCCACACAGCCTTGACAGGTCTGGAAGCGAAGGTCATGGTTGTGGTTTTGCAGTTGTGTGCATACATGAAGAGAGGCACTGTTATATTGTTGTGTCTCTCCCCATCTACTGTTCTGGGTGGACACTGTGTGAGGGGGACATACTCTGTGGCCCCAGGGGCAGGACTCCACTCGACTTGCCCATGCACAAGTGATAATGAGAAATATTTGACATCCAACCTTTTTCAGCCAAATATTTAATCCTACATGCAAAAGTGTGTGTTGTACACAGATGTCCTCATAATGAAACACCATCTTTGCCTACAACAATATGGAAGCTGGAAGTAGGGCTCCTTCGCTGAGCGGAACGAATTAGCAGAGATAAGCTGTAGCCTTAACAAGAATGCTGTGAGAAAGTCATCCTTTTTGCCCTGATTGCCCCCATTCTGTGACTGATATTGGTGGTTACTTACTCTGATTTTGCCCTGGCCACTGCTATCCAGGCCTAGGGCCAGTTCTCTGTTAAAAAGGTATATGGTAATAAGATGTAAAACAATTGTTACATAAACATACCTGTAAGACCCTAGTACATGGTAAGGCATGTAGGATTAGAGGCCCCGTAGATTCAATGCACTTAAGTGTGCACTGCTGATTTGCCTGCTGTCATTTAAAAAGCCAACCTTGCCTTGCAGGCTGCTTTTAAAATAAAACCATGTCCAAATTGGACTTTGTAATTAAATGTTCTTCCAAAGTCTTACCTTATTTTGACATATAACATAAGTCACCCTTAAGGACCACCCAGGTGCCTCAAGGAAAGGGTGCTATGTTAAAATGAGCAGGGACGTTATAAAACATGTTTTATAAGCCCTGGTGAGGGAAAAACTGCCAATTTCGGTTTCCACATTGTAGTTCATTAGCTCCATAGGCTAACATGGTAAGGCTTTATTGAACTTCAATAAAGTCTAACTATTGACAGGAGTGAGCTAAAATAATAATTCAAAGTGACTAAATAATAGAATAAATTCAACAACTTGCCAAAGCTAGATTTATTATAGCAATGACTGAAAAGAAGTTATAGAACTTGGGTTTATGATGTGCCTGAATCCAGCTCTTGAGCAGCCTCTCCTGATTGGCCAGCCTTTGACAGGCTGAACCAAACTGCTATGATGACGTGTGAAGAGGCCTGAAAGGAAACAAAGAGACATATGGTAGAAGGAGATCTGCAAGCTGCAGAGCAAAAGGCAGGAAGGGGGCTGAGTAGCCAAACTGGTCTTCAATGAGGAAAGGACACAGGCCCACCCCCACTTCCTTCACCCCAGCCAGATGGGAGCCCCTGTAATTGAATTAGCAGAGGGGCTGGAAGGGGAGTGTTAGGAAAGTTTAGACTCACCTGTAGGTTGGGTTAGCCAGACCTGAAGCTCCAGGAGAGATTTTCTTCATTTTGGTTTTTAAGGAACAGTGCTTTCTGTGACAAGAATAAGCAACACTTCGGCGGAAGTGGTCATCAATGAGGGTGGCACCCTGCACTCTGTTGGTCAGGTGTGCCTTCCTGCTTGCCAGCCCAGAAACCTGGGTAAATATGAGAGAGCTGCCCAGCTACACAGATTGCTGCCTGGAAGAAGCAAGAACAAAAGGACTGTTCTGCTAAACCCCTGGCCTGCAGCAAGCTTCAGCAAAAGAAGGACTTTGCCTGACTCCAAAAGTTTGAGGAGTAGACTTCGTGAAAGAAAAAGGTTAAAAGAGCTCCACCCGGATCATCTCCACCAAGAAGAACCCAGCTGGACAGCGTTCAGTGGGCGTTTAAGGATTTGGCCAGGTGCATTCCGATTATTGTAGTCCCAACTTCCCAAGAAGCAATTTAGAGATTCTGGAACCTTGGATTGGTTTTGAGGACCAGTCAAGAGCCCAAAAGAACCTTCTGGAAGAAGATCCAGAAGTTTGAAATGATGTGGAGAATTTTTGTCAAAGAGCTCCATAAATCGACTAACCCATCGCCGAGAGTCAAGCCGGCGGTGTCGAACAGCAACTTGGTCTGAGATGCAGGAGTGCCTAGCTGAAGCTCCAGAGCTCTCCGTCGTCGACGAGACTTCCAGGAGTTGACGGGGTCATCATGTTGAGCCAAGCCACCGTTGCCGAACTGTAAGCCTGCCTGATGAGGAGACCCGCTCTACGCCAAGAGAAAAAGCAAAAAAAGTGACCAAATCAGAAGGTAAAATTATGAATGGGCCCTACCACTCATTGAATCCAACCCTGTTTGCCTGAAACTTTGACTTTATCCCAGTCAAATGTGACCAGATGTCCCAACTTTGCACTTTTGGCACTTTTGGCTTTCAAGCATTAGAAAGTATATGGAGCCAGATGTACGAACAATTTTAGCATGCACAAATGGGTTAGCGACCCGTTTGCACATGCTAAAATTGTCATGGCCATGTACCAACACAATTTTGCAAGTCGCAAATGAATTGCGACTCTCAAAAAAGTGTTAAGAGACTCACTATTTGGAAGGGGCATCCCCTTCCAATTTTTTTTTAAACATATTTTTATTAAAGATAATCAACAGTTCACGATACAGGGATTGTGGATCATTACAGTCATAGTATAACAATACACGTTACTTAATAGGCAATATTATTATCTTGCCTACATATGGTACTGTAAAGTGATGTGCCGTTTAAAAATCTTGTTTTCAACAACATACAAGAATCTTAGCCTCCTCTTCTCACCACTCTCCGAGTGGTATGTGGCCTGGTCTCTATTTATCCATTCCATAACAAAATATCCCGAGCAGTTGAACAATACTTATAAAACACATTTCTATCAATTAAATGTCGTGGACATAAAGATTACAAACAAAACCACTGATAATATATCCACCCACCTACCACCTCAGCAAAAATACAAACATTTAGTCAGTCCAATCCAGTATACCTAAAAAAAAACATAAATGTTCAACAGTGCATACATGGATAACATCCTCCATTACATTGTTAAGTTTTACCATAGCTCAAATTATTTATATCAATTATCCGGTCAGAACACCCAACGGGGGAGTGGGGAAAGAAAAGAAAGAGGGAGCACCCAAATATTGCAATTAATATTCTAGTATCTCTTTAGCAATAAATTCTTCCAATAACATATTCCATTCCATAGAAATGGGCTTCTTGCGCAGCCCCCGTTGTTCATCCCTCTTCAATTCTGCACCCTCCGCCATGCCCCACCTCACCATCTCAGCATGCCAGTCCTGTAGCGATGGCGGCCTGGCAATTTTCCATTTCATGGTAATTTTACGTTTCGCTAATATAATGGCTAGATTGTTACATTTGGTGACTGGGCCACCCTTCTTTCCTTTGGGGCCTAGGCCTAGCAAGCAGTATTCCAGCCAATCGTTGTTGTGCATCAGGGCTATATTTGCTAGTATCCCACAGATTGCTGCCCAGTAGTGTCTCAGTCGTGGGCAGCTCTACAGCATATGTAGGAGTCCCTCATCTTGTGATTGACAGCGGGGGCATATTTCTGATGCATCTGGGAACATGGCACTCAATTTAAGTGGGGTCACATAAGCTATATAGGTAAGATATGTAATAGCACGAGTTGTATAAACTTAAATGCAGGGTTCCTTGACTCCATTCTTGGGTATTCTAGCATTACCCTCCATTCCTTGTCACTGAGTGCTCGACCCACATCAATTTCCTATTTGTTACGCAGGGATTGCAGTGGTATCCCTGCTATTGTGCGGATCCCTCTGTATAGCCATTTCGTTAGATGGCGCCCATTTCCCATCAGATGTTGCATAGTGAGTAATGTGTGCTCTGGTGGTTCTATCCCCCCCGGGCCCATGTGGTACGGATGTATCTAGAGATACTGGCGTGTAAAAGAAATAGCGCGTTTGGCACAATCGTATTCATGAACAAATACATCGTCAGGCATTATGGTACCGTCCTTGTGTATACGCCCGCATCCTCCCACAACAGAATTCTCCTATGTGTGACCCTGCCAAGGTGTGTGGGGATCCCCAATAGGGGGATAGTAGGGGCATATGGAGTCGCTGTTTTAGTATACCTCATAGCATTTCTCCAGTACAGCAACGCAACCTTAAATAAACAGGGCGCCGTTGGGGGAATTTTACTTTTGGGCAACAAGAGTGTATGCACGTCACCTTTCTGCCAGTCCGATTGGGACATACCAATCTCATGCAGATTCTTCCCCGCCAACCTGTACGCAAGCCACTGCAACTGACTCGCATAGCAGTAAGCCTTCAGGTCAGGCACCCCCAGCCCACCTTGCCTAGCATCTAATTTTAGCTTTGCGATCCCTATACATCTTCGACCCCTGTCCCATATTAGTTCAATCAGTAGAGACGTCGATAATTTAAATACCTGTGCTGGTACCATAATGGGTAAGTTGGTGAAATAGTACAGCAATCTCGGTAACATCACCATTTTGGCTATCGCCACCCTGCCTGCCACCGATACAGGCAGGGAGGTCCAGAACTTGATTTGGGACCTGAGTGCAGTTATAGCACGATGTAAGTTGCCCTAGCTTTTTGAACGTAATAGGTGCTATCTGGAATGACCAATTCCCAAAATTCACCAACCCAGTGCGTGTCGCATCAGTAACAAAATAGACATAGGATTTGTTCTCGTTGATCGAGAGCCCAGAGAGTCTCTGAACAAACTAAACGTGGAGGGTATGGGTTGATAATCCTCATCTAGGTTCTTGAAATACAATAATAAGTCATCTGCATATGCGGATACAATATGTGTGCTGGGTCCCAATACAACTCCCTTATGTCCCGCGACAGTGCGTAATTTGTGTAAGAGAGGTTCCAAAGCTAAAATGAACAACAAAGGTGAGAGTGGGCATCCCTGTCTGGTGCCCCGTGCAACCTTGAATTGCTGTGAAATATGTTGTCCCGTGTGTGCCCGTGCCGTGGGGTTCAAATATAATAATCACACCCATTTTATAAATTCCTCCGGTATGCCGAATTTGGAGAGGGCATGGAACATATACTCCCAATGTAGGGAGTCAAAGGCCTGCATTAGATCCAGCGATATACATCCCACCACCTCAGCTGTCGCTGTTGGGTGTGTCATTATTTGATATAGACGTCTAATATTAAGGGCTGTGTTCCTACCCGGGACAAAACCGCACTGGTTGGTATGTATCAGTTGTGGTATGAATTGGCATAGTCTAATAGCTAACAATTTGCTCAGTATTTTATAATCCACATTTAGTAAACAGAGAGGTCTGTACCCTGCTATGTCTGTACCTTCTCGGCCCAGCTTCAATAGCGAGACTACTGTCGCCTGTAGTTTAGAAAGGGGAAGAGTGCCATTGTCCAAAGATGTCTGATATAACCGCTGCAGGTGTGGTATCAACAAGTCCGAAAAAGTTGAATAAAATTCAACGGGTAGACCATCACCTCCCGGTGTCTTATTATGGGGCAAGCTATTAATTGCTTGCTAAATTTCCATTCCAGTCACTGGGAGACCTAAAGCCTCTTTGTGAGTTTGCAACAATTGAGGGAGTTGTAGGCCGTCAAAGAACTCGTCGAGTTTTGTGTCTGCCATGGCAGCTGGGTGTGCATACAGGGTTTCATAATATTCTTTAAAGGCCTTGTTTATGTCACGTTCGTGCACACCAGGTTACCCAGCATGGTCTGGATTTCTAAAATGGGAGAGGTCGATGGGGTGGGCCTGATGATTTTAGCAAGAAGTGGACCGCCCTGTCCGCTGTGGCGTGTTGTTTCTGTGTGTAAAGCCAGTAGTCTATCAGACGCAGGTCTTCCAATAGTTCTGCATGTTTAATGTGCGCTTCTTGTAATTACGCTTTGTGCGTATCTTCAAGTGCGGCTATTAGTTCCAGGCAACCCAGATTATTTTCTATGTCAGTAAGGGCATGCCTTGCTCCTGCTCTTGCGCTAATTGCCACCCCTCTCATCACGGTCTTAAAGGGATCCCATTCTTTTTGTTGCGTAGATGCTGTGCCGGCATTTTCAGTGAAGTAATGTTCTATGGCCGTGCATAGTGTCACTCGAAAGACCTGGTCTTCCAGTAGTTGTGGTTGCAATTTCCAGGTTGGTACCAGAGTAGGTATTTTGCCCCATTGTAGTGTAAATTCAACTGGATTATGATCCGATAATATTTTACCCAAATGTGTCGTATCATTGATCATGTTCAGTAACGATATTGAACAAAATATTCTGTCTATCCTGGTATGCAGTTTGTGTGGCGGGGAGTAAAAGGAATATTCCCTATCCTTCAGGTGTATCGCATGCCATGCATCCGCAATCCTCCGCCCAATTGCCCATCGCTTTAGTGCATCTGCTAGTTTTCTACACCCTGTGTTGTGCAGCGGAGGGTGAGACCTATCTAATTCGACATCAAGCACCGCATTAAAGTCTCCACCTAATATCCAGGAATAGTCCTCCCACCCTACCAAGACTGTACTCAGAGTCTCTAGGAATTTGTCCTGGTCAGTGTTTGGAGTATATATGCTCCCCAGTACTATGTGCTCCTTGTCTAGTAACCCGTGTATGAGGACATATCTACAATTCGTATCTATTTTTTGTTCCAATAACTTAAAAGGAGTACCATTTCTGAGCCATATCGCGGCTCCTCTAGCAAAGGCCGAGTTGGATGTAGAGAACAATTGACGTCGCTACTTCTGCAGTTTAATCGCTTCGTCATGGTTTAGATGGGTTTCCTGAAGGAACGCTACCTGTATTTCCGCCTGTTCAGTTGGGCCAGCCACCTATGCCATTTATGTACTGAACCAAGCCCTCTTATATACCAAGATCTGTAATTATAGGTGCTAGGATTCGCCATAGGGATCTGTGTAAGGTGGTCTACTGGGAATAAAGCAACCAAGTGGACAGATCATCACCATCAGAACTAAAGCCGAGTCTACTAATACCTTAAAACACCCCAATACTAGGTTCCCCACGTGAACAGCAAAGAACCAAACCATAACTGAAAGTTCAACTGGAACTCTACATAAACATTGCCACAGTGCAGTCGCCAAGGGGGGGAGGCAACTACCGCATCTGCATTAGTCATTATCCCTTCCTTAGTTACCTTATCCTCATCGCTCCAGCACAATCCCCATTATTCATAAAACATAAAAATGGAAAGAACAGGGAATCAAGAGGCATCATAAGCATTACGATCTGATAAACAATACGTTATACAATACCAATGTCTGGAGAGCCCTTCCCACCAGTTAAAAAATTGTCTGCGGTTTGTGGAGTAACCAATGGGAACAGCGTCAAACTGGACTCAGAGTCTCAGGGAGCCGTGGCTTCATCCGAGGAGTGGACAGATACAGCACGCGATCGAGCATCATGGTCTGCCAGCGCCACTGCCGTCAGTATAGCGTCTCTCTGGCTATCTGTTACCTGTTCCATGGAGGGACTCGCACCAGTCCCCACAATGTGTCGTTCATTGTTGTCCTTGCTGCCCGCATCCTCTCGCTGTGATATGGGTCGTGCAGAGCCACTCGGTGAAAATGAGTTCTGGGAAGCAGAGGGAGTAAAAGTGATTTCCAACCAGTCCACTACCTCCTCTGGGCTATCAAAGAATATAGACTTTTGGCCAGTGATGACCTTTAGCCGGGCCGGGAAAAGTAGGGCATACTTCAAATTGTGTGCCCTCAGCTTATTTTTGACAACTTGGAAAGTAGCCCTGGCCTTTTGTACCGCTAGTGTAAAATCCGGGTATAGGGAGATTGTCTTATTCTCAAAATGGATAGAGGCGTTCTCTCGTGCGGCTCGTAATATTGTGTCCCGATCCTTATAATTCAGAATGCGTGCTATCAATGGCTGAGGAGGCGCCCCCGGGAGGGGAGGCCTGGGAGGCACCCTATGCGCTCTCTCTACGCTGAAGAGTTCCGACAGCCCCTCCTTCGCCACATTTTCCCTTAGCCAGGTCTCCACAAATTGGATGGGGTTACGTCCTTCACTTCTCTCCGGTATTCCCAGAATTCGAACATTGTTCCTGCGTGATCTCCCTTCGGCATCGCCCACCCTATCCTGAAGTCCCCGTAGCTGTCGCTGGAATTGTTCCATTTGGGAAGTATGCATAGTTTGCTGAGGTATCAAATCATCCAAAGCCAGTTTGTTGCTTTTCACCCTCTCCGTCAGTTTCTTGTGGTCCGCCTGTAAGAGATTTAGGCTAGTGGAGAGCGACCCCAACTGTATTTCGAGCGCAGACCGCGATTCTCTTATCTCTTTAAGTATTAAATCCAGCTGATCCGTGGCTTGCTCCGCTCCCCTTGGGGGTATCACATCAGTGTGCGGGCCCTCCGATTGGTTTCCATTTATCATAGCAGTCATAGCGTCAGGAGCATGAGTGTCAGTTTGTTTGGCTCTTGTGTGCTCCATAACACCACAAGACTATGTTCACAAATACTAGGCCTCTACAGGTCCACAGTTGGTGCAGAGCCACCAGCAATACACTCGCAGAAGCTTGGAGTCCGATCCCTCAGCGTGTCACTGCACAGAGTGCTTTTTCACCCGCAGTAGAGGTGTGGGGGGATCACTACCTCCAGTGATACCACCCTGTGGATATCTTGGTCAATTCCCAGCCAAACCTTCGCCTTTCGTACTAGTTTCCTTCGATGGGGAATAATTTATCGGGACCGGTCAGTGGTACAGAATGGATTCGGCACTATATATCTAGGCAGAAAAGTCCAAGCACCAGTCACCGCATATCGTCGCATCCACTTCAGAGGGAGATACCAACCAAGGTCTTTTTGCAATGGCGCTGCGGAGTCAGACACGGTCCACCCTGAGTTATTAAATAGGCAGCCGTGTGTGTGTTTCCCATTAAAACTCACAGTCATTATCAAAACCAGCCAGGTGCCAGCGCTCTATCTCCGTTGCCAGCTCGGCGCTAGGATGTCGCTTCACGAAGCAATTTGACTCACCTCAGTCTGCCTCTGGCTTCAGCCCCCGGCCGTCACCGTCCCAGGGCACTGCCGTCTTTACTGCGCTTAAATCACGGTCCACACAACATGACTTCGCCTGAGCTGGGCTAGTTTCCTCCCCACTGCGCTCAGCCAAGATCTCAGGTCCCCTCAATCTTGCTCTGCACCAGCTTATGCCCATTCCTGAGGCTTTCCACAATACACTGCCTTCACTTACGCTTCTTGTTGGGCGCCATTTTGCCTTCGCGTCTCACATCGGGTGCCCTCCACAAGCCGCCAGAGTTCAGGGATCATACCGATCGTAAGTGTCACTTGTTATCACCTGGTAATCCTCTCAAACCAATGTGGGTGGGAGGGGGGTCTCCCTCTGCTAGTCGATCACACCAGTGCTCTCGGCAGTGATCAGCTCCTCTTGCCGTCGTACTTTTCCAGGCCGACTCCCGCAACAGCGGCAGTTTGGTATCTTCAAATTACAGCGTCCAGTTTCGATGCTTCAGGCCGTCCGTCACATTAAGCACTTATTTTTGGCTCTGATGTCCCCCGCTCTTCAGGATATTTTGGCGCAGTGTCGGAGTTTGGTACGGAGCTCTTTCAGCTCACGTCTGCCATGCTCGGGAGTTGGCCATGCCCCCCATCCCCTTCCAAATAGCGAGTCTCAAACTCATGTACTAATGTCTTGCGACCGCGATGGCGGTCGCAAAACACTCGCAATTACCACCTACTTCAAGTAGGTGGTAATGCATTTGCAAAAGGACTGCATGCAAAATTTGTTTTTAGGGTTAGGCAGTGGCCTTTAAAAAATGAAACCAAAATGTCACATTTTAAAAAGAAAAATGCATCCAGTTTACCTTTAAGGAAAACGGGCTGCATTTAAAAAAAATGCTTTATTTAAAAGCAGTTCCAGGCATGGTGGTCTGCTGAGCCCAACAGGCCACCATTCCTGGGAGGGCCTGTCATTCCCAATGAACTCGCAAATTGCGAGAGGCTCATTAATATTAATGTGCCTCACAATTTTTGACCCCATTGGGAATCACAAACAGTGTTAAACACACTGTTGTACATTTGGGATTTTTCCCTCGCAATTTGCGACTCGCAATTTGTCGCAAATTGCGAGGCGCAAAATCAAATGGCCATACATCTGGCCCTTAATCTTTAAAATTTTATTTCTCCGGTTCCCTACATTTGTTTTTTGTTGTTTTGCTGTCATTTTAAGCATAAAAATATTTCCCTTTTTTATAAATTGGTGTATTTTTATTATGTAATGTGTCTTACTTCTCAATGTATTTGTGTTTTTTAATGCTTTACACACCTGTCTACTAAGTTAAGCATGTCTGCCAAGGGTTGAGCAAGGATTAATTTACTGAGAACTTGATTGTACCTTATTAGGGATTGTGGTGTTATTACTTACCTGCTCCTACCAATAAACCACCCTCTAACAAGTCTTTGAAGAAGAGTGAAAAGATGAAGTTGCTTTGAAATTGGTGAACAGAAAAGACCATCATTTTGCATAGTATATTTTTTTGAGGGGCATGTGTTTTGTGTTTTTCAGAATTCTTTTTTCACACTTCTTTACTTAGAGACTATTGCATAACGCTCTGTTTTTAACAGGCTAAGGTATCCAACATCAAATGTCATAGAAAAATAAATAAGCCAAAAAACAGCAATTAAAACAGTTTTATGTCAGCAATGTAAATACATCAAAGAGCACACAACTCTGGCCTGACAAAATGATTACTTGTCCTCAATCATCTAAATCTAAATGGAAAACATAGTAACCACCCGCGAAACATGTAACAATGTAACCATACACAAAATGCCATCACCTTAACAGACAATCCATCCACTTAATGGCAAACCATGAAAAATAAACTAAAACAAATGGCTTAATTTGGCTCATATAAAGACTGAGCCAGAGCCACTCACTCTCTATACGTATTATTGCACTTTTCTGAAGAAGCTGTCAGTGTCAAGAATGAAAGACAGGATTGCACGTCATGTTTTGAGCATCAACCCCAGTGCTGAGGTTATGTTCAGCCCAAGAAGGGAATGCAGATTATGATGTCAGAAGGAACACTCTTTATTAAGGGTAAACTCATGAGGAAGCATGTTATCTATAAGGAGCAGCACCTGCAGCCACAGGAAGTTGAACATACACCCTCTCAGTCAGAACTTTTTTTTATTTTTTTTTATAAGAAACCTTTATTACACATTAAAAGGATACAAACAAGGGCCTACAACCACAAGGGCCGGCCGCTAGAAAGCTCGGGAGCCAGCAAGGCAACGCCATACATTCAAATGTGCCGGAAGTAAAAGCTCCCGAAAGTTCGTAAGCACATATAACAGGCCGCGGCCACAGTCCAAGGTCGATCAAAAAGGACGGTTTCATATTTTCTATTAAAAAACAAACAATAACACACAAACAAGGCAATGAGAGTCCGAAATAGCAGCGTGCGCTCCCCAGGACGGGGGAAGATCCACGTTATCTGGAATAACTCTTGACAGGAGGTGGTAGTGGGGGGCGGCGGAGAAGAGGACAAAGCATACACAATTGCGTAGAATGTGTGGCTAGGGGGACAAAGTGACGTCGACCTCTCGCGGCAGAGGCGGAGCGCAGATATTTCCACGGTAGGAATTCCATGGACCCCACACCTTAGTCCACCTCCCAGGCTTGCCTCTCGCCACATACACCGTCTTTTCCCTGAACATACACCAATCCATATTCTCCTTCCATACCGAAATCGTAGGCGGCCTCGGGGAACCCCACAACTGTGCGATATTGCGCTTAGCCACCATGTACCCCAAAGTCACCCACTGTGTCTGCGCCGCATTATAGTCATTTGGTTCCCAGACATTCAGCAAACACCTCCTGGCCTCTGGTAACAAAGCGACATGCGTGACCTCCTCCATTACAGTATGTACCCCGTTCCAAAAGCGTACGACCTCCAAACATTCCCATAGGATATGAAGAAAGGTACCCAACAAGCCACAGCCACGCTTACACATTCCATCCCTCGAATAACCCATACGTATCAAACCAGGCCCTGTGACATACACTCTATGGAGTATCTTCAGCTGCACAAATCTAAGGCGGGCCGGGATCGCCACCTCTTTCGGGGAGGCCACCGCCGATACCCAATCCTCATCGTCCAGTTCCAATCCGTCGGCCGTCCACGCCTCCCGCAGATGGGTTAGCAAGTCCGTACGATCATTAATACGTTTTTTATAGATCAGATAAATAGTGCTGTCGGGCACATAGCCATCTAACACTCTATCTTCCAACGGGGAATATTCTGGGATAGCAGCAACATCCGGAAAAACCGAACACAGCGCATGGTAGACCTGTGCATATCGGAAGTATTCCCTATCATTTAATTTGTATTCAGTTTTGAGCATTTCAAACGTTTTGAAGGACCCTTTCGCCCAGAGGTCACCCACCTTACTTATACCAATCATATCCCATTTCTCAAAGCCTTTCGTTTTCCACAGACAACCCAAGCGCTGGGAGGCATACAACGGCATCGCTCGAGTCAAGCGATCCCTCCACCCCATCGCAGCATTCGCCGCATGCCACACGCGTACCGCAACTTGCGTCGGTCCTGTCAACCGTGCATCCGGAGTCGCCGAATACAGTGCCCTATAGTAATCCCCGCCCGGAAGTAATAACTTATCCATCTCGAAGGCCGGATTCAAAGCAGGACCGTATATCCCGTGGTTCACCGCCGCCAACTGAGACGCCCAATAGTATCTTTTAATATCGGGGAGGACAACACCCCCATCATACCAAGGAAGTGTCAACTTGGCAAGAGCGATCCTCGGCCGCCCGTCCCAAAACAGTTGGCGCAGAAGACCCTCCACCTCGCGGAAGTAACGGGCCGGCACGACATCTAGCGTATTTTGTAAAGCGTACAAGAAGCGAGGCAGCGACATCATTTTAAACAATGCCGCCCGTCCGAGCGGCGAGAGCGGAAGCCGTCACCACCTCGCGACCTCGGCCTTCAATCGCTGGAGTGGAGGGAGAAGGTTTCGCTCATAGCGGACCGCGGGGTCCAGTGATATGAAGATTCCCAAATATTTGAACCCCAATGTAGCAATCTGAATAGGGCACCCCCGCGGCAGGAGGGGGGCCTCACCCGAGAGGATGTAAATACATGACTTGGCCCAGTTGATAACCAGGCCAGAATTACGACCAATGGAATTCAATACGTTCACCAATACAATTAGCGACTTCCGAGGAGAGGTGAGATACAAAAGGATGTCATCCGCATAAAGGGAGACACGGTCCTCAAATTCCGGCGTCCATCTAATGCCCCGCAATGACGGCTCCCAACGCAACCAGGCAGCGAGAGGTTCTAAAGAAAGTGCAAAGAGGAGGGGCGACAACGGACAGCCCTGTCGCGTACCTCTCCCCAGCGCGAGGGGAGCCGACACCCTACCATTCACCACAACCTGCACCAATGGGTCAGCGTATAATAATTTTACCCACCCAATGAATTCAGGGCCAAACCCGAATTTCGCTAACGCAGCCCAAATATACGGCCACTCTAAAGTATCGAACGCCATGGTAGCGTCCAAAGATGCAAAGATGGCCGGCTCACGCACAAGCTCCGCTCTAGCAAGCACGCCATGCAACCGCCTCAAGTTCAGGGCGGTATTACGATGAGGTATAAAACCGGACTGGTCCTGATGAATCAAGTCGCCCACGACCCGAACCAGACGATTGGCCAATACCTTAGCCAGAATTTTGGGTTCCGCGTTCAACAACGAGATAGGCCTGTAGGAGGCACAGCGGTCTCGCGGCTTCCCCTCTTTATGTATCACAACTATGGTGGCGAGACGTTGGTCAAGGGGGAGGGAGCCCGCCGCCCGTGCAGCGAGGAACATGTCACGGAGATACGGTGCTATCTTATCTGGACGCAACTTATATAGTTCAATGGGGAGACCATTGGGACCCATGGCCTTACCAGAAGCGATTGAGCGAATGGCCAAAGCAATCTCATCCGGAGACAACTTCGCCTCCATCAATATGCTATCAGCCTCCGAGAGGGACGGCAATGCAATATCTCTAAGCAACAGATGAGAGTCCTCCTCCGAACGCCCAGAGACCAGAGAGTATACCCCACGGAAGTAATCCGCGAAGCAGTTAACAATTTCTACCGGGTCACACACGCGCCATCCACTCTCTCCACAACCGGCACCACTCTACTCGCTCTCTCCTTCTTGTCCAACCAAGCAATCAACTTTCCAGCCTGATCTCCCACATCATACAGTCGTCCTTGTTGCTCTCTACTCATCCTTTTAGCAGCATCCGTGACCAGCGCTCTATAATCTGACTGTTTAAGGCTGAGAACGTGCAATTTCTCATCCGTAACACCCCGCTCCAAATCCCCCTTCATCTCAGCTATGTCAATTTCCAGACGAACCACCTCTTCCCTCCCGCACATCCTAGCATGGGAAATAAGAGACAAGGCATGCCCCCGGATCACCGTTTTATAACCTTCCCATAGGGAGACAGCAGACGACACTGACCCTACATTATCATCGAAGTAGTGATCAATGGACTTAACCAGTTCCGCGCGAATATTAGGGTTACGTAAATACCAGGGGTTAATTGGCGCTACTCTTCCCTCTGCCCCGGGAACAACCTCCATTTGCAACAATAGAGGGGAATTGTCAGAAATGCCTCGGGCCAAATGACGCACCTCCCCGATCATTCCAGCCTGGAACGCCGGCATAAGTATATAATCAAGTCTCGAGAGACTCCCGTGGGCCCCCGAGTGGAAGGTGTATTGTGCCTGCCCCGGGTGCATCAGTCTCCAGCAATCTATAAGTCCTAAAGTATCTAGAAAGCCACCCAGCCAGGCCTGGGATCTAGGGAGATCCCTGGGGGGGTGACGGTCCTCTATACCGGATACAACAGCGATAAAATCACCCCCTAACACCAGAACCCCCCCAGGGAGTCCCAGGACCAAACGCCCCAAATCAGCAAATGTAGCCGTCTGCAATCCCGGTGGCACATAGACAGCAACGAGCGAAACAGTTCTACCCTCCCATCTCCCCACCAATGCTGCATATCGCCCTCTATCATCGTGGAGCACCTCGTCCACCTCCAACGGGAGAGAGGCCCTGACCAAGATACCCACTCCCCTAGAGCCAGAAGTGAAACCAGAGTGAACAGCAAGGCGATAGCCCCGCCTATTCAGGGCATGGAAGGAGTTCCCAATCAGATGTGTCTCCTGCAGGAAAACAATGTCGGGCGAGATCCGTTTAAAAAACTGCAACACCACCCCGCGCTTGATCCTATCCCCCAGTCCGTTCACATTCCACGAAAGTATTCTCAAACCCTTACCCCCCACCCTGCTCCCGTGCATGATGCCCACATCCCGGAGAACACAACCAGGACAAATCAGCAGCTAACCTCACATTGCCTTGTGAAACAAACAAACAGTCCCCAACACCCCTCCCCCACAATATCCAAACCACAACTCCCCCCTCCCTGCACCCCTGCTTGAGCCCAAACAGCCCCCCCAACTTGCAGTGTGCCTGTCACCCTAACATATACTGAACCACAAAAAGAACCCCTGAAGGAGGAAAGGGCCCCAGTATGCTCTCCACAACCTCCGAGCATTTGAAGGGCATATTGCACCAAACTTAAGTCCCATAGAGCTAAGGTACAAAATGTCACCAGCCTAGTCCATCACCGGGAACCAAAGGTCTAGTCCTGTTCCGCCGAACCCTCGCCACTCTCCGCCGTCTGGCCATCCTGACCTCGACTCCGAGGCAGGGTATCCAACCAGTCTCCAACCGCCTCCGGCCGGTCGAAGAAGTGCGAGCGATCCTCGAACTCAACCCGCAACCTGGCCGGAAATAGCATCGCATACTTCAGCTCCATGTCCCTCAAGCGCCGTTTGACGCCCAAGAATCCCAGTCGTTGTTTTTGGACCGCTTGCGTAAAGTCTGGATAGAAGCTGACGTTAGAGTTGTCAAACTTCAGCGGTCCATTCACCCTCGACGCCTGGAGGATAGCATCTATGTCCCGAAAGTTAAAAAGTCGGGCAATTATAGGCCGCGGGGGAGCACCCACTTTCGGCGCACCACCCGGAACTCTGTGAGCCCGCTCCACCGCAAAGAATTTGCTCAGCCCCTTGGGTGCGAGATGGTTGACCATCAGATCCTCCACAAAAAGGTCAGCAGCAGGGTTCTCCGATCGTTCCGGTACCCCAATTATACGAACATTGTTCCTCCTGGCCCTGCTTTCGGAATCCTCAAGTCGACGGTCAGTTAGGTCACTGGCCAGCCGTAACCTACGAACCTCCGTTTGCAGGGCGGCCACGTCCACAGTTAGGCTCGACGCTGTGTGGTTCAAAGCATTGACTCGTTCATTCGTTTTAGACAGATCCGCCCTGACCAGATTTACATCGATCAGGACCGCATCCAATTTACGAGCCAGGGTATCAAACTGCTGACCCACTGCAGCCTTCCTCTCCTCAATGGCGCCCATGACGTCTATCAAAGTCAAGTCAGCAGATAGGCCCGAGACATCCTTGGACCTTTCCGGCGATTTATGCGACCCACCAGGGGATCCCTTCGTCTGCGCATAGCGGTCCATGGACCAGACAGCTAATTCAAGGGACCACAGCCGGACTGTAGCCTGTGTAGAGTCCGAGATCCAGGCCAAACACTCCACCATCCACGCTCCTCTGGAACATCAAGGTCCCTCAGCCGATGTCAGCAAACAGGTTCGAAAACGAAAGTGAAAGTGCGGGGTACGTGACAGGCCAGGACCTGCATGCCGCTGTTGTTCACTTCGTACCCGGGCACCTCACCAACTCGAGTTCGGGACCAAGGCAGGAGCAGGCCGTAAACTTCAGATCGCAACCATTCTGGTTCCCCGAGCCCGATTTGAATTTGGAGAACGGATGGCACCACAGCTCAAGCTCATCAACAAAAGCCCGTCGACAAAACCAGGATTAATTCAGGGTAGACGTGGGAGGTTGCGGAAGCCCTCGGGAGCCTTGAGCCTACGCGGCCATCTTGGTTACGCGCTAGGCTCCTCCCCTCAGTTAGAACTTTTAATACATGAATTATGTTCTAATTAAATACAGTAACATCCTAGATATTACCTGTTTGCCTGCAGATATTTAACTTTAGGAGTGATAACAGCCCGGAAAGTGTCAGCAAAGGCGATAAGCCCTTTCAACTCAGACAGGCGAGTCCTAGGAAAACAAACTTTAGGAAGCTGAAAATTTAAGCTAAATAAATTCGGTGACGGGGGGCGCTAGAGGGCGCCAGACCGACATGGCCGCGCTTTGGTGAGGCTCTCGCCAGCCGAGCACTTCAAATATCCGTAATACCCATCCTTTACCCTGAAGGCTGGAGGCTGCTAAGTACGAGTGTTCTACAAGGGCAAACTCGCATTTGTGGCAAGTTTCGCTCAAATTGGTGAAGCGACGAGGGAGATATTTACCATCGCGAGCCCCGCGAGTGGTGCTGTAACCCTCAGCCGAGCAGAGGACGGAGAGCGTATGAACGTGACGCCGGCGCTTAAACGTGGTCGCTAGGCCGCGAGACGCGGCCCTTGCCGGAACTGGACTGGCGGAGGCGCGAAACATCACCGGGCTGCCTGCGGCGGGGCCGGGGGGCCTGGAGTGTCAGTGAAGCAGCGGAGGAGGTGGCCTGCGGAGGAGCGGAGATTATGGGCTGACGCCTGCGTGGAGACCCTGAACCCGCGAACTGGAGAGGTAGGCCTTGGCGCACTGCGAAGCCCTGTGGGACCTTTGAGCAAGCGGGAGGTGGAGACTCCTTGCAACCTGCATCCTGCATCGGATTGGAGCGGGGCTCCTTCCGTCGCCGCTGCTGTGCGCCCAACCCACGGGAGATTTGACACAAGAGGAGGCCTCGCTGGGGGGAGGTCTCGCGGACGCCTGCCGGCCTCCCTATACACACTGGGGACCCGGGAAGAGGAGCGCTGCTGACCTGCAGTGAAGTGTCGTCTGCGGGGGTGGGAGCGCTCCCCCTGACTAGCCATCCTTCATTGGGTAGCGCCGGGGGGACGGGAGCAAGCGGAGCTGGCGGGAGGTGACCCGCCCGAGGAGATGCATGGATGATCGCCGCGGTGCTGTCACTTGCCTAGTTTTTAGCGGACACTGTCAGGACTGACACCGTGAATTACATCTTGATGTTAAGGATCTATACTGAGGCCAGTGGTCTGTTGGAGGTGTCTCCCCCCTCCCTCCCCCCCCACCTCAGAGTATACAGGTCCCTCAACATCACGGGGGACGAAGAGTGTTGTAGTTGAAACGCAAATTGGGTCATCTGATTGGCCGCACAACATATCTCCCGCCTGACTCTGGTTGTACTGGAAGGAACGTTCCGGTCTGGTGTTCCTGTGTGGAGGGCTGATTCGCGGGGTGTACCATAATGGGAAAGACGGATACTAAACAGTCCAAGCTCCCTTTTGAGTCCCAAAAGAAAAAAGCCCGCACCCTGCCGACGGGAGATGGGGACTCGGAGGTGGGAGACGCCGAGGAGGTAGATTGGAAGGCGCTTCTCTTAAACATGCAAACGAGTCTTACCTCCATTGACTCAAAGATTGATAATATGTCCAGACGACTGGATTCTGTGGTACACCGTCTTGACCAACAAGAGGAGCGAGTTAAAGAGTCGGAGCAGCGGATCTCTGGGCTGGAGGATGGGGCGGCGGCCAATGCCAGCACTGTATCACAGATGGAGCGGTTGCTGAAGGTGATTGCCGAAAAGAATGAGGACTTGGAAGCGGGATCACGCAGAAATAACGTGCGCCTTCTTGGTCTGGCAGAATCTACTGCGGTGGGAAAAATGGAACTCTTCATGGAAAAACTGCTGTCTGACCTCTTTGGTGCGGAGGCCTTCTCCCCACACTTGGTGGTGGAGCGAGCTCACCGCACCCTAGGCCCTCGCCCCATACCTGGAGCCCCTCCGTGGCCAATCATCATCCGCTTCCTGAATTATATGGATCGCAATGCTTTGCTTCGCCTGGCACGAGAGAAGCAACCTATTCAGTATGAAAATGCCATGCTCTCATTCTTCCCTGACTTCACACAGTCGGTACAGGAGGCACGCCGCAAATTTGGGGCAGTTAAGAAACGATTAATTCAAAATGATATCCGATATTCCATGCTCTACACGGCGCGCCTACGGGTGGTCCACCATGGCAAGCCACATATATTCCAGAACCCATCTCAGGTGGAACTCTTCCTAAAAGGCCTACAACGCCCTCAAGAGACTGCCCGAACACCACCTGGGAGGGCTGGCTCCCGATCGCCTACCTCAGCTCTGGACTGACTGGGGGGGTATGGTTGATATTCTTGTTTTTTCATTACACTGCCACTACATAGCCATGTTTGGCTTCTGCCGCACGGCGAGCCCTATTGCTCGTAATTTCCTTTGCTCCTTGCCCTGTAATCGAGATGATGGCTTGTAGATTACTGGGCCCGGTTGTTTTCAGGGTACAACCGCTGATGTTTCACTTGATCTTGCTCTGGC
This sequence comes from Triturus cristatus, assembly GCF_964204655.1. Lineage (NCBI taxonomy): Eukaryota > Metazoa > Chordata > Amphibia > Caudata > Salamandridae > Triturus > Triturus cristatus. The sequence continues at coordinate 1,445,195,373 of NC_140591.1, forward strand.
ACTCCCTTCCCCCTCCCGCGCAGCCTGCTGCTACAGTCCCAAGCGGATAGCGGGTGAAAAATCGGGGGAGTTGGGTTGGCGGGTCTGGACCCCTAGTGTCTCCCAATTGGGTATTCCCCAACAGGATAATGGTTTGGAATGTTGTGTTGATATGGGATGGGGGGGATGCTCGGCATGTTTGGGATGTCGATGTGGGTGGGGGGGTGACATTCAGGGGATTGCTGGTATTTTGTTTGAACTAAGCATGGACAAGGTCACAGTGCATAGCGCCGACTCGCCTTTTGAATCCTCCGCACTACCATGGCACTGGAGCAGGCATGGTTCTGCGCACTCCAAGATATGTTGTTTCTATAGCTACAAATATGAGCCGCGCGGTGCAGCTAGACGATAGGGGGGGGGCCTTCTATCCGTTATCACCTGGAATGTTAGAGGTCTGGGGGACCCGAGAAAGAGGAGACAGATATTGGGGGCGTTGGACAGACTTAATGTCAATATTGCATTCTTGCAGGAGACACATGTAGATCCCCAACGCGGAGGCGGCTTTGACGCCCGTTGGGCGGCACATTCGGTCTTCGCATCATACTCGTCTTATGCGAGAGGCACCGCTATTTTGATAAAAAGGAATGTCCCTTATACTCCCATGGGAGACGCAGCTGACCGAGAGGGACGATATTGTGTCACCTGGGGAAGGATGGGGGCATGCTCCTATGGCCCTAATTGTGATGACCCGAGTAGTTTCATGGCCCTCTGGAACAAGATCAGGGAGGTGGGATCAACACATCTTATATGGGGAGGGGACTTCAATGTGGTTCTTGACCCGGTCTTGGACGGGTCCAACCCTTCTACACACCATTACACCAACACCCACAGATATCTGCGAGACATTTGTGACACTCAGGAGGTGGTGGATGCATGGCGCCACTTACACCCTACTAGTATGGAGGGCACGCATTGGAACTCGGCTCATGCCACTTGGGCTAGACTAGACTACATCTTGGTGTCCCGGGGGCTGGCCCCTGCCATGGCTGCGGCACAACACGTAGGTCGCACGTTCTCTGATCACTCCCCGGTACTGACCAAGTTCCGCTTACCGGACATATTGGGGAGACCCCCCGCCTGGCGCCTCCAACCCAACATACTACTCGATGAGCTATTCCGCTCTGAACTCCGCCAGGACATTGAAGAATTTCTTTCGCATAACAAGGGATCAGTAGAGCGGGGGGCCACACTGTGGGAGGCACTGAAGGTCACGATACGTGGCATATGTATCTCTAAAGGCTCAGGCGTATTGCGGGCCTTACGCAATACCTTACATACATTGGAAAACACACTGCGGACACTAGAAACCCAGCCGGATTATACCACTGACTCCACCGCCCAGGCACGATACCGTGAGGCGCTGTCTGAGTATACTTCCACCGCTGATAGAGAGGTAAAATTCCGGGGTAAACACTTCAGAGCTAGGGCTTACAGGGAGGGAGAGCGACCCGGGAGATTCTTGGCGGGAGAGATTCGTCCCCGGCGCGGCTCAAATTTCGTATTGGAGCTGGAGGGAGACGGAGGGGTGCCTTTACGAGACACACGGTCGATCCTAGATGCTTTCGTTAAACACTATTCCGCACTCTACTCTACTACCAGAATGGGAGCCCTAGATATGGATGAATACCTGAGGGAACTCACTTTGGGGTGGCTTTCAGACAGACACAGAGAGTTTCTGGCAGAACCCGTAGGTCTAGAAGAAATTAAGGATGCGATCAATCAGATGGCGCCCGGGAAGGCCCCTGGGCTGGACGGGCAGCCCATGGACTTTTACAAGGCATATGCAGATATCCTGGCACCTGTGCTTCGAGAGGTATATCTTGAGGCGCATGAGTCCGGAATACTTCCCCCATCCATGCAAGAAGCTTTAATCATTTCTCTTTTAAAACCCGGTAAACCGCCCGCATGTTGTGATTCCTACCGTCCCCTATCCCTACTCAACTGCGATGCGAAAATTCTGACCAAGGTTTTGGCCAATCGCTTGCAGTTGCTACTGGGGGGGCTGGTGCTGTCGGATCAGGCGGGTTTCATCCCCGGCAGGGCTACCTCATACAACCTTCGCACGCTCTTCTCCATATTGCAAAATGTAGACCCTGAACTGCCATTGGTGGCGTTTTTTTTAGACGCCACCAAGGCCTTTGATTCCCTAGAATGGGACTATCTCCAATGCATACTACGAAACATGGGGATGCCAATAGGTTTTACACAGTGGATCGGTATACTCTATCGTCAGCCAATAGCTCGCGTTGGGGTGAATGGTCGGATATCTGACGCCTTTGCCATTTCCAGGGGCACGCGGCAGGGGTGCCCCTTATCTCCATTGCTGTTCGCCATAGCGATGGAACCGCTGGCGGCCAGACTCCGACAACACCACCGGGACAGGGCTCTACGTTGGGCATATTTCTCACTCGAGACCGGGACGAACTGCTGTGGCTGAATTATGGCCGTGCATTTGACCACATCCAAACTTGCGTGACCAGATGGATCACGTTGCCTCTCTCATTTGCAGGCCGCGCATCCCTTATTAAGATGGTAATTCTACCTAAACTTCTGTACCTCTTCCTAAATATCCCATACTACCCGGGTAAGCCCTTTTTTAAACTTTTGCGGTCTGAACTTATCCGACTGGTCTGGGGGGGAAAGCAGCCACGACTACGCTGGGATATCTTGACTCGCCCCTTCGAACAAGGCGGCTTTGATCTACCGGAGTTCGAACTTTATTATGACAGTGCCCAGGCCCAATATGTACATTATTGGATTCGCCCCACGCCCTTCCTGCCTCAGACAGCGGTGGAGCATTGGCTGGCAGACCCGATCCCGCTGAAAGGCGCCTTATTTAGCGAGTCCGCAACACGTACTGCAGATCCTACAACAGTTTCTAGTACGGTCCTGGCGTGGCGCCGCATCGCGGAAAAAACTCACACGGCTCTAACATACTCTCCGCTGCTTCCCCTGGCGTACCATCCTACGCTACCCCTTCTGCAGGAACAAATATTCAAGAACTTTATGATCAAATTCAACATCAAGACATGGGGTGACCTTTATCGAGATGGTCGATTTAGGTCGCAGGCGCACATGTTCGCTGACCTCACACCCACTCCCATGGATACATTTCTATACATTAGACTTCGTAGTGGGATTCGAGCGCTGACGGAGGAGTTTCCGGCCGAGCCGCCCACGCTAGACCCTCTACACCAGTTGCTCAAAGCTGCTACTCCTGCACATGCGGTATCGAACCTATACCACTCACTGCACGCCACACCGGAACGGGGGCATTGCAGGGCGCGCGCTGGCTGGGAGGGGGAGTTAGGAGAACCTATTACAGACGAAATTTGGGACTTTTGCTGCTCACAAACCAAACAGATTTCTTCTAGCAGCCGATTCAGGGTCATTCACTATAAGTTCCTACACAGACTCTATTGTACTCCAGCCCGTATGCACAGGATTGGTCTCCGGGAGGATGACCTTTGCTGGAGATGCCACGCACCCGCGGCGGATTTTTTACATGTGGCATGGGGATGCAGGGAAGTTGCCGACTATTGGAGTCGGGTATATTCGGGCATCTCGGAGATGATAGATATACCATTGACAACATCTCCAGTGCAAGCACTGCTGGGTTACACAAAAACTGTTAGGAAGCCTGTCCGCAGATTCGCCACAGTCGCATTTCTTATAGCCAAGAGACTGATAGCTTGTAGGTGGGGAAGAGGCAGAGCCCCAAAATTCAAAGACTGGATCAGAAGCATGGTACAGTGTCAAGAAATGCTGCTCCAATATGCGGAGCTTCTGCCCACAGCGGCTCGACCAGTGGATATATGGGGCCCTCTCACGACTTACCTGTTATCGCATCCCATCTCATAACACATCATTGTATGGCTGCATTAGATAGATCCTACAGAGCCGGGCCCGCTGGACACACCCTGCTTGAGCGGGTGGTCAACCCTCACTGGGCATGGTCTTCGGCCTTGTGCAGAGAGAGTTGGCTCTAAACTCAAGATGCTGACCAACCTCTCTGCACGTGGCTTTTGGACAGTCAAGCAGAGGCTGGTCTCCTTTTGTTTGGGTTTACAGATCTTGGTTTTGGTTTATGGGCATACAGACCTCTGGACTTTTGTTGGGCCTCATGCAGTGTGTGAAGACTCAGGACCTTGTTCATAAACCCTCTGATAGAGCCAAAAAGGGCCCGCACATTTGTGTGAGTTTGAGGAACCTGAGCTATGATACATGAAGCCAACAGGTAATTCAGAGTGACTACAAGAGTCCTTGCTGAAGGTTTGCAGAACATGAGGTGTAGTTTGTTGTCATTTTAGCCTCACTGAGGTCCATGAACCCTGTCTAGGGGTCAAAGGACCTGTAGCAAAATTTACTTTATTATCTTCATCCAAGGATTGTCCCTTTCGGGCCACAGCTCTTGAGCTAGGGGGTGAGTAGATACAACCCATGGTCCCTTTTATTGTTTTCAGGATGTGGGGACAAAGCCACATGCCTGTGCTAGAGTCAGCAGCAGATTTTTCTCTGTTGTGACTAGCCAAAAAAAGGCTTTGGGTCCGGGTTTGGGATCAAGGACTATAAATAGCAGATCGGAAAGAAAGTTGACTTGTTCAATAAGATTAGACATTTTAAAATATATTCTGTAGATGGTCCACAAGCCAAGGTTCGCAACAATCTGTAGACTATTAGTCTTGATAACTCAAAGTTTTTAACCCTTTTAAGACCACATGAAACATATTTCAGTGCTAATTAGTAACTTGAAAACTACTGAACACCAAACAAAGCAAAGGCACTTCTTCAAGTAAAGTTCAACTTTCATGCCAAGTTTGGTGAAATTCTGTTGAGCCATTTTTATGTATAGGAGAGCAAAGCATCCTATGTGAATTCAAATGGGAAATGTCAATGTTCTAATCCCCTACATTCCACCTTGAGGGATCAAAACAAAACTTGCTATGCCAAAGTCAAAGGGATTCATTGTTATTGTTATTGTTATTGACGTTTCTAGAGCTCTACTGCTACCCGAAGGTGTCCTGGCGCTGTATGAAGTCCTGCCGAAGACTAAAGGTAGAAGAGATAACAACAATCATAATTAATGAAAAGCCATGTTTTTAATGCTTTCCTAAAAGCAAGTAAATTGGTCATACTCCTGAGGTGCACTGGAAGGCCGTTCCATGCCTTGGCAGCATCGGCTACGAAGCTTCTGCCCCCGAACTGGCTTTTTTCACCAATGGCACCATCACCAGTTTTGCATCTGATGATCTCAACGAACTTTTCGGTGCATACCAGCGTAATCGCTGTTGCAGATAGTTTGGCCCGGTACCATGAAGGGCTTTGAAGACCAAGCATAAGGCTTTGAATAAGGTGCGCTTCCTAACCGGCAGCCAGTGGAGATTTTTTTATCTCAGCCGAGATAGAGGCGTATTTGGGTATGCCAGTCAGGAGTCTCACCGCGGCAATCTTCAGGATCTGTAGTTTGTTCATCAGTCCTTCCTGGATATTAAGATATAGTCTGTTACAATAGTCCATTCTGGACATTGTTAACGCTGTGATGACTGTTTTTTGGGTGTCTTTGGGGAGCAGTGGCATTATTTTCAACAGAATCTCAGGATATAGGAAGTCCGTGACGCCACTGTGTTCACCTGGCCCCTAAAGCTAAGATTGTTATCAATCCACACTCCCAGGTTTTTCACTTTTCTACTGGGAATGCGAAGGGGGCCCAAAGTGTCCGGCCAGCAGTCAGAGGTCCAAAAATTGGGATTGTTGCCAAACAACACAACCTCCGTTTTACCAGAGTTGAGTTTTAGGCAATTTTGTGCCATCCAGACCCCTACGGCATTCATACAATCCTGGAGCCGGAACGCAGGTCCCAGAAGCACCTCAGGCCGTATGGACACCACAATTTGGGTGTCGTCTGCGTAGGAAGTCAGACTGAAGTCAATGGATTCAATTATGGGAGCCAATGAGGACACATAAATGTTAAAGAGCGTCGGACTCAATGAAGACCCTTGGGGCACACCACAGGGTAGTGAGAATGCATCAGCCTTGTATTTTCCCAGGGCTGCCATTTGAGTTCTGTAGGAGAGAAAGGAATTGAGAAATTTTCAGGCGGTACCCTGGACTCCGATCTCGTACAATCGGTCCATCAGCAAAGCATGATGGACCGTATCAAAGACTGCTGAGAGATCCAGCATAATCAATGCAGCCTAGTCCTAATCTCCTCCGTGGATTTGAGAAGCGCTGTCTCCACGCTATGCCCCTCTCTGAAACTGTACTGGGTTGGGTTTAGCGCCTGTGATTCTTGTAAAAACACCTTGAGTTGCATGTTCATGTTTCTCTCTATGATTTTCGCATGAAGTGGTAGTCTAGATATGGGCCTGAAGTGTTTTGGATCTTTAGCATCCAGGCTAGGTTTTTCGAGCAGGGGCAGAATGGATGCCTGTTTCCAATCTCTGGGAAAGTAACCCTCTCAATACATTGAATTTATGATAGAGTTCAGAGTACGTGAGACTGGCTCAGCTGCCAGTTTTACTATAGATACTGGGCAGGGATTGTACGGGGAGCCTGATTTCACTTTCATAAGAAGATTGAAAGTGTCTGCGACTGTTAAAGGGGCAAGTCTGTTCAATAAAAAGACCTTATTTTCATCTATCTTGGAGCTAATCATCTGATCAGTAGTGTTCTTGGTAGTTAAGTCCGAGAAAGTAAAAAAAATAGCGTTGACTTTGTCAAAGAAGAACTTCGCTATTTTGTTAAAAAGTTCTTGGCTAGCTGGGGTGGTGGGAGCGATAGGGTGGGCCAGGGTGGTGACAGTTTTAAAGAGTTCTTTTTGCACAGTTTTAGCAGAATTGATTTTCTTGGTGAAATACTCTTGTGTGGTTTTTTGAAGCAACTATTTATACTGTGCACGACTCAACTTATATTCCTTTTTAGGTCTCGCCTGACCCAGCGCATGCGCTGGTCTGGCGAGACTTATTGAGAGGGCTCCAAAAAGTGCTACCAGGCCAGCCTAGAGCTACAGTGCATGTGCACGGGCGCGCGCGCTGCGTTTTACCGCAATTACTTTGACTTTCGCGGTCGCAAGGCCGCTTTGATGTTGATCACGATCGCAATCGAGAACACTTTCACTTTCGCGGCCGCAAGGCCGCTTGGCATAGCCAATAGGTCCCGATTTTGGGACCTTATAAGTATTTAGTTACGCAACTGTTGCATGGCTAAACACTTATAAGGTCCCAAAGGCGAGACCTATTGGCTATGCCAATGCTTGTTTTCCTTTCCTTATCATTGTATTCCTTCCTCCAGTTTCTTTCCAGGTGCTTCCAGAGCAATGTTTGATTTCTAAGCTCCTGAGAGTACCACGGAGATGAAGGACGCTGTCTGTTAAAGTGAAGATGTATTTTGGGCGCTAGCATGTTCCCTGCTGCTTCCAGCCAATTTGTGTAAGACCTGGTTGCTTCGTCCAGATCTCTGGGTAGTGTAGTGAGCGTCGAGGATAATACTTCCTCTAAATCCTCAGCTTCTACCTTATTCCAAGCTCTTTACTCTAAATATTTTGTTTGAGGTTTGGAAGAGGAGTGGTCAGAGACCGTGAGCTCGAATAGTACGGCCCTATTGTCTGACCACACTAAGGGAAGAAAGCCAGTGAATCTCATCTGTGGGTTATTAGAGAAGATGTCGTCTAATGTGTGAGCTGCTTGGTGAGTAGCACCAATCACTAGTTGCTCTAAACGTCCGCCATTCATCAGGTCCAGAAGACTGATGGTATCTGTAGTAGTGTGACTTTTCCTGTTCTTTATGTGTTCTCTCTTTCCCCTTGCTGTTCAGCCTGAGCATGTGTGGAATCTTGATGGTGCCTTGGAATGTTGAGTTCCTGTTCAGAGTCATTTGGTGATTGCAGGCTGAGCAGCTAGGAGGCTGCTCCTGGTGGGGTGTACTTTCTGGCCTACTTACCATCTTGGCTATAACCTAAAGCTTCTGTAACTTGAATACGAATAAAGTTACAACTTGGAACCTACTACCTGGCTTACTGTGAACATTCATACTTCAACATTTTGGCGACGATTGAAATACAAACCTGCGTGATCTTCAAGGAATGCTATAACTGCAACTAAATGGAATTAAAATATACTGCAACTTAAAAAAAACTCAAGCTCACAGTACCTACGAGTTACCTTCTAAAGAACTTGGCAGCCCCAGCTGCATCAGTGACCATTTCAGACCGGTCAGCCTCAACTCGGGCACATAATTATAAGGTGTGTCGGAAACTGTCAACTAACTCTAATTATTTTTCGAGTTTTAGTGGATTGACTCCTGCTACAATACGAGTAAGTACGCGCTGTTGAATTACGGTGTTTGGGTATTGAGACTTCTATAACCTGTGGAGTTGAGATGTACAATGTGTGAGTGGCCTTTTTGGTTTTCATTTTCAGGCCATACACTTATGAATACCTGTTACGTCTTGATAGTAAGTACTGAACCGCCGTAACAGTGTTACTGTTCACTATGAGTTAATTGACGGTTTCCGACGCACTATAATTATGGGTGTTTTTGGTTTCCAGAATCGGAAATTTAAGTTGATAATTTAAAGGTAAGAGAAGGTCTTAAGTTTATATAAAAATATTTGGTTACATGTCTGATATACGGATTAGGCTTTTAGCCTTACAGGTTTTTGTTGCTGTTTTCTCATTTTGTAATAGGCTCATGTTTCCTGGCAATTTAGATACACCTGTGAGATCTTCCATCAAGTAAGATATCTTGTTGGCATTTGATTATTTGATATGGGTGGACATTGGTTATCGATTGATTCATTAGGACTAACAATAATGGTCATTAAAGACTGGTTATATAATTTTGTTTAGATGTGGTTTTTGAGTTTTACACACTGGTTGCATGTTTAGCATGGGATGGCACACAGGGTGATTTTTATTCCACTGTTTAATTGAGTTATGAGCAGACAATACTTTTGAACTCAGGGTTTTTTCTTTGTGTTTATTCTGATTGTTTTTATTGTATTAGATTCATGGTGCAACGTATCGCCCTGAATATCGTCTCGTGGATCTTGTAGACCGTTTAGAGACCGAAACGTCGACGCAATAACACCCTGTTTGTTGTCAATTATGATTGGTGACGAACAATGTAATCAATGCAAATGACAAATTGATTATAATGTATGGTTCATTTACGGTATTATTCATACCTAAGATTCTTAACAAAGGGTGTTGAATACTACTATTAGCTTTATAAACTGAGATAGTAGTACAATTGTTGTCGTACATGATAACATGTATGCATTTATTTCTCATACTTTTTAAGATTTTTGGTATTGACATCGTGATTAAATTCAAAATTGAAAAAATTTATATATATAAAATATAAACTCTTGATAATTCCCTGATTTATGGAATAATTTGTTCACATACGTGACGATTCAAAAGAATTAAGTTAAGGTGAATGATGCCTCAAGGTACATATTTTTTTGTCTTATTGTTTAAATTTATGCCATGCTTACTTTGTCCTTATTGATTGCATTATTTGTTACACTACCAGGTTTATGATATTTCTCTATTCTCGTTATGCTTCTGTGATTATGCGCTGTTCGTTGTGCATTATACTTACTGTGCGTGCCTGTTATTCTACTTGTATTGCCAAGTGCACAGTGTAACTCTTGTATTTCAGAGTTGTTTATTTTTCCTGCGCTGGTAGTGCTGTTTATTTTGCTGTTTTCTTGGGTGAGATGTTAGTTGAGTTCATCCCAGTTCTTGTTTTCTGCTTCTGGGTGAGTTTGTCCCTTTATTTTTTTTTTTAGGCCTTCGTTCTGAATGGGTGAATGTATCCCTGTACTTCCTTCTGACAGGTTTTTAAAACAGATTTTTAAAACAATTTAAAAGCAAAACGGTGGTCTAATCCTGGCGCAAGCCTCACGAGGATATCACCTTTTTAAAAAATTTCATGCAGAAATGGCGCCAAGTAAAAACACTAAAAAACTCTTTAAACAGAAACTCAGACCTAACTACAAATACTTTACAACAGTCAGAGTGTATATCCTGCACAGCTCAGACTGAGATATAGATGTCAATTCTCTAATGCTAATAGAAAGGGTTCTGAAAAGTGGTCAGTGTAAGCAAGGGGCAAGGGTGAACACACAGCACATTTAATGGTGTGAAGATAGGATCAAGAATATGTCCTGATGAATGTGAGGGACTGTGTGTAACCTGTTTCAATCCCAAAATTTTCACAGCATTATTCAGATCCAAAGTGACTTTGAGCGTATCTATATGAATGATTGCATTTAACCTCTTCCATGCTCATGACGTCTCCCGGCCGTCATGAGTCACGATGGGCGTGTGCGGACGACGGCCGGGAGACGTCATGACCACGCCCGCGATCGGAATGTCAGCACTGCGGGAGCGCTGTGGCGGAATTTGTGCCGCAGTGAAGAGGTTAATAATAATAATAATAATAATCCACATTTGTAAAGCGCGAACAATCACCCGTAAGGGTCTCTAGGCGCTGAGGGCCATCGGGAAGATTACGCAAACTATTGCCCAGAGTCACATGGTGCTGGGCTGTATCTGCCGCCGGGGATCGAACCGTGATCCCTAGATTCCGGAGTCAGTGGCCCTGGCCGCGGCGCTACACCATTTCCCAATACCATGAAGTTAGAAGATTTAAGAGCAAGGGGAGAGAAAAAATCCAGCCAGATCTGCCACAAAAATTAGCTTTAGCATTAGGAGGCCTGTTAATCAGGGACCCTGTAGCAGTAATGTAGGATTAATATTAAGAGTAAATGCCAGACAGTTACTCTTAAAACATAGGAGAGATTCACCCGTACCAAAGGAGAGGGGCAGGACTTTCAGCCCCAGCAGCACCCTCGCTGCCATTTCGCACCCTAGGTGCTTGAAGGCTGAGCCGGGCTCATACTGCGCGGGACACCTGTACCAAAGGAGAGGGGGTAGACTTTCAGCCCCAGCAGTACCATCGCCGCTATTTCGCGCCCGGAGGTGCTTGAAAGCTGAGTCGGGCTCCCGCTGCGCGAAACACCCATACCAAAGGAGAGGGGGCAGGACTTTCAGCCCCAGCTGCACCATTGCCGCCATTTCACACCCGGAGGAGCTTGAAAGCTGAGTCGGGCTCCAGCTGCGCGGGACGCAGTCAGGACCTTCCTGGGCATGTGCCCGGGCCAAGAGCGGGCCCGTCTGTGCCCATCAGCGGCCGGAAGAGGCCCGGCTGGGCCAGGTCCCTTGGTGTTCCTGTGGATGCTTCTGGGTTCCTGGATTCTTGGATGTAGTTTTGCTGGCGTTCTACATAGGCTAAGGCTAAGGTACTGTGATTATCATCCCCCACTGCCTTTTAACCTCTTCGCTGCGGCGCAAATTCTGCCGCAGCGCTGCCGCAGTGCTGGACATTCCATTCCTGGGCGTGGTCATGACATCTCCCGGCCGTCGTCCGCACACGCCCATCGTGACTCATGACGGCCGGGAGACGTCATGAGCATGGAATAGGTTAATAACTCATATATCTATATCTATATACTTAGGTCACCATTGCCGATACTGCTGATAGTTCATCTCAGCTAAGTGAGTGTGTAATTTGCTTTTCCTGAGCTATCAATGTGCCTCCATCTCAGTCTTCACAAGACTAGAGATTCTAGTCCTATTAATTATGGTCAAAAGGAAAATGGCTGCAGGGGTACCAGGGGGAGCTACCGGAGGCAATACGGTAGTGACCATTGACTCTTTCTTAACTAGGGCTGCAAATGTTATATCAAAAGAGATAATTCTGACTGAGAGAAGGCTCACTTTGGAGACTGGGAAACTTGCTCAGGATCTTACGGAAGTAAAACATGGTGGGGTGGAAGGGGTAGTTGGGGCTACCTCGAATTTGGGCCTTTACAGCCCTCGTATGACTGCGCCTGTGCTTCCATCGGAGGCGGTCCCCACTGTTGACCCAGCTATGTCCACAGCAGGAGACGATTCATTTCCAGATTGTACCCCCCACTAAGGAGAGAACTGGTTGAAAAAGAGCTCCTCGGAAGACATCACTTGTTAAGTCCTCATCACCAGCCAGGATCGATTTTGAACAACTGTTAGATACTCTTTTCTCCAGGCTGGAATCAATGACTAATGATCTCATAGCACCCATACAACAAAAGCTGGAAGGCATTGAGGCAAGGTTTAGCACTCTTCTTTCTATGACTAATGACCATTCTAAAGGGACAGAGACAGTGACTGGGGGGGGGGGGGGGTGGAGGAATACCTTGCTGTACGACGCCCGCCTTTGCATTGCTTTCTGGCTCAGAGAAACCGCCTGTCACATCTGGCAGCTTGAATCAAGCGTCACAGCTAACACAAAACCATTGGGTGAGGGGATGTCCCGTGGGCTTAGGAACATTTCCACCCCTAGAAATTCGATTCCTGCTGCACAGGTAGCGCAAACACATGCGTCGCAAGCACCTAAGGGGGGGCCTATCTGACTTACCTATATCGTATAATCCTGCCGTGTCAAAAGACGAAAACCAGAGTATTATTGATTTGCCACCAGAATCAGCCCCCTGGCCATCATACTAGTGGGAGTCCCTTCACTTTTTCAGAGCTCAAAGGAATCCTCCTTGGACCTCAGATACAAAGTCACTCACTGGTGTAATAACAATGTGGTTAATAGGCAAAATATATCTTCTGCTATCATTATGGCCAGAAGAGTGGGCTGGATAGGTCGTAGGATTGGGAAAAATATGGAGGGGGGCTGTGTCATTGTTAATCTTAGACATCCTGTACAAACCAATGCGCTTGTTGGTTGCCACTATAGGGGTAGCTCTAAAACAGCAATCAGGATTGTTCCCCTTCAGTATATTTATCCTACTGTCCAGCCATCTTTGATCCATCCCTGGCAGCTGCCTCCTAGACCTGCTAAGCCTGCCCAGGGTAGAAATATGGATCCTGTTTTTCAATGGCCATTAGACTCGAACTTTTGTCAAGCACCCAGTTGCCTTCCAGGTCTGCTAAGCCTGTCCAAGGTAGAAACATGGATTCTGTTTTTCCCATGGCCTATAGATTCAAACCTCTGTTAAGTGCACAGGAACTTGATGAAAATGATTGACTAACATCAGCCCAGTTAAAGCCGCAGGGCAGCAGGCCGATGGCCCTGGACTCTAACACTCCAGTCCTACCACTCCTGTCTCTCCATCTAAGTCAGTGCTTGTTCACCCACGCAAGTCTATTTCAACATATGACATCCCAAGTCCCTCCTGTATGAAGATACTTTTGTGGAACATAGTGGGCCTAAGGTCAAAAAGAGGCAATGTAATATGACAAATCCTCCTCTATCCGTGTCATATTATTTATTATTGTCCTACAAGAAACCTGGGGGACTAGTGACAGTTTTTTTCTGGATGGTTTTATCTCGTTTTGTAAAAATGCAATTTCTTCAACAATGGGAAGAGCAAGGGTGGTCTTGTTTTATTGCTCTAACTTGAACTTTCCAGGAAAACTAGATTAATAGAATGTCATTCATACCATCTGCTAGCTGTGGAGCTGACCTTCAAGAATCATCCCACCCAGTTAGTTGGTAATTTTTACAATTCTTTTACTAGAACTTCGAGATAGAACATCTGGGAGCTCTAGAGGATTTCTTGGAACATTACGGTGATAATAATTTTAGGTGATTTAAATTCTCATCAATGTTATCTTAGTTGTACTTCCACAAAGGATTAGGGGGACTCTTTACCTTTGGCCACACATTTTGAGCACTCCTCATCAGGCATTTTCATAGAAGGGCTTTGGGCTTCTTTCAGCTAATATCCTTTATTGCCTAGAGCAAACAGAGGTGACTAGGCCGGTTCCTACCTATACAGACAGGGGTAGCACCAATACTATTGATTATATTATGCTCTCTGCAGATTATATTATGCTCTTTAGTTCCGACAGTGGAGAAATTGAGCATTACCTGGATCAGCTACAGTGACCATAATCCCCTTATGCTTGAGTTGTTTTTCCCGTCTGCCTTACAAGGAATAGATGGCAGGAGTATTCCAAATGCGGACATTGGTACCAAAGACCAAGTACGTAGGTTGAAGTGGGAGAGGGTGATCCCGGAAAGTTTCTTGAATAATCTTTATGCTGTCTGTGCCTCAGAGATTCTAGCATGTATGGACACCAACACACAGGATAGAGCTCTTTTAGATGCCTTTGATAAAATAACTAAGCAGATAGCCTATAATCTAACTACTAAGAGCAGGGTTAAATGCCCCAAGATCAAGAGGTGGTTTGACGGCACCTGTACCGCGGCTCATAGTAAGTTATTGCAGGCTCTCAAATTCTGAGGAATGAGGCAGTGGTTAGGAGCTGTAGGAAGGCTTATAAGTCTGTAGTTTATCAGAGGAAGAAGTTGATTAGAAAACAGGCCTGGGAGGACCTTTGACAAGTAAGTGTTCTGTCTGATAGCTCAAAGTTCTGGGCCATTGTTATTAGACCCTTCTTCTCTGATACAGTCAACTCTAACACAGACTGCACTATATCTGCTGAGCGCTGGGTGCAGCATTTCGAAGGCATGTACAGCGGTGATAATCTAGATGAGCCTGAAGCACATAGTGAGAGCAGTTTAGCTAGCATTTAACTTCTATTTAGCGTTGACGAGGTCTATAAAGCCATTAGCTGCAGATTTGTACAAGGTCGATCCTGCCGTTTGGGCAAAGATATTGGCACAGGTCTTCAATGCGGCCTATTTATGTGGTTTTCCTCCCTCCTGGGCCAAAGCTGTTATCATTCCTATTTTTAAAAAGGGTTCAAGGTATGACCCCACCTGTTACCAATCCATCTCGCTTCTGGATTTGGCCACCAAAATTATGGGTAAAGTGATATTGGATCGTTTAACATTGTGGCTTGATCATTTTAATGTTATTTCAGACCTGCAGTATGGCTTCAGGCAAGGTAAAGGGGCGCTCGATTAATGCCTTAACCTGCATTTGGTGATTGGGAAATATACAATCGCCAAGAAGGGAATTCTTCACATGGCCTTTATGGACCAAACGTCAGCATTCGATTGTGTAAATAGGTATAAACTATGGCTGATTCTCCGGGATCTGGTTCTGGATACAGAATTGGTGGCCTTCCTACATGCTACTCATAATAACACTATGGCAGCAGTAAGACTTAACAAGGATGGCAGTGTGACGGATTCCTGGGCGGTTAAGAGAGGGGTTCAGCAGGGCTGCATCCTGGCTGACCTGTTGTTTATGTTTTATATCAACAAACTAGGGGACTTTTTTATCATCCGGCTACAAAGACATCCCAAGAGCCAGATCCAAGATGATCCCTGCAATCCTGTATGCAGATGACGCAGTCCTGTTTGCCAGAACTGCTGTTGGCCGACAAAACGTTTTAATGTTTTTTATAGATTTTGTGGATTCACTTGATTTAGCCACTAACTTTTTGATATCCCATACCATGTCACTAGGCACCAGGAAGGCCGTTAAGGATAAGTTCTTCTGTAAGGGGGCAGAATGAACAAACCCTTCCTAAAGGCTATACACAACCTAGAACATTAAAGACCTGTCCATGTGCCAATTTTTCTCAGCAGGATACTTTACACTTCATATTTTGTGTGTGATTTTTACGACCCCCTGCGTAAAAAGTTTATACTTCCACTGTTCAGAAATTGTAAATTTGCCCAAGTAAGGCCCGCATTACTACATCTCCAAATGCTATGTTGTAGACTTGTAATCTTCTTCCATGGTCTGTTTTGGGGTTGCAAGCTTTTTAACAGGGGCCATAAGACATAGGAAGAGGCTGTTTTTGCAGTAGCCAGGGTGTCTCTGTTAACTGTGCTCAGGGAACATCATGTGTTACCCCACGCCAGCTACGTTACACCACTACTATATCTGCCAAGTCAATGCTTTAGCACTCGTGCACTTTATCTGTTGCATTTTATGTTCGCTCACATCAACCAGTATTGGTTTTAACAATGATTGTTTATTTACAGTTGTCTTTAGCCTAATTATCTGCATGACTCAGATTTTTAACTTTATATGTGGGACTCTGTTTTTAATTATTGTATCCCTGATCAAATGTTCTTCTTTTACATGTTTGCTTTTAGGGCTTTTAGTGGCCGAATAAAGTATATTTTGATTGATTGATTGATTGATTAATAAGTGAACAAGCGAAACCAGTTGTGTAAGTTGCAGCCACAATCCATATCTCATTTATTTATACGTTCCAACATTTGTCATTAAATAGCCTCAAAGTATAGCCGCAACAATATGGAGGGGGGAGAAGACTAATGGAACCACGTTTCAGAAAAAACATGACATTAGGTTTGTGTTCATTAAAAAAGTCTTTATACATAAATTGTGTATTTACTTTATGTTGTCCACTAAGTATCAGTTGTACTTTATTGTATTATTGCATTATTATTTCATGCTTCTTGTATCTCAATTAAGAGCCCAATAAAAGTTTTTGAAATTAAAAAAAGTCAAATAAATCGAGTTGGTGTTTAGCAAGGGATCTCACTTTAAAACATAAAAGCGTAAAACATGTTGAAAAAGGAGTACAGACATAGGGTTTAGTGCTAGTAGAACATAATGTGGTGTTAGAACTAGAGACAGGTGAGGTGGAAAACCTACAGAAACAATAACATGCACTGAATAAAGAGGGGAGGGGAATACAGAAAATATTAATGGGTATCATGTGTAATATGTTTATATAATGCCATATCGGGGTTCTAGTGACATTTACAAACCACTTAACCTTCAGCCTTATGGGTTATGGTGTCACTTCAATTGCAATTGTGCACTATATTGCATTGCTACCCGTTATATATTCTCCACATATAAGCATGAAAAATGTCCCTCAAGCAGATGGGCTCACCAAAGAACAGGGACATACTAAAAGAGTTATTAGGGATGATGAGATTATGGGAAGGTGGGCTGCTTCCTCTTAACTGTCCACAGGGTTCCGTGCAGTTTAATGCTCCTATGCAGTATGTGAATCTTTTCTCTTTTTTTGGCATTTGTTATTTTTTACCTTACCGGATGTTTGCTATGCTTTTTATTACAAATGTCTGACAGGCACGTTTGTTTAACATTTAGATTGCTGGCCACAAAGTCACACAATGAAGTCATTGTTCTGCTTTAACTAGGTAAGAAGGAACCATTTTTTCTTTAACTATTACCTTGCTGGTAGAAAGTCAAATTATAACTTTTGGAGATCTTACACCCACATGTGAAGTGTGATGTTTTACCTTACATGATATAGCTCCTTATTCCATCATCAATTCTCACTGATAATGTTCCGGTTTCCCCAGTTACATTGCCGGGTTACAGGCAGTTACATTACAATTGCTTTAGGTGGTAATGGCCACTTAGTGGCATGTTCTTTAGGACCAGTGTAGAAACTGGCCCAGGGTAGGTGTATTGAAGGATTCTGCATCATTTGTCAAAGCTGTACATCAAGCTTTGTCAGAATGATGTAGAATTCTGGACATCCAAAAAAAGAAGTTAATTTGACACACTAACTGTTACCCCTGAACCTGGTTTTAGTAAATTAGCTTGTATTTATGTGTACGTTTGAGACACCTTTGGGTCCGGACACATGCACTACTTTAGGTTCAATTTAATTGAGGGATAATCAGCCGAAACTTTATTCAGTGATGTATCACAACTGATATATGCGGCATTATTGTCTCAGTAACCCATGTGATACACATGGCCTTCCAACACCCCTTGAGCAAGCACCATGATGAGAAGCCCAGAACACAAAAGCCACCAGCAGCTGCTGCCCGCCTGTTGCTCTCATCATGTGTCTCCTCAAACATGGAGATTGGGCTCCCGGCAATCATAACTCGGAGACATGAGTGTATTTTTTATTGTTTTGAGTCCAACTTTGTGAATAGACACTTTTCACAGCTGAAAAGTGTTCCTTGTTTTGATGATTTCTATAATTCTGCATCTATAACAGCCTATGGGTCTGATTACGAGTATAGGTGGTATTTACTGCACATGATAAATAACGATATAACATGTACATTATTTATAGAATGCAATACATAGCACCTATTACAAGTTGTTTGGGAATAACATGCAGATTTTGGTGTCTAACACACCAAGATCTGAATGATACACAGGGTTTTACGAACAGTCGGAATTAAATGTCCAACTCATAATCTGGCCTTTAGTGTGTAGGTTAGTGAAATGATAATCAATGATATTGCAGCAGGAAAAGTTACACAACAATGAACTCCGGAGGTGACTTTTTGACCTGGGTATCACCCACCATTTTAAGCAAGGTGACTGCAGTTTTATCTCAGATCTATCATTGCATGCGTTTCTTCAAATGACAGAACCCTCAGCAGCTCCATTTGAGAAACACACATTTGAACATTTGAATTTTCTGAGATAAGGTCCCCTCTACATCTAAAATTATCTGGGCCCAATTATCGGCATGAAGTGCTTGAATCAGCCCTAACAAATCTCTTGGGATGCTATATCCAGTCAAAGTCTCCCACAGTACCTCCTGGTCCACTAGGTCAAATGCTGCTCAGAAGTCCACGAAGCAGCAGAACAAACTTCCCCTCTGCTCGAGCGACTTCCGCGCAATGTACTAGAGCGCGAAACAGTGGTCATCCGTTGAATGTCCCTCTTTGAACCCCGCATGTTCCGGGGGTACAATCCGATTTACTTCTGCCTAGTCCTTAACCCTTACCAAAATTACTTTGGCAAAAACATTTTCTCCTACATCTAGGAGATTTATTAGTCTGTAATTCTTCGGGGCTTTTAAATCTCCTTTTTTGTGGATTGGTTTTATGATTGCTCCTCTCCAGTTTCCTGGCAAGATGCCTGTGTTAAGGATCCCCTGAAACATTTTTGCCCACCACTCAGGCCTACATTTTATAATCACTGTAGGCAGATTATCTGGGTCTGCGGCCCGGGTAAGGTTTAGGCTAGATATTATTTTTCTGATATGACTGGAGGTAAAGTGCTCCTTTATATCCTCCCTCAATCCTGGCCAAGATACTGTTCTTACTTTCTCTAGCAGTGGCCACTTCCCATAATTTCCCCCAAGTAGCCCACCCAGTCATCTTCAGGGACAACACAGAGACCATAATATTTTGCCGGAACTTTCTTGGACCAATTTCCCAAAACCTTTCACATCTTTGGACTCAATTACAGCTAGCATACTTGCCCAACAACTATCTTTATGGGGGCCAGAAAATGCCAGTTTTGCTCTTCGCTGATGACTTGATGCTTCTGTCACGTATAGGAGTTGAAATGCATAATCTCCTGAATGCTTTTCAAAATTACAGAAGAGCTGCTCTTAAACCCATGTGTATGCATTTTAACTCCTATACGTAACAGAAGCATCAAGTCATCAGCGAAGAGCAAAATTGGCATTTTCTGGCCCCCACAGACCGGTACATCAAGACTTGGGGACCTCCGATAATCGGAAGAGCGAATAAAGAAGTCACACCCGAAGTGGTCACTGCCCCAGGAGACAGTATGATTCTGCATGGAGGTCTGGAGTCAGGAGTCCTCCTGGCAGTATCCTCGAGATAAAGAAAACAATACAGCCCTGAAGAAGTCCTTAGGGACGAAACGCGTCGGCTACACTGTTTTATAAAAAAAAGAATTCAATAAAGAAAAATCTGAAACCAGACCTGCTGAATGGATTGACATATTTTATATTACTGTATCTTGAATTGACTATGTGGAGTGCTGGATCGCAGTGTTTTGTTGTCATTCCACCAGTTGTCTTCTTGTATTTTCATACCAGGGATTTCCGTTTTTGATTGGAATGTTTTCTAATGAAAGGGTCTGCTGTACAGCACTTAATCTTCCAATGTGCTCCTCTGATATAAGGGTTGTAAGCCACTTTGGATAATCCACGTGTATCTGTTTTCCCCTTGTTGCTTATAATTCGGTCTTCAGAGGACAATGATCACTACCCTCCACTCTTACCACCTCAAAGTACTTAATTAATTCAAAGTTCCAGGCATGTGTAAACACATAATCTGTAGGGCAGGGTTGCTGGCCTATCGTAAATCTGTGCCTTGCCCGACGATCAGCCTCCATTCTCCAATTCACACATACCAAACCCATAGAGCCCAAAAACTGTACTAAAGCCATATCTTGTGCCGAAATATCCCCGCTAGGAAATATGGCATCCTCTATATTATAGGAGATCAACAATTCCTTACACCATGGATCTATTCTACGGGGTCTAATTTGTGGTTAAAGGTGCCCAACACCAAGATTACATCCTTCTGGTAGATGTCACATACAGTCATCATATCCTCTTTTAAATTTCCCAGTTCCAACTTATATTCATCCTCTTTTCCCTTCTGTATATACACATCAACAATAACTATACCTTTATAACGTGGGACAGGATTCAATAACAACACTCGACAACTAGGGTTTCGTCGCACAGCCAAGCCTCCTGTAAGCACACAATGTCATTGCTCTCAATAATCTCATTAAAACTTTCCTGGTTCGATATTCTCTTATAACCATTTATATTCCAGGATAGTATGGACAGGCTGTGTGATGACCCTTGCTCCTAATCGATCTCACTCAAGCACCCGTCTTCCTCATAATCTAGAGATGTTAGGGCTCTGTATCTATTCCCAACTAACATATCTTCTTCACCTCTCTCTATTTCCTTAGAAATTATAGTAATTTCGAGTTCTTCCTTATTATCCCAGCAGGAATTAAATTAATCATTCTTATCTGTCTTACTCCCAGCCCTGTATGTTTCATAAGGAATGACATCCCATGCTTATTATTATCCAGCATTTGTTCCCTTTTTACTAATCTGATACCTTCCTTTTGCAGCCCATATTCTGTGTTTACTAATGCTGCTTTTACTAAAGCTGAGTAAAGGAGGACCTTAGTTACTCCACTTCCTTTACTATTTACCATAAACCCTGCTTCTCTAAGATCCTCTGTGCCGATGTTCCGTAGGCCTGCACATTTAGAAAAGGAAAAAAGGAGTTGTGATCGATTTAGTGGGTTTAGTTTCCTCGCTTTTTTCCCACCTTTGCCCGGATCTGTCTGGTCAAAGAAAACCCACAGGTCCTGACTACTAAACCCGATGGACCCCGAAATGGAATATCCTCCCTTCTTCCGGTAAATTATACGTCCTTGCCTTTCTTTGTATGGCCTCTACAACTACTGAGGCTTCTAGGTCCTACTTGTAGATTCTTTTCCAACCTCCTTTCCACATCACCCCTTTTTTTCTCTACCGAGGTATATCTAGAATTATCTTTTCTACTCCTAGTTTTTCCTATATCTTTTATCCGCCTCCTCCTTTCTTCTAGGTTACTGGTAAATATTCCTTTTTCCGGGATATTTAGCTTTTTTCGGTACTGGGACCACATTCTTTCCTATGGTCTCGTATACTTTCCCTACTCCTTTCCATCTTCCTTGGCACCTTGAGGTTTGGCCTTTTTCTAGGGATGTTCTCCCACCTCCTGGGCCGTACGATATGCTGCTTGTAGCTCATCCTTTCCCCCATCTTTTTACAATCATTGGGTATCGAGATATGAATACGGTAGGCTCCTCCTTCTGTACTGAAGTATCCCTCGTCACTTCTTCCTCCCTATTGCCTACCCCTTCCTGATGGTGTCCGACTGGCCTAACTATAGAGGGCATTAGACCTTTAATTTGTATCAGCTCCCCTACCATGATTTTAAACTGTTCCCTTTGGGTTTTTAAGATTTCATTATTCAACACTGATACCTCTAGCAGGCCATGCAATGTTTTTTAGAGGATTAACATTACTTCATGCATAGAAGCACTAGAGGTTCCAGTGACCTCTAGACTATGCATGGATGGGCCCAACAGATAATTTCCTATAACATAAGAACTTTCCGCTCCTTCCTTCTCATTAAGATGATCCTTTGTGTGATTATTGTCCCCTTTTCGCGCTGCCTTGCTACTTAAGTCTTCTTCTTCATCCTCTACCTCGATTTCTTGCTCACTCGAGGGCTGGAAGAGTCTTGGTGATGAGGACAACCGTGGATCCAGGGATAACCCTGATATATTGAAGTTGGTTTGTTTTGGGGAGTCCAAAACCAGGGCTGCCAGGTCTGCGGGTGTTGGATGAATCTTAACAACACTGAACTCCTTTTCTATCAAATCCTTCCCTTTGAAGTGTTTTCCCAAAATGTCTTTATTTGAATTTGAGACTGAGAATCCTTGTTTTACACCCCCTGACTTCGTTGTCTGTGGAGTTATGTTCCTCTGTGCTGTGTGGTAAATTTAAATTACCTAGACTTAATTTATGCGGTAAAATTCAATAAGAATAACTCAGTAAAAATAAGAGGCAGAATCCGTGGTATTTGAGGTTATAAAAGGGAGTTTATTCCTTACAAAGGAATTATGGTTCGAACCAGGCAATCGGGTTCCGTCACCACGAAGGTTCAGGAAGGGATCAGCAATACATTATTGACAGGTTATCATATTTATAGTAAAATGCATTACAGTAAAGACATATGCAGAAGGCGTTACAGCTGAGAAGAGAGATAAGAATACACATACGTAATGAAAAAGGCGTTACAATAGGCGTGCATAAAGGCGTATACTAGAAACGTCATTATGATGATGACACAAGTGGGTGGATCCATAAGAGAATCCTGCAAAGTCAGCAGAAATACATAGCAAAGATGCGCGCGCAGCTGCATGACGTGTGATTGACGTGTAACTAGAGGGTGAAGGGAACTTGACATTTAGCCCTATATGAGGAGACAGAAGTCTGGGATGTCAGGACAACCTAATCCCAAATCGTATCTAATATCTTGTGTTTAAGGAACTATATTATCTAGAAGGAAAGGTCTTTTCGGACAGAGCCTATTCTATACTGACTGCTAGTGCGTGTACAAGCGTCTAAGTGTCTACATGAGATGCGAGGGGACATGGGCCTACCATGGTAACGAAAGTCATGAATTACTTGCACGGAGACAGTAAGGCCGGGCCCTTTGCTCTGCAGCTGGAGGGATGTTTACCTAAGCTACTAGACAGGAATGCATTTCTCGAGGAGCGGAGCAGATAACTTGAAGGCTGAATACAGTTTTGGCAGGCAACCGGCCGGGCTAGGCACCGTTAGCTGCGCAGGAAGTAAGACAAAGTTCATGGATACAGATACAGGTCCAGGCTGGAGCATTCAGAGGCAGAAGCAGGAAAAGCTCGATGCAGAATTCAGGGCCTACCTTGCCAGAGCTGGAAAACATGAAAAGTATACCATATAAAGACGGTGGCAAGGCATACTTAGGAACGGAATATCTGACCCATTCATGGCAGATCTGAAAGATGACATATTAACGTTGGACACAATTGTATTTGCGTCTTCATAGCTTGAAGTGGAGGGAACACACATGTACTTGTAGCGTGTACATGGAGCCGTTGGGGTCTAGATAGGGGACACAATTGATCATAAAAATTCATATTTCCTCATTCCCTCCTTGTCCCCTACGGACCCTTCATGAAATATCGATCTTCAGGAATCCATCAATCTGTTCATGTAACATCATTTGCTCTTCTTTCTTCTTCCGGGATTTTGAATGAAAACTTGAACGTGGAATACACGATGTGGCACACAGGCCGCAAATCGCTGGTCCACATTGTAGACACAGGCAACAACTGAATACTATGAGAAGGCCAATACCTAGGAAGGATAGGACTTTCCATCCCCAGGCTGACAACACGCTCCAGAACCAACCGGACCATGTCCAGGTGCCTGGATTCTGATGTATCTGGTTTGCAATCTTGTGAAGACGAGTTATGGCTTTATATACGGATGGCGCGTTTTCTGGAATGAAAACACAGCAACTTGATCCGATGACCCTACAGGCTCCGCCCCTATCGGCTAGGATGACGTCAAGGACAAGACGATTTTGGAGAACAACAATCCGCATCGCAGACTGCTCCTCTGTTAAGTTGCCTAGGGCAGAGGTAGTTTCATTCACTACTGCTTCAAGGGTTCTGGTTAATCTACGTATCAGTTTACTATTTGAGACAACACCTATGTAAGGAAAGAGGCCTTTATTGAAGTCTGTATATTGTTCCCATGCTGTTTCAGTGTAGTCAACAATCGGGATATCTCTCTGGGGTCTATGGTGTACTAGATTGGTATTTCTATGATAATCAGGAGGGGCTAGGAAAACTGGTGGCAGAAGGAATGCAATGTAACAGGTACCATCCCAATCTAGAGGTAAACGTATATATGCGGTATGACCACATATGAAGTAGGAATGACGGGAAGCTCTAAATGTAGACTTGCCTTTATCACTGAATTCGATCACAGTAGTACATTTACTATGACCCAGGTGTACTGAACCATTCTTTCTTACACATAATTCACCTTTGACTGGTAATACTGACATAGCAGGCAAGACTAGTGCAGCTTCAGATTCAACATTCAGAATCATGAGGTTAAGTGTAAAATTACCTAATCCATATACTTCATTTTCTAGGTCAGTTCCTGTTCTTTTGGGGAGTCCCTCCTTGTTAGGATAACAGGCTTTAAGCAAAACTAAGTTCAGGTTTCCCCATACCCAGTTGCTCTGGTAAACTACAGTGTTTGAATCTAAAGAGTTAATCAAACTAAACCATGCTCCACAGGAACCATTGTGTGTGAACGGGTACGGAAAGAGAGGCAGAACTCCTTTGTACTTCTGATAGGGAGGAAGTCGGCCACATATCCAACAATTTGTAGCATTGCTGGTCTGATGGGAATGATGTAACATACTAATGAATGTGTTGTCGCGCAGCGCAAATCTATAGGACAACTCATGTGGAGGTAGTTCACTAAAAGAATGTTCGGCAGTAACATTGTAAGCAGAATGAGCACGCTTGAAAATAGGATAGTACATGTGCAACAGTATACTTGCAGCAATAATAAAAAGACTTAGAAAAAACATAATCAACAATGTCACTATACAGTGACTATGAAGTGATTTACAGTATGCATGTTTCTTGAGCTGTTTCTGTCTATTTCTCTCTCTAATTCGGTCTAGAGGATACATGTCAGAGACTTATTCAACCGATTCACCTTGGAGAGGACTTAAACAATCGAATTGTCTGACTTGCTAGACCTTAGTTTCAGTTTATAGTTTTGAGATTCGGTCTTTTCAACCAGGGGGAGTTTTGAATCAGTCTGTGGAAGGGGGCAGGGCTGAGAGTTTAAATCAGATGGTAGTCCATGAAATTTCTTGATATGGCTCGAGTGTAACCAACCCTTGCGACCCTCGACCTTCACTGCTGTCCTCGTGGTTAGAAGTACCAGTTTTGGCGTTTGCCAGCGAGGCTCCAACGGGCTCCTCCTGTCGAACTTTCTTCTGAAGACCAAGTCTCCAGGAACCACTTCAGGGGGCTTCACCTCGGTGTTGTCGGGAAAGGCTGCAGCTACCTGTGAACGGCAAGATTGTAGTGCAGACATCAAGGAAGCAAGGTAATCTGTCAGCATATTACAATCAACATCAGTGATTTTACGAGGTATAGGCGTCCCCCACATATTTGGCGGCCTACCGAAGACCACCTCGTACGGGGATAGCCCTGTGCGAGAATGTGCTACCATTCTCATGTAAAAGAGTGCAACTGGTAAGGCTACTATCCAGTCGACACCTTTCTCTCTACAGATTTTTGAAAGTCGAATTTTCAGGGTCTGATTATGACGTTCCACGAGACCTGCTGCCTCGGGATGTCGGACACAGTGGAATTTCCATTGATAGCCTAACAAGAGTGAAATGTGTTTCATTAGCTCGGATGAGAACGGCTGGCCATTATCTGAGTACACGATACGGGGCAAACCATACCGTGGGAAGAATTCACGAACTAACTGTTTGGCAGTAGTCGGGCAGTGTAATCTGAGACGGGATATGCCTCTGTCCAACGGGAAAGAGCGCATACAACTACGAGGACATATTTGAATCCTCGACATCGTTCCATCTGGATATAATCCATCTGGAGGACTTCAAAAGGGTGATCGGGAGGTTGAAATCCACCCTGCTCTACAGGTACGCCTTTACCTGGATTGAACTGACAACAAATCATACAAGTTCGGACTTTCTGTTTGGCTGCAGCTCGTAAGTGTTTGTTGAACCAAATGTGTTGAATACTGTCTAACATAGCTTTTTCTCCTAGATGTGCTGGACTATGTATTGTGTTAATGATAACTTGAACCATTGAGTCGGGGAGAAACCATATAGATTTTCCCTTCGTCATCCATCCCTGATCTGTTTGGATCCCTCCTAATTCAGTCCATTTCTTTATTTCCTCTGGTGTAGCATGTGTCTGTATGTCAATTACATCAAGGGCGGGATCCCTAACTGTCATGCAGTGTGTCGGCGTCGGAACTATTGTCTTTGTCAAGTCAGTTGCATGAGTCCTATTCTGTGCTGTTTGCTTAGCTGTTCAGTCTGCTAGGTCGTTACCCTGGGAAATGATATCGGTGACTTTTGTATGGGCCTTACACTTCATGATAGATATTGAAGTAGGTAGATGTATTGCATCTAACAGAGCTTGAATGAGGGGACCGTGTTGAATGTTGGCACCGTGAGAAGTCAAATAACCTCTCTCTCGCCAAAGGACTCCGAAGTCGTGTACAACTCCGAATGCATAACGTGAATCTGTGTATATGTTAACTTTTCTATTTTTGGCTTAAATACAGGCTTGTGTCAGAGCAATGAGCTCTGCTGCTTGAGCTGATAATGTGTCAATACAATTTGTTTCAATTACTTCGGTGTCTGTCGTGACTGCATAAGCGGCCACTAACTCTCCTGTACTTGTTCTCATACATGAACCATCTACATAAAATGTCAGGTCTGGGTCTGGTAATGGGACATCTGTCAAGTCTTGTCTGGGTTTCGTCGTAATAGTAATGACTTCGATGCAATCATGTGCCAGTGGGTCTGTTCCACTTAATGGCAAAAGTGTGGCAGGATTTAATGTACTACAACGTCTGATTTCTATGTGTGGCTGAAACAATGTTAGTTCGTAACCTGTCAGTCGTGCTATAGTCAAGTGTTGTGTTTGTGTCCGGTTCAAGAGAACCTCTACTGCGTGTGGTACTTGTACTGTCAATTGATGTCCTAATACTATGGAATCGCTTTGTCTGATCGCTAGAGCTGTCGCTGCGACTGATTTCAGGCACGCAGGAAGAGCCTGAGCTACGGGATCTAATGTGCTAGAAAAGTAAGCACATGGCTTGTGTGATCCTGCTTGTTCCTGAGTGAGTACTGACAAAGCAGTACCTTCACGTTCTGTAACAAAGAGTGTAAAAGGCTTACTGTAACATGGTGTCGCTAAAACAGGTGCTTGGCATAAAGCTTTCTTTAAATCTTCAAAAGCTTGTGTATGTTCTGGAGTCCAAGGGAGGACAGTCGATGTCGCTGCCTCCTGGGTTGTCAACTGAATAAGTGGTTTTGCTAGAAATGCATATTGGGGAATCCACTGCCTACAGTACGAAGTGAGGCCTATGAAGGCCTGTACCTCCTTTTGTGTCTTGGGTGGTGGCATGTTTACAATTAACTGGACGCGGTCAGGTGTGAGCTGTCTCCCCCCCTTGGACAGCAAGTGCCCTAGGTACACAACTTGCTGGGCACAGAATTGCAGCTTCGAAGGGGACACCTTGTGCCCCTTGTCGGCCAGAAAATGTAAAACCGTCAGTGATGCTTTTTCACATTCGGGTTCGCTTCGGGCGGTGATCAGCAGATCATCGACATACTGAAGCAGTGCAGTGTTAACTGGCATGTGGATACTGTCAAGTTGTCTTTTCAGTGCTTGGCTGTAGATGCTAGGACTTTCTGTAAATCCTTGAGGTGCGCGTGCGAATTTAAAGCTTCGTCCATTTAAACTAAATCCGAACAAATATTGGCTTTCCGGATCGATTGGGACGCTGAAGAAGGCGTTCTTGAGGTCAATTACAGTAAAGAACGTTGCTTCTGAATCAATAGCTGTCAGTAATGAAGAGATATCTGGGACCACGGGATATTGTGGTACAATGCATTTATTCAATTCGCGCAGATCAATAACTAATCGATATACTGGGGGTGCTTTTGGATCAGTTCGTTTAAGAATCGGAATGATCGGAGAATTACATACATTGGAGTTGGTTTCCACAACCACTCCTTGTGTAATGAGCTCGTCAATGATTTGCAGTAAAGCCACTACAGCATCTGGAGGTAACTTGTATTGTCGCATTCGTGGTAATACCACTCCTGCTTTGAGTGTGACTCGATATGGTGTAATGTGCATACAACCTACATCAGTGGGGCCTTGTGCCCATAAATGTGCAGGTAGATTCTGTAACCGGTGATCCATGTCTCTTGACACGTAGTGACCTTTAAAGTCACGCAAAAATAGTCGTACTCCGTCCGGAGAACAACATATTATAGCTCCTAGAGCTTTCAATGTTTTTATACCTAACAAGTTTTCTGGGCAAGATTTTGTAAGCAATAGATCTGTAGTCCGTGTCAACGGACCAACTGTAAGAGGAAGCGGTTGTGATACTTCGTTAATAGTAGGCTTTCCTGAGAAACCAAGGGAAATATTTTGTGAGCCTGAGAGGGGTGCCCCTGGGACTTCGTCGTGACTTATAGTTGTTCTGCTTGCCCCTGTATCAAGTAAAAACTTTCTGTCTTTCCCTAATACTTGACTCTGTACATAAGGACCCTCTTGATCTACAGGAACCTCAATAAGGGGTAAGCCAATTTCCCTCTCTAGGCTATTTCATGTGTAGCGCTGATAATCTGGATAGTCATTTTGTGCATACTGGTACATCTGTTGTGTCGTGTTTTGTGTTGCGGCAATAGGCTGTGGCTGTGGTACCACTCCGGTCTGTTGTGGAACCGGCATAGGCTGTACATGTTGAGGTGCTTGTTGTTGGATCTGATCCTGTCTAGGCGGACGTGGTCTCTCCTTGGTTTTACCCGTAGAGATATTATGTTTCAGAACTGCACAATCGTTTATATAATGACCTGGCTGTTTACAATAGTTGCATGTCCCTTTAACGGGAACCGCTGAATTACTGGACTGTGTCGCACCCTTTTTATGACCGTCAGCTGGAACTGACTGAGCAACGAGCATTTTCATTTTTGTGTCTTTCATACGTCTTTGTTCGTGTTCTTGTTCTTCTCTAATTCTATTCTGGTGATACTGTAACATTTGTAACATTTGTGAAGGAGTGTTAGCTTGCCAAGTGCTCTCAACTTTCAATACTCTGTTTTTAACCTGTGGCAGGGAATTCTCGACTAGTTTTGTTACAAAAAGATGTGGATATGACTCGCTACTTACTTTTAGGCCGCTATTAATACCAAAACATTTTTCAAATCGGGAATAAAAATCACTAGTGTCTTCATCGGGTTTCTGTTTACAAGCTGAGATTGCTCCCCAGTCTTCCTTTTTCGTAGTTAATAAACGTGGCAATACTTGTACTAATAATCCTGGTAATGCTTTAGTTTTGTCCCCAAGCCCTATGCCTGCAGTTCGGGCATTTTCTTCGGTTTCTAATGCGGTCCAATCAATCTTTTGGTCTCCCACTTCCCACTCTTTTTCTTTGAGTTTCTCGTAAATACCGGCAGGCAATAATACTTTCAATATTTTCATAATGTCAGGATAGGTATAATCACCCATGAGTAACATGTCCTTTAGTTCACGGTGAAAACCTGCTGGATCTTTGTCATGGCTGGGCACTAATTTTTTCATTTCCAATAGTTCTATTTTAGTTATGGGCGTGTACACGAACACGCGTCTAAACGTATTATCATCATTTCTAACTGGGTGTACTTCGCGTAAGGGATTCTGTCTGTCTATGTAATACGTTTTTCCCTCCATGGAGGGAGCTGGATCATGTTCTGGACACAAAAAGGCACTATATCTATGTCGGTATTCTAGAATTACTTTAATTAGATCGGTACCTAGACCTCTCCATTTATTCAGGAGTAGTTCTATCAGTATATCAGGTAGGGGACCAGGATCGGAGTGTTGGCCTTTATATAATATAAGGAGATGTTGTATCATGTATATACTAGCTAAACGCTGCTCATCTGGGGTGAGATTCAGAAACGTGTGTGCTAGCGCATCGTCACGGTATTTTTCAGAGCTGTCAGCCCATTGTACTGCTGACCTGGCTAATTCTTGTTCATCCATAGAATCGAGCACATGGTACCCCCTTCGTTCTCGAAGTAATTTATCAGTAGCCTGGAATAAGTGTTCAGGAGTCCTTGGATTTGAGATAGCGGTTTGAAAGATTCTGTTACATTCTGGACGCATCGGACGCATTGTATTATTAAAAGATCTTCCTTTTCCTACATAAGCTATCGTTTGTCTAGCTGGTAATTCTGATTGTCCTGTGTTCATTTCTGACTGTTCCTCCTCCTCTTCCTCTGATTCAGTTTTATCTGCTTCTAATCTTCTTTCATGTATTCGTTCTACTTCTTTTCTGATCTTTCGGCACATGACTTCTATATACTTCTGTTTATCATGTTTTCCGTCTGCTATATTCTGACCCCATCTGGTAAGTACATGCATTTCCTCCGGATCTACCTCAGGCCTATCTCTGTTTCTGATCAAGCAGTTTATAAAAAAGCGTAACAATAATTTTTGCATGTCTACTTTCTGGTATTCCATGGCCTCGCCAATACTTTCAGGACCTTGCCCTGTTTGGACAAAGCGATATATTTTGTCTAGATGTTCAACCATTCATGGTAATGTCATTAAATAGTTTGCAACTCGTCGTAAACGTACTGAAGATAGCAACATTCTGTCGTGTTTACCTGGCACTGGATCATATCTACAATCTGTAAGAGGCTCATTTAATATATTGTCATTAGCTCTTTGGGGTGTACGTTGATGTGCTAAATCCCTATAAGTCAATCTAGATGCTGGCGGTGGCGTGGAAAAACCTCCTGTCGCACCTCCTGAGGTGCCAAGTCCAAAAGGATTTGTTGGGTGTAGGGTAGAGAGTGTAGATGCAGGAAGGACTGTAGAAACAGGTGGAACGGTTTGAACGTGAGGAGGAGTTTGTTGCTGCAGAAGTGGGGGCAGCTGATCTTGGGGTTGAGCGTCGTTAACAGGTGGTGTGCGTGGCTGCGCACCATTAGCATATTCGGGGGCTGCATCATCTAAATAGGAAGAAAGGAAAATGTCCTTTGCGGTCTTGGGATGTACTTTAATCGGGAGTAATGGAGGTGGCAGATCTTTTGGTACCTCCAGGGTGGCCTTAGGCAAACCCTCGGCCAGAAGAGGATACATACCATTCATAAGAGTGTTTCGTTGTCTGTCTACTTGTTCGGTTTTTACTCGGATACCTTCGTCAATTAATATGTTTTCTCGGGCTCTTTCTGAATCTTCCCTACTTTTCTCTTCTTTTCTGAGCGCTTTCTCTGTGCGCCTATGCGATTCTTTACGCCATAATTCAATGGCATCTTTCTGTGACTGTCTGGCTTTCTTTTTCCATAATACTTCTTCTACTCTCATGATGCAATCTGCATCCCATGTTCCAGCAGCGGGCCATCTCTGACTCTCTGCTAAATCCTTGGTGTAGTCCACCCATAGATCAAGATATAATACGGCATCTAGGCCATGTTTATGGTACATAAAGTACCCTGGAGTGTCCCTAGGTGGAATGGGAACAGCTTCCTCGAGTATCCCTTTTCTAGTTTTTATCTGTCTTAATTTTGAAAAGAACGGCATCTTGAACCTTGCTACTTAATCTCGGTCTTGAACACAATAATTACAATAAACACAATAATGAAGATCGAACAATCACTCATACCACGACATTTAAAACATATCAAAAACTTTTTAGAAACGAACAATAATAATTAGAATAAAACTAGTTAACTGCATAATACTAAATATACTGGATGTACTGCTAAACAGTACAGATACACTGCTGAAACAGTGCAGACCAGGTCTGTGTACCCAAACCCGTCTTGACCGGCACAAACTAATGTGCACGTCTAGATGCGTCCCCAGCAACGGTACTCACCGGGAAGCACGGAACGGAAGGCCTCGGAAGTCTGGACTGGACTAGACCAAACTGGACTGGAATCGACTCGTGACTTAGATACTTCGGAACTTCGGAATCTGGTGGGCCTCTGTATACCTCGGATCTTGCTCTCTCAGCTAGGCTCTGGTCGGGATTCTCCGCACTCCTCACCGCCTCGTCTGGGTGTTGATCGCAGCCTCAGTCGCCCCCGTTGGCCTGAGGGAGATACAGGAAATCCTGCGGGTACGCGTAATTGTCCGTCCGGCTGTGGCAGGAGACCGGGTCTGCAACGCACCTCCGGCGCGTGGGGTGTGAGAGGTGTCCCTATTCGGGCGCCAATTATGTGGTAAATTTAAATTACCTAGACTTAATTTATGCGGTAAAATTCAATAAGAATAACTCAGTAAAAATAAGAGGCAGAATCCGTGGTATTTGAGGTTATAAAAGGGAGTTTATTCCTTACAAAGGAATTATGGTTCGAACCAGGCAATCGGGTTCCGTCACCACGAAGGTTCAGGAAGGGATCAGCAATACATTATTGACAGGTTATCATATTTATAGTAAAATGCATTACAGTAAAGACATATGCAGAAGGCGTTACAGCTGAGAAGAGAGATAAGAATACACATACGTAATGAAAAAGGCGTTACAATAGGCGTGCATAAAGGCGCTTACTAGAAACGTCATTATGATGATGACAAAAGTGGGTGGATCCATAAGAGAATCCTGCAAAGTCAGCAGAAATACATAGCAAAGATGCGCGCGCAGCTGCATGACGTGTGATTGACGTGTAACTAGAGGGTGAAGGGAACTTGACATTTAGCCCTATATGAGGAGACAGAAGTCTGGGATGTCAGGACAACCTAATCCCAAATCGTATCTAATATCTTGTGTTTAAGGAACTATATTATCTAGAAGGAAAGGTCTTTTCGGACAGAGCCTATTCTATACTGACTGCTAGTGCGTGTACAAGCGTCTAAGTGTCTACATGAGATGCGAGGGGACATGGGCCTACCATGGTAACGAAAGTCATGAATTACTTGCACGGAGACAGTAAGGCCGGGCCCTTTGCTCTGCAGCTGGAGGGATGTTTACCTAAGCTACTAGACAGGAATGCATTTCTCGAGGAGCGGAGCAGATAACTTGAAGGCTGAATACAGTTTTGGCAGGCAACAGGCCGGGCTAGGCACCGTTAGCTGCGCAGGAAGTAAGACAAAGTTCATGGATACAGATACAGGTCCAGGCTGGAGCATTCAGAGGCAGAAGCAGGAAAAGCTCGATGGCAGAATTCAGGGCCTACCTTGCCAGAGCTGGAAAACATGAAAAGTATACCATATAAAGACGGTGGCAAGGCATACTTAGGAACGGAATATCTGACCCATTCATGGCAGATCTGAAAGATGACATATTAACGTTGGACACAATTGTATTTGCGTCTTCATAGCTTGAAGTGGAGGGAACATACATGTACTTGTAGCGTGTACATGGAGCCGTTGGGGTCTAGATAGGGGACACAATTGATCATAAAAATTCATATTTCCTATGCTGTTTTATATCCAGTAGAAGCTCCTTGGTCGCCTTTTGCATTTCCTTTTTCTTTCTGGTTTTCAGCCATATCCTCTAACCCCAATCCATTGTTATCAGTCTTTATAGCATTTTTTGGGGCTTTCCGAGCTTTTGCTTTCCCCAGTGCCATCCTTTTTTGTATTCTTTTCCTCATCCCTTTGTCACAGGCAACCTTCCTACTACTCCCCTGGGTTTCCTTATCTCTGTGGCGGTGCACCTCCGGATGTCCTTATTTTCCCTTTTTGACTAGCGCCAACATCCACCCTGGGGCTAATTCCCTTTTCTACTGCGTGTAGATCCGTCCATCCGTTGCTACGCAAAGCACCTTCCTTTACTTACCTCTGTTCCACGGCCTTACACTGTCTCCACCACTGCTCTGCCACCGCTGCTCCCGGGGTTCCAATAGACTTGTACCCGGGCTCATACCTGCTCTCGCCCCTCCCTTTCGCCGCGTTTGAGTCTGAGGATTCAAAGGGGTCCAAAGAGGTCCGATTGCTGACTCAGCACTACGGGAAGTCAGGAAGCTAGCCGAGTTTCGTTTGCGGGACAGATTTTTCCGATATTAATCCCAGGCACCGTGCCACAGCATTTCGCTCGGTTCCTCTCCTCAGCGTTCCTCTCTGCAGCCGTGTTCAGCTGCTTCGACCATGGCTCGCGGTGTCTGTGTCATTGCGTGTTGTTGCGTTACTCTTATCACCTTTTTCTTTCCGTTCCAATCTCTGACTCACTCAACGTCTTTCCTTCACACTTTCCTTGTTTCTAAATTTCCCTGTGCATCTTTCCTTTTCTTCCTTTCTCACTCTCTGCCTGTCATCCATATAATCCTGAATCTTTCTCTTTTTAAGACGCCTCAAGGCTCACTAACCTATTTCTCTCTCTTTGCAACTCTCCCACTTACAATAAAACAAACTCCCACAGTCACTCCATTCCTATCGCTCTCTAACTATACATTACACTTCATGTCTCTAAGTGTCATCTATGCTCAGACTACCTTTTACACTTCCTTCCCACTTCTTATTATTTTAACCTATTTCCACCAGTACATGTGCTGTTCCTTTTCATTTCACACTGTCTCAGTGTAGTCCAACTCTTTCAATCAAAAACACAATTGGAAATCTCTGTCTATCTCCCTCATCTCTTTCCTCGATTTTTATTTCATTTCTTCAAAAACTCGCCCTCTCAATACACTTGACCTACAGTGAAGTAGACTAGAATTGAGAAGAACGTATCAATAGCAAATGAGCATGTTATCAAGAAATAACTTCACACTAATGAAGATGAAGATGTCCTAAAAAGTAGGAATATAAGTAACTAAAATACACAATGTAAATAAGATGTTCTAAACGATAGGAATGTAAGTAAACTAAAATAGCACAATATAAATACAAGTCCAACAAAAAAAGTTATTGATTTTTTCACTTTTCTTATCCTATCTTTTGCTTCCTCATTTAGTCTCACCTTCTCCCTCATTTTTGCTTGCTACTCCTTTTTATGCTTCATTTTGTTATCCTTTGCACTATTCTCTTGTCTGTCTATTTGATGTTTTCTACACCTCTGGTCTTCCCTTCTCAATTCCATTTTTTTAATCTTCCTTTCTGTCTCCTAAATTCACAGCTACTCACTTCATCCCATTCTTAACTTTCCATTCAACCACCATCTTTACCTCTTCCCATTTCTCTATCACTCTTTCCCTTACTTTCTCACCTTTTCACTTTTGGCATTTGCAGAATATCACTATACATATCAGTCTAACTTCTTTGCACTATCATGTGATATCTTTTTAATTTGACCTGTCAAAGTCTCTACTTACCTTGCTCTCTTTCACGGTAACAGTGTTTATTCCATGATGCATTTTGATTGATCTGTATCCAGATTAATCCTCACTGCATTCCCCGCTACCATTCTTTTAAAATGACACTTATCCCACTCTCGTTCTATGCTCATCTGTGAATGAATCACTCTTTATCTTCCTCAATCTTCTCATTTATGAAAGAGTACCTCTCTGTGGTATGCACTGCTCAACCATTTCCCTCTATCTCACCCTGTCAGCCTCTCTCACTCTCTCTCACTGTAAGACAATCTTTCATTAAGATTAACTTTCTTCCTCTCTTGTTCCCACTCTATATCTCTCCACCTCACCGCAATCTCAACCCTCCCTGTTCCTCTCCCACCCACTCTCCCTCTATCTCTCTTAATCACAATCTTTAGGTTAGGTTCACTTGCTGGCTCTATTTTTCCTAATCACCCAATTTCTATGCCTCCTATTTCACTCCCCACTCTCCCAATATGTGTATCTGTGAGTGATGCACTCTTCCTTTATCCTATTATTATAATGAATAAACGTGTTTTAATCCGTGATACACACTACCATGCCACCTTTCTCTCTATCCCACTCTGTCAGCCCATAGCCCTCTCTCTTTCTTTCCCTCCCTCTCCCTGTCACACTCTTTCCTTAGGGGTCCCTTTCCAGCCCTCTGGTACCAAATCTGTTTCTCTCAAACTCACTGCTGTCTCTTTTAGACTGTATCTCACCGTTTAGCTCTCTCACTCTAACTGATACCAGCTCTCCCTTCTTCCCAGTTCCAGCCAGGGCTACCAATGACTAAAGTATACAAAAAGTGATGGATGGAATGCTTGAATTATTCTCAGCCACTGGTGATAGGAAAGCAACAGCAAACCATCAAACTCCTTCAAGTGTGACAGTTCAGACAATTTCAGGCTCCCAAAGCTTTAAGATTGGCTTGGGTGGTAGGTAATCACTGATACTCCCATACCTTTAGCCTCTCTGTCCACTTCTATAGCTGGTCATATTTAAATACAATTTAAGGTTGATGTGTCTAGCAAAGGTTACCCACTTTAAACTGTTTCATGCTATGTTGTACATTCAAGTTATTATTAGAGGTGTGTTAAATTCAGCTAACCTTCTTTAGTGTAATTATGCAAAGTTTTTGCAATATTACACATGAAAAGAGAGCACTAGTATATCCCCATGGCACTCTCACTGGCAGAAAGGCATAGGGTGACAAAGCAATGTTATGCCTTTTCCCACTTCTTTCATGTGCTATTTGCCACTGATTGCACGCTCATGGCACCTCAGCCATCTCGCCACACGTCACACCTTTTCAGCAAAGGACACCACTGGCACTCCATCAATGTCTGGGATGCCAGGGGATACTTCACTGATGAGTACACTGCCTTTCCTGGAAGTATGCACCTTCTTTGTTTGGCATTCACCTATTTTACAGAGTTTGGTTGCTGGGGATCTCAATGACATGTGGCTTCTTGGTAAGTAACAACACCTCACACTGGGAGAATCGTTTCATTTTGTCATCCCACAGTGGCTCAAATATGAAATGTTGAAATGTCATGCAACATATAGTAAGTGCCAGTAAGTGTCTGGACATACCAGAAGCCAGTGTGCACAGAATCTAAAAAGATTCTTTCACTGTTTTGTGTATATGTATGTATGTATTTATTCATTTATATTTACTCATGCAAAGTCTTGTTTTATACAATCCACCCAAGCAGGATTCCGATCAAGAATTGAAAAACAGAAACAGTCTTAGCAGTCTTATTTAGAGTACTTCACAGAACAGCAGGAGGGTCAAAAGGGGGTCACCAGTAAGGGAAAGCATGATTTGGAGAAGTAATACTACAAGCTAGGAACACATCTAAAATGTAATGAAAATGATTTATGGTTACCAAAACTAGACAACAAGTCTATGATTTAATGTCATTAGATAATTGTGCTCCACTTTTTGCTGGTGTTTCACTGTTTTTCGACCTTAGTCTGCCTGTGGCCCTGCTAATCAGGACCACAGCCTAGCTGCTTCCTCTCTAAAATGATGTTCATGTACATTAGGTACATATCTAATTGGATTCTGGAGTGCCTTATAAGCCCCTAGTATATGGTATACTATGTACCTAGGGCATAGGTACCTCAGAGGCCTACCAGGAGCTGCAGCATATATTATGCCAACCCTGGGAAGCACTCCAAAATGGCACCACAGGTCTGCTACTGCAGCCTGAGGAAGGGTGTGCTTGCATCTCTTACAGTGATATAGGCTACACATATCCACACATATATACAGACACATATAAACCTATAAGCCACTCCTATGACAGGCCTTGACAATCCTGAAGGCAGAGTGCTTGGTTTTGTGTGAGAGGGTGCCCAAGCATGAGCTGAGCCCCTCTGCAGCTTTCGGAAATACTTCCTTATGGCTGTTCTGTGATACAGCCATACCATATACTCTTAAGTGCATTATAACCTTGCGGTAAATGCTAACTTTGGAAGGGCTGCATCAAAACATGTCGTGTTTGGTGTCAAACGCTTTGGAATACTACCCACCCCCGCCAGTTCTGGTGGCGGGGGTAGCATTCCACCCTTCTAGAGGGAGAGACATGTTCACACTGGTCAAACCCGGTAGGACTTTCCTGAGCCCTGGCATCACAAAATGGATGACTCTGCCACAGACACAGGTCTGGCCTCCTGCTGCTGACCGAAACTCCTGCAGGGGAGGCCTGGACAACAGGTTTCCTGTCGAAGGGAGGTGTAACCACCTCCCCAGACAGGCAGATGTGTATTGGGGCTGGGCGGGAGCACTCTCTGGTGCTTTGAAGTCCTCCACTGGGGGCACGTTTGCTGTCCCTGTTCATAGCCCAGTTCAAACCGGTTGCAGAGGCTACCTGCACCTGCTCTGGCACGAAACTGGACAAAAGAAATGGGTGTAACCACCCCTCTTTCCAAGCCTACCCATAGGTGGGGCCTTAGAGTTAGTCCATCCCCTAAACTTACTATAAGTATAGGAATCCAGTCCCTAGGACTCTAGATCACCCTGGACAAAACTCTGCAAAGTACATCCTGGACCTTTGACGTTCTATCCTGAATAGAAGACTGAAGAAATCTTCCTTGGGGTCAAGGAGTGACTCCCCTGCTTGGCAGGCACCAAAGAAGCAACTAACCGGTCTACATCGCTGAAGCTCCCGCCAGACGCCAAAGTCTTTGCATCACCAGAGGTAGATTTCCAGACTTCCCTGAGGCTACCCTGAGTCCACAGCAAAGCTGATGCTCGTGGCTATTGTGGTTGATGTGGAACCGTGACCCCTGAACACCGTGAACTTTTGCAGTAACAATATCTTCCTGGTCCTACTCGAAGTTGTGCTTTGGGCTCTAAGTAGCCCCAGCCTTGAGCACCTCCTGCACCGAAGATTGTTGGTCACCACTCCACGAGTGACCCGTGGGCCAGCTCCAAGTGCAACAGCTTGAGTCTCCTTCGCGATCACTAGCCCGTTGGCTAGCAGGTACCCACGAAGGCAACTCCTTTTCTGATTGGGCGTTCCTAGTTGCTCCAGACGTGCCCTGACGTACCCTCACTGGGTAAGTCCCCCAAACCTTGCTGGTCTGCATCGCAGTCCTTTCTCTGAATTCCAGTGACTTGCCGTTGCCAAGGTTTGTTGGGTCCATTCTGGTCGCCGACACCGCAGCACTCGACAAACTTTGTGGGACAGCTCGAATCTGGCTCGTGGAATTTGTCGACGCCTCCTGGACCTCGTGGCTAAAGAGTCAAGACACCCATCAATTCACCTGAAGCACCCGACATCTGTGGGCATTGGTCCATCCCTCTCGGCTTTCAGGTTCCTTCCATTCCAGATCCAGGCTTGGATCTCGTCGGACACTTCTCCTCTTCACGGCAGCAGCAGTTCTTTGCAGGCTTCCATTGAAATCGACGACGCGACCCGACACTAAAAGACACCTATGCACCGGCTTCCCTGGGTGAGGTAACTCGAGTACTCTGGTGATCTCATGAGTGCTAGCCCTAGAACTTCTTAAGTCCAAAAGGGGTGGTCCTGACTCGATTAGAAGTGTCCCTAATCTTTAAATTTCCAACCGCGGCATTGCCCATAGAAGCTAACGGGAACCCGCGGTTGTGTTTACACACTGCATACAGTCCACGTGGGTCCCCTGTGTCACTACCTTGGGTGGTTCCTTGGGGTCCCAGCGATTCTACAGGCTCTAGACCTAGTGTCTATTCAAGTCGTGGTTCTTATACCACTTTTTTGGTATATGGTTTGGTACGCCCCTAGGGCCTAAACGTGTATTTGTGTGATTACTGATAATTGCTAACTTGTAAACAAAGTACTTCGAACTCCAGTCTCATGAAGAGGCTAGAGGGGTGTGCTTTATCTTAAATACATATATTTTGAATATATACCTGGTGTGGTTGTCTTTTCATTTGATCATTCAAGATATTATAGACTGGTAAAACAAGCTGCTTTACATTCCTTCAAGACTTAGCCTGAAGGCTGCTCTCCATAACTCCCACTAGGATAGCTTTCAATAAAGGTTGTCTTTAACCTATCACCATAAGGGGTTGTTTGGACTGATACAAGGTGCCCACTAGAACTAGTGGACAGCATATATCAGGCCACCAAAATACTTAGGGAGATAACTGGATCCTTTACTTTATTTCCAATCGAGATGTTTGTAATAAATGATTGACGATTTCTGATTTACCTTGACTGAATTTATAACTATAGATATGATGAATGTAAGTTAGGGGTGTCCAATGAAGGGCCAAAAGGGCTGTATCAATGTCATTTTTTAAGATGGCAAATGACTATGAAAATTAATTAGATTCACAGGTAGATAAAAAAATGTTTTAAAATTCTTTTTTTATTCTGGTCAGCAAAAAAGGAAAAAAAACATGGTTACACAGCGTGACGTCATTTGGTACATACATTTTCATATCACAGAGGTCTTACATACATGTCCGCACATAGGTTATACAGTATAGTATTCATATAGCATTTATCCTTCCGCAGGTTCATTGCCTGCCGCCTTTACATATTTCTTGCCATCCGCATCCATGTCGCAAATCCACCCCTGCGCTACGCAAACATTATATATGCCCTGTGGCATTAATTTATTCAGTATCTTGTGTGGACCGAAGGTATTGTACAAAAGGTTGCCAGAAATCCCTAGGTCTAGAGGCCTGTGGTATTTCTCCTGAATATGTTTCCAGTGTCTCTTTATAGTGGGTCATATCGGATATCCAGTCCTTGTATCGTGGTGGGCACTTGCTACCCCATCGTAATGTGACACGGCGTTTAGCTAGTAATAATGCCACAGCCAGAAGATTTTGTCTTCTAGCCAGCCAAATCTTGTAGAGTCCTATCAAACAGACTAGTCGAGCATTTGGTATCTGCTCAGATAGCATCGCTGTAAGGGTGCTAGTAACTTCCTGCCAGTATAATTTGAGTTGGGAGCATGCCCATGCCATATGTAGAAAGTCTGCGTTCGGAGCCCCGCATCTGTGGCACGTATTGTCTGGTATTATGTAATTTTGCTGGGGTGTAGTATATTTGATGTAGGAATTTAAAATGAAAAATACGCAAATTGCAAATTGATGTTAGCAGCTGCATTTGTGTGCAACAAAAATCCCAGTCATCCTTGTCTATACTGTTTCCGACTGCCTCCTCCCATCTCTGGAGCGATCTGTTCTGGGATTGACTGTGTTCCCCCTGTGATGCGTTGTACAGGCGTGTTACTAATTGTTGGCATGTGGGTGCTGTTAGCAGGATTTGTAGTGCGTTAATCTGTGGGGGTTCGTCCGGGAACGAAGGGTATAGTGCCCTGACTGCCATGCGCAGCCGCAGATACGCAGAGATCTTCAGTGGTGTGCGATGTACGCTGAAGGGACGGGCTGTCTTGCAGAATAAATCGGTTATGTGGGAAAATATTGCTCATAGTATATATTATTATTAGTATAAGCTTTATTCGATAAAAAAATATCATAAAAGCAGTACATTTCCAAATAAAACACATTATTTACAAGGATAAAATTGTTTAAAAAGTCATTAAATCATCATCTAACACAGCTTATACAATGCATTTTTCAATACAGATTTTAGTTCGTAGTTTAATTGTGTTGTTTTATTATATATATATATATATATTTTTTTTTTTTAAAAGACCTTAAGAAGATTGAATCTAAAATGTGTGGACTGGAACCCTGCATACGAAAGGGACCCCGTCCTTAGACCTTAACTAAGAGGGTACTGGTCACAATCATTGTCTGCACTGATTAGACAAGGGGGTTTCCTAGCCTGTATCTTACTTCTGATTAGCCAGGCAGATCCCAGGAATTTGGCCACCCCGCATATCAAGGTAAGGGAAGAGGTATCTGTGCAAAGGATGCGGAGAGCATTACGATGGCACATTGGGCCCAATAGTTTGCAGACCGGTTTTAGCCACCTATTTCTAGGGAGCCTATACGCCGGGCAGGCAAACAGGAGATGTGCCGTCGACTCATTATGATAAGCACAGCCCGGGCAGGGTGAAGGTGTCGTAGTTGGCCCTTTCCAGCGTGCGACAAAGCTGTTGGTCGGAAGAATCCTGAATCTCAGCTTCATGTATAGTACCCTGTGTCTAGGGATCTGGATAAAGTCCAGATAGGGTTCCAATGAGCAGGTGTATTTGTGTTGAAAGAAACCCTCCGCCAATTTCCCCAGTCTAGGATTTTGAATAACCTGTGATTGTCCCCATTCCCGGTAAAAAAAAATTATAACCTGTTTTGTGGGTGGAGTCTGGGAACACCAGGCCTCATTTAGGCCAATGACAGATAAAAGTTTTCGGAGGTCTGTTAGCCAAATTATCTTGCTCCCAGAGTCCGCTGCAACAAGTTCATCAAAGGCTGCCGCATAATGGGACAGTTCGGCAGTCCTTTTAATACGGGCCCAAAACAAAAGAGGGCGCAGACGTGCTATGTCTTGTAATGAGTGTCTCCCTATATCAAAAAATAGAGGCTTCAGAGGCGTCGAAGAAGGTAAGGAGAGCATATCTCTCAGAAACTTGTTTTCCGACGAGACAAGATCACTCACATTCTGAAAGCCCCAAAGCTCAGAGCCATACAGGGCCGATGAAAGTGCTTTGCCGGCATAAACCGTAAGCACAGGGGCCACAGGCCTACACCCAGTAAGACGCTGTTCTCTCAAAATGGCGCTGGATGTCCTCTTATGGTTTAAGAGCATCTTGGCGAGGTGGGGACCCCATTTCATATCTTTAGCGAGGGAAATTCCCAAATAATCAAAACCCTCCACATTGTCCAGCGGGACAGCATCCAGAGTGAAGTGGTTTTTGAAGCGTTTGGACGGGTTAATGCACATGGTCTTAGTTTTGGTGGTATTAACAGTCAGACCATGCGAATCACAAAAAGTGCCAAAGTTATTCAAAAGTTTCTGAAGACCCCCCGGGGATTTTGAGATCAGGAGAGTGTCGTCTGCAAACAGGAGGGTCGGGATCTTCTCCCCGGCCAGTGATGGAGCATCGGCCGGGTCCTTGCGTAAAAAATCAACCACCCCGTTGATGTATAGAGAAAACAGGGTGGGTGCCAGTACACATCCCTGACGAACTCCCCTGTTCACAGCGATTCTCTCAGTCAATTGCCCTTGAGACCCCCATCTTATTTTGGCATAGTTGCCATGATGTAGGCGCTGGATGATGTCAAGGACCAAAGGGGGAGCGCCAAGTCGTTTTAGGGTAAGCCAAAGTTTCCCCCGGGGCACTAAATTAAAAGCGGTCTTCAGATCTATGAAAGCAAGGTACAAACTGCCCCTTCCCAGAAGCACTGTCTTCCAATAGATCATAAAAAATCTGAAGACCTGATCGATTATTCCCACCTTGGTCCTAAAGCCAGCTTGAAAATGGGACAGGATGTGATTGTCTTCCATCCAAGTTCCCATCCTGGCTAATAATTGCTCATAGTACGTAGACCCATTTTCTCCAGTAAAGTTAGCATGTTTTTCTCTTGTGTGACTGTTATTCGTGGGTGGTGAGCGATGGGCCGCGCCTTAGCATATATCGAGAGTTTCTGTGCGCACTGTGCTAACATGCACCATGCTTGTGATGTGCTAATTACAGAGTGTATTTCATCCCTCGGATGTGTCTCTTCGGATCGGATAGGTAGGTGATCAGTGGAGACTGTAGCGCGCTCTCATGTTTCACAGCTATGTGCAGTATGTGTTCATGTGGATGTAGCCAGTAATGGGCATGTTGTGCCTGACCGCAGTAAAAATATAATTGGAGAGCTGGTGCTCCCAAACCCCCTGATGATATGGTTTGGTTAGAACGTTCCAACCAACTCTCGCCTACTTCCCGGCCCAAGTTAGGCACTGCATAGCTGAGCGCAGTTTTGAAAACAGCGCTTGTGTGAGCCAGATCGGAATGTTCATAAATAAGTATAAAATTCTTGGCAGGACCACCATCTTTTCTATGGCAATCCTATCAGCCAGGGACAGAGGCAATTTGATCCACCGATCTACGTGTTCTTCTAATCTCATTTTTGCTCTACCATAGTTCACTCGAACCACCGTTTCTGGATTCTGGTGTATCCATACACCAAGGTATTTTACCGGTTCGGTCTGCCATTGTAGTGGGAATTCCAAGTTGGGCTGTGTAGCTAGTGTGAGTGGTATGACTACCGATTTGTCCCAGTTGATACTGAGTCCCGAATATCTTTGAAACTTAATGTATTCCCTTATGAGTGGGTTTAAGTTAGTATCCGGGCAACGGACATAGGGAACCATATCATCGGCATATAGTGATATGCGGACTGAACGAAGCTGGAATTCAGAGTGGATTCAGGGTGTTTTTGGCGAATTTTACATGCTAGTGGTTCTAGTGCTATTGTAACGAGGAGCGGCGAGAGCGGGGCCCCCCTTGCCTGGTTCTGCGGCTTATGTTGATAGGGTCAGATGTATTCCCATTTATTCTAATGCACGCACTGGGTTCGGCGTACAAAAGCACAATCCAGCGCAAAAAGGGTTCCGGGAATCCCATCCTGTGCAGTACCATAAACATAAATACCCACTCCACTGAATCAAAAGCCTTTGCCGCATCTAATAAGGCTGCGGCATTTTGGGATTTAATTGGTGAAACATTGCAAAAATGGTCCCGAGGTTTTGCGTAGTGGATCTAGTCGGTATAAAACCGGCCTGATCTGGCAATATGAGATTCTGCAACAAAGGTTGTATCCATGTCGCAATAATTCTGGCAAACATTTTGGCGTCTATATTTATTAAAGACCTAACTGGGTCCTTGACTGGTTTGGGGAGAGTGATTAGTAGCGCCTCACTCAACGAGGTCGGGAGCATACCATCCTCGTAGGCCTCTTCT
The DNA here is from genome assembly GCF_964204655.1 of Triturus cristatus. Taxonomy (NCBI): domain Eukaryota; kingdom Metazoa; phylum Chordata; class Amphibia; order Caudata; family Salamandridae; genus Triturus; species Triturus cristatus. Next base: position 1,445,240,118 of record NC_140591.1, read on the forward strand.
ACATCTCGGCTAGATGTGGGATCAGTAAATCTCGAAATTCTTTATAGAATTCCCTGGGGAGCTCATCCACCCCAGGAGCTTTATTATTGGGAAGATAATTAATTGCCTCTTTGATCTCACTTTCCATAATTTGATGACACAGGCATTCACGATGGTCGGCCGACATCCATGCCAGTGCAATGTCGTCTAAATAGTGACAGATTTCAGGAGGGGACACAGTCGTTTGCGTGGAGTATAGGCGGGTATAATATTCTGCGAAGCAGTCTAGAATCGACGGGGTGTCATATGTAAGTTGTTCTTGCATGTTTGTTATTTGTGTTATATATGTAAACTGATGTGGTGATCATATTCTATGTGAGAGTGCATGTCTTGGTCTTCCCCCCTCACCGTAGTTATGTGCAGTGTATCTACATGAGATACACTTGATATAATCTTCTGCGAGTCCATGATAGGTGTTCACCTTCTGCCTAATGTCCGCTAGTATTTTGGGGTTCTGAGTGGCCACAAATTCCATCTCTAGCTGTTGGATATCCCTTTCTGCCAAAGATAATTGCTGTTGAATGTCTTTCAATATGCCTGCATGCTTACCTAAGCAGTGACCCTCGATAGTGGCCTTAAAGGCCTCCCAAAGTGGTTTTGCACTACTGACGGACCCTGCATTTAGATCAAAGTATTGAACTATAGCCTGATGCAGCTCAGAGCGGAATACCTGGTCAAGAAGTGTGCCTTGTTGCAAACGCCAGGTAAACTGACGTGGAGCGTGTGTGGGGATGGCAAGCGCTAGACGGATGGGTGCGTGGTCTGACAGTGTCTTAGGCATGTGGTCTATCAGTGTTGTCCATGTACAAACGGCTTGTGTAGCTAGTCAGTAGTCTATTCTCGACCATGCATTATGCACTGTGGACGTGGAAGTGCCCTCCCTACGACCCAGGTGTCTCAAACGCCACAGATCAATCACTGCGCATTCTTCCATACCTTCTCTAAGCGCCTTTGCCGATTTTCTCCCATAGCGTTCATTACGTGTGGACCTATCTAAAGCAGGCTCTAGGCACGTGTTAAAATTCCCTCCCCATATGATGGGTGTGGGTGGTAAATCACACAATTTTGACCATATATGAGCAAAGAAAAGTGGCTCGTCAGTGTTTGGACCATATGTTGTGACTATTGTTAATGCAGTGCCTCCAAAGTTACCACGTACAATAACGTATCGACCCTGGTCATCTTTGAGGGAGCTTCCTGGACCTGCTGTGTAAAGTCCGGGTATATGGAAATGTCCATGCCTTCATGCTTCAGACTACCCAATTCTCGGGATTTGCGGAGCGCTTCATCATGATCGTGATAGTTCAATAGCCTGGCAATGATCGTCCTTGGTCTGGCGCCCGGTGGAGGCGGTGGGGCCAGTGATCTATGCGCCCGTTCAATGATGAAGACATCAGAGAAAGTTTCCCTTCACATCAGAGTCGTTAGCAGTCCTTCGATATATTTTTCCATTGGGCCTGTGTTTGTTGTCTCTGCAATGCCCATGAAGCGAAGGTTGTTCCGTCTTGAGCGCGCTTCGGAGTCTTCGGCCCTTGCCATTAGGGCTGCTAGGGTTTTGTCCATCTTGCCCTGTCGCTAGTCCATTTGTTGATGCGCGTCTTCCGCATCAGAAATTCTTCGTTCAGCCATGTCTATGCGCTCTGTATGCTGTCCAGCCGTTCAGACATCTGATCCACTCTGTATGTGAGGGTATCTAGTTTCCCATCAATATTTAATGTGCGGTCTGGATCGCCGAAAACATTGAGTGCACATCTCCAGCAGCTTCAGCGCCTGTAGGTGCCGCCAAGCTCTGCATAGATTGGTGATCATCCTGGCCACTCTCTGTTACTTTTTTGTCTGTTCAAATTGCAGCTTTGATTGGGTCCTGTCCGTTTTCCCCATGGTCCTCCTGTAGGAGATGTGGGAGGTTGCGTCCCTGGGGTTATCCGAAATTAAGTACACAGAATGCACAGTTGTCTTTGACTTCTTACCCCAGTCTTAATACTTAGCAGAGATAGACCATTCAGGGGGTGCTTGCTATACAAAGGCTCAGTTCTCGTGAAAGGCATGCTCCGGCCCATTTGAGTATCTCGCAATTATCTACTGGAACCCACTCTGGTCAGATGGACCTTTTTACTTGCCCAATAGCGTGGAGGGAAAAACACACAATTATCAATTACTGTCCGCAATTTGCCATAATCAAGGACTCGAGACTTAATCTCTTGGCTCTCTGGTTTTTATTATCAGCATGAAGATTTGCAGATACAAAGTCCTCAATACGAGGCACAACAAGTACATAGGCACTAACACAAAAGCTACTCTACGGAGAATCCGCATACGGCTAAAAATAACTAAAAGTACAATCTCTAAAAGCATGAGGTAGAACACCACCAAGCAAATGTCGATACTAGGGACACTGAACCATACCATCTCTGTCCCTGCTCTGCACTAGATGACATCCCTACTTAGCAATCCCTTGAGACCCTCATCGAATAAAAGGTGTCAGAGTGAAACTTCATAAGAAGACTTCACTTAGAGAGCTGGTCTAAGTTGCCCCCTCTATCTCTTCGCCTAGCCTTCCTCTGCTCAGGGCTGCTCTGATCTGCTTCCACCCTCGGGGCGCTGTCCCTAATACAGAACCCCAAATCCCAGAACACGCCCTTTGCGCCTCCTCTTCTGCGGGGTCGTCTTTCAGTAAATTTCCACAAAGCGCTGTCCAGTTCCATCGTCCATCGCTTGGCCTTGAGTCCCAGACGCCATTCGCACTAGGAGTTACGATTGGCACATTCCAATACACTCCCATGTCTGGCTTTTACTACATAAGTCAATTTGTGAACAAAGAGCTTCTCTACTAACGAGCAACTGTCCTTGCACCTGGGGTGAGATCATGCAAAGCAGACATTCTTCACATCTTTAAGTTGCAATTTACTACAGCCTAAAACCTCTACTGGAATAAATCCTTTTTGGCCTATTGCCCTTGGCTAACATAAGAAAATACCAGGCCTTTCGCCTCAACGATATATGCGAATTCTGGCCACTACTTCGGTTACACAAGCAGGTTTCAATCACAGTATTGACATTTACGTCTTTCTTTCATGTGTGGTCAAGCTAAACAAACTACAGACACGAAGTCTAGGGTGCACATTTCTAACACCACATTACATTTCACATAAACTAAACTCTATACATTTCTCCAATACGTTTACAATGGGCTTGTACATAGCTAGCACTTCTATTAAAATCGATATAGGTTATACAATTCGTAATACATTGCACACAAGATACCTGGATACACATTTGATTATATGCGGGTGCCGACTAACAGTGAGTATAATGCACCCCTACAATTTTCAAACTTTTAAGCGCTACATCAGTTCCCCCCTTTGATGACATCCGTCATCACACCATTACATTTCTCTTCTTTAGAACTGATTTAAACCGCGCTAGTCATAACTTGGCCATGTCGAACTCCCTCCAGTTTCTTAAGACTCTCATATTGCTGCTCCTGGAGCTTCGCCATCCTTTTCTCGTTTGCCTTAAGAGCCCTTTCAACCTTGCCTCCTTGATACCACTTCCATGCCTTCACGCATCCCCACAAACAAATCACGCAAACCACAGCAATGATAATTGGCTTCAACACTGATCCCAGAAATCCTCTTCCCAAATTCGCAAACCAGGTTCCCACTCTTCCAAAGCCTAATCCAATCTTCTCCCACACATTCTCCTCCGTCAAATCCATAATCTCCTTGTGAATAGTCGTGATGTTATCTATGTACTTCCCTATCTCCTTCGTGTTGTCTGGAATATATGTGCAGCATTCCTGAACCTTCAATAATTTGCAGACTCCGCCCTCTTTGGCTAATAACACGTCTAAAGCAAGGCGATTCTGCATAACCATATTCCGTATCGACAACATCTCTCCAGCCACCAACAACAAAGATCTCGCCGTGTTCATAGACAACTCATCAACCACAGTCGCCAACCTCCTGATCTTCACATCATTCAACACCACACCCATACTAGGTATCATTGCTCCGTATATGTCCCCAATCACTGCACCAGCGTTCGTAGCCCTACGTTTCCTGGACTGTCGCTTCGTCTCTAACAACTCCAAGTCCTCGGTGTGATAGATCTTCGGGAATATAATGGCCAAATAGCATATGCCATACCAATTCGCAGGTAGCCTGACATAAGCATTCTTCCCACATACATAATATACTGTCGGAATTACCTCTACTGGACCTACCATAAAATTCTTAGCAGAAGCTTCCACTGTGAAAGTCTGAGAACAAGTGCTATGTCCTACTGCGACCTTATCCGTATCGGATTGAGGCCGCCCAATACACAAATTCCCTCTCTGTACCTCATCTAACGCTATTGGTCCATAACTTCCCTTGGATCTGTGAGCCCTCTCCTCGTCTGTCCAATCTACTGGGCTATCTCCGGTGTGTCGTGTCTGGGTCAACCGTCTGTATCTGTCCTCTACCTGGTCTATGAATTTCTTCTCTATCTCAGATAACGCACATGTCAGGTTATTCCTGTGAGCATGCGCCGTATCCAACTTCATAGTCGGTCTAAAATACTTCAGGAGTCTGTCCTCTTTCTTATTAGAATCATATTTGTTCAAATGCTTGATTGCTGGAACTTCAGGAAGTACCGTATCAAAATTTGAAAAGAAATACTCGAACTGTCTCCTGTCATAAAATAAACTGAGTAATAAACTACAAGAAATCCCATATGTCAATGGGAGATGATGATACTTGATACCCTCATCCACTGAAGCAGGCAACTGCATACACACATAGCAATCCTTCACATCCATCGCATCAACATACTCATACAGCAACCTTGCATACGCATTAAGCTTAAAATCACCCTTCGATAAATCCATGTGTAGTCTGCGATCATCCCTCATCTTCGATGTTTCCTGTTCCCTGATACTGACACCACTCTGCCCTGGGGTAATAGGTGTAGGTGCTCCCTGAACCTTCCCCTCTTGCCTGTGAGCCACCATGTATGAACTTATCACTACCGCAAATATGGTGATTATCACAACTCCTACCAATGTGCCTATTATCAATTTAGCCCTACGATGTGGGTTTGCAGGATCTGCCATCTTCGGAATGTACTCAGTGTCCAATACAGTCTCTGAAAGGGTAAGTCTCTTTCTCATCAGTGTCTCTTTCGGAACTTAGGCAAACCTCCCTAACTTTTCTTCGTTCTATAACGGAAAAATCCCTGATTTTGTTCTTCTTCCGCTCGGATCTAGGTTATCTTCTTCTCTGCTTGCAACCTTCTCAAATCAATCTAACATAAGCGCTGGTCCCAACAGCTCCAAGACTCCCTGCAATATTTCGAGCTTAAGAATGATCAGTTCTTGTGGATCTGGCACAGTCGTGAACGTCGGGAACTCCAAATTGTCCAAGATCATACCTCGAATGACACTTAGGAATGGCGGACTCGGAATATGAATCGTCAAAATTCCTTCGATCTCCAATCCCGGAACCTTCAGCAACACTTCCACCCTCTGGAGCGGGACACTGTTGACCAATGTCATCGACCTCAACCTTCCCGTGCTCGGTAACCCTGGCATCAGTCACTTGATATGCCCACTCGGGTGAAGCGTACTTCCGACTTGGCACTCTTGTTCTCTTTGATCTTCTCACACCTTGAGGATTCTCCTCATCCCCTGATTCTTCTTCTGGTTCTTCCGAAACTGGTGCAAGGTCTGTGTCCGGAGCCAACCTCAGGTTTACCCGGTTCTGTCTTGCGGGCCAAACCCTTTCTGCTTCGGTGGCACCTCCGGTCTTCTCCCCGATACCCTGTGCACTGACTTCCTCTTCTTCGCCCGAACTCGATTCTGTACTACCCACTGCACCTCTTGCTCTTTCGCCGGTTTCTGGGTCAGTACTTCTTTCACGTTCTTCCTCAACTCGATTCAGTGCACCATCAGCCGCTTCAGCAACCCTTACAGCTTGACTGGCCCTCTCAGGAGGCTCTGTCGGCTCACTGGTATCTTTGTTCTCGAGAGGGGCTGTATCTTCCAAGGGTGCTGGAACTCTACGGGTATGAGAAGCATGCACCCAGTTCGGTAAACCTCCACACTTGACAGCGGTGTTCGTGACAAGGATCACTTGGAAAGGGCCGCGCCACCTAGCATCCAAACAACTCTTCCTCACGTGCTTTCGGACTAGGACCCAATCACCTGGGTCCAAGTCGTGGCACCGGTCACTCGCAGCTGGAACCGTTGCTGTCTGCACCTGCTGAGACACAGAACGGACCACGTCAGCAAGGCCTTTACAATAGTCCAGGATCATATCATCAGTGATATTTATCAGAGCAGTAGCAGGTATTGCAGGCAAACGCATCGCTCTTCCCATGAGGATTTCATGGGGTGACAACCCAGTCCTTCTATCAGGCACACTTCGGAGGCTCATAAGGACCAAAGGTAATGCATCAGGCCATTTCAGAGACGTAGACGAACACACTTTCGCCATCCGAGCCTTCAGAGTTCCATTCACCTGCTCCACTATCCCTGAAGCTTCTGGTCTATAGCTACAGTGTAACTTCTGGTCTATATTCAAAGCAGCACAAAGCAACTTCATAACTTCGCTGTGGAAATGAGTTCCTCTGTCCGATTCAAAGGACGTCGGGAACCCGTACCTTGGAATGAGTTCTCTCAATAATAGTTTCGCTACTGTGAGTGTGTCGCATCTGCGTGTAGGGTACGCCTCCACCCACCTGGAAAAGACACATACTATCACTAATATGTACCTCAACCCATTACACTTCGGCATTTCGACAAAATCTAACTGCATCCTATTGAAAGGTCCCCCTGACCTCCCTATGTGGCTCAACGTCACAGCAGTTCTTTTCCCTACATTCATCTGTTGACAAGTGACACACCTCTGGCACACAGTTTCAGCCACTGCACGAAACTTCGGATTGTACCAAGTCTGACGAAACACTCTCATCATGGCATCCCTACCAAGATGTACAGCACCATGTATCAACCTCGCCATGGGATTCAACAAACCTTCCGGCAATACTGCTCGTCCATCATTCGAAACCCATATATCCGCCTCTCCCTTCTCACATCCCGCTCGTATCCAACTGTCACGTTCCTGATCCGAGACCCCTTCCTGAAGCTGTTTCAGTTCCTCCCATGAGTCGGCCATTGCTAACATCTGACCGTACAACACCTCCTCCCCAGTTTCCTCAACGTGGGTCTCAGTGAAGTTGCATCCCTGTTCTGCACAAAACCGGGCTACTTCATCAGCGTAGTTATTTCCCAACGAAACGAAATCGTTCCCCTTTGTGTGTGCAGCACATTTAACAACAGCAATTTCATCAGGACCTTGCAATGCTTTTAACAATTTCCGCACATGATCACCATTTCTTATAGGAGAACCTGACGACGTCATAAACCCTCTCTGGGACCATAGCTGTCCGAAGTCATGAACCACACCAAACCCATACTGGCTGTCCGTGTAAATAGTTACACGGATCTTGTCGGCTGCCAAACAGGCACGAGTCAAAGCAATGAGCTCAGCCACCTGTGCGGAGTGTACTCCTTCCAAACAAGCGGCTTCAACCACACCCGTGATGGTGCATACAGCAAACGCTGCTCTCAGTCGACCGACACTGTCTCTTAAACATGAACCGTCTACAAAGAAAATCTCATCTGACACTGGGAGCGGTTCATCGACAATGTCGGGTCTCGGTTTGGTGCATAGTTCAGTCACATCGAGACAATCATGGTCCTCACAATCTTCATTATCATCTATAAATGGAATAGGTAACAATGTAGCAGGATTTAAAACAGCACACCTCTTCAATGTCACATTATCGGCTGCAAGGATAACTTGCTCATAACGAGTCAACCTATTATTCGTGAGGTGCTGTGTTTTAGTCCTAGTCATCAACAATTCAACAGAGTGTGGCACATGTACAGTAAGAGGATGCCCCATCACAATGCTCTCGCATCTCTCGATGCTGACACCTGTTGCCGCAACGGATCTGAGACATCCGGGCAACGCAGAAGCTACTGGATCTAAAGTAGCTGAGAAATAAGCAACTGGTCTACGGACACCTCCATGATTCTGGGTTAACACTGCTAATGCGCAACCTTCTCTTTCGCAGCAGAATAATGCAAATGCCTTGTTGTAATCCGGCATTCCCAACGCAGGAGCGCTACATAAGGCTTCTCTCAGCCTCAGAAATGATTTCAAACAGTCGTCGTCCCATGGTACCGGATCACTTACATCCTTTCGCGTCAGCCGCTGTAAAGGCTTCGCTTCAAAGGAAAAGTTTGGGATCCACTGGCGGCAATAGCCCACCATTCCCAAAAACATTCTAACTTCCCTCTGCGTCGAGGGAACTGGCATTCTCAGAATCGCATCAATGCGATCTGGAGACACCTTCCTTTTACCCTTCTCAATTCTGTGCCCCAAATACTGTACCTCAGGTAAACAGTATTGCAGCTTGTTTGGAGACACCTTGTGACCGTTCTCTCCCAGGAAGTTCAACAATGCAATGGTATCGACCTTGCAAGCGTCTTCTGTCTCTGACGCAACAAGCAGGTCGTCAATGTATTGCACCAAAACAGAGTTTTTCGGCAACACAAGACTTTCAAGATTCTTCTTTAGGAGCTGATTAAAAATCGACGGGCTCTCCGTATACCCCTGTGGGATACGGCACCATGTTAATATACGATTCTCTAGCCTAAATGCAAAAAGAAATCTACTCTCTTCATGTAGGGGAATCGAAAAAAATGCCTGACACAAGTCAATCACTGTGAACCATCCAGCTTCGCATGGGATCTGGAACAGTATCACAGATGGATTCGGTACCACTGGACAACATGGAACAACTATGTCGTTTATTTTCCGCAGGTCTTGCACTATCCTGAACTTCCCACTTGGTTTCTGCAGTCCCATAATGGGTGAATTACATGGACTACCCATGATCTCCACCAGTATTCCCTGCCTAATCATAGACTCAATCACAGGTTTAATCCCTGCAACTGTTTCAGGCGATAGTTTATACTGAGGTGTTCTCGGGAATTCTGCGTTTGGCTTAACCTGTATCTTCACTGGTTCCACTCCCCTGACTAAACCGATCTCCTCTCCGCTTAGATCCCACACATCGGCCGATACAGACTCCCTCAAATCCGGTGGAAGCTCCTCCACTGTCAAAGCCGGGTACATTTCCACGCACACCCGCTGATTTGCAACCTTAAAGGTCGCGTCATCATCTCTTGTCTGTACCTCTACTCCCTTCGGGGTACAGTAAATTGTGCAATTTAGTTTACACAATAAGTCTCTTCCCAACAAACAAACAGGACTAGAGTCGCACACCACGAACTGGTGACGATCCCTAAAGTTTCCTATCCTGACTGGAATTGGTTCCGTTAAGGGACTCACTAGTCTCTTGTTCGCCACTCCAACCACTTGTATGCATTCCCCCGAAAGGGCTACCCCCGGAATTACCGCTGACCTTATAGTTGACCTGGTAGCCCCCGTATCTACCAAAAAGGTAGTCGGGCGTCCATCGAGTTCTGCTTCCACAAAGGGTCCTCTCTGATCTACCTCTAGAATAGCCCTAAGGAGGCAATCATCATCCTGACCTAAACTTAGCTGCGCCAGCAAATCTGCATCCCTCTCCTCTCCCACTTCGAACATGGGCATTTGCAAATAAGTCCGAGCTCCCTGCTGTATGTTCTGCATCCTGGGTGGCTGGGGAACCTGCACCTGCGAGACGCCGGTCCCCCCTTGCATCATTCTTGGTACAGTCACCGTCTGTACCTGCTCCGCCCCAGGGACCTGACCCATTCCTCCCTCCATCTGCGGCTGATTATAGGGGTTCAAGGGACACTCGCGCCTCCAGTGTCCCACCTGGTGACACTGGTGACAAGCAGTCGTCTTCTTCAAGATCGCTACATCTATGCCTGTCCTAGGGTCAACGGGCCTCGGCCTTCCCTGACCCTGCGCGTTCTGATTCCCTGTCTGATAATTTCCCTGTCTCCGCCCCACCTGACCCCCATTCGGCGGTCCCTGAGCAGCTTGCATCTGAATGAGCAATAAGTTATCCTTCATCTTCTTGTGCTTGGACTCAATCTCATCCGTGCAGTACCTGGCGTACCGCAAGATCTCGTCTACAGGCTTATTCTGCCAACAGATCAAGTGCTGCTGTATCATAAGACTGACCTCGGGCTTCAAACCCAGCACGAACTTAGACACAAACTGTCCCATGTCCTTCGTTTCCAGCTCATCTAAACCACTGTACTGCTTAAAAGCCTTCAAAAGTCTCTCATAAAATTCATGTACTGTCTCCTTTGGCTCCTGCACTGTCCTGTCTATCTTCACCCAATCGATGTCTTGGGGTGAAACCTTCGATTTCAACCAGGTAATTACCTTATCGTACAGCCTCATTACCACGGGCGACGGACCATTTGTAACTATGTTCCTATCAGGCTCATAGTCCGGCCAATCAACAGCAATTTTACATGCGTTCCACAGATCTCCCGGAACCACGATATCGAATAAGGTGTTCAGATCTATCCACAACACCTTCGAAATCTTAACGAAACGCTCAACTTGCTTGTACCACTCTGCAGGCTTCTCCCTGAGCCTGGGAAAATCATTCGTAAATGATGCCAAATCCCCCCTGCTCCATGGTACATGCACATATCCTCCATTCGCCACCTCTCTCAAGGGAAGGATCTTTACCTCCTGCAAATCTCCTTCAGAGCTCCCTCCTTTCGCTCCTCTAGAATTCTTTTTCCTAGCCCATTTCTCTTGCCATTTGTCAAGCATCAGCCATATTCTCATAGCTACAATCAGTTCCCTAGTATGTGACCTTAGACCAACAACTCTTTTCTCTTCCAATTCCCGCTCGGTACAATGCATCCTATGGTTCCCTTGTAATGCTCTAGTCTTGGATAGATCCACCCCATATTCTCTAGCCAAACCCGCCAGTTTCTCATGTGCCACTCGTGCTTTCCGAGTCACATCTTTTGCTACAAAAAGCAATTCATCCGGAGTATATGCCACTACTCTCTCAAGAGGTAGATTCCCATATATTATTTCATCCGCCTCTGCTTTAAGTCTTACTACATCTATCATTCCTGCCTTCAAGGCCCCTTTCAACACCTGACAACTTGCTCCACGTCCCTCATCATACTCGCATTCCGGCTCCTGCTCTCTCCTTTCTTCTGGTAGTTCTATGGGAGCAGAATGGCTCGTAAAGGCAACTGGGGTTGTCCCCGCTCGGCCCATATTCCAGCTCATTTGCTTCTTTGGCGGTACCCATGACCCTGAATCTGATCTTGACTCCATCAGAGTCCTCGGCCTCACCGGTCTCTCGTCCTCTTCGCCCCTAGATGTGTCTGACACCGCTGCTAATGGTGTACTCCATTGTACAGGGCTTGGAGGTCGGGCCGTTGCCCCTTCCAACTCACTTTCCCCGCTTTCTCTCCTCGTTCTTTCTGCCACTCGTTCTGACCTCTCTCTTTCCTCTGATTCCGGACTGTATATCGACACAATCGGTCCAATGGTGACCGGTACCCTTAAGGCATCCGGTAACCTCATCTCTCTTCCAATCCTTCCACTGGTCTCCGACTGACCCTGTGAACTCGCTGTTTCAAACGAAACCAACCCTTCCACTCGGGTCTCAGGCTGGATTGTTACCCTCCTAGAGTCTCCCCTCTCACCCCACCTATCATCCTCTTCATCTGGATTATAAGGGGGTGGTCTCTCGTCTAGCAATCTTTGCAATACCCCATCATCAGAATCACTATCTTCCTCTTTCTGTGCTTTCCCATGCCTTATCCCAGTCTCCTCCATTAGCGCGGGATACAGTTTCGCTTCCTCAATTGTCTGCACTCTCCATCTTTTCTCCGCTGCGTCCCACTTGGCATCCTGAAATGCCCTAATCGACTTCCTCATTCTCTCCTGACTTCTTCCCTTTTCCTTATCATGCGCTGCTCTAATCCACGCATGTAATGCTTCAAACTGTGCTGGTCTTGGCAAGGGTTTTAAGGACCCCATCACCGTCTTCAGTTGGTACAGCACCGCTAATCTAAATGAGCCGTACCTCGGGAAAGCTAATTCCCCTTCACCTTGTGTAACCTTGTGCCAGTTCTCGATCCAAACTATAGTATGTAACCCCACATTATGTGCCATGTAATGTGCCGGGGTATCCTCGGGAGGGGCTTCTTCTCCCCCACGAACCACCACATGCTTATCGCCTCTACACAACTCTCGCAAAGCCCTAAGGCACTTCATAATGAGCAAATTCGATCTCGCGCTCTATTTACTTCTTGTTCCCGAATCCTCCAATAACAGCGCGACTCACACCAACCGGCCTATCACAGCGCGACACCCTCTGACGTCACCTTCCTTCGTTCGCAGCAGTTCCCTTCTCCAAAACTCGTTTCACGCTTACTCACGTCCCATTCACACACTGAAATAACCAATTAAGTTACTTCTCTGGCTGTCCGTCCACAGCCTCTGACTGTTCGTCCACAGTCTCTCGACCTTGTTGACCTCGATTGGCGCCCGTCTGCCCCGTCCGGCCAGACGACTCGCCTCTGATAGGTTACTAACACTCCGATCTGCACACCACAACCCACGACCAGCGTTAAGTTGCCATACACACACGCATTCACTCCCCCTATCTCGGTCCAGGTGATCGATGGTACCTCACGATCTCCTTTGGGTGGTCAACAAAATCTATCTCAGGTGTCTTCTACACCACAATTCCCGGGCTGCGCGCGCTCTCAGCCTGATCTCACAATCACACGACATACACAACAACTCCGCAAGACATCACACAACAAATCAACACCGCAATCTACAACCACTCATTATGTTCATACTCACTCCTGGAACTGCTGCTTTCTGCCGCACCGCTACTCGCCGTCGATGCTCATCTGCTGCCGTCTGCTGCTCGCCATCTGATGATTCAGCATCGCTTATCGTCTCTTGGGCCTCAAGGGTCACTTATCCTTATCTAATCTTCCCTCGCTATCAGTAAGAAACCATCCTCGTTTGCTACCAACTGCTCCGGCCCATTTGAGTATCTCGCAATTATCTACTGGAACCCACTCTGGTCAGATGGACCTTTTTACTTGCCCAATAGCGTGGAGGGAAAAACACACAATTATCAATTACTGTCCGCAATTTGCCATAATCAAGGACTCGAGACTTAATCTCTTGGCTCTCTGGTTTTTATTATCAGCATGAAGATTTGCAGATACAAAGTCCTCAATACGAGGCACAACAAGTACATAGGCACTAACACAAAAGCTACTCTACGGAGAATCCGCATACGGCTAAAAATAACTAAAAGTACAATCTCTAAAAGCATGAGGTAGAACACCACCAAGCAAATGTCGATACTAGGGACACTGAACCATACCATCTCTGTCCCTGCTCTGCACTAGATGACATCCCTACTTAGCAATCCCTTGAGACCCTCATCGAATAAAAGGTGTCAGAGTGAAACTTCATAAGAAGACTTCACTTAGAGAGCTGGTCTAAGTTGCCCCCTCTATCTCTTCGCCTAGCCTTCCTCTGCTCAGGGCTGCTCTGATCTGCTTCCACCCTCGGGGCGCTGTCCCTAATACAGAACCCCAAATCCCAGAACACGCCCTTTGCGCCTCCTCTTCTGCGGGGTCGTCTTTCAGTAAATTTCCACAAAGCGCTGTCCAGTTCCATCGTCCATCGCTTGGCCTTGAGTCCCAGACGCCATTCGCACTAGGAGTTACGATTGGCACATTCCAATACACTCCCATGTCTGGCTTTTACTACATAAGTCAATTTGTGAACAAAGAGCTTCTCTACTAACGAGCAACTGTCCTTGCACCTGGGGTGAGATCATGCAAAGCAGACATTCTTCACATCTTTAAGTTGCAATTTACTACAGCCTAAAACCTCTACTGGAATAAATCCTTTTTGGCCTATTGCCCTTGGCTAACATAAGAAAATACCAGGCCTTTCGCCTCAACGATATATGCGAATTCTGGCCACTACTTCGGTTACACAAGCAGGTTTCAATCACAGTATTGACATTTACGTCTTTCTTTCATGTGTGGTCAAGCTAAACAAACTACAGACATGAAGTCTAGGGTGCACATTTCTAACACCACATTACATTTCACATAAACTAAACTCTATACATTTCTCCAATACGTTTACAATGGGCTTGTACATAGCTAGCACTTCTATTAAAATCGATATAGGTTATACAATTCGTAATACATTGCACACAAGATACCTGGATACACATTTGATTATATGCGGGTGCCGACTAACAGTGAGTATAATGCACCCCTACAATTTTCAAACTTTTAAGCGCTACATCAGGCACATGCAGCGTCCCTTAAGTGAAGTCAGCTCTCCTGGGGATTGTTTTTATGGGTAACTCGCTGTGTGCCAGTCCGTAGCGTGCCCAGGGACCATCCAGTCCGCAACTCTACTATATTGCAGGTAGGTTTGTACTGCTCTTACCTCAGGCACAGCGCTGGTGCAGCAGGACCCCAGCGTAGACCCCGGCAATGTTCAATGTTTGGATTCTTATCAGCTTGTTCCTGGGTGGCCTATCGGCACTTTTTGTCTCCCAGCCTCCGCACCCTATGGCACACAAAGGTGGCAGAAGTAGTCGCTGGAGAGAGCCACCGCTGCCACGCAGTGACCGGACTCGCCCTCCTGTGTGTTGGAGTTATAACATCCAGGCCCTGGTATGCCCGTTCGTGGTGGCTGCCGCTGTAATTATATGTGCTGTGTCGTCAGTGGTGCAGTCTTCCGTGAGAAGGCAGCTGTGGCGTATCTTTGATTGCCATGTTGAACAAGGAGTCCGCTCCAATGCCCCACCTGTGCCTGTAGTCGCAACCTCAGTTGATACCTTCAGCACCTGCCCCTCACTTCTCCTAATGAGCGCATGGAGGCGCAGCAGTCTCGCAGTCTCAGTCCTTCGGCCCTGGGCTTACCTTTGTTGTCCACAGCGCCGGCACCGCGAGGCCATCAAAAGTGTAAATTCTTGTGCGTTCAGGCGCCGCCTCTGAAGCCGTCTTTCTGCCGCGTGGCCACTGCTGGTGCTGGTCCGGCGCACGCCATCTGTCCCTACTCAGCGCTGATCTCACCGCCTCTTATTTTGCGCTCTGGTCTCAGATGTGCAGCTCTGGTCATGTTAAGGAGAGTGTTGCTTACTGTTTGACGCACCCCAAGAGCGGCAGCGCATGCCCACCAGCCTCTCCATAACTTGCAGCGAGGATCGGCATTACTGCTCAGCAGGTTGGTCACTGCCGATTGCGTGCTCTGCGTCACGGTCAGCGCTCACGTGAGCCCGTGGCTTCAGCCCTCACCTTCCTGTCGTGGGCTTCACTTACGCAGCTCGGCCACGCTGTATCTACGGCCTCCCCAGCTTGTTTTTCACTGCGAAGCAGGGGTCTATGAACGGACACGGTTCTCCGATGCAGTTATTCAGAGATGTAGGTCTCTTTTAGCTCCCTGGGTGCAGGATAGCTTTAGGATAGGTTTGTGACCAAAGGAGCTCGCTCAAGAGGCGGCCATCTTTGGGCTTGGCTAGCTCCACCCACAGGTAGATACATTTAACATATGTGTATAGCCTGAAAATTAAGGGTCTGATTTAGAGTTTGACGGACGGGTTACTCCAGCACAAATGTGAAGGATATCCCGTCCACCATATTAAAAGTACATTACGTCTAATTGCACAGTGGACAGGATATTTGTCATGTTTGGGATGGAATAAACCATCCACCGAAATCTAAATCAGCTCCTAAGTCTGGTTCAGAGGCCTCACTAGCCCCCACTGCTCCCATGGTGCAGGGGGGAGGGTCTGAGCTCCTGGTAGCCCTCTCAGTGCTCGGGCGGCGGCCCCTGACAAAAGAGCTCCCGAATTAGCCTGGAACATGGGAGGCCCCCTCCATGTACTTTACAGAGAGACTTCCTCCAGTTTTGTCACACCACTTTCTGTCGTAAGCCTAGGGTGGACATCTCTGATGCAAGTAAAGCTAGGAGATAAGAGAGAGCTCTCATTCCATTTGGGTGAACAATATTGCATTGCGTCTGCCCACACATGGGCTAGGGATGTCACCTCCCTTGTTGCCACAGTTCATTGTTTTGTTTCCCTGACTCTGTAGCAAGATATAGAAATAGAAATATCAGGTCAGCATCTTTATAACAGTATTATCAGAGATGTGGGTCACGCAGTAGCGAACTGCTTGCAATTTAAGGTTTCACAAAGGTAAATCTGTGAACGTGCCAGCAAACAGATTCTGCTTTGTCAAATGATTGAATGGTTTGTTTAACACACGTTTGTCACTGCATTGTGTGTCTTTTTTGTCTTGTGAATCATTTCTCTTAAATGATCCTCTATAAATGCTTCTTTTGTTAATAATTGAGTGGGTGACATTTCATGACTTTTATACCTTTTGTAGTGAAGTCACAAAAGTCGAACTACTTCAAGCCTCAGCAAGTGGGCGAGCATGCTCCCCTTGAGATCGAGACATTTAAAAATAACAAACAAAAGTTTTGCCGTGATGGGGTTGCCATCTAGTTTGTTATCTCTGTGGGGCATTGGACTTTGAAAGAATAGGTGCAGAATGGTTTTTGCAGGTGGCGAAGAGACTGCACCAGAGAAGAAGAGTGAAAAGGAACACTGTCTCAAAGTGAACCCCAGTTCAATGTAGTTTCATTTATCTGTCACCCAGCTCAATATAAGCAGTCCTATAACTGCTATATTCTTGTTTAATCTAGACTTGCACCGAAATGCAATTTTGGTCATATTAAATATTCGTACTGTTTTTTGGCAGCAAACATCCACGTCTGTATTGTTTTTTGTTTTTTGGGGGAAAAAAAGCACTGACAACCAGAAATATAAAAGGAAACAAATTACTTGCAACCCTGTAATTGTCGGTAAAATTGCATTTAGGAGCAAATCTGCACAATAATCATGCATATATGGACATTGCAAAAAGGGAAACACGCCTCTGTAATTCTAGTTTAGTTGTCCTTATCATGGTAGTACATACTAAAAGGATTGTTTGGTTTTCATACTTACGTGGGACCCATTAAATTAATCAACAGAAAATGTCAAATAAAATTACTTTTGATCAAGGCTAGAAAATGTCCTTCACGAGAACCTGGGCTTCTATGGGGATTCACAAGTGCATATTATCAAGCCCATTATCGCAGCTTTAGAGGCAGTTTCCTGCCGCTAAAGCGGCGATAATGTTATCGCCGTTCCTTGATAATATGGCCCCAAGTTTCTGTCATGAACCGGAAGTCAGACTGTTCATCACACAAAATTCAACAAACCTGCACCCAATACTTATGGAGCAACTAGTCTTTAAAAGTGCCAAAATCTCACGCTGCTGAGAGGTAACATCCTCCACTTCTTCCACTACATAGATTCCTCCATTGTTTATAAGGGAAGAAAGGAGCAGACCATGTGACAAAATATCAGGATACTCACCTAAAACAGCTGTTCATCATCTAGCTAACCTTGCAAGACGTACTGGCACCGAAAGCCAGCAACACATAAGGTGAATAACATCACGGGTAGACAGGAGGAAAGGCACCACGGGCAGCAGGGCTGGGGCTGACTGTGGAACAGATGAGAACAGGCATAGATGGACTTGCTTCTTTTGCACTAGCTATGCAGGTCTGCACCGCAGCCCTCCTTTTATGGGTAGTGTTCCTACCCTCCTTGGACGACAAGAGTTGTAACAAAACAAATGGTGTCTCTTATCGTGCCATGAGGAGCAAAATGTCTCCCCTACTCTCTAGAAAACACAAACAGACCTTTCACCAATGCCCATGCCTTTATCTTCAAGCCCTAAACTAAATCCAGCAGCCAACCCAGGTAGGAAAAATATATCAGTGCAATTATGAGCGACCCGAATGACGAAATCGTTACAATTCATAGCGAACAACAGATTGAATAAAACAACAATTCACCAATGATTATATCAAAATTCATTTTCTCAGTAAAATCATAAATGAAATTAACCTTAAAAATATTAAAAAGGCCCTCAATGCTGAACAGCCAATACTTGCTGTATTTGAGGAGAGAGATCTGCATCAAGGACTTGTTATATTTGCTATTCTAAACATTATTTTATAGGCTTAACTCTTCTACTCAGTGGACCCAATTGAAAAATGTAATTCAATTTCACTTTCCTACACACCTTTATGTAATCTGTCTTGTAGGACTGGCTTGACAGTGCAGCTGTCTAGAACATTTTGTTACCAATCCTTAAATTATACAGAGTGGGCTTTGGGGCTTATTAAGCATCTGGTGGTCCATAAACTGCCAGACTCGTGGGGGCGCGGCAGTGGCAGTCTTCCAACTGACCTGTTAGGACCAGGGCAGTCGGGCCACCCTGGGACCACTGCCAGGGATCAGAGATCCCTGGCGGTGGTATGGCGGTCTTGAGGCCACAATATTCTTGGCATGGCCGCAGAGGCCCCGCCAAGCATCTTACGAGTTTCCTCACCGCCATGAAAGGTGGGGCAGTGAGGACATGGGCCCCATGCTTCTGCATGCATGTACACCAGTATCTGCACAGCACATGCTGTGCAAGCACAGCCTTTGACGTTCTCATTGCAGTGCCTATTTCATAGGCACCACCTTGGGAACGCCATAGAACATAGACAGGAGAAAGCTCCTGATCTGGCAGGCGGTTCCTACACTTGTTTGGCAGTGCAGAAGCAAGGTGACCCACTCCCTCACCGCCAAACTCATAACAAAGCCCTTTGCCCTATCCCAGAGAAGTATTTCTCTCACATCCCATTCTATTGGCTATTTGGTGTATCCTCCCACTGGGTGTTTGCATTAAAAAGTACAGTGAATCAACACACAAATTATTTTTTTCATAGGTGCATGGCATACAGAAAACAAGTGTATTTTATTTTTCACTGCAGCAAGTTTGTTTTTATATTGTTGTCAGAGCCTTCGTCTATACTATGCTGGCTTTCTTCACCTTAACATGTACTGCATTTTCACGTTTCTTGTATAAACAAGAGAAAAATTGTATTATTTTGTTGCTTTTCCTTATACTTCTTTTGCTAGGGATTACACCTGCAGGGAAACCCCAAAGGGTTAGTGAGAAATTTGTGCGCTCCAAGTTATCCTGATACTTTTCAAATTCCGATTTGTTCCAGTTTGTTCCACTGTCTGCATTACCAGCCAAATTGGGGGATTAATCTACTTATCTACATATAGCATTCCATTTAAATTCTATGTTGTGGATGATGATGTTGTGGATGATGTCAATATAGAATTTGAATGACCAGAAGAGGAGAGTGATGGACCTGCTGGCCAAGCACGCACAGCTGTGAAATTATGATTATTGGAGGAGGTCCCATACCTGAATTTCAGATGAAACTCTGAGAGGAGATGATTATGGGGCAGGGGCCAGATGTACGACCCTTACATTTTGAAACTCGCAGATTGCATTGCTTTGTGACTGGCAAAATGCAATTTATAACAGTGTCTCAGACACTGTTAGCGATTCCTAATGGGGTCGAAAGTAGCCTGTTTCATTAATATTCATGAGGCAGGTGCTATTTGCGACCCCACTAAGAATGGCCAGCACTCACAGGGATGGTGGCCTGCTGGGGTCAGCAGACCACCATGTCCGTGACTGCTTTTTTAATAAAACATTTTTTTCTTATTTAAATGCAGCACGTTTTGCTTAAAGGAAAACATGATGCAGCTAAAAAAGAAAAATGAAACGTTTCGTTTTCATTTTTTAAGAGCAGGCAGTGGTCCATGGGACCACAGCCTGCTCTTAAAAAATATTTTCACACATACTCACAAAGGGGCAGGGGTCCCCTTGGGACCCCTTCCTGTTTGCGAGTGGCTTACCACCTATTTAAAGTAGGTGGTAAACTGTGAGTGTTTTGCGACCGCAAATGTGGTTTCAAAACAATGGTACATTCCATTGTGACTCATTATTAGGAAAGGATGCCCCTTCCTATTAGCGAGAGTCGTACGTGCCAGGACCCCTTGTTGTCGCAAACGGGCCGATTTCCGGTTTGTGATCACAAAAAACGGCTGCACATCTAGCTCCAGATGTACAAATCACAATTTCGAGGTGTTAAGAAATGCAAAACAGCCTTTTCATATGCTCAAATGCCAAAAACCTGTCGCAGTTTGTGATTTCTACCTGCAAATTGCAACTGTGATTTAGGAATCGCAAATAGGGATTACCTGTTTGCTATTCCTAAAGCACATGTACAAAGCATTTCCTTCAGTCAAATTAAGCATTTAACCAATGTCATTACCATCGGCTCAATGTCAATGGCCACCATGTGCAAAATTAAAAGATGCATTTAAAATGCAGTTTTTTTAAGGTGACATGAAGGGCACATATGCCCCTCCAGCAAATGTGCACTTACATGTGCACTACAAATTTTGGGATGCCTCCAGGGGGGCCTTAAACCCAGAGGCGCCTTTGAGTTTGGATTACCTGAGTTGCGATATCCTATTAGGAAATCGCAATTTAGGAAATGCAAACCATTTCCTATTTGGCCGATAGGTAGGAATACAATAGTATTTCCAATTTGTGACTTCCTAATAGTGATTCGCTATTAGGAAATCACACATTTTGTACATACCATTTTGCTTTTCATCGCTATTTAGGAAATGCAAAATATGAATTTCGGACATCTGGCCCTGTGCCCATTATCAAGGGCAACAGCTTCGAAGGAACTGGTAGTCGAGTGGAAGCTAGAAAGCCCATTGCACCACATTTCCACATTATGTACAAGCTGTGAAAGATTGACCCTATTATGGATTGTTGCAGATCCTCCAAGGAAAACTGATCAAAGGGGTTATTTGGCCGCAGATCACAAACCCAGCCATTTCTGTCCTGGGCACAATGGTGCACAATGTAAGGGCCATGGAGAGTACATGATGTGCCTATGAAGTGCTGCAAATATGTCTCCATGTCCAACGTCTTACTAGAAGCAGATGGTGTTGGCTATCACCTGGCCAAATGTAAAAATGGGGCAAAGATGTCATAGGTCATCTAACTAATGCTTGCTTGTAGAAACAGTGCAAGGTTGAACTTGTATCCAATGCCTGCAGCAAAATCATAGTGTGACATTAGTTTGGCACACAGAATACTAAGTGCTACGTCGGGACTATGAAGTTATACTTGCAGGGGGTGTTCCCATATGATAAACTACAAGATAAGGGACAGGGGGCCTCATGTACAAGGCCCCTAGCGGCATTTTTTGCCACCGGAGCATCACTCTTTTTTACTCTCCGGTGGTTCGATGTGCTGCAGCTTATAAAGGCTTTGTAAACATGGGCCCCTGTCATGCAGAACACTACATGAAAGGGGCGTTCCATGGGTGTTGCCGTGTGTGTTCCCACACAACACCTATGGAATATGAAGTATTCCTAGATTTATGAGGAATCACAAACCTGGGAATACGTCAGATTCTATCGCAACCACAGGTGTTGATTTATGGAGGCACAACAAGGAGAAATATCCTTTTTTTTCCTCGTTTGTGCCTCTTTTTCTGTGTGCTGCAATCTGCTGCACACATAAAAAGAGGAAAACACCTATTGTGATTGCTTTTGTGCAGGAAGGTCCCTTCCTGCACAAAATCAATCACCCCAATAACACAGACACTATTGCACAATGGCGCAAGGGTGCTTGCGTTGGCGCATGACAGCCCACTGTGTGCCAGCGCAGGTAAAAAGGACAGGAATGTGCTGTTTCTCAGAGATACGGTGCATTCTGCCCCTTTTCTTTTGATGCAGGGCATCGCAGCAAGATTCCTTGCGGCTCTGCTCTGCTCCACAGCCTCGAAAATGGTGGCCAGGTTGTTTAGGGAATCAGATATGCCCACAATGAGTAATGTGAATGGGCCCTGCAGCTAGGAGACCCAGAAAAGCAACAAGGATCACTTTAATGTTTGATTGAAACAATGACAGTGCCTTTGTAAATGTAGTCAGACAAAACTGGGCACAATAGAGTGATCAGTTGTCCTATGTCTGAAGTTACATCCAAGAGTTGCACGTAAGGATGCATAAACACAGGAGGCCTTGTGTTAATTTGAAGAAATACAAACAGCGAGACTTATGTAGAGGGCTATGAGACTACTGCCTTGGGAGAATTGGGTACCATTAGGCATATGCTGCACTAACCTGACTGGCCAGGATAAGGAACCGCATTGCCAGAAATGGAGCTGGTGCAAGTGGCTCCATCACCCCTCCCTCTGTCCAAACATCCCACCTGATGATGCAACCCCCACCGTGTCTAACTACCACAACCACCATCATCAACCCAACAGGTATGGCAGCCTCTTTAGCCTCTATCCCTTTTGCCCCAGCCACATCACCCCTGGAGCTACTGCTGCAACCTCTGTGGCTTTAGCCCTTCTACTGTCATCTCCACCATTGAACCTGATGATTATATTCCCACTGCTACTAAATATGTGGACATCATGCAGAGAACCAGGGAACAAAGCACAGAGAATCAGGGAACTGTACGTCACCATGAAGGAGTGAAAGAGGAGCAGCATACCCCTCTCCTGTGGAATGGAACTGATCTGGAGGCATTAAGCCAATAAATGTTGCAAACATGGCCACATTTATTGAATAGCTAGTGAAGTGAATGATTGCCAAGGATGCAAACACCGCTCTCTACTTGTGACCTCCAGAAATGCGGTCACAGTTTCTGGAGCCCTTGCATCTTCCCCACCCAATGCCAGGGATAACTTCAGAAAGCTAGTTGCAGTGCAAACCCAGGAACTGTGCTCCAGACTGCGGCACTGTATCCAACCACAACTTGACACCAAAGCTAACTGATGATATGTTTGGAGGTACCACTGGCTACAAATACTGTGATACAATGAAGGACATTGGTCATGCATAACTCTCTGAAGCTTGCAGACTTGACCATATAGTCTGCTGGAGACACAATGAATTTCCCACAATCACTTACCATCGCTTCCTCACTACTCCCAGCAGGCCTACCCGGCAAGCTCATACAGGTGTAGTGGTTGTGCTGTTGAGTTGTCAGGAGACGGGCAAACCCGCTCCAAAAAAGCACCATGTTGACCACAGGGTTCACACGGTAGATTACTTTTAGGGTTGTTGTAATGATTAGGGGCTAAGGAAACAGAGAATGTGTTTGTTGCGGTCAGGTGTACTAAAGGAGTGATAGGTCACAGAAATTGATGGGTTTGGGATGAATGATTGAGTAAGTTATTTAGGGAGGGGTTAGTAAACAGGTTGAGTAGCACAGGAATTGATGTCTTTAGAGTGTTTGGCACTGCAGTGTAGTTAGACGATTGATTGATTAGGTATGGTTGGGGTTGGGAGAGGTTGGTGGGTGGCTCACTTTTGTTGATAAATAATTTTGCATTGTGACTCTGAGGAATTGCAATTTCTTTTTGTATATTAAATTACCAAAGGGGTGGGGTTTTTGGAAGGATGTCCCATGCGGAAGGTATATATTAATTATGCTGTTTGCATACATTTGGGCTTATTGTCGTGCTCGCCAAACATAGGAATTGTGTTCAAATGCACACATCTGTTGTTCATAGTGCCCTCTTCAAGATGTAAGTGATATTAATGGGAAATCCCACTAAAAGGGGAACCAATTCTTTGGGGACTGGTATTTTCTGCAATGCATGAATATCAGGCTGTTGTTCCCTCCTGTGGACTGATTGGCCGTACCCAAAAACTGGTGCTCCCTCACCAGTGTCTGTAACTTCATCTACCATAGTGGCCTGTTCTGTACATGTACATTTCACCAGGTGTTTCCAGTTCCAATGTGTGCAGTGCTTCTCTTTGAGATGCGGGAGGAAACTTGCTTCCAGCTTCATTGGAAACAATGGGGGTCGTGCCTTAATCTGTTTGGGATGTCATTTTTTTAATCATCTTTTGTATCAATGTGTCTGTGCTTTTCTATATGTTTCATGAAATGTAGCCTTAATTCGTGTTTTTAGGATATTCTCAATGATTTACCCCCTTCTTCAAGACAGAGGAGGATGTCAGGGGTAATTCTCCAAGGTTAGGTGTACCTAAATGCACTTGTTCTTCAATATTCTCTGTGTGAATGTTTTAAACACTAGTTATGTGAAATAACATCTTTCTGCTTATTTATGCTCCTGTGTCTTTCTCCCTCACACAAGCATGCTGTTTTCCTTTATTGCAGTTCTACAATCCGCCTTCTTGAACAGCCCTGGTGCATGCCATAGCATGAAGAATAATGATTATTTTCATAAAGGCACATATCCCTGATTAACAGAACGCCCTGACACCGCGGTGGCCCTAATTGAAAGGATGTCAATGCTTTTCCCAATCACTGCTGTTGAGAAGCCATTATTATTGTCTAAAAAGCATTAGGAATGTATGCAGGGGGCTGAAATGACTGGTCACCCCAGGAACCATCTTCCATGGTTCTCTACGTGATAAATACATTTCTGGTCCCCTTCAGATCAAAACACGAGATCCTGGAAACTTGGGAGGCTTGCCGGTGTTTGATGTTATCCTTGCATGCAGGTTCGTGAGATGTGCCCATTCCTTGGCTTATGGTGCCAGCCAGCCTTCCCCCGACAAACACAGCATCTGAGCAGCCGGCATGAGGACAGAGTGCCATGCTACCCATGCACGGATTTACACGAGTGCCGTAAAGCAATCCCGCATTCTTCACTTATAAAGTCTCCGAGGCTAGGTACGTACTTCAAGGCTGACGTCTGGCACATTTATTTATTTTAAACCAGGACTAATAACCGGGAGAATAAAATGTGCAGATTTCATAATCACTGTTAGACCTGGCATCATTGGCATGAGTCTCTCCTCCATTTTTTTCTGTTGGCCTCCTCTGTTTACGATGTTTTTGCTGGAATATTGCTTTGGGCACTGTGCCACTGCTGATCAGTGCCACAGTGCAAGTGCTCCCTATGTTAAATTGATACATTGATTGGTGTTACCATGATTGGCTTGGTTGACTTACTGTACAGACCCAAGTCTAGTGCACCGCGTGTGCCAAGGGCATGTAAGTTAACTGCTGCTGGTGGGCTTGCAGCACTGGTTGTGCCACCCACAGAAGCAGCGTGTAAAATGTGTCTCAGGCCTGCCATCGCAGAGCCTGTGTGCAGTCCCTGACTGCCATGTCGACTTGGCAAGAAAACCTACTTGCCAGTCTCTAAAACCTTCACTTTGCCACATTTCAGACACCTCTATGGTAGGCCCTAGTGCTGGGTGCATTGTGGGTAAAAGGTAGGTCATGCCCTGATGTGTGTGGCATTAACTAATAGTGTATTACAGCCATTTTCGTTTTTCACTATTGAAGGGCTACCTGCCTCCAATAGGCCAGAATGGGCAGACTGATTATTAACTCCATTATAATCTATCTGACTCAGGGAGCATGGTAGCAGGTCGACTTTAGTATCCCTGAACTCAGAATTTAATAACACACCCTTTAGGGCGGATGTTTTTTAAATTCTGTGTTTGAAAATAGCCCTTTTAGAAAGTGGCTATTTTCTTGTCCAACTATCCACCGGTCTCTGCTGGTTTGGGGTGTGTGTCAGGGGCTGGGTGGCTCCAGAGGTCTGAATGAGTCAGTGTGGGGTGAATGAGGCATCTACACTTAGAGTGGGGGAAGAGTAGTCCCTGATAGCCTGCCCTGCCTGACTCAATGCTGGCTCCACCTCCTGCCGGGCGACTGATAGCCCTGCTCCTGCCAGTGACAATACTGGCTCTGCCTCCTGCTGGGCAGCTGAGGACCCTGCCCTGCTCAGTGAATAGGCCAGGTGCCTCTGCCTGGCAACACCCACAAAAAACCCATGATGGGGGGAGTTTCCCTGCTTGGACAAAGGGAACAAAGCAGAAAAGGGGTATAAGAGAAGGACCCCTGAACCAAGAACTCGGATCACTTCTGACAAGGAAACCTCTACCAAGGACAAGAAGCCTGTGTCATCCAATGACTTGCCTCCCCCTTCTGCCAGTGTGCTGTTTGCTGGGGGAACCTGAAGCTGCTTCTTTATTTTTGCCAAGGACAAGGAGAGAGGAACTTGGTGTGTACTCTCAAAAGCTTGCTAGAAAATCTCCAAGGGCTGGAAGAGTGCCAGCCTCCTGTTGAAGCCAAAGGACTTCACCCTCTGCTGAATTGCTGGTTGCTGGAAAGTGTTATTTCCAGTGCACAGGGGAAATCTGCAGTCTCGACATCGCCGACACCGCCGAATCCAGCTCGACATCGTGAGTAACGGCTCCAGTGTTCCGAGCCTTCGACGCCGGCCGCCGGGCCCGATCGACGCCAGTAGCGACGCCAGGAGTAGTGAGTATCGGCTCCAGCTCCAAGTGACCCCGTCTTGATGCCGGTATCGACGCCTCTGAGTAGTGAGTATCGGCTCCAGCTCTAAGCGACCCTGTCTCGACGCCGCTGCTGATCGCATCGACTCGACGCCCTTCTCGACGCCGTGAGCGCTGCTCCGGCCCAACACCTCTCGACTAAGCCTGGGCGAAGCACTACGCTATGCTCGCGTAGTTTGCGAAGTTCGCGCTACTTCGCACTACGCGAACTGCACGTAGCACAGTGCGAACACGCGTAGCGTAGTGTTGCGTAGTGCTGCGGTCATTTTTTGCTTGCTCGCGGTCTTCAACGTCAAGTTGGGGACCGCGAGCAAGCAAAATGACATCCCGTCGAGACTTTTTCCTTGTTCGCGATCAGCAACTTCAAGTTTGCGATCGCGAGCATGGAAAATAAACCTCCAGGCGAGATTCCCAACGCGAGGAGGTCAGGTTTCTCATTGCGAGTGGTCGTGTATGCTCGCGACCGCTCGCAATGAGAAACTACCAGTTCGCGTTGAGAAAGCTGAAGCTCGAGTAAAAATCTACTCGAGCAGCAGAAAACTACAGCTCGCACTGTGCGAGATGCCATTTTCAATGATTGCACAGTGCCGGTTGCTTGTCCGCACTGTGCAATCATTGAAAACGACATCTGGCACAGTGCGAACAAGGTACTACGCAGTTCGCGAAGTGCTACGCGTAGCTCGCGTAGTGCGAACTTCACTTTGCGTAGCTTCGCGAAGTGCTACTTCGCGAACTACGCCCAGGCCTACTCTCGACGCCGCTGCAGATCGACCCGAATCCGAGGCAGGATCGACGCCGACCTCGACGCCGACATCTCGACGCCGTGGATCATCGTTTTCTTCATTTCCAAAGGTACTGTGTTTGTGGGTTCTGTTGCAACTCCAGGCTCGACGTAGCGCTCCTCGCGGTCGACGCCGAACCTTGGGAATATCGTAAACTCGAGGTCGTGTGACTCCTGTGGGGGTCACATTGTTGTCAAGAACTGTGTTTCAGAAGAATACTTACTTTTGTTGCTAAAGAACTATTTCCTAAGAAGAACCTTTACCTGAACTATTATTTTTCCTTCCAAAGAGTATTTATTAAGATTGTGGTATATTTTTGTTGTTATTTGGACTTGTGCTAAGCCTTATATAAAAATACTATTTTTATAATAACTCCTGTGTTGTGTCCAGTGTATTCACTTTATTACTGTATGTGGTCATAAATGCTTAACACACTGCCTCTGAGATAAGCCTGTCTGCTCTGCCAAGCTACCAAGGGGGTAGCAGGGGTTATCTGAGTGTGTAATCCCCTTGCCCTAACTAGAGTTGGTGGGTCCCTATTTGCCAGAAGTGTATACCTCTGCCAACTAGAGACCGCCGGTTCTAACAATCATGTATCTCTTGTTGGGTTTACAACTAACCACTGTTATATAACACTAGCTGGGCATGTGTTTGATAATTGTGAAAATGATATTGAGGAAAACATGTATTAAAGTCCTAAATTACCAATATAACCCTAAGGAAGTCACTTCATAATAATGACAAAAGGATACACGTGTGCAATGTCACTGCAGGTGAGTGGACTTGTGGACTTTTAATGACAGCACAAGTCTTGGTACCTTTAAATACCATAGAAGATGAGGGGTGACATATCTGGTCCTTTACAGGATGGTTTTTCCATGTCTCAGGAAATAGATGATAGAATGTGAGCAGTGTTAAAGTCTTTTCCTACGAATCCTGCAATTGGAGGGAAATGCTAGGAATGTTAATGATGAAGGAGCATGCTTTCCATTAGTATTGAAAGCATTCTTGATTCTCCATGAGGGTTTGGTTCATCAGAAGAGACTTAGTTAAATGAAAATGGTGTGAGGCTGGAGGAAAGATACAAGAAACAACAATCATCACAGTTGTAATAAAACATTTGGAAAACTTTCAAATACATGGGCGCCTGCAAACCCACTATAAAAACCTATCTCTAATTTCATAATTAAAGTCGAGTTATGACATTTCTGGTCACCCGCAGGAAGAAAATAACCAGCTCCTAAACTGTTATAACCTATTACAGTTGAGTAGTGACAACATCATGCTTCCTGCCAGAACCAGCTGACAGGGTGAAAGGCAAGGCACCGAGCATAAGTGCAGCAGCAGTTTAAATTGTGAAAACTGGAGTTGGATTTTATTCTTCTGATCCGAAATGAACAGCGATTACCAGAAAGGAGATATTTATGACAACATGCTTATTTTTTGCATGGGTCAGTACAGGAAGTATGTGAATGGCTCTGAGTGTTGCTATTCGTTTTTGAGCTGCAAGCATTCTTTAAACTGACTTGCTCATCCCAATATCTTTTTGCAACAAATTACTATCTGCTTTTTGGTGTTTTTAATTTAACATTACAGATTCCACTTTTATTCTTCATGTCTGCAACCTATCTTTTTCATATGAAGAAGCAAGCTACTAAGGATTTAGGTTTTTTGTGAGACTGGGTATGGTATAACCATGTATTATAGGGCAATCCCCTGCCATACATTAAAAGGATATTGCAGGTCACCTCAGAGTTCAATGACCTTATAAAGAATTCAGCTTTTAATCTTGTTGTTCTATACGGTCATGGCTCTCCTTAGTGACTTGTAATATTCTTATAATGCAGGACAAGGATTTTTTATCTCAGATATTGCCAATGAGTAGTAATGTGACAGCACAGTTACTCCTACTGTTGGGTTATATGATGCAATCACAAATTCCCCAACCCCGCATGCCTAACCAAAGCGGTATGAATAATGACCGCGTCTCAACCACGCATTCCTTTACCACACATGCCTTTACCACTAATCTTTATGGTAAAGGCATGTATGGTAAAGGGGCATGCGTGACTAAGGTCGCCAACTCACTCCCCACTGACCTAAGGTACAAACTCCACCCACATCCTTCCTGCCCTGAGGTGCAAATACCCCTACCCCCTCCCTACCACCACGCAGTGCTTCCCCCTACCCTGATGCCTAAAACCCTATCCCTTTACCCTGTCCCTTAACCTGACCCTGCCCAGCCCTAAAAACTGCCCAGCCTCCACTAAGCCCTAAAAACGACCCCAACTGCCCATTCTCCTCCCCCCACTAACCCCCAACGCTCCCCCAGCCCTAAAAACTACTCTTACCCCTCCCAGCCCTGAAAACTAACCCTGACCCCCAGCCCTGAAAACTAGCCCCACACCAGCCCTGAAAACTAGCCCCAAACCCCCAGCCCTGAAAACTAGCCCCAAACCCCCAGCCCTGAAAACTACCTCCATCCCCCCAACCCTGAAGACTACTTCCAAACCCCCGCCCAAAAAACTACACTCAACCCACCTCCCAGCCCACCCCATCAAACAAAACTACTTCCAAACCACAAAATTACCCCACCTCACCCCCAGCCCACAACTACCCTGACCCACCCCAGCCCACAAAACAACCCTGACCAACCCCCCCAGTCCATAAACATTCCTGACCCACCTCCAGCCCACAAAACTACCCTACTCACCCCCAGCTCCACTCAACTCACCACAGACCTCGCCTGGCTTCCTGCTTCTGTCCAATGCAGCCCACAGCCCACAAAACATCCCCAACCCACCCTCAAGCCCACAACGCATCCCTGCCCCACCCCAGCCCACAAAACAACCCTGTCCCACCCCCAGCATACAAAACATTCCCAACACCCCCCAGCACACAAAACAAACCAGACCCACCCCCAGCCCACAAAACTACCCCAACCCCCAGCCCACAAAAGAACCCCAACTCACCCTAGTCCACAAAGCAACACCGACCCACCCCCCAGCCCACAAAACCCTGACCCACCCCAGCCCACAAAACTTTTTTGACCTCCCCCAGCCCAACAAACATTCCCAACCCACCCCAGACCACAAAGCAACCCCGATCCACCCCCAACCCACAAAAGTACCCCAACCAATCCCCCAGCCCCACTTACCTCACCTCTCCCTGATTCCTGCTTCTGTTAGTCTGTTGCATGGTTAAGGCATATGCGTGGTTAAGGCTTGTGTGGTAGGGCTTGCGGAGTCGGAACACTCATGGTTTAGACCGCGGTGTTCCGACTATGTCCCATACTGTTGACCTTGTGATAGATGATTTCACCTGCAGGAGGAGAACAACCCACTCATCCAGGCCACAATATGAAAGCAGCCTGTCTGAAGAGAGGCCACTGTCAGTGCTACCAAATCCACTAACCTTGGAGAAAGGCTTATGAGAAGTAGATATCCCAACACTATAAAGGAATTTGGTATACTCACATACAGGTAGGAAGTACTCATGTTTTTGGGTATAGTCTCATTTATTATTTTTAACAATTCGTTTAATTCATAGAGCTTCATTTTCCATTGTTTTAGATTTGAAGCTCACAACACATACTTGGCCCATTAGCACATTTTGCTTGGGTTTTCCCTCGGTGGAAAACGGAGTCTTCTATATTTCTAATATGCTATTTTAATCATCGGATAAAGGCCTCACTGTGGGTTGTGTAAAGTAATTAGTTGTGGTCTCTCATGGATCCATCATGCCACTAGGGATATGGAAACTCACCTCTGAGTTCTATGCCCATATAAAGGCACCCAGTCATAACTCTCCAGTCTTTTTAAGGCTATCTAACTCCATTTACTTGCTATGCCATTATTATTTGAGTTGTGGTACACTTTACCATATTAAACGTTCAAATATGCTTATTATTTTGAATAATAAGAACAAGGAATTATTAACAACTGTAGATATATTAACATATGTAAGCAAGGGTTGGCTGCAGCTGCCACACTTTTCCCTTTGTCAATACATGTTTTATTGTGTCATCTAGTTTGTAAAATGTTAGTTTTGAGGAGTAATGAGGTCCACCCCAGTATAGAAAACAAACATTGGCTTAAAGTAAAATATTTTTTGGGCCTGACAATGCACACTTTGCAGTAACTGTTCCTGGTACTAAGGTAATCCACCTTGTGTGGATGTGCTCTGTGTGAGTTAGGTTAGCTAACAGTTGAAGTGGAATGACCCATTGCTCCATGCTGTAAACAGTAGTAGGCGAAAGAAAAATGTAAATGACAAAATAGCATACCTAAGGATGAAGAGGGCTGATTGAATACCCCTATAAGTATCTATATTCACAATACAATTTTGGAAAAATCAAAAGGTGTTGGTTTATGCTAGACCTAAAAACAGATGACCAATGCAAATCACACAAATCAATAAAGCACCAAGGGGCTCATTATCAAGGATTGGCGATAATATTATCGACACTTTTGCGTCCGTTTTCAGGCGAAAAGCAGCGATAATATTATCGCTTTATTTACAAGGACACGCTAACGCGTGTTTCCTTGTTTTAGCGCCCGTTGTCAGCACGCCTCGCATCGCATTGTTAATGAGATGCAAAGGAGACGTGCCTGACAATACTCCATGGGAAGATATCGCTGAACCAGCATCGTGATATTTACAAGGACCCCAAATCCGGCGTAGCGATAATCTTAATCGCGCTAACGCACCCTTAGCTCTGGATTTTAACATCTGTTAAAATTCAGACTAGGGTATACTTTACATTGGATGTGGATTATGTGGTTACGACCACATGCTCGTCTCAGCAATGTTTTCGTTGATTTTGGGTGAACATCGCTGGTTTTCCAGCGATGTTTGCCCATTTGTGCGCTAACGCTTGAATATTTATCACCTAGGTAATACACGTTGTAAAAAATGCGCTAGCCAGGTGATAAATATCAGTGATAAATGGCGAGAAATATGAAAGCGCTAAGCACGCTTTCCGATATTTATCACCATCTGTTGCTAATATGCTCCCAAGTGTCACAAAGTAATTACAGTCACAACTATGGATGTTAGAGACATCTACTATTTGTGATAAGTAATTGATTTCAAAAGCTTTGCTCTTCATAGTTAAACCTGAGATTATGGTTTATTGTGAACCCCCTAGTAGAACAGTTACTCCTAAAATGCTGATTGCAATCATCAGGAAATGTACACAAAACACACTTAATAAATGATGAAGCCTGTGGGAAAAGAAGGGTATAGTCAAGCACTGTAAAACCAAGGGTCAAACTAAGGGGCATATTTATTAAAAAATAATGCAGTGCAGCACTGCAAGACACGTTGCTGCACAGGATAATTGGGAAAGGACAGGAATAAACCATACTTGACATTATACGGTGCAGTCCTGTCATTTCCCAGCGCTCATTGAGAATGTGCTGCCTAATGCCATGCAGGCACCCATTGAACCATGGTACAAGGGTGCCTATGTTTTAAGCAGGATTGTTTTTGTGCAGTCAATTTTCTCTTTCTATGTGTGCTGCAGAATGAGAAAGAGGAAATAGGAACAAATTAGGTGTAGTAAAGATATTTCTCCTCGTTACCCCTCCCCTGGGGATGCATAGCAATATCACACCTTCCCAGGTCTATCAGTAATGGTAAATCAAGAAAGTGGCCCTTAGGGGCCACCCAGGTTATTTACAATCACCTGCTATGCCTTCCCAAGTAATGAAGAGTGGGTCAGACAGTAGAAAATACAAACAGGCTTTTATTAGCAATACTCTGCAGAGGAGGCCAATCTGACCTGCACCCTAAGATGTCTGCCAAGGGACTGACCCCCCAACAGCCCACAACGCATAATCATTCCTCCAAGAACCCCCCAACCATGCACACAGTGGAAAGTTACCGGCTCAAGCTGAACATGGACAAAGGAGGCACAGAAGGATGAGCTACCACCTGCTGGATGGGTACACACTATCACAGTTTCAAGGTTGCCGTGCTGGGTCTCAGCATCTCCTAATGTGGGAGAAGAGCTACACATATAGATAGGTATGCCAGGGTGGAGCAGCCTATTTATTAGCAAGTCAGAAGGCAACCTTGAATAGAAGAGAAAATAATGACTAAATATCATGTTCAGCTGAGGCAAGCAAAATGAATACCGGGGCCTAGTTCGGACACAGCCTAACGGGGATTGCGAAATACAAAATGGAGCCATTCCCACTAACTGAAGCTGGTGTATTACAAGGATAACTCAGTGGGTTGCATAACGTAAATACACATGAGATGGCATTTAGCCGCACACTGCTAACCTACTATGGCACGAAATACGTATATAGTAAGAATGGGGTTATTTTAAACAGACCCTCCTTTTAGCATGGGTGGCTAAATGCTTTATTGGCACTATCCGGTAGGGTCTTTACAATTCTAGCAGGGAAGAAAAATAAAGCACTTGCATATTAGCACATCTTCAATATTCAAAAATGCCCTCATCAATCAACATCATACCCTGCATGTCTTGCATCATCATAGCGGAGACTTTATTACCTCGCTCTGGCAATTTAGGGGTAGGGGTGAGTTTGCTCACACAAAAAGTACAACAGGCTGGAAGGCAGTTGAAACATAGACAGCATGCAAATATTATACCTGCTATAGCAATTCGGAAAAGAAGGTTCTTCCAACCCCAGGACGAAAACCGGCCCCAAAACCACCCTGTCAGGGACCATGAACCATTATCTTGATGGATATCGGATGCTATTCTATGTAGCTACACAGTAGGTGCGTGATCTGGAATGTACATGCAGCAACTACTCCCGATGATGCGGCAAGGTCCTCCCCTATCTACAAGGATGACGTCTAAATCCATCCAGTTTTGAAGGGCAACAAATCTTGTAGCCTGAACCTCTACCGTAATATTGGTCAATATACCTGCCGTTATATTGACAACTCCTTCTACCACCCGGGTGAGTCGTCTAATATTAAGGCTGTTGGCCATGGGGCCACAAAAGGGTAGAATGCCTTTCATTGCGTCAGTAAACTGTTGCAGAGTCGTGTCAGCCTGATCTATGTCATCTGTATTGAGCATTCTCCTAAACCGGGGGGCTAGAACACCTGTACACTGTAAGCAATGAGTTTTGTGGTAGTTGGGAGGGGCTATATAAACTGGGGAAAGGAGGTAAGAAAGTTAGCACCGCCCGGACCATCCCTCAGGGAGCCACACATAGCCAAGAGCACCACAGCCAAAATAAACATTAGGCTGCGGGATCAATGGCGGACTTTTGGGCATCCTTAATATAGAAGTGGTGTTGCATCTACTCTCCCCTATGTCCCCTGCCCCTTGAACACAAAATGGGGCCATTACATCAACAACCGCCAAGGGCATGGGCTTATCTTTGGTGACATTGCGAGCTTAGAAGGATTGGCAGTATTCTGATACATATACTGCGAGAACCTTTCTCTGTCCATCTCTGTCCTGTTACCCTTCCTTCAGCGATCGGCTGCCCTGAGACAGGAACTCAAGAATACCCTTTCAAACTGTTCACTTCCAGAGGAAACACCAGGTGGGGTCCTATGTTGAGAATACACTTTCATTGTCATGGAACGGGAAACGGTACCTCTTTGTTCCAAGGAGTCAACTTGAGTGAACGGGCGAATCATACTAAACAAGGTGAACCATCCCTGACAACTATTAACAAGGGCAGCAAATTCTCACTTCAATATGTTACAGAAGGTAGCAAACCACACACCCAACATTTTGTCGTATTATAGACAGCATGACCTTGGTGCAATGTCTGGATAAAAACATTGTCCTTATGGGACTTCCAGTGCTCTTCCTTATGAGGCGCTAAGGTACCAAAAATATGTTGTACTCATCCAGGCATGCACAGGGTATTTCTCTTCTAGGAAAAACATCAGTCCGAGTACCAATATCAAAGAAAGCAAAATTATTGCAACAAGCACTATTTTACTCTTAGTAGACCAAGACGACCACACAGGCCCATCTGAAGGGGAACATGGAGCCGCAAAGGGCTGCTCCTCATCTTGGATAGGGCAACCAAAGGGATACATTTATAGAATTTCAGAAGCAACTTATTATTATCAGAGGGAAATATTCACAAACTGGGGCCACTAATGCTACAACAGTACCAGGGGGCACAATTTACCCAGTGTCCTTCAGAGCCTCACTGGTAGACTCCTATTGTTCATCAACGACATTGCTATGAAGCACTCCCATGGTGGAGCTGCGTGATCACAGTCCTTGCTGGAAAACAAATCCTCTTCTTTCAGGATAGGGCACCCTCCCTCCTGGGAAGACACCATCAGTTAATCCTGTCCAGTGTCCAGGTCAGTGCACCAATCTCTATTCCCTATTCTTATCACTGGTACCTTAGACAGGGTACCTACAACCTGCTCTCAAGTCCTTCCCTAACTCCTAGACTGTCCATGTGATGCACTGTCCCTTCGTCAAGGGCGCAGGTTATACCTGGTGGCTCCAGGCACTGTCTCATCAACAAAAAGGGGGTGAAACTCAGGGTCAGGTGGCTATTTAGACACAGATTCTTGTGCACCAGAAGCGGGAGTATCGGGGGCAGCCCTTATCTCTGGGTGGACCGCCTCAAGCAAGGCAGCGTTGCTTTCTTCGCCTGTTTGTGCCCACCTCAATTGGGCTTCAGAGAAGAGAATAATATGGGGCACCCGCTCCCCTTCATGGTCAGCAATGCCATCGAGGACCCACCGGTAAAACGGAAGTGGGAGAGGGATCCTCTTGATGTGTGTTCCGTGCAACCAGTGCTTCCGGCTTTCGAGCTACACTGCCGTGCGGGTGGCGAGGAGGACTAACAGTGGCCTCTTCCAACGAGGCTCCAGACAGCTCTTTCGCTGGAACTTCTTCACCAA
This sequence comes from Triturus cristatus, assembly GCF_964204655.1. Lineage (NCBI taxonomy): Eukaryota > Metazoa > Chordata > Amphibia > Caudata > Salamandridae > Triturus > Triturus cristatus. The sequence goes on from NC_140591.1 coordinate 1,445,276,159, forward strand.
GATGTAATCCCTGGGCTGTAGCTGATGCCGGGGCCCCTCTGGTACTGGTCGCAGCATGTCATGAATCTGTTGGTGGGTAGAACGAACATCTTTAGTTAACTCTTACGGATAGTCCACAAGCAGGGGGTACTCTATTTTGGAGAAGTGCTTGGGTCTTGGAATGCCCTAGACGTTGGCGGGGCGTCCGAAGACCACTTCGTATCGGGACAACCCTGTTCAAGAATGTGCTGTCGCTCTGGTAGATAGCAAAGCAAACCTGTACTTTCTTGAACCTTTGCTAATTTCAGTTTGAGGGTCCCACTATATTTTCCGTGAGACCTGTTGACTGGGGGTGGTTAGCTGCATGGAACTTATGTTTAATGTGCAGACCCTCACACACTACTTTGATAACCTTTGAATTGAAGTGACTTCCGTTGTCACTCCAATTCAAACGTGGCAATCCGAACCGCGGGAAGAACTCTTTTAGGATCACCTTCGCCGTCCCTACAGCCGTGTTCTCTTTAGTTGGGTAAGCTTCAAACCATTTACTGAATGCACAAATCACAACCAGCACATACTTCAAATTGTTCACTATTTCCATTTCGATGAAATCCATCTGGAGGACCTCGAAAGGGAAGGAGGGTGGTGCAGAGTTACCTGCGGGTGTAGGGGTGCCTTTCCCAGGATTATCTCTCATACAAAAAATGCAGTGCTTCACTAGGTGTGTGGCTACCTTAGAGATATTATCGTTCTGCCATACTGGGTCCAGTAGTTTACATATTGCTTTGGCACTAATGTGTGCTGGGCTGTGGGCCATGGTAACAACAGGGAGAAAGTAGGCATTAGGCAGCAACCAACTCTGTTTCCCAAACAGGTCAGTCCAGCACCCATCCTCATACAAATGCCCTGTACTCTACTCCCATATTGCCAGTTCGTCTAGGGTCACCTCACTCTGTATTTCCATTACATTTTCTAATGTGTCCTCGAACATTCCATTGTCTGGGACCCACCTAGCAGGCCCTGCCACGAACATCTTTTTCATATGCAATCTAGCTGTCTCCTTAGCTGTCTGATCTGCAAACGCATTTCCCCTTCCAGCATCATCTGTTACTGCTTTGTGAGCGCTACATTTTATTATTGCCAACTTATCAGGAAGTGTCAACGCTGACAACAGTCTACGCATCAATGGACCATGCTGTATTCGTAACCCGTGTGAAGTCAAGAACCCTCTCTCCGCCCAGAGGTGCCCAAAATGATGGGCCACCCCAAAGGCATACTGGCTGTCGGTGTAGACATTGACAGTCAGTCCCTCACTCAACACACAAGCCCTAAGGAGGGCAACCAACTCTGCAGCTTGGGCCGATTGGTATGGGATACGGGATGTCTCAACTACAGTGTGTAACGTGATTGCATAAGCTGCAGTGATAGTGCCATCTGGTAGTTTGAAACAAGAGCCATTGATATATAGTTCCCCTTGGGGGTCAGGTAAGGGAACATCAGTCAGGTCTACCCATCCTTTAGTTTCTTCCTCAGTATGAATAATAAACAATTATGGCCATCATTGTCCTTTTCTTCCGAAGGGAGGGGTAGTAACGTGGCTGGGTTCAGAGTAGCACATCGTTTGATGGTAATATGCAGAGCAAACAAGTTCAATTCATATCCAGTCAGACGCTCACTAGAAAGGTGCTGTGTCTTATTCAATTGCGTATCCACAGCATGAGGTACCATTACTGTGAAATCAGTATCAAGGACGAGCCCTGCCGATTGTCTGATAGAAACTGCCACTGCCGCAGCAGCTCTCAGGCAGCTCGGGAGAGCTCTGGTGACATTATCAAGAAGTGAGAGAAATAAGCGCAGGGTCACAGCTTACCACTGAAACCCTGTGTTAGCACAGAAAGCGGGCAGCCATCCGCCGTGTGTACGTAGAGCACAAAAGGCTTCTGGTAATCAGGAATACCAAGCACAGGAGCAGAGCAAAGCGCAAACTTTAATTGCTCAAAAGATTGTTGGCATGCAGACGTCCAAGGCAAGGGTTCATGCACTTCTCTGGTGGTCAGGTAAAGGAGGGGCTTTGTTAGTAAGGAATAATTAGGGATCCAGTGACGACAATACGAAGTTATACAAATAAAATCACGCACCTCGCGTTGGTTCTTAGGAACAGGCATATTAGTAATAGCAGCTATGCGTTCAGGTGTTAGTCTGCGACCCTACTTCGACAGTAGGTGACCTAAATAGGTGACTTCCTGTCGGCAATATTGAAATTTTGAAAGTGACACCATGTGTCCATGGTGTGCCAACTGCAACAGTAATTTAACTGTGGCCTCTTTACAACCATATTCATTGTCAGAAGCCACAAGGAGGTCGTCAACGTACTGCAACAGCACATTACCAGAGGGAAGTTCCAAAGAATCTAATTGAGCTTTCAAAGCTTGGCTATAGATATTAGGACTTTCTGTATAGCCTTGTGGAGCACGGCAGAATCCAAAGCTCCTTCCGGCTATTGCAAATCCAAACAGATATCTGCTATCTGCATGGATTGGAATGCTGAAGAAAGCCTTCTTCAAATTGATTACAGAGAAGAATTTTGCTGATGGGGGAATCATTGTCAGGATCGTGGTAATGTCTGGAACCACAGGGTACTGGGGAACCACTATTTTGTTAAACTATCTAAGGTCAATTACGAAGCGGTAAACATCCTGGTGAGCATCAGAAAAGTCCAAGGGTGTCTTTTTAAGAATAGGAAGAATAGGGCTATTACACACATTCGCCGCTGTCTCCTCAACCACACCAGACGTAATCAAATCCTGTGTTATTTGCAATAAGGCCTTTTCTCTTGCCTGGGATATCTTGTACTGGAAATACCTGGCAATACCGCATTGTCTTTGATCTGTATAGAGACCGGTGGGATCTGGAGCAATCCCACATCTGAGACTCCTGTAGCCTACAAGGTGGATGGCACATCTTTAAACTCAGCAGTGAGGGGGCATCCTTTGTGAAGCATTGTTTAACACGGGCCACTTGTGGCCCAATAGTCATGTAAACGCTGTCTGGAGAACAAGAAATTGTTGCATGTAACCTTTTTAACACATACAATCTCAACAAATTCTCCCCACAATTTGACGTTAATAAAAATGGTGAGTCAACTGTGAAGGGGCCAATTGTCAAAGCAAGAGGTTTGGAAATGGGGCTAACAACCAGCATGCCTAAAAAACCTACCGACACATTATTTTAGCCAGACAGAGCTGCCCCGGGGACAGCGAACAAGAAACAGAGCTATTCATAGCACCCGTGTCAATCAACAATGTCTTAGCCGTGCCTTGCAGATCCGCAGTGACATAGGGTCTGCGTTGATCTACAGGCACAGGAACTGGTCCCTTGCCCTGTCCCTGGCTATCCTAGCTGTGAAACATCCCTGTCACTTCGTCCATGCCATATTCATCATGATAGTACTGCTTCCCTCAAGGGTTGTCAAAATAGTTCCCGCTCCGTCGATTATACAATGTATTCTCTAACTGCATCTCCCCTCGGCCTACTTCTCCTTTTCCATGTCCTCCAAAACCCCAACCTCTCGGGCGTCACCTTTCTGCATTAACTCCGGACCCTCATTCCGCCAATGTCCCTACTGCTTGCAATACGCACATTCGTTGAGCCCAATGGGTGCACTCGAAGAACCACCCCTGTTAGACTGGGGTAGCCGCTGGGCCAAACCCGCACCTCTGCTCGTCCACTTCCCCTCGCAACTTGCTGCATCAACACCCTTATTTTCAACTCCTTTGACTTTTTCTCCACTTTTTCCTTCTCCTCATTCTCTCTATTTTTGTAGTACTGTGCCATACTCAGTATTACCGATGGGGAGGAGGTGCTCCAAGCACTTTCTGAAGCTTGCAACCTAGTCGCAATATCAGGAAGCAAGTTATTAATGAACCTGCTGACAAACAACCGGACACCACCCTCCAACCACAGATCTTGACCATTAAAATCGAGAAACTCCCCTTCAAACCTAGTATAGAAATCAGACACACTCTCGTCCTTCTTCTGACATGCAGTCAACTTGTCCAAATCCACCCATCTCGGCGGGATGAGGGAATGCATATAAGTGATAATGCGACCCGGCAAAGCCAATACCTCTTCCTTCGGCTTCTCGCCCGGCTTGCGTTCCCTATCCCTCGCCCTGATCTGATCCCATGTTCCTCCCAATTCCACTACATGATCCTTTGTATGCACTTGCCTCCATTTTTCTACCGGTACCAACAGGCCAAAGAACAATTCAATATCAGCTGACATCATCACCGTGGAGGAGGCCACCTTTGGCAACTCTTTGTAGTACGCAGTTGGGTTTTTCCGAGGGTCTAACAACTGACCTTTACGAGATATAACCTCACTCCTCTTCCAAGGAGTATAGATCCACTGTTCCTGAAACTGAGCATCGACTGGTGGTCTAATTACAGTGTTCGTTGAGTCACGCAGTTCTGGTATTTTAGGATGGTAAATGGGATGGACCTCCCTCATGGGGCACTAGATCACCATCGTCGGAACCTTTTGGAGTAATCTGCCACGGTAACCCACCAATGTCGTTACATTGCTAAAAACCTAATTGGGAGCCATACCTGTAGGATACACCCTGTCCCGTATGTCATAGATGATCTGTGGTGCAACACCCTGAAAACACTCCTCCCACAGTCCTATTAGCGTGACCGACATGTGCTTAAGAGCATGCTGCTGTATAAAGGGCTCATAATCTTTCATCACACTCCACACATCTTCCACACTATAGATCGCATTCCGGGCCCACTGAGCTGCTTGATTCGCTACCATTTGCTTTTCCTGATCACCCACAGCAGAACGCACCAACACTTTCTCCATGCAGTCTCGTGATGCCGCCCAATTCCCTTCATGTATCCCACGTACAGGGGTCTCGCTATTCTGTAGTGCTTGGGGTGTCATATTTGGGGAAGAAAAATCAGACGAAGAGACAGGTATCATCATGAATGGAGACAGTGTTGTAGGAGTGAAAGGGGGCGTAGCGGCAGATACGGAGTCAGTAGACAGAACAGGAGAGCTAACGGCTCCCACTCCTGTTACTTGCGTGAGTAGAGAAAAAGCAGACGGGGCTGGGGCCGAAGCAGTTTGGCTAGAGGCAGAAGTACTAGGGAGAGCGGCACCAGGGGCCGGAGACTGAGAGGTTGGAACTTTTGGGTATATCTGCTCAGGGGCATTAGGTGGAGGAGGGCGAGAATCCAATAACTCTTCAACAAAGACATCACCTTCCTCTCTAGCAACATAACATTTATCAGTCTGCAATCGAAACTTTCTATCTGCACATTCTATGCCTTTCTCTATCTTTTCCCTTTCATAAGTCACTGCTTTCTGCGTTATTGTTTGCATTTGTCTCTTCTGGGCCTCTTTCTCTGCTCTCATATGCCGTTGCTTTGGTTCCTTCTGCCATACTGTAGTATCTTAATGCAAGGTCATTGTCACTTCACATACTCTTAGAGAATCAAACATTGACTGCCTGCTCTTTTTGGCGAACAATTTGTCCTGCCAGAAATTCAATTTTTGTTCCTCAAACGAGCCAGTAAGTGGCTACTGTAACTCAGCATTGTCCCTCGTATATTTATTCCGCAATGTGGTAAACATTATGGGGGCAATACAGTGCTTGACGTATACATCAAAATTTGGGGTACCCGTCCGGAGGCGCAGTCTGTCTCTCTTCTAGTCGAGCCTCAGTAGAACACCACCGACATCCAAAACACCCCAGTTAACTTAGACAAGGCATCTTAATATAAGACACATGCGCTGTCCCCAATGGACAAATATAACACTAACAAAAACAATAAAAAAAAAAAAAATAAGAAAAAAAATGTTCAAGAACCAAACCAAAACGGTCCGAAGACTTCTCCCTACAGTCCAGAGACTGCGCTAAGTTCAAGAAGACAGTCCGGAGACTGTACCAAGTTCAAGAAGACAGTCCAGAGACTGTACAAAGACACAGCCCATCGGCTCGTGCCGCTCAAGAATGGTGCCATTTTTTCAAGCATCAAATCACTCACCTGGTGCACCCAGGTCGAGTCGAGTTATTCTCCACTACCGACTCTTCAGACCAAACAGTCAACTCCAAGGTTTCGCCTTCTCAGGACCGCAGCCAAGAGAACCGGGCTCTTATCGTGTGGGGATCCCCGATCCGCCCGACCGACCTGACGCACCCCAGACCCTGCAACCCGGTTATGGGTGAACTGGATCAGCTTGCAGGGTCCCTGTTTGGGTGCCAATTGAAGAAAGTGGCCCAGATTATTTACAACCACCTGCTTTGCCTTCCGAAGTAATGAAGAGTGGGTCAGACAGTAGAGAATACAAACAATACTCTGAAGAGGAGTCCAATCTGACCTGCACCCTAAGATGTCTGCCGAGGGACTGACACCCCAACAGCCAGCAACACATAATCATTTCTCCAAGAACCCCCCAACCACGCCCACAGTGGAAAGTTACCGGCTCAAGCAGAACGTGGACAAAGGAGGCACAGAATTATGAGCTACCACCTACTAGATGGGTACACACTATCACAGTTTCATGGTTGCTGTGCTGGTTCTCAGCGTCTCCTAACGTGGAAGAAGAGCTACACATATAGATAGGTATGCCAGGGTGGAGCGGCCTATTCATTAGCAAGTCAGAAGGCAACCTTGAATAGAAGAGAAAATAATGACTAAATATCGTTTCCAGCTGAGGCAAGCAAAATGAATAACGGGGCCTAGTTAGGAAACAGCCTAACGGGGATTGAGAAATACAAAATGGAGTCATTCTCGCTAACTGAAGCTGGTGTATTACAAGGATAACTCAGTGGGTTGCATAACGTAAATACACATGAGATGGTATTTAGCCGCACACTGCTAACCTACCATGGCACGAAAAAAGTATATGGTAAGGACGGGGTTACTTTAAACCTAACAGTGGTGCGTGGGAAGACCCACACTCCACCCATGGAATTCCTCCCTGGGGCAGAGTAACACAATGCCATGATTTGCACTGCGTTGCGTTACTCTAGATCTATCTAGCCACACAAGGTGGCCTTGCATGGCTTGATAAATCTAACTTAAGAGTTGCATCGCTGTTAGTCCTGACACACTTTTGGTAGTGTTTCCCTAAACATTTTGCTTTTAGTTATGGGTTTTGCTGATTCTTTTTTAGTGGCCTTAGGGCTCTGGGCACTATCCCACTGTAAATGCAGTGTGAAAGTGTGCACGCTCGTCCTACACATGTTAGGATGTGGTGCTTACCTGATGTTTTTTAACATGCCTTAAGCCTTTCATGGCAGGCCTGTGGCTGCGCACTTTCACCTATGAGGTTTTTAAACATGTGAAGTCTGCCATTGCAGGCTGGGGTGTGCGAGATCACACTTCTGCTCATTTAGGCCTTTTCAAAACCACTAGCCAATCCAGAGGGAACCTTTTACAACATCTATGGCACCACTGGGATAAGTCTTAAGGGGTGACGCAGGTGGTATGTGAAAGGCAGGACAGGTACAGGTGTGTTCTCTGCCCAGGTAGTGAAGGATACCCATTTGTGTTTTCACTACCTTGGGAGAGGTTTGCTCTTCCCATAGGTTAAGTTGGAGGAATGGTTAAAAGTTCTTCTAGCTGCAATAGTGGCTTACAGTGGATTTCTTCTCAAAAACATCAGTAAGTTTCCATTGGGTGCTCGAAGGCAAAAGATTTGGTGTGCGACCCTGGTGTCGCGCACCGTCTTTGCTCGTACAATGTATATCAACAACGACTGGAACCTCGTTAGGTATAACAGATCCAGGATGCACTATCATGAGATACTGTTTTCATGTGTTACTACAATTTAAACTCAACTTAATCCAGTTTATCCATGTTTAATCCCATTTTTATTTGTTTATTTCATCCATGTTTCTAGTACATAGTTCAGCAGATTGCCAATCCAGGCATTTCTTTCACCAGCAAAAAGCAGTTTCACCATTCTTCATAGATCAATGTGATCGAAATATACCCAATGCATTTCGGGCCACTGCTCTTCGTCAGGGGTAACTGTGGTAGAAAAAAACTCATATTAGGATAAACATTCATTGACAATTTATAATGTTATATACGCTGTATTACCACATGCCAAGCGAGAACCCAACCGTTAATAGCATCATAGCCAATATTTACATGAAGCATTTAAACTTTCATCAAAGGTGATACACATATACAAATAAATGGCAAACTTGTCTCAAACTTAACTCAAATTTAGTCAAAAACAATATCCCCATACATAACTTGTGCCTGCATTTGTGGCATTCTTTAATAAAACAATCAGCTTGTGGCCATATTTAAGATAACTAAATTTACCTTCTGCGATCAGAACACTGAATCTCATCAGTCCAACGTTAACACCAGGCAAATACATTCTCCAGGGATTTGCTATGATGGGAAGATATTTGTATTCCACACAGGTAAATAATAAAAGCAAATACGAAAGAAAGAAATAGAAGAGCTGGGGAATAAACTGTCCCTCTTGTTCCAGCAGCCATCACAGATCATACAATTCCTACTAATGCAAACAGATGTTGGTGACCATTTGTGGCACCTAAGACAGCTGCATCATAGGTGATGATCATGATTGATCTGCTAAAATTATCCTGATGTTTACAATCATTATTGAAAACATAATTTAGATTATAGTCACTAACTTTAACATTCAAATAACAGACTCAATACTGCTCCAATTACTAGGGTATGTTGAATTTATTTTACAAGGGGATGCCCTTTTGTACAACATTTAGACTCCCATCTATATATATGTTGCTATCAGGAAGGACCTTGTCAGCCCTCAGAACTACAGAGCAGAGAAACTAGTACTTTTTGGTCCCATCCTGCAGTACACAGACAACATTTGGAAACTTAAAACGTAGCATTGAAAGTACAAAAATAATATGAGGGACAGCCATCATTTTAATTGTGTCAAGTCTGTCTGACCATGAAAGTAAAAGAGGATGCCAAATTGGTAATAGATCTTGTTCTTTAATTTTCAGGGCTGACATTAAATTGAATAGATTTCCTAAAATGGGTTGAAAATCAAGTACTTAAATATTTAATCCTTGTTGGGCTCCACATAAAAATCATATTTTCAAACTAATATCTCAAATATAATGCATGAAATGGGAGATTGTCTTTCTTAATAAAGTTCAATGTATCCCCATAAGTTTGAAAATAAAATAGGACTTAATTTTAAGAATGTTACAACGAGGCTGAAGTATTGGACATACATAACAAAGTGTCATCAGCATAGGCTGACATTTTGATTTCCAATTCAACAATTTAAAACAAGTAATGGGAGAGTTGCATCTTAAGCATTCCAAGACAGGTTCTAAACATAACACAAGTAATAAAGGGGAACGGGGATCTCTGTCTAGTCCTACAGGAAAAATTACAATAAGGAGAAAACACATGTTTACAAAAACACTGGTTCTAGAAAAAGTCATTCAATCAATCAACCAATAACTTTATTGTGGCTAATACCCATACAAGCACAGAAGATAAAAAACAACAATAAAACCATTTTAAGATAAATGAATAAAAAATGTGAACATTAGGATAGCCTATAACTTTTTGCTTTTAGGCTGGCTCAAGCAACAGGGAGGCTTCGTGCAAAACATTAAAAAAAATAGCCAATATCTCCCACTCTGAACTGTTTCCATGATTGTGTGGACAGCTAATCCTAAAACTGGGCAAGGAACTATACATTGGTTATACACAATAAAAAGAATGATCAGGCAATAAAGTTTCCATGATTGTGTGGACAGCTAATCCTAAAACTGGGCAAGGAACTATACATTGGTTATACACAATAAAAAGAATGATCAGGCAATAAAGGTTAAGATATATAAATACTTTAAAATGTTTCCTATATTCTACAAATAAGTATTGCACATCCTGTTCTCCATTTGTTATAATTCACACCAATTAACAGCTTACTGCTTTTCAGGTTTCCCTGAAAAGTACTTATCTTGTGCCTTGCTTTCCACACACACATCAGATAACGAGAGAGAGTAAAGCTATCAATCTGCTTGTAATGTGTCTCAGAATCCTGAGCGTTGCTTTATGTTCCCTAACTCACAAATTTCGACAGAGCAGGAATATCCAACACCTCCTGTAATTCAAATAGGTTGGACAGAAAATGGTATTGTGCTAAATAGTTTCTTTTTGGTCCTCACATGATGGACACTGTAACTCATTAACCTGTGTCGTGTGCATTCACTTAGCAGTAAATGTCTGGAGAGGCAAGGTTCCTTTCTGGAATTGCAAGTACAGTCGCCTGGCTAGGAGGGGTTCTATTTCGTTCAGAAAGTCCTCCTGCATAAAGTAATTGCAGATCTGACCATGGATTTTACATGGTCCAGGACTCTAACCCAGCCAGGTGTTGTTTCTCCTACTTTCCTACTATCAATAAGAGCTTGTGTTGGCTCATCCTGCTTTTTGCTGCAATCTTTCTGTATGCTGGTGTGAGTTTGTGGATGGGCAGTGGTCCTTGGCTTTTTGGAGTAACCAATTATTGGGCCTTGTCTTGCTTTTCACTTACTTCTGACCACTCTCTAGCAAAATGGTTTTGTTACGTTATTCTTCAGAGTTGGAGACCCTTCTGTTGTCACTAGTTCACCTATGTTAATGTTCACATGCCCTCCGGGTCAACGCCTTTTCCACGACCAGCAAGGAAACAGATGTAGATGGAATTGGACGGTCTGCAGATACCCCTGTGTTGGCACCACCAGTAGCTGCTCCCCACACTGCAGGGAAAACCCTCCATGGCCCCCTAGACCAAGAGATAATTGCCTCTCTGCCAAATCAATCTCCTTGGTGACAACACTCACAGCCTGCTCAAGAAAGGAATCCAGGATGTTGCCATTTCAGCTTTGGGTTGATTAAAAACACATGCCCTCCCACTGGCCTCTTTTTTCTTGCCCATGTCTCGGGCCTGAGGGTTGGAAGACATTACAGGAGACTTCTGTGTTCTGATCTCCCAGTGATGTCAACTCCGCCACTACCAGTTTTACATAGGGGATCCACCAAATTTTTAAAATTTAATGCTTAATCAGAACACCAGAACATTGCCCGTACAGCAACAAGCCATATATGAGGTGCACTGAGAGATAACCTAATCCAGTCATGTTGGAGGTATCTGTCTGTCAGTGGTTCGAGAAAACTTTTCAGCAAGGATCACGGTGGGGGTAAAAGCAGCAGGAAGTCATCTCATACAGTGACTAAGAAAAAAAGGGGGAAGGAAAGGGGAACAATGCAGCACAGCTTTCACAGCTTCCAGCAAGGCCACTTACCTCCTCCCCTGGCCACCACCTCCACCCACAATGAAGACATGAAACATAGTGGTGCGTTGGTGTGATGGGTGGGCACTTGATGGCTGTTGACGACCTCAACTGCCTCATCTGCCTCCACCTACAAGTGCCAAGGCGTAACTGTTCAGGCAACAAATGCATTGACAGCCCAGCACATACCAGGATTGCTCAAGGTAGTTCTGCACTCACCGCTAAACATCCCCACAGTTCCTTTTCCCATGCAGTCACAAAGTCTCCCTCTCCACACACTCCTCCCCGCATGATGAACGGCATGTGGCTGGTGTGAGCGGTCACGGGCATGGCGACAAGACATCGGGGAGAAGATTCCATAAATATTCACTGGAAAGTATCATCCCACTGTAGCCTAGAAGTCAAAGTTTGTTGGTATCTAATAATTTAACATGCAAAATAATGCAAGGGACAAATTCCAACCAGTTTAAAGACTAAAACATATGTTGTCAGTTAATATGATCCAATATATTTTTAGCATAATGAATAAAGTAAATACTGGGATCGTGTTTGTGGATAAAAGTGTCATAATATTGAAATACCTTGTGCATTATCAGCTGCCTATCTGCCCTTAATAAACCCTTATGGGGCAGTTGTCATACTGTATTGTTTAACAGAATCTAGATGCATGACTAATATTTTTACATAAAATTTGCAAACATATTTCATCAATTACATATGCCCTATAGTTTTTGCAATGCTTCAGATCTTTGAGCCCAAATCAAAAAAGTAATCTGAGACAAAATCCTAACTTTACGACTTTTGGTATTCATTCACAAAGGGCATTGAGGAGTAGTAAAGTTGGGAATCCTAACTTTTCTACTCCTAAATGCGCTTTGTGAATACCGAAAGTCGTAAAGTTAGGATTCTGTCTCAGTTAAACTTGGGACTCCTTACCTGCTGTCATGTTTGACTTCGATCCCAACCCCTTGAGGAACCTGTAGATATGAACCCATTCCAGGTAAGGGGTGTGGGGCTGTGATATGAGACACTGTGCATGCCCCAAAGGAGAGGGTGTCATTAGTATCAGACTGGTTTGTGAGGGAAAGCTTTAGCATCTGAATTCAATTCAAGGGGGTCTTCTCGCCTCAGGCTGTGAGAGATACGGTGGCCGTGGAACTGATAGTCTCACAAAAAATATTTAAAAATTGAGGAAACCTGAAAAACTCAGGAAGGAAATATCTGACTGCTAGAGCACACATGGATATGTGGGAAATGCATCAGCTGGCTGGAAACCACAAGAAAAATGTCTAATACAAAAAATGGCTTGTAAACACCCACTTTTCCTTAAAGGTGTCTAAAATATGTATTTTTCTCTAATGTTGTCTATGTGAAATAGAGCATGCAGACATAATAGAAGAGTGTGCGAAAACCCCTTATTGTGAAAAGAAATCAGAAGTTGTTAGATTAAACATCAACAACTAAACAATGTATGCATGAAGAAAAACATGTTTCTGTCCATTATACTCAGACCCACCACAACCCATTTCCTGCATACTACTAGTAGTGCTTTGAGGCGGCCTTTTGAAGGCACCAAACAAGAACGCAAACAAACAAGTAAAAAAGTGTGGCTTTTAAATTGACATGCATTTATGTAGGAAGTGAGTGTGCCTAAGTTAAGTGTACATACCAGCTCCTCTGTGTAGTGCACGTCACGTGGGCAACATTGCTGCACGCTAATTTCCCTCCCTCACACAAGTATTTAAAAACAACAACAAAAAGTAAAATCGGGCACTTCTCAGCCTTGGCAAAGCATTTAATTATATATGCCTTCATCGCATCTGTGGACTGTTTGTGCCCAAAAAGAACAAGTCTGTGCCAAAGAGAACCCAAACACACCTTGCCAGACATCCAACTTTAAAGTGTAAAATGTTCAAAGAGGGGAAAGTGCTCATGAAAGGGGGGTGCAGAACTCTTCGGAATCTCACTAAGTTTTTATGAATCCCTGCAGAATTTCACTCTGCGAGTTATACCCACCCCTAGAAATGATCAGATATAAAAATACCACCCATTTCAGCCAATTATGAACATTGTCATAAAGGTTTGGAAACTAAAATGTAACCAGTCCTCAGAAAGTAAAGCAAATGTATTAGATAAAATACAAAAACCAATCAAATCAGGATTGCATGTTCTCCATACATCAAATATTGATCACAAGGAGAGTACCGTCATAAAAGGCTTTTTGAGACTTATCAGGTATAAACTGGTCTAGGAATGTCCAGGTTTTGCTGGTCAGGTGGGCAGTTGCAGTATAGGCCTCTGGAAGCTTGTTGTGACTCTTTAGCTCAAATAGAGGTTCAGACAACTGACCCTTAGAGTCATTCTGGAGAGGCTGTGTTCAAAGCAATCATGTCTAATCTTCCTTCTTCAGACAGTAGGGCAGTCCTTTTTGCGAATCTTTCACAGGTCTAGGGGTGTCTTGATGAGAGGTTCTGAAGGTCCCACTTTTATAACTAGTGGCAGCCTTTGTGTGGGGAAATTTCATGGCATACCCACAAAACTGGTTCAAATCTGTTCTTCCTCTTCCTCTGATCCTCCAAACCATCTAGGTTGACAAAGGTAAGGGCAGGCCTAGTGTCAGAATCCTGTGTTTGGGATGTAGGCCGGGTCCTTTGATGAGTAATCAGGGCAGGGCACTACTCCTCCTCAGCCATTGTGTCAGGAAGACCCACTCCTTCCACACCTATTTTATCTCACTGTCTGGAAGCAACGCTCAAACCACAACAGCCAATAGCAGAGCAATTTATAGTCATGTAATCCAAGACACTGCCAAAAATTTACAGCTGGTTTGGATAGAAAAATGCCAACAAAATTGCATTTTCAGAATAGTAAACTAAAACACAACTTACTTTAGCATTAAAGAGAATTGTAAATTACAATTCATTTCAGTGTAAACAGCATTCTTGTATCTAGCGCCAAACTGAAGTTAGCACCTATTAAGTGTAATAAGGTAACCCAGTCTTAGTACATAGGACGTATAGGGCTTACAAGAGTGAAAAACGACTTTAGGCGTTTTTTACTGTCAAGACAATTAAAACTAAATACAAATGTCCTACGTTTTTTAATACTAGGTCTCCTAGCCTGTAAGGCCTACCTAAGGGATAACTTTAAGTATTTAAAAGGCAGGTTTATACATGGCCAAGTCAAAATGAAAGTTTAACACTGCACTACCTGTGTTGGATGGACTAAGACTTGTTTTATAGTGCTATTTTAGTAAGTGGCACAAGGAGTGCTGTTTCCCACTAGTAGCAGTTAATTTGCTGGCCCCGGCTATAGGTAGTACAAATTACCAAAGATGTACAAATAAATTAAATGTGCTAGTTAGGTGTAGGCCAATTGCACTATGTTTTAAGGAGAAGGTACAACCACTTTAGCATTGGTTAGAAGGGGTAAAGCGCAGAGTCATAATGCCAACAAAAACAAGTTCAGCAAAGTAAAGGAGTGAAGGCAGAATGTTTGGAGGAATACCACACCAAGGATGTCAAGTATAGCAGATATGTATTTAAAAACAATATAAAACAGGCTCTAAACAAAATAGCAGAAGCAGAAATAAGACATAGACTAAGACATATAGCCATGCTTGACAATTGAAGTAATTCTATTAGTTTAGCAGGCCCTTCAAAAGACCTAGTAGACCCATTATGAATTAGTCTGTATAAACATGGACATAAAATGCCATATATAATGTTGAACTGTCTAGGATGAAAAGTAGAAATATATTTCTCCATGCATTTGTGGCATTCAACAAATTCCAAGAGATAAACATATTGTGACAAGACCATGGTATTTCTTTTTATCTCTAGTGACATGAAAAACCCTAAACAAATTAGTAAACTGGAGAAACAGTAGTTTGTTCACACAAGGTATTGATAATGAGGGATTTCTCTTTCCAAGTTGCTGAGCTCTTTGCAAGTTGAGCAATGGTGAATAAGAGATACCATCTAACTGTGGAATGAATTTCTTTCAGGCAGTCAAACGATCTCATCGTCAACCTGTACACACAATATTGTGGTAAAAAATATAGTTGACAAAAATATTGCGTAAAAAACATAGTTTACCACACTATAATACTCCTATACTTATAATGGTAGATGTAAAAACATCGGAAAAAAACATATCATAGACATTAATATCGTCCAAAAATAGGCAATATCAAAATAGATTTTATAATAGTAAATGTTAAATATTTTAATCTATAAATTTAATATAAGGTATATTAAATATATTCCAATAATACTTAATACTATATATAAATATATACTTATATAAACACACAAACACATATATATGTGTTTGTATATATATATATATATATATATATATATATATATATATATATATATATATATATATATATATATATATATATATATATATATATAATTCACTGAAAAAACCATAGGTTTCAGACATGTTATAGTTAGGAATTAGCATTTAAAAAACCTTAGAAATTCACTGAAAAAATCATAGGTTTTAGGGTAAGTTATAGTTAGTTGGACATTTCACTCGTACAAAACCATAGAAATTCCCCCGTTATAGTTAGTTCAGCTAACTATAACTCGTGCCCCCGCAATGCACTGCTGATGACATCACGTATTACATCACTCATGACATGGTAAGTGACATCACTGTTGACATCACTGGCTGATGTGGCCCCCATTCCTTTTCTATTTTATGGGCCCTGGGGACCCCATCCCCCAGGGCCTGACCTCCATTTTTTTTTTTTTTTAAAGAAATGTTACGGGAAGGGGGCCGCGTGGTCCCCGTCCGCAGGCCTATTATGGCCCCGGGGACCCCATCCCTGGGGCCGGACAGCCTTTCTTTAATAAAAGTTTTTAGGGCAGGGGGGCTGCGTGGCCCCCCTCGCGGGCCACTTCTGGCCCCGGGGACCCCATCCCCTGGGGCCGGTCCTATCTGTTGGGGACCGTGGGGGGGTCCCCAATCCCCCCACGGTCCCGCCGGCTCCCTGTGTCCTGCGGGAGCCGGCATTGCTTTTCCACAAGGGGAGCTGCTGACATGCAGCTCCCCTTATGGAAAAGCAATTCTACTTTGCTTCATTGAAGTGAGAGCAGGTTTACCGCCCTGTCATTGCAAACAGCAGTGTCCCGGGGGTGGGCACCCCGCGACACTGCAGGAGCTGGCCCTGGGGGGTGGTGGTCCCCAGGGCCATCATTGGCTCAAGGAGAGGGGCCGCGCAGCACCCCTTCCACTTAATGCAAAGCCCCCCGGGATGGTGGTCCCCGGGGCTCGGGGGTCCGTAAAGGACCCCCTATTTTGAATAATTAGTGCCCCGGGGAGGTGGTGGTCCCTGGGGTGTGTGGGGGGCCCCCACACAGGTTAATTTTTTTTTTTAAAAGCCCAGGGGTGGCCGTCCACGGGGCTGCGGGGGGCCGTGTGCCCCCGCTTACAATTAATGAAAGCCCCAGGGTGGCGATCCCTGGGGCTTGGGGGTGCCTTAGAGTCTCCCCCACACATTTAAAATTTTGCCCTGAGGGGTGGCAGTCCCTGGAGCTGCGGGGTGCTGCGTGCCTCCATGCCTATTTCATCAGGCCCCGGGGAGGTGGCGATCCCCGGGGCAAGTGTGGGGGTGATTGGGGCCCCTCACACTTTTTTTCAACTGCCCCCGGGACCTGGCCCACCCGGGGGCTTTATTAACACAAAGCACGGAAGCCCGGATCTGCAGATCCTCAGCGGCTCTGCGATTTTAAAAAAATGAGCAGGCCTAGGGGGTAAGGGTGTTTCTACCCTGCCCCCTTTTCCTGTTTTGCGCATTTGCTTTTCTGTTATCTTGTGCCTCGGTTCTAGCGAGGCACAAGATGGCTGCCAACACTTCCTGGTTTGGAGTGTTGACAGCCAATTAGCATGAAGCTCGTGATTGGGAGAGTGCAGAAAGAGGCAAGAGGGATACAGATATTTGCAAAAGAGGTGCAGAAAGTAACAAGAGAGGTGGACAAAGAGGGAAGAAGGATGCAGAAATGTGCAAAAGAGGTAAAGAAAGAACCACGAACAGTGCAGAAAGAACTAACAGAGGTGGAAAAAGAGGAAAGTGGGGTGCATAAAAGGGTAGAAGCGGTGCACAAAGAGGCACGGGGGTACAGAAAGGGACAGGAGGGTGCAGAAAGAGGCAAGAGAGGTGCAGAAACAGGCAAGAGAAGTGCAGAAAGAGGGAAGCAAATTGCTGAAAGAAGCAACAGAGGTATAGAAAGAAGCAAGAGAAGTGCAGAAAGAGGCAAGTGAGGTTCACAAAGAGGCAAGAGAGGTGCAGAAAGAGGGAAGATGAGTACAGGAAGAGACAACAGGGGTACAGAAAGAAGCATAACAGGTGTGGAACGAACCATGGGAAGTGCAGAATGAAGCAACATGGGTGCAGAAAGAAGCAAGATTAGTGCAGAAAGAAGCAAGAGAGGTGCAGAAGGTGGCAAGAGAACTGCAGAATGAGGCAAGAGAGTTACAGAAAGAGGCAAGAGAGTTGCAGAAACAGGCAAAAGGGGTGCATAAAGAGGGAACAGGTAGGCAGACTGATGCAAGAGAGGTGCAGAAAGAGGAAAGGAGAGAAGAGGGCTGCAGAAAGAGGCAAGAGGAATGCAGACATTTGGAACAGATGTGTAGAAATAAGCAAGAGCAGTGCAGAAAGAACCAACAGAGGTGCAGGAAGAGGCAAGAGGGGTACAGAAAGAAGCAAGTGAAGTGCTGTACGAAGCAAAAGAGGTATAGAAAGAACCAACAAAGTTGCAAAAAGAGGCAAGAGGGGTGCAGAAAAGGGTAGGAGAGGTGCACAAGGAGTCAAGAGGGGTGCAGTTAGAGACAGGAGGGGTGCAGAAAGGAGGAAGTGAACTTCAGAAAGAAGCGACAGAGGTGCTGAAAGAGGCAAAAAAGGGTACAGAAAGAGGCAAGAGAAGTACAGAAAGAAGCAACAGAGGTACAGAAAGAGGCAAGAGTGGTACAGAAAGAGGGGAGAGGTGTAAAAAGAGGCAAGAGAGGTGCACAAGGAGGGAAGAGGGATGTAGAAACAGGCAAAGGGGGTATAGAAAGAAGCAAGTGAGGTGCAGAAAGAGGCAAGAGAGGTGCACAAAGGGGCAAGAGAGCTGCAGAAATAGGCAAAAGAGTTGCATAAAGAGGCAAGTGAGGTACAGAAACAGTCAAAAGGGGTACGGAAACAGGGAACAGGTAGACAGACTGAGGCAACAGAGGTGCAGAAAGAGGGAAGAGGGGTGCAAAAAGAGGCAAGAGGGATGCAGAAATTTGAAACAGAAAGAAGCAAGAACAGTGCAGAAAGAACCAACAGAGGTGTAAAAAGAGGCAAGAAAGGGGTACAGAAAAAGCCAAGTGAACTGCAGAACGAAGCAAAAGAGTTGCAGATAGAGGCAAGAAAACTGCAGAAAAAGGCAAAAGAGGTGCAGAATAAGGCAGGAGAGGTGCACAAAGAGGCAAGAGGGGTACAGAAAGCGGCAAAAGAAGTGCAGAAAGAAGCAACAGAGGTGCAGAAAGAGGCAAGAGAAGTGCAAAAAGAAGCAGCAGGGGTGCAGAAAGAGGCAAGCGCGGTGCAGAAAGAGGCAAGAGAAGTACAGAAAGAGGCAAGAGAAGTACAGAAAGAAGCAACAGAGTTGCAGAAACAGGCAAGAGAAGTGTAGACGCAGGTAAGAAAGGTACAGAAAGAGGGAACAGGGGTGCAGAAAGAGGCAAGAGGGATACAGACATTTGCAAGAGAGGTATAGAAAGAGCCAAGAGAGTTGCACTAAGCGGTAACAGGGGTGCAGAAAGAGGCAAGAGGGGTGCAAAAAGAAGCAAGTGAGGTGCAGGAAGAGGCAAGAGAGGTGCAGAAAGAGGCAAGAGAGGTGCAAGAACAGGCAAGAGAAGTGCAGAAAGAGGGAAGAAAATTGCTGAAAGAAGCAACAGAGGTGTAGAAAGAAGCAAGAGAAGTGAAGAAAGAGGCAAGAGAGGTTTAGAAAGAGGTAAGAGAGGTGCAGAAAGAGGGAAGACGAGTACATAAAGAGACAACAGGTGTACAGAATGAGACAAGGTAGGTGCAGAAAGAATCATGGGAAGTTCAGAATGAAGCAACAGGGGTGCAGAAAGAGGCAAGAGAAGTGCAGAAAGAAGCAAGAGAGGTGCAGGAGGTGGCAAGAGAACGGCAGAATGAGGCAAGAGAGTTGCAGAAACAGGCAAAAGGGGTGCAGAAAGAGGGAACAGGTGGGCAGACTGAGGCAAGAGAGGTGCAGGAAGAGGCAAGAGGGATGCAGAAATTTGGAACAGATGCACAGAAAGAAGCAAGAGAAGTGCAGAAAGAACCAACAGAGGTGTAGAAAGAGGCAAGAGGGGTACAGAAAGAAGGAAGTGAACTGCAGAAAGAAGCAACAGAGGTGCTGAAAGAAGCACGAAGGGTGCAGAAAGAGGCAAGAGAAGTGCAGAAAGAAGCAACAGAGCTACAGAAAGAGGCAAGAGTGGTACAGAAAGAGGGAAGAGAGGTGTAGAAAGAGGCAAGAGAGTTGCACAAAGAGGGAAGAGGGGTGTAGAAACAGGCAAAAGGGGTGTAGAAAGAAGCAAGTGAGGTGCAGAAAGAGGCAAGAGAGGTGCAGAAGGAGTCAAGAAAGCTGCAGAAATAGGCAAAAAGAGTTGAAGAAAGAGGCAAGTCAGCTGCCGAAGTGGGCAAGAGAACTGCAGAAAGAGGCAAGAGAGTTGCATAAACATGCAAAATAGTTGCAAAAAGAGGGAACAGGTGGGCAGGCTGTGGCAAGAGAGGTTCAGAAAGAGGGAAGAGGGGTGAAGAAAGAGGAAAGAGGGGTACAGAAAGAAGCAACAGAGGTGCAGAAAGAAGCAAGAGAAGTGCAGAAAGAAGCAATAGAGGTGCAGAAAGAGGCAAGAGAAGTGTAGAAAAAGGCAAGAGAGGTACAGAAAGAGGGAACAGGTGTGCAGAAATAGGCACGGGTGGCACAGGAAGAAGCACGTGAGGTGCAGAAAGAGGCAACAGAGGTGCAGAAAGATGCAAGAGAGGTGCAAAAGAGGAGGAGATGAGCAGAAAGAGGCAAAAGTAGTACAGAAAAAACAATGCTGCAGAAAGAAGCTACAGAAATGCAGAAAGAGGCAAGGGAGGCACATAAACAAGTGAGAGTGGTTGACACACCATAAGTACCAATTTAATACCCACATTTAGCAATGAGTAATATGTGACATTCTAGGTTTGCACAGGGCCTTTGACCACACTGTAACACATGTCGCTGCTGTTTTTGGTAGCATTTGAGCAGTTTGAGCTAGAAACAAAGTTTTTTTTGCTCAAATCTGCAGATTATGCAGCAGATGATGGATTATGTGGCTAGTGCGGAAAATGTATAATTGTGCGAAAGTCGGTGCCACCAACCAGACACATAATTCCAGCGGCCCTGCTCGTACCTGAGTGGTCCGAGGCCATGCCCCCTTTTTACACCACTCTGCAAATGCACCGCCTGGCGTACTGCTGCTCGGGGATGAAGTCCACTTCAGTCCTGAGGTCCTCAGGACACAAGAGGACCTCACCACTCCAATTGCAGTGCGCTAAGAGGCGTGATTGCAGAATGGTGTAAAAAGGGGGCCTGGCTGTGGACCACTCTCAGCAATCCAGCTGTGTAGGGCTTACTGGAGGTACCTAGTGGGCTAGTTGGCCCCTAAGGACCCTTAACATTCTAGCGGACTTAATCCCCCAACCCAGAATGCACCAGGAGGAGCATTTGCAGAGTGGTGTAGGGAAGGGCGGGGCCTCCATCGAGATGCCGGCTTCTCTTTTATTCATTTTTTTAGAAGGGGGCCTGACCCTTTTTTTTAAGATAAAAAAAACGAGAAAGGGGCCGCTTGGCCCCCCTCCTCAGACCTATTTCGGCTCTGTGGACCCCATCCCCTCCCCTTGTCCAAAAGCAATTCTGCTTTGCTTCGTGGAAGCAAGAGCAGGTTTCCCAGGGGACTGCCACCTTCAAGGGCCTTACATACATTGAATGCAGGGTGTGCCCGAACCCCCCCACAGTCCAAGGGACCACCATCTCCCCGAGGCAACTTCAAACAAAGGAGGCCCTCCAGGAACCAAAGTTGGCCCTGAAGACCACCATCCCCCAGAGCCAGCTCCTGCAATGTCCCTTTGTGCCCACTCCTGGGATATTGCTGTTTGCTATGGCTTGGCGGCAAGCCTTAGCAAGCAGTGCTCCTCTACTAGTAAGCGAGAGCAGAAAATGCTCTTGTTTACTAGAAGCGGAACAGAATTGCTTTTACACACAGGGAGCTGCATGTTAGCAGCTCCCTATGTGTAATAGCAATGCTGGCTTCCGCAAGTCTTAGGGAGCCAGCAGGAACCACGGGGGCATCCAGGCTCCCCCATGTTCCCCAATGTTTAAAAAATGGGTGCCCTAGGTGGGACCAGGACACCCACAATACAGGCCAGGCCCTGGGGGATGGGGTCCTGGGGCCACTCTGCCCCCCCAAACAAATGTAAAACAAATTAGAAAGTAATCCTCCAACAAGTCGCCAGAGGCCACGACCCCTTCACCATCACTCTTCAAACGTGCCTCCTGGTGCAGTGGTGGTTGGGGGATGAAGTCCCCTTAGATGCTCAGGGCCTTTGGGAACCAGGGACTCCTTCTGTTACCTCCAGTAAGTCTCAGACAGGGGGATTGCTGAGAGGACTCGCAGGCCATGCTCCCTTTTTCCACCACTCTGCAAACGCTCCTCCTATCATGCTGCTTGTTGTGGAATGAATTCCACCTTACTCCTGAGAGCCTCAGGCCTAAAGTGGATTTCTTCCCCCAACCAGTAGTGTGCCAGTAGGTGCATTTGCAGAGTGGTGGAGAAAGGGGGATGTGGCCTCCAACAACCTCTTAGCAATCCAGCTGTGTGGGGCATATTAGAGACAACAGGAGGAGTAGTTGCCCCCAAGGACCCTCAAGAGCCAAGGGGACTTCATCCCCCAACTAGTAGTGCTCCAGGAGGTGCATTTGCAGAGTAATTGAGAAAGGGGGCATGGCCACCGAAAACCTTTAAGCAATCCAGCATCTGGGACTTACTGGAAGTAAAAGGAGAGGTTTTTGGCAGTTTAAAACTGCATTTACGCTGCCATGGCAGGCCTAGGATATATTTAAATTTCTACTTTAATGGGTGATACAATAAGTGCTGCAGGCTCACTAGTAGCATTTAATTTAGAAGCCCTTGGAATATGGTAAACCACTCTATAAGGAAGTTACATGTAAATTAAATCTGCAAATCTGGTGTAAGCAAATCAGACTATGTTTACGGGAGTGAACACATGCACTTTAGCACTGATTAGCAGTGGTAAAGTGCTCAGTCATAAGTCCACCAAAAATGAATTTCAGCACAAAAATGGAGGTAAGTAGGCAAATGTTTTAGGGGAAGACCACCCAAAAGCTGACACATATAATTAGTATATCAACTAAAACAAATGCAAATAATAAAACAATAATATTTTTACCCATGATATTAGTGAAAACGATATTAAAAACCAATATTATTTAAAACTATATTGCTTACCTCTAAAATGATATTCTCACCAACCATATTTCTGCATCACGATATCTGTGTGTCGCAATATTTAATTTTCTGATATTTCTGTCCCTCGATATTTTAAAATTATATTTTGTCCAAACACCCCTCAAACTCCTCTAGTAAGCCATATGTCCACATACATGCTCTTATTTCTGTTTTCAAATTGTCCGAGCAACTGAAGCAGAAAGAAATTCATATTCCATTTTCAATATTTTTAAAGAACCATTCTGCAGATCATTGAACTGTTACTTCACATTAATCAATCTGTTCTCTTTAGCAAACCCTACATCTTCAAATTCCTATAACTGTTTATTTTTGGCAATCATACAAAATTACAGTGCTTTAATTTAATCACAAATCTTATAAAAAATAGTGCTAGAAGATTTAATAGGAGAAGGGGGATTTTTTTGGGGGGCCTTTTGGTTTCATACCACAGGAAGAGGGCTTTGATTTGGTACTTGATAAAGATCCCCTTGACATTTTATTTTGTGTACCACTTTCTAAAGACCTTTAGGCCCAGGTTTACTAAGGTTTTGCATTGGGGTTATGACAGCCCCAATGCAAAATTCATTTTGGCATTTACTAAACCACACATTGTTGATTTGTGTGTCTTTCCATGGTTTACTAAATACAAAGTGTATCTCATATGGAGCAAATACGAGAAGCATGTAAAACAAACATTGACATGAGGAGATGAAGCGCACTTCAAGCCATAAAGAGGACAAAATGACAGTGTGTCAGAACACATCCATCTTCAGAAATAGTGAAGCTTTGTAACAAAATCCCTAAGAAGTTGTGTACCGTGGAGCATAAACATCTTAGTTGAAATCCAACAATGTAGAGCTGTAGATTCACCTGCTGGCAGGTACCGAATGTAACGCTTCCGGTGCTAATAAAATGCTGGACACATCCTTAGCACCAGCGCTTGGGTGCTAAGGACATGTCCAGCATGTCCTAGTACCCCCAGGGAAGAAGCACTGGCACTCCTACTGTGGGTCCCCACCTCATACCGCTACCTGGGCTGGCAGCGGAAGCGCTTCAGCTGCCACCCCTGACCTCTCCCCTGGGTATCTTATGCACAGTGTACCAATGTCCTTAAAGCAAGGCAGGGATGTGCTGGAAGCCATTTGCTTCCTCCGCGTATATGAGAAAAGCCTTGAGCCAACCACGTACCATGTGTGGCTGAAGGCACACATTTGTCACACACAGGGATTTGGGTGACTGGTCTAGCCGTAAGGCATGCCCGGTGGGTGACTGGGTAACCGCAGGGGTCAGGCCAGACCCTGCAACCAACTCCATACCACATGCAGATGAAACCTCTGCATGGCAGGTACCTGGGTGCCCATGGTGGGGAGAGTAGAGAATTTAGCCTTTGGCCAGGCCCTGCGCACAACCCCATACCATACACGGCTGATAGCATGCAGTGGGGGGTTGGCTGCCTGCGGGAGGTTGGTTACACTACTAAGAACTTACTTTACGATTAAAAAAACCTAGAAATTAATTGAAGAAAAAAACAAAGGTTAAAGTGACGTGATAGTTGGGTGGAAGTGTCAATTACAATATAACGTCACAAATTGCATCAATCAGGACCTGTTCAATGACATCATTGATGACATCACTGATAACATCTCAAATGACATCATTGATGACACTGCTGGGCATGGTGGTGGCACAAGTTCCATTATTGATTTGTTTTGAGGTAGATACAAAGATTGAGAAAAGTTTTTTTTTCTCCAAACTTTTTTAACTTTGCATGTGTGCTATATTGTACAGCACACAAAACAAAGTGGGAAATGTTTAAAAGCATTCAAAGCATAATGTTTTCTACTGAAAGGTTAGCCTTCCAGTACAAATCCCATTCCAGACTCATGAAGATGCCTTTTGTAGGAGAGTGGGATCTGCTTCACATGGGTACCCCACATGGAAACCCCCACTTTTTGCTGGTATTTCACTGTTTTTTGACCTTAGTCTGCCTGTGGCCCTGATAATCAGGACCCCAGCCTAGCTGCTTCCTCTCTAAAATGGTTTTCATGTACAATAGGTACATCTCTAATTGGATTCTGGAGTGCCTTATAAGTCCCTAGTGTTGTAAATTGAAACCACGATGTGATTAAGCATTTACTAAAGACATGAATTCTCCTCCCTTAGACATGTCTCTTTCGTTATGTTGACTGAAGTTTGGACTCCATTTTGTATTGTCATGTCTCCACGTGCTCAACACGAGAAGAGTCCTATCTCCGTGTTAGTTGCTCTTGTAATCTGCCTAGTAACAGTCTATAAATAGTTCCTTTGTCCGCCTGGCGCATGCCCAGGCTTGACCACATCTGTTATCAGTTAGTCCTTGCTTGACCATGTTTTCGCGGGCTCAAGGAGTATGTCAGCTCCACCCACATATTGATCTTGTATTGAAAATGTCCATAAAAGGTAACATTCCTTGCCTCATGTTGTATCCTCCCACTTATGAGCCCCTCTGTTGTGTATAAAAGGGGACCGTGTACGCAAGTTCTTTGTGCTACTCTATGCAATACTGAAGGGTATTGTATGGATTGTAGGACCACCCTTAAGGGTTAATAAACTTTGTCTTTGTACTTTGCAGTTTCCGTGCCATTGCAGGAGAGCGAACCCTTGTGTCCTGCGGGCCTAGCTGAGGCCTGTATTCATCAATTGGCGCCCGTCACGTGGGGCTCATCGGCGACTCGGATGCTCGAAGGATTGGTCGCGACGAAGGTGAGGAATTTGGCCGGGGATGTGATCACTGCCAGAGGCACTTCAGTCCTGGCATCCCGAGGTTTTTCTTCCTTCCCTTCCGAGCTGACCATCTGGGTGGCGCCGGTCCTCGACTGAGACCTCTTCTGTCGGTCCTGCCGTGACAGCCGTTTGGGCGAATTTTGGAGCTTGGCAGTTGGAATCTGGACTCTTGATTGGTAAGAACCGTTGTACGGTACTTGCTCCAAGTTTTTGAAGCCTGGGTTGGCTATTTGACTTTGATTTGTGATGACCGGTCATATCTTGTATTGATTATTGTGAGAATATATGCGTTGCAACACATATAGGCAGGTAATGTGGAGATATTTCTCCGGAACTGTGTAACTTTGAACGGCACAACGTTTAAGTGCCATTTTTTTGATAATACTGCATATTCTGCATTATTTTTGAGCATGCCTGCTTTTAGCGCACTCCGTAAGTGGTGCTGCTGCTTTGGAAACCGGTTAAACCTCGAGGAATCTGCTCCAGCTCCCCCAGAGGGGACTCCTAATAGGGATATGTATGTGAAGCATGGTCTTTCTTCCATAATGTACAGCACAGTATGGAGGAAATATACCAGAAAGGATCCTGAGTTACGGTGGCCGTTGTATGGGTCGTTTGATATGCGTAAGATTGAGTATGTGGAACAGTGTATGTGTAAGCGGCGTGCTCATCAAGACATGTTTGAATGTGTGCGATTATGGGTGAAGGAAGTGCGTGAGCGAGAGAAGCGTGAGAAAGCGCTGTTTGATAAAGAGCAACGGAAGAATGATCATGTGCGAGCACAGGAAGCAAAGCGTCGGGAGGAAAGAGAACAGACGGAGAGGCAAGAGAAAGAGCGTAGGTTACAAGTCTCGGGTCAATATGCTGTTCGTCAGTCACTTTATCCTGTCCTTGATAATCATGACGATGATTTTTATTTATTAGATCGTTCTCCGCCTCCTTATGTCGGCGCGTCTGCCGCGAGGCCACAAGATTCTGGATCGGGTTCGGGTAAGGTGGACACGCGGTCCATGTTATCGGCTGACCGAATGGGTGAGCTTCGGCAAGTTTCCTATCGTGCACTCAAGGGCAAGTTATCCCTTGCTGAGTTGTTGAATTCTTGGGAGTTGTGGCAGGATAGAGAAAGGTTGTATTTTTTGGGCCACTTTTCTGAGGAAGTGATTGCTGCTTTCCGGAAATATTCCAGTGTCTTTGAACCTGACGATGTGGTATCAGATGCTAAAGCATTGCGTAATGGTGTTTTCTCTCCCTCTAAGGCGCCTGATGCGGTTCGGCGACTGTTTGCGTTGCGGGATGCGGCGAGGAACCTTAAAGAGAAAGCACGCCAACAAGCTGAGGAGGAGAAGCGGTCGGATTCGCGTACCGGAGATGGCCATTCATCCACCTCTCAGTCAGATAAGAGCGACCTAGTGCATGCTAAACCAATGCGAGAGGCGGCGCCTTTGTATGTTCCTCCTAAAGGAGCGGGGACTAGCTCGGATATTACCTCCGCCGATGCTAAGGGATATTTTGTGTATAATTGGGTTTATACTCCCTGGCACAGGGCTGACGTCATGGCGTTAAAGAATGCGTTGCCTGATCCCCGCAAGAATCCAGCGGCCTTTTACGAAGAAGTCGAGGGGGCCTTGAATTCTTGTACTATGACCTTAGCAGACATAGATTTGTTCTTTGGGCTTATTTTACCACCAGATATGTGGCGATCTGTGCGGAAGGTGGATGATGTTGCCGCTTTTAAGGCTCGGTGGTCTGAGCTTGAGGATGAGGATAGGGAGAGGAAGCCCGCGCAGAAACCACCTCAGGTTATCTTAGATCTCCCTGCTGCTATTCTGGCTAAGTTGAAGACAATCATTCCCCCTAAAAAGATTGACTGGAATATGCTAGCCTCGTGCAAGCAGAAAGTCGATGAATCAGTTGCAGATTTCTTTACGCGCTTTGAGGAGACGTTTCATGATTTTAGCGGTCAGTCACTTACGGATGATACGGGTCGACACCTCTTTGCTGATAAATATGTGGCGAATTTATTACCGGCGATCGCAGCCCGCCTAAAAGCGAGTGAAATTTCTTGGTCCACTGCGACCCCGACAGCCCTCCTGACTATAGCTCAGTACTATGAGCGCCAGGAGCAAGAAGCGAAGGGGCAGGAGGAGAAGAAATCGAAGGATTTAAAAACGAAGGTGATGTTAGCACAAGTATATGGTCCGCCCCGACGGGGTGTAAATAGAGGTAGGGGAGGATTTTATGGTCCTCCCTCGGGCCGATCTGATTTGAACAGGAATCAATGTGCGTATTGTAAGCAGTCGGGACACTGGGCCAGAGATTGCCCGGCGTTGCATGCTTCGCGTCAGGGACACAATCAGGGTGGCCCGAGAGGTAGAGGGGGTTTCTCGAATTTTAGAGGGAATTCTAACGATCACGCTCGTTTCGACCCTGCCGGGCAGCAACGAGATAGGCCTAATGTTTTCGATCGACAAAACCAGTATCAAGTGTCGGGGATTGACCGTTCTGGGTATCATGATTCTCAGCATGCATAGGAATGCGTTGGATGGGGGTTGGAATCAGTTGAGGTGCCGGTTGATCAGAAGGGTCCTTACGTATCAGCTGAGGTTTTGGGTTCTACTGATCAGTTCCTAGTGGATACAGGAGCGACTCGTAGTGCGCTGTCTAAACAATTGGTTCCGAGGGCTCCCCCATCTGGCTTAATGGTTACATCGGTAGGGTTTGATGCTACACTCTCCCGAAGCCCTCTTTCACGGCCCCTCACATTTCAGGTTGATTCTTTTTCTGCACCCTGTCCGTTTCTGCTTGCCCCGAACACGCCGGACAATATTATGGGCCTTGATATGTTGAAGCACTTCAGAGCTACGATCCGCTGCTCCCCTGCTGGAGTGCGGGTGATATTAAATGACAATTACCCCCTGTCTGAACGGATGTGTGTGGTTGCAGAAGATGCTGTGTTAGCTACCCTCCCTTGTGCTTTGTGGGCCACCTCGGATACTGATGTGGGACAGATGGTGATTCCGCCTGTTCACATTAGTGTCCAGGAGGGGGCGGTGTTACCACGCCTTCCACAGTATCGTATTTCGCAGGAGGGGGAAGAGGCTCTTATACAGATAGTGCAGGATTTGATTAAGGTGGGAGTAGTGGAAGAAGTCCCCTATAACGTCTGTAATAGCCCGATTTTACCCATTTTGAAAAAGGATACGGATGCCAAAGTCTATCGGTTTATAATTGACTTGAGAGAAGTGAACAAGATCGTGATACCTCAGTACCCAGTGGTTTCTGATATCACGACGTTGCTTACTTTGGTCCCGCCTACGGCGACCACGTTTTCAGTTATTGATTTGAAAAATGCCTTCTTTTCAATTCCTATTCATCCCGATAGTCGATACCTCTTTGGTTTCACTCTAAATAATAGGTCTTACCGATTTTGTAGAATCCCTCAGGGTTACACGGAAAGCCCTAGCATTTACAGTCAAGCTTTGAAAAGACAATTGGACTCCTTTGTTCTGCCCGAGGGTGTCGCCCTCATTCAATATGTCGATGACATCTTGCTGGCGGCCGACACTCCGGAGTTGTGTGAAACGAGTACGTTGTCTTTGCTTTCCTTTTTGGCATCCCATAATCACAAAGTATCTCGGAAAAAGTTACCGTTTTGTAGACCAAAGGTGACTTATCTGGGTCACCTTTTGTCTAAGGAGGGGCGTGCACTCACACCAGATCGTGTCCAAGTAATTCTGGACACGCCGACGCCGTCCACGCAGAAGGACGTGCGTGCATTCTTGGGTCTTGTTTCGTTTTGTAGGCAATGGATACTAGGGTTTTCACACATAGCTAAGCCATTGTTAGCCCTTTTGACAAAAGACACACCTATTCCGCTTCCTTGGACGAATGAGTGTGACACTGCCTTTCAGAAATTGCGACAGGCTCTCTGTTCAGCGTCAGTGTTAGGGACTCCTGATTATACCAAACCCTTTTCGCTGTATGTGCATGAGAAAGATGGATGTGCATTATCAGTTTTAGTGCAGATGCACGGCGACAAGCAGCGCCCTTGTGCATATTTTTCGGCTGTACTTGATCCTGTTGCCCGAGCATTGCCTGGTTGTTTTCGCTCGGTTGCTGCGACAGCTGTGTCAATACGCCAAAGCGAGGGAATTGTGTTATCTCATAAGCTGTTGGTATTAGTCCCCCATGCTGTTGATGCCCTGCTTAATCAGACAAAGACGCAACATTTGACCAGTGCCCTTTTAACGGGATATGAGCTGACGCTTTTGGCTCCTCATATTACGTTAAAGAGGTGCGTGACGTTAAATCCGGCCACATTGTTGCCATACCCCGAGACTCAGTCTGAAGCACGGAAAGCACATGATTGTATTCTTGTGACTGAGGAACAAACAAAGGGTCGTATTGATCTCCAGGATACGCCCTTTCCAGATGTAGATGGAGAACTGTGGGTGGACGGGTCATGCCTGAAGCTACCAGATGGTACGACTTCAGCAGCGTATGCAATTACCACATTGCAAACAATAGTGGAGACAGCACGCATACCACAGAAATCAGCTCAAGCAGCGGAACTGATAGAATTAACACGAGCATGTGAGCTCAGTACAGGATTGTGTGTGAATGTTTATACAGATAGCCGGTATGCCTTCGGAGTAGCGCACGATTTCGGCCTGCTCTGGAAGGAGAGAGGGTTTTTAACGTCACATGGAGTACAAATAATGCATGGGGAGTTAGTTCATAATCTTTTAACTGCATTGACATATCCGAAGAAAATTGCCATCGTTAAATGTAGCACCCATAGGAAAGTAGTCGATAAAGTTGGAGAAGGGAATGCGTTAGCAGACCGGGTGGCACGGGAGACTGCGATGCAGCCTGGTGCTACTGCCATGTATGTAGTGAAGTCGCAAGTAGAAAGATGGCATGATGCGAAGGAAGAAGTGCGAGAAATACAGAGGACCGTTTCTGATAAAGAGCGGGAGCAATGGTCCAGTGAGGGAGAATTGGATGATGAGGGTTGCTGGAGAAATAAGCAGATGGATAGATGGAAACTACCCACGGCTTTTGTACAACCTATGGTTCAGATGGCACATGGGCTAGCACATGTTGGAGCTTCCGCAATTGTAAAATTGCTTACCCAAGTCTGGGAGCATCCAGAGATTGCTAGCACGGCAAAGAGGGTGGTGCAGACCTGTATGATCTGCCTGAGGTACAACCCAGGAAAGGGTACTCGAACTCCAGCAGGAGGATTTGTAACACCTACTGCACCCTTTGAGGTTCTGCAGATGGATTACATCCAGCTTGAGCGCTGTAACAATTTGAAGTATGTTCTAGTAGTGGTTTGTGCCTTTAGCAAATGGGTTGAGGCATACCCTACGAAAGACAATACTGCAATGACTACCGCCAAGATGCTGTTGAAGGAGTTCTTCCCTCGATATGGCGTTTGTAGACTTCTGTGGAGTGATAACGGACCCCACTTTATAGCGGATGTTATAAAGTATGTTTTGAAGGGTCTGGGCATCACCCAGAAGTTCCACGCAGTATTTCACCCTCAATCTGCAGGACTAGTCGAGAAGTATAATGGTACACTGAAGCTCAAGATCGCTAAAATCCAAGCTTCGACGTCTTTGACTTGGCCAGATGCTTTACCGCTGGCGTTATTGTCAATTAGGTCGGTACCGCACTCTCGAACCGGTCTTACACCGTACGAGATTGTCTTTGGACGTCCAATGAATATTTGGGGTCCACCAAAACCTAAGACTGTGTATGATGTACCTTGTGTAATGATGAATGATTATCTGGCACAGTTAACGGATAACTTGGTTTCTATTCATCTACAGGTCCGGGAGGCGCTCCCTGATCGGTCCACCGGTGAAGGACATAGTCTCCGGCCTGGTGACTATGTCATGATAAAAATCTTTGACAGGACGAACAGCCTGGAGCCGAGATGGGTTGGTCCTGAGCAAGTCCTGCTTGCAACGAGGACGGCTGTGCGAGTTTCCAAGAGAAAGAATTGGATCCATTCCCTGCACTGCCGCAAAGTACCGCCCGGATTGGTGGAGCCTGCTGTATTGACCGATCAACGAGAGATTCTGACCACAGAGAAGGGCCGTGCTGTGGAATCGAACGACGCTGAGGAGCTCTTTCCGGACCACGCGACTCCTGGAGGAAAGCGATATCATCTGAGGCCAAGAAAGTGAATCCTTCAGTATCGGGACATGTTGTCAGAACGGCCCTTGGGTTAGTGAAACGGAGAGCCAATGAGGCAAGGGGGGGGATCAGCCCTGCATTAGTGTAGTGACACCCGTCTTGGCCCGTTGGTGAAGAAATCGACCGCTGCCTAAGGGGAAGAGTTCTGACAAACCTTTTAGTTTCAGGAAGATATTGATTCCTTATCTTGACATGGAGAAAAAGAAGATCCTTTGTGCAACAGGTTTTATGCTCACAGTAGCTATTGTTGGGATAACCACATGGTTTGTGGAGGATGTGACTCCTGCTCGAGAGTTACTTGTGTTGACCACTCCAGTGCCTGAGGAGCACTACTTCTATACCCTTCCGTATCAAGAATTGAAGCATCGTCAGTCTTATTTGAATACCACTTTCATCCAGATGTTCCATCATACCCACGTTGCCACGAATGCTACGAACTGTTTAATATGTGGTATGATGCCAGCTCATCAGAAGAAAGGAGGAACGCCATTCATACCTCTTCCTTTCTCTCATAATGGCTCTTGTAGAGCATGGTATACTTTGCTTTTTGCCACCCGGAAACCCACAGTGGGACGATTACTCTTCAGACTCAATAAAGAATGTCATCAGGATAAAGATGGATATCCGCAAGCGAATGGGACAATTTGGGAATGGGAAGAGTATCGACCAGACAATGAATCGATTCCTTATATTTTCACGAACACTAGAGACACTGTGGGAAAAGACAAATTTGTGATTCAAGTGGCACAAGCTCAAGCGGACCTGTGTGTCCAGAGTGTGGGTTATATTCCTGTTGGCGTTAGTGATTGTATTACCATATTAAACATCGACGGGTTGAATAACAGTACCTTCTTAGCATCCCATAATACATACTTCGTATGCGGAAATAAAGGTTATTACCGTTTGCCAGCCGGTTGGTCCGGAGTATGTTATGTAGCATTTCTATTGCCTCCTGTATTTTTGGCACCTGCATCCTATCATAAGGATTTGAAGTTGTTAAATAATGTGACTGTAAATAGGTATAAACGTACTCTATCAATTGATGATGTGGATCAGACTGACACCAGTCTGCAGCAGTACATTGATTTTAATTTAGGATTGTTTTTCTTCGTTGGAGCTGCCCTAAATAGTAGGAAAGTTCGAAGATTGACAAGAGTGGTAGAGGCTGTGACAAACCAAACCGCTGCTGCTCTTGGGAATCTTACGGAAGAATTGCAGATTACCAGAATTGTTGCATTGCAGAATCGTATGGTGTTAGATGTTATGTTAGCTGATCGAGGTGGAGCTTGTAAAATTATCGGGAGTAGTTGCTGTGTGTTTATCCCTGACCACACACCGTCAGTCTATAATGCAATCAACAGGTTGCATAAAATTGCAGCTGAAATCCATACAGAAAACGGCACTTGGTCCTTTTCTGGATGGTTTTGGGCATTGATCACTGCTTGGGGTTGGAAGGTTTTAACTGGTCTCTGTATAATTATAGCAGTTCTGTTTTCTTGCTGCATCTGTGTCCAATGTGGTCCTTTGCTCTGTTCCTTATGTGTATCCTTCTGTATTCCCGATAAGAAAGCTATTGCCAATGTCACTTATCAGAAACGTTTAGCTAAGGAAGTAGAAGGAATGATGACAATTGACATATACGATGATTATCCTAACAAACCGGATGTCTTCAGTAAATGCTGAAAGGGTCGTCTGTTGTAAATTGAAACCACGATGTGATTAAGCATTTACTAAAGACATGAATTCTCCTCCCTTAGACATGTCTCTTTCGTTATGTTGACTGAAGTTTGGACTCCATTTTGTATTGTCATGTCTCCACGTGCTCAACACGAGAAGAGTCCTATCTCCGTGTTAGTTGCTCTTGTAATCTGCCTAGTAACAGTCTATAAATAGTTCCTTTGTCCGCCTGGCGCATGCCCAGGCTTGACCACATCTGTTATCAGTTAGTCCTTGCTTGACCATGTTTTCGCGGGCTCAAGGAGTATGTCAGCTCCACCCACATATTGATCTTGTATCGAAAATGTCCATAAAAGGTAACATTCCTTGCCTCATGTTGTATCCTCCCACTTATGAGCCCCTCTGTTGTGTATAAAAGGGGACCGTGTACGCAAGTTCTTTGTGCTACTCTATGCAATACTGAAGGGCATTGTATGGATTGTAGGACCACCCTTAAGGGTTAATAAACTTTGTCTTTGTACTTTGCAGTTTCCGTGCCAACTTCCTTATAGATTCCATTGCAGGAGAGCGAACCCTTGTGTCCTGCGGGCCTAGCTGAGGCCTGTATTCATCACTAGTATATGGTATACTATGTACCCAGGCCATAGGTACCTCAGAGGCCTACCAGGGGCTGCAGCATGTATTATGCCACCCCTGGGAAGCACTCCAAAATGACACCACAGGTCTGCTACTGCAGCCTGGGTAAGGTGGTGCATGCACCCCTTACTGTGGTATAGGCTACCTATATCACTACCATTGCACACACATATAAAACCTAAAAGTCACTCCTATGGCAGACCTTAACAATCCTGAAGGCAGAGTGCTTGGTTTTTATGTGAGAGGGTGCTCCTGCATGAGCAGGGCCATTCTGCAGAGACGAAGTACCTCCTCTGATGCTGTTTGTGGTGCAGCCTGACCATATTCTCTTAAGTGCATTATAACCTTGCGGTAAATGCTAACTTTGGACTGGCTGCACGGAAACATGTCATGTTTGGTGTCACACACTTTGGAATACTACCCTCCCGCAAGTTCTGGTGGCAGGGGTAGCATTCTACCCTTCTAGAGGAAGAGACATGTATCCACTGGTCTAACCGGTAAAGACTTTCTAGAGCCCTAGCATCACAAAATGGATGCCACTGCCTCAGACACGGGTCTGGCCTCCTGCTGCTCACTGAAACT
Organism: Triturus cristatus; assembly: GCF_964204655.1. Lineage (NCBI taxonomy): Eukaryota > Metazoa > Chordata > Amphibia > Caudata > Salamandridae > Triturus > Triturus cristatus. The sequence continues at coordinate 1,445,310,858 of NC_140591.1, forward strand.
CCAGCAGGAGAGGCCTGGACAAAACTCTGCAACATATATCCTGGACCTTCAACTTTCTTTTTCAACTAGAAGACGGAAGAAATCTCCCTTGGGGTAAAGGAGTGACTCCCCTGCTTGGCAGGCACCAAAGAAGCAACTGTCTGGTCTGCAACTCTGAAGCTCCCGCCGGATGCTGAAGTCTTTGCATCACCAGAGGTGGATTTCCAGACTTCCCCGAGGCTACCCTGAGTCCACAGCAAAGCTGAGGCCCATGGCTATCGTGGGTGACGTGGAACCGTAACCCCTGGACACTGTGAACTTTTGCCGTTACGTCATCTTCCTGGCCTTCCTCGAAGTTGTGCTTAAGGCTCCAAGTAGCCCCAGCCTTGGGCACCTACTGCACCGAAGATCTCTGGCCTTCACTCCACGAGTGACCCATGGGCTAGTTTCCAGTGCGATTGCTCGAGGCTCCCCCAGACCTTGCTGGTCTGCACCGACGTCTTTCTTCTATTTCCACTTGACTTGCCATTGCCAAGGCTTGTTGGGCCCATTCTGGTCACTGACACCGCAGCACAGACTTCGTGGGACAGCTCGAATCCAGCTCCTGGTTGTCGTCAATGCCTCCTGGACCTCGTGGCTGAAGAGTCAAGACACACATCAACTCACCTGAAGCACCGACATCTGTGGGCATTGGACTATCGTGTCCCTGGTCACTGGTAAGTGACCCAGACTCTGTCCCCTCTGCTTTCAGGTTCCTTCCATCCTCGATCCAGGCTTGGATCTCTTCGGACACTTCTCCTCTTCACGGCAGCATCACTTCTTTGCCAGCTTCCATGGGAAACAGCGCCACGACCCGACACCAAAAGACACCTATGCACCCGGCTTCCCTGGGTGAGGTAACTCGAGTACTCTGGTGCTCCCGTGGGTGTTGGCCCTAGACACCTCTAAGTCCAAAAGGGTTTGCTTGTAGTCATCCTCTAAGTGTCCTTAACTTGTAATTTTCCAACCGCGACTTAAGGCATAGAAGTCAACGGCGATTCGCGCCTGTGTTCTAACACTGCACGTGTCCCCCGTGGGTCCCCTACGTCACTACCTTGGGTGGTTCCTTGGGGCCCAAATGCTTCTAAAGGCTCTAGGCCTTGTGTCTAGTTCAGTCGTGGTTCTTATACTACTTTATTGGTATATGGTTTGGTACCCCCCTAGGGCCCAAACGTGTATTTTCGCTTTTACTGTTGAATACTGACTTATTTTGAGTAATTTTTTAAAGTGCAATAGTACTGCTAAAATGGGACTGGAGAAGTGCAGTGCTAGTATGTCATGGCTTAGGTTATATCTTCAAATAGGGACTGAGTTGATGGCCCTCTTTCTATTCATTGATTCAAAGACAAGGTGGGCCATTTCAGCACTTCCCTTTTTCCTGCAAATTTTTCAGCTGTGCAGCTTCAAGGTGCTTATCGCCATGGTATTTGGGAGCTGATGAACTGATCAGACAGTGGCTCCTGGTCTGAACAAAGCAGCCCGTATTGGGCTTTGTTTTTGCTGAATGCATGGCCTACTTTAACTCAGTCCGACACGCGCACCTTTCTCATCTGTCATGCCACTGCAGTCCTGTGACCTACCTTAGGTGGGCAGGGATCCTTTGGTTTTGAAGGTGGGCATCCACCAAAGTGAAGTCTGCATACCTGGCACATATCTGTTCCACCTGGCTGAGCGGGCTTCTGGATTTTAGCCTGGTCAATGTGACACCCACCAAGGCAATGTTGTATCTGCTGCTTGAATAATGTCAGAGATGTCCACTGTACCATTGATACATGCAGCTTACTGTGAGGCCTCAAAGGCATTCAGTAGGCAAAAGAAGGGGTTCTACAGTCTCACTTTCCTAGTTTTATAACCATGTGCATCACTCAAATCTGCATGCTGCCAATTTTAATAAGCACACACAGAAGTAGACAACCCAGGCACTTACATAGCTTTCACACAACATGTATATTCAGCCTCATACACATCCCATTAAATACCCCATACCCTCAAACTACAGGATATACATTTCAACTCATACTCATTAATGCTAGGTCTGGGCGAAGCACTACGCTACGCTCGCGTAGTTTGCGAAGTTCGCGCTACTTCGCACTACGCGAACTGCACATAGCACAGTGCGAACACGCGTAGCATAGTGTTGCGTAGTGCTGCGGTCATTTTTTGCTTGCTCGCGGTCCTCAACGTCAAGTTGGCGACCGCGAGCAAGCAAAATGACATCCTGGCGAGACTTTTTCCTTGTTCGCGTTCGCGAGCATGGAAAATAAACCTCCCGGCGAGATTCCCAACGCGAGAAGGTCAGGTTTCTCATTGCGAGGGGTCGCGTATGCTCGTGACCGCTCGCGATGAGAAACTACCAGTTCGCGTTGAGAAAGCTGCAGCTCGAGTAAAAATCTACTCGAGCAGCAGAAAACTACAGCTCGCACTGTGCAAGATGCCATTTTCAATGATTGCACAGTGCCGGTTGCTTGTCCGCACTGTGCAATCATTGAAAACAACATCTTGCACAGTGCGAACATGTTACTTCGCAGTTCGCGAAGTGCTACGCGTAGCTCGCGTAGTGCGAACTTCACTTTGCGTAGTTCGCGAAGTGCTACTTCGCGAACTACGCCCACCCTTAATTAATGCTTGCTCTGCAGTACTCCACAAAATAGGCATCACAGACCTCATGACTTATTACCAGCTTGATGCTATCTTCACAAAAGAAATATGGTGTATCCCCACATCTCTTTCATTCCATAAGTAACAAAATCCATCATGAGGACTGTGCACATAAGAAGAGATTAAGTCTCACTCTCATCTAGAAGTTCTCCTGGTCCTGTACACAAGACAAGCAAGTAGCACTCAGCTTCATGTGCCTGCTGACATGCTATCTCTCTCTCTCTCTCTGCAACTCTTACTGCCATCACACATATCACCTACAGGTCTCATGGGCAGAACAAGGATTTCATAGATGAATTCTATGATCTCCACACTACCTCGTTCATCCGACATACCCACACCATCCTCTTGGGTGACTTTAACTTCCCAGACAATGAAAAAAACAAGAGGCACCCTCTTCAAACTCATCAATACACTCAAAATGGTAAAGCGTGTCACACAACTAACACTCTCCAAAGGTCATAGCGTCCATCTTGTCTTTTCAACATCACTAACAATCCAATGCAAACCACCCATACTCTTTGACTGGACTGACCACTCTTCCAACATTTTCTCCCTGATCAGCATAATACAACCAAACCAAGGACAACACAAAAAAGAAGGCCAAACTTTCAGATCCTTCAAAGACTTCTCCAGACACAACTTTATGTGTGAACTCATCTCTCATCCCATCAATTTCATATCCTATGCCAACACCCTTCTAAACAACTTCAACCATTTTTCGGAAAAAAATGTTAATGTCCGTACCCCAATTACAACATGCAAGAGCAAGCCAAACTCTTCAACACCCTAGCATTTTAAAGACCTTGCTGGCAATAACCAATCCATTTGCAGGCAGGAAAGAAAATGGTAGTAAAACAGAACTCCAGAGGCCCTCGTGATATTGAAGGCCTTTCAGCCAACATGGAGGCAGCTCACCACATCAGCCAAAGTAAAGTCCTACACCATCACCATCAATTGAGCTACACACAGAAGCAGGACGTTATTCAAGACAATCAAGCATTGCATGAACTTCCAGCCAGACCCACCTATTAGTTACTCACTTGAATGAAAAAAGTGCAATGTCATAAACCTCTTCTTTAGTAAAGATTCAACATCAAATCGATGATACTAGGCCTGCTTAATCCCTCTAACTCACCCAATCCCATGTAATCATGCAATGGTCAGGCTTTAAAGCCCTTTCTCTCCAGTATCTGGCTGACATATTTAAGACCCTTCTTGTGAAGATGATGCCTTACCACAGTCTTTCATCGTCGAAGCTCTCTTTGGGTATGCTATCTTACTCCTACTTACCATTGTTAATGGTTACTCAAGGCATATCAGAAGCTCTCAAGACTGGCCAGATCCTTCCACACCTAAAGATACCTACACTAAAATCTAATGAACTTGTCAGCTACTGGTCTATCGCTCACCTACCATTCATTGGCAAGATCATTGAAAAAGAGTCCAAGATCACATCAATGCTAAGCATCTGCTGCATGAATGCCAGTCTGGTTTCACATCACGCTACAACATGGAGAGCGCCACTTTACATCATAGATGATGCCCTCTTGACCACAGATAAAGGTGACCCCTCCTTCCTGGAATGCGGGACTTCTCACCTGCTATCGACAACTCCACCCTCATATGCACCCCCAATTTGTCAATAGGATTTACCAGCAATGTCCTTCACTGGTTCTCCTCCTGCCTTTCCAATCAACAACTATATGTTCAAATGAGCAGCTCAAGGTCACATGTGGAGTTCTCCAGGGTTCCATGCTGTCTCCATCATCTTCAACCTTTACACTTTACTAGAAACCACTTAGTGCTCTACTCATAGATAAGAGCATCAAGATTCACTAATATGCAGAGGATACACAACTCTACCTGAAAGTCTCCTCTACTCCAGATATCCAATGCCTCAAACACTTCTTGAAATTAACCACACATGGATGATCAGCGCCTACCTGAAGTTCGGCCCAACCAGGACAGAATTCCTATTATTTGCCAAGAACACAAACAAGATACAGTAAAAACCTACCTCAAAGACATGAGTCTTGACAGTTGTGAATACGAACTCTCACTGAATGCCACATTACTTGCATTTACCCTGAAAACCAACCTCTACTTCAAGGGAAGCATTGCAGAAAAAAAGTAACAAAGACAGTTTGGTATGAGCTTTCTCTTCTAAATGAAGGCAAATTGTTTCTTTCAGAAAGAAACTTTTGAACTGCTGGTAAAGCCCTTGTACTCATACTTCATGTCATCCCAGACACTACCCTTGTTCCACTAATGGGCATCCTAATGACATAGCACATTTCATCCAGGGCCTGAAGAAATATGGCATCACCTCCATACTTGCAAGCCCATATCATCTTCAAAACTAGCTGCAACACAAGCTGGCTATCTCTCACGTTTTTCCGCACACCTGCAGCAAGGATACTATCAGGCTGCAGACTAAGAAATGTAAAAAATAAAAAATGCCTTTTCTATGTATGCACCCACAATTTGGAACAAAATCACTGCATCTATTAGGACCACCCCAACACTGGGGTTGGCTATTAGCAATTGAGAGAGACCTGGGCTGCCCTGAGAGCATCAGTGGTGTTGGGTAGGGTCTGATAAAACTCACCTCAGCCAAAGCGCGACAACTGCAATGCAGGACGTCCTTACCACACTTCCCGAGGTAGTGATGCTATCCACTGGCCTACTTCAGGTTCTGCAGGCAGGCATTCTATGTAGCAGTTAATTACATAGCATTGGAGAACTCATAAAATTCTGTAATTTGTTATACAAACATCTCGAAGAGGCATGCCATATATATGCGCTTATGTTCTTTTTATTTTCACCACTTCGACTCCTGTTGATAGTCTTGGCAAGTACATCTGGCAGCCAAACCCTGTTTTGTTTATCCAGACTTTTTCAAGGCTGCAATACACATAAAAATGTACATTGTATCAAATACAAATCATCCTTTAAAACCCTTCACATATAAATTACACCATTCCTATGGCCAGGAAAAAGCAGGTAAAATAATGGAAAGTCCACTGATCCAAAAACTAGCAATCACACCTGTGACATTTATCCAAAAGTACAAAAAGAAAAGCCATAACGAAGAAATAAATAACAAAAAGACAGTGCGCTGAACATGCGACTCCAACATGAGTCTATGTAAAATAATTTTGAGAGGCAGAGGACTGGAAGGCACCATTGCATTTCATAAAAACTCTTGCATTTGCACCAGGAAGGGCAGAAGGACCATGGAACAAGAGCCCTTTGGGTAGGGCAAAGATTTTATCAAACTCACCCTTTTTTCTTGTAAGCAAATGTCAAGTTTTTAAAAGCAGCACATACGCCAGGCAACAAAGTGGATTTATGTGATCCCAGATGTGAGAACTTGATTATTAGTTGAAGTGGATGGTAGTCCTCTCAGGTAATAATGGCACTATCCCTTACTTAGACCAGTTAGGTCTTAATCAGTTAAACCTGAGCTCAACTCTTGGTAGCTGTAGTACATAGCAGACATGTTTATTTTAGGAGAAATCTGTAAAACATTTATCAGTGCCAAAACAGTTAAAAAATAGAAAACAGCACAATAAAATCAAATTTTTTAAAATAGAGAACCTTTTAATGAACAAATAGTCACCAAAACGACAAAAATCTAATGGCAAATTTAATTGTATGAAGAATTTATGGAACTCGTCTACTGGTATAAGGTATCTCAATATCTTGTATAAGAGGTGCTGCCTTTGCTGTTATACGTTTACTCTCTGAAATAAAAAGAGCTGTAAAAAAAAAAAAGCTCCAACTGCAACTGCAGGTATCTAGTTACGCTAGAACAGGTCACAGTCAAAAGATAATGGCAGCTACAGGGACCAGGTTCATCTCGGTCAAATGTTTACCTTCTCTCTTAGATGTGTTCCTGGAGAAAAGTCCTTGTCGGCAAGATTGGCGGCAGGTGAGGTCGAAGCTGGTTCGAAAGAGGGGCTTGTTGACAGCGGCTGAATGAAGCGCAGGATCTCGGTGGGAGCTTCTGCTCTGGTGGGTAGTTTAAGACTCTCTAAGTTGACGGCAGTAACACTCCAAGCAGGCAATGGTACAGGAAGGCCTCATGGTCGAGGTGCTGCTCAGTATTGGTCAAGGCAAAATCATCTATGTTTGGACTTAGAAACCTTTCTGGAAGTCAGGATCCTTTCAGTGGTGTAAAGTAGCAAGTTTAGTCTGACTGGCAGTTCAACGTCGTTGGCTGTGACTCGGTGACTGTTCAGTGGTAGCCTCTGGTGCTTTTTGCAAAATGTTCAGTATAAGGTTCTAACAGCCAGATGTAGGACGCCAAATGGCGACTGCAAACGCCGAAATTCACAGAATTTCAGCCTTTGCGATCGCAGTTTGTCTTTGAGCAATGTAGGTAAGATTAAACCTACACGCAAAATAAGGAATCACAAAAATTGCGATTCCTTATTTTGCTATTGCATTTAAGGAATTGCCAAATTGCGATTCCCTAAATGCAATGTAAGTAGCACAAAAGAAAGTGCACTTTGGCCTTAAGGAACTTCAAGTTGGTGGTAATTAGCGATTTCCTTTAAAAAAGCATTTTTTTGCTTTTTTAAAAGTGCCATGTGCCACACATTCATGCCCTTAGGGCATGTATGTGCGCCACATGTGCACACATGCACATTTCAGCGGTCCAACAGGGTGTCCTTTTGGAACCCTTGCACCCTTGAAATTGCGCCCGGAATTTGCGAGTGCATCTTGGTTACTCGCAAATTGTGGGCGCAAATCCTATTCATTCCTATGGGCCTATTGGCCCATAGGAATGAATAGGATGGTATTCCTTGATTGCGAATCTCAATTTGTGATTCGCAATTAAGGAATATTAAGAAATCGCAAATATTTTCGCGATTCCTACCTACATTCAATTTAGCGAGTCCTTAATAGCGATTCGGGAAAAATCGCTATTAAGGACTCGCTAAATTGAATTTACCTACATCTGGCCCTAAGTTTCCAGTCTTGCAGTTTTGTAGGGGAAAAGAGTACACTATGATACCAGCCAGGAGCCGGGTCCTTTAGGTCACACTTTGGGGGATGGGACTCAATCTCCCAGAAGCTACCAGGGTCCATGGCAAATCCAGTTAGAAACCATTTTGCTGGGCTCAGCAGAGATTTGAGTTTCTTGCAGCTTTTATGTTCCTGCTAGTTTACAGGAGGCTAGCCAATAGCCCTTGGAGTCCACTCTTCTCACCACGGTACAAGTGGGGAGTAGGTCCAGACCTTGGGATTTCTCTCTCAGGTTCAACAATGAGTGAAGCTCTTCTTCTGTCTTCCTCAGGTCCAGAGGTTTTCTGAAGAGGGTACTGGAGGTGTAACATGTATGTCCAGTGCCAGCCTGTGGGTGGGGGCAACTGCTGGCCAATTCCAAACCAATGGACTAAATGTTCTCAGGGGTACTCCTACCCACGTTTGCAGTATTTCCTGTTTGTTTTACTATAGACTAGCCCACAGTTATCCTCTCTACCCAAAACCAATATGGCAGAACTTTTCTTTCACTGTGCAGAGCTCCCTAGGCCCATCCAGAGATGTGGATAGTATAATATGGAAGCTGTCCATTGTGGTCATCCTAACCTGGATCTGGGGGCAGTCCATATCCCACTGGGATTGGTGCCTAGTTGACTTTCAGGACAAGGACAGGGCAGACCTAGGTGTGAGTTACATCTGCTTGTGATAGGGTGGCCACCTTATGCAGTTTACTTAAGTTGCCAAGCACATCCCATATGGCCATCCTGCCCCAGAGGAAACATTTCTCCCACACCCAAACCTTTTGTCCACTGTCTGTGAGCAAAACACAACTCACCACATTAGAGCCATCAACAGTCAGAAGCACTCAACACTGGCAGAAAGGCACATTTGCTTGAGGCAGGAAAATGCAATGCTTCTAAAAGTGGCATTTCCAAAATAGTAATTTAAAATCCTACTTCACCATTAGGTTGGATTTCAAATTACTACTGATATATATAATATATAAATTTGGAGATACTTAAGAGTAGAGGTATGACAGTTAGTAAATCAAAATGTAAGTACCTACAAACAAAGGTTGAGCATTAAAGACATACAGTGTCTTCTGGTGAAGTTACACCTAAAAACGACCTGGTTAAGGTTATTAGAGAAGCATCTGTTCCTATAAACAAAGATATCTTGAGGTCATTTTTAGGTATGAGGGAATACTATGCCCAATTTATTCAGATGTGTGCCAACCTGTATGAACCATTGAGATTACTAAATAATTTGTGAAATTTGAGTGGGGTATCGATCAAGGAAATGCTTTCCAGGAAGTCAAGGATGCGATTTTAAGAGCACCAGCACTCAAACCTTATGATCCCAATGGCAGGAACGTTATTACTGTAGATTCCAGTGCCATAGGTTTGGGAGCTGTAGTTGGTAAGGAGTGTACCATAACATTTTTTTATTTGGCTTCAAAGCTGCAGAAATTGTAGAACTATTGAATGAGAGGTTTTGGTTTATGTGCGGGCAGTGGAAAAGAGCTATTTCTGGGAATTTTCTTTTGAAATTGTGGCTGATCATAAGCCTTTGTTATTTATGACTGATGGTTGCAGTTGAAAAACTGCAAAGGCATCCTCCCGGTTACTTAGAAGACTGCAAGAGTATAATTGTGTAGTAAGACACATTGGAGGTAGCTTGAATAAAAGAGTAGACTGCATATCTAGATTGCCAATTGAGGAACCTGAGGAGAGCACAGATGTTTTTGATCAAGAATGTGTGCAAGCTTTTGTCAGTGAAGTTGGTTATTGTGAAAGGTCTGTTTCTGAAAGTGAATAGATGGATGCATGTGAAAAGGGCAATGTTTTGAGTCAAGTTAAGTATTGTGTAGTTACTGATTGGCCACATTTGGATAAATATTAGAGGAAATATTTTCAGGTTGCAGTTGAGTTGACCAATGAGGGAGAATTACTCATGAAGGATGACGTGTTTGTACCACCGGTATTTAAAAAAAATATATATCAGTGAAGTTGGTTCATGAAGGGCATCCTGGATCGACTGCTGCTTAGAGGCTACTGAGGAAACATTACTGGTGGCCAGGTATGAATTCAGATGTTGTTGTATTAGTTGATAAGTGTGTTAGAGCAGAAAAACGTAGGAAAGCCTCTTTTAGACCTGTCATCCTTAGGGTGATCTTCCCCCAACCTTGCTCCTGCTTACCTCTACTTTTTGCTGGATCTTATTGTTGACCCTAGGACTCTGAGCATTTTCCCACTGCTAACCAGTGCTGAAGTGCATGTGCTTCTCCCCTATCATGGTTTAACCTCTTCAGTGCCCATGACGAGATAGTCTCGTCATGGAGCACGGTTGCGCTGTGCCCATGACGAGACTATCTCGTCATGAACCCCACCCACTAGTGCAACGCCCGGCACAGGAGGGGGAAAGGGCGTGGCACTGAAGGGGTTAAATACAAGCACTGTTTTTGCATTTATTATTTACAAATTCATATCTTGACTTCTACTGATTGGATTTTTGTTAGTTTGGTCTTGTTTTACTCAGATAAATATTCTCTATTACTCTAAACCTGTGTGGATTTTTTGTGCTGTTTTCATTGTGTTACTGTGTGTTGCACAAATTCTTTACAGATGGTCTCTTAAGTTAAGCTTACCTGCTCTCTGTCGACCTTCCGGAAGGGTGAGCAGGGGCTAATTTAAAGTGTGTATCTGGCTTACACTGACTAGGAGTGTGGTCCCTACATGGATAGGGTGCAAACCTCTGCCAACTAGAGAACCAATTTCTAGCAACTTCCGAAGAAGATATGCATTTAGTTCCGATTCCTGATGGGCCTTGTTTGAAATTAGGTATTGATTTTGCTGGTCAACTTCATTCACTGGAAGAAAATATGCACTACTTATTAGTTATTACTGATTACTATTCGAAATGGGTACACTATGCATTTAGTGCTAGTCGCGCCACTGATATTGTCATTGTCATTGTCAGAGAGTTTTTTCAATTTAAGGACTCCCCCAAGTTTTGTTTTCAGGTAGTGGTACTCAATTAATCGCAGGAAAAATGAAAATTTGATTAGATAAATGTGGTTTAAAACAGGATAAAACACCTTTGTATAGTCCTACTGCAAATGGATTAGTTGGACGCATCAATAGATTTCTAAAAGAAGGAATTCAAATGGCCTTGGCATCCACCTTGTTTGTAACAAAATGTTTAAGAGAAAAGATTTCAAGATATAATAATACTCCACATTCAGTTACAGGCCTTTCTCCATTTCATAAAATGAGAGGAATAGAAAGTTATAATTTACATACACCTAAAATTGGTAGTCATAAAATATAGGTTAAAGTACTTGAATTTGTTGATGATGATTCACTTTTTAAGGAAGGTATTGGGCAGACACAAGTTAAAGATAAGATCTACCATGACAAAATGTTGTGTGGGTGAATGGGTGATTGTTAAAAAGTCTCCAAAGGTGCCGAAAGGGGAGTCTGGGTACTTATCAACAACACAATTATTGATAGTTTATAACAGTGCTGTAGTACTGAATGACAAAGGGTGGTGGAAAAAGAGTGCAAGGATTCTTCTCAAACCAGGACAGGAAGTGTTACTTAACAATACGGATGCAGGCTTGAATGAAGGAACTTTTTATGATTTTAGAAGTAATGCCAATGTGTTTCTTGATGTGCAGGTAAACAATTGCCATGAAATAGGACATGCTGTCTATGGTGGTTGAACTGCCATTGAAGGGCTGGCGGGGATGTACTTTGGGGCCCCCCCTTGTGCAGGGGCATGTGCATTTTGCACTTACAGTTCCCTGCACCCGCTGGCAGATATGTGCGGGACCGCCGCCATAGAGGCAGGCAGTCTCAAACCCCGGGACCTAAGTCCATACACCATTGTAATCACCCCCTATGTTTTGTATTTATGGGGGTGATTACGAAGTCCATCTGCCATCGTCCCAGGGATTGGGTCCACCCGCCTATATGGCAGCAGTCTCGCACCACAAATTACAATGCACCCCGCACCATGACGGCCACAAAAGGCAGTTTTAACATTGCGATGGGTGCTGCTGTCTGCAGCACCTTCTGCAATGTTAAAAATGCACGTTTTGCCTTTTTAAAATACCACGCAGTGCCTGCCACCTGGTGCATAAAAATGTAGGGGGGGCCATAGGGGCCCCCAGGTACACAATGAAAGTGCCCCTGCACACGGGGACCCGCAGAAGGGCCCCCAAAGTCAATCTCCACGCCAACCTTTCCATGGCGGAGGAACCGCCATGGAAAGGCTGGTGGAATGCAGCATCCTAATGTGGCGGATGGTGCCTGCTAGGCACCGCCACCATTCTTGGGATGCGGGCCGGGTCTGACAGGCAATCATAACAATTGCCTGTGTCAGACCTGTGGTGGATAGGTTTTCCACCTGCCAGCACACCGCCCGCCATCCTTATCTGGTGGGCAGAGAATGGCCTTACAATGGCGGTGAACCCGCCACCTGCAGGCTGCCGGTGGCGGGTTCACCACCATCGTAACAAGGCCCTTTGTTATTTGTTTATTTTTTGTTGGGAAAAAGGGACATTTTGCATTGATGTGAATATCTTGGATAGCTTTTACTTCATGGGAAAGTGGAATTTGGAATTATTATGTCATCACATTTGAATGTTGTTTTTGGTATTTATTGAGGGTTATGGAAAGTTTGGGTGAATTCTCTTTGTGTTCCTGATGAGTGATATGCCTGTGTTGCATTCCTCTTGTGGGTCTATGTATTTCCTGAAGTACATTTTCAAAATATCAATTCTGCTTCTTATTTTCACTTTGATCACACACTACCCACACCAGCTTGTATATTTGAGACAGAAAATCCCTGACCACAAAAGCACTTTTTTAGAACAGCTAATATTTTAGAAGGCTTGTAGGGTGAAGAACCCGTACTACACATACTGCAAATGTTCATTTCTAGTAAGCAGTAACAAATATGTACTATCCTAATAAACATGAAAACACAGTATTATTGTAACTAAGAGCCTACTGGATGCTGTTTTTTTCTGGAATGATTCCATCTCTGGCTTTTATAAAAATGTCACTTGCCACTAGTTAACAACAGAATGATTTTTTAAAATTCTACTGTAGAGTTTCTAATGTGTTCTTGGGGATTACCCTGGCTGAAAGACTGAAGGGTGAAGCTGATCAGGAATGAATGTTGTTATAAATTAGGGTTAGAAAGAAGGAATGACTCCTACCTTTATCTCTGGCACTGTTCAAGCTATCATACACAAAACCAGGAGTACAGTTCCTCTGGGAAGGGAAAAGGGAGGGAAGGGGAGAGAAATTTATCTCTATATAATGCCCTCACACACCTAGCAAGGTGTCATGCTTCATCATAGGGCTATGCTCCTCGTCGGGCCGGCGTTGCAATGCCCGACGGGCTCCCGCGAAGGGGCTCTTTATCGGAGTTCTTTTTAGAGATAGCCGTATGGGTGCGTGGGGGTAAGTGCAACAAATGTAGTGAGTGTAAGTGAAGTGAGTATAAAATAGGTCTGGTATTGCCAGGTAGAGAACAATTTTATTCTGGTGGTATACCAGCCTAGTTAAAAAGGTAGACTCCCGTAGGGATTATGATGCTCCCCCGGGCAGTAAGAGGGTCGACATGTTTCTTGCCGTGTGCCCAGAACGGGTCGGTGGCAATTCTTCAGGACCAGTGGCAAGCAGTGCTCAAGTGAGTGAATATATAGTTTCTACTACATGTTAGGTGATAGTAAACTTATACTTCACCATGTGTGTCCATAAGATCCCACAAGGGGGAGTAAGGGAATGGACCCACTGTTGTCACACCCCTAGGGTACAGCAACTTGCTGTACGGGTTAGCCTCAAGACCGGGAGAAACGGGGCTCGCCAAATTAGGGCGTGCTCACTGCCGTTATCCTATTGTGGCTTGGGCTTCAAGCTATACCTGGTCTTGGGATCAGTGAAGGCAGTAATAGCAACAGAAAGTGAACAAGGCTCAATGAACTTTGCATTCTGTAGTTTCCATTGATTTTATTTACTTTAACCTCCATGCATTTGCATTCATTTATTTTATTTCAATGTTCTATATAGCTTAGCTGCACCTGTCAGCATCATCAAAAAAAAGAGCGATATGGAGAGGCAGATGGTAGGCCAAGGGACAAATCTGTAATTTAATTGGATCAATTGCATTAAATGTTGAATGATATCACCTCAGAAACTTTAGTGAATCCACATTCCTTTTTAATGAAGCCCATTTGAGGTGTTTTCTGTGGGTCTAGTGGTACTTGGGAAATCAAGGGTTATATAAGTCTGTGGCATCAGAAGGAAATTACATGCACCTTGGGAAGACAGAAGTAAAGAGTGAATCAATGGATGGCCCTGGTAGGAGTCACATTGACACAATAGATTGTCTTGCAGAATGTTGTCAATAGGAACTGTGAATTGACTGTGAAGGGTGGCTAGTCGAAGGGCACTTTGAGCAATATCCTTGTGATCTAGGTTTTGGCGTGGAAGGTTCATTGGGAAAGAACAGTACTGAATCCCCAAGCTTGACTTACTGGCACTAAAAGAACTAGTGCAGTTTTTGTTTGTGTATTTGAGGGGAAAGGAAACAGCACAGAGATCAGCTGTAAGGACTGTGGATCAAAGAAGTGAGTATTGCCTAGAGCAAAGGCATGAGCAGTGATACAAGGAAGCGGTGGCCAGGGTTGGGCATGTGCGAATGCAGTACTCATGCTCATGGAAGTAAACACTCTAAATAATATAGGGTAATTGTGGTACTGGAATCACCGAGGCATTTCGAGTGGAAGACACATAGGCCTTTAGAGCAAAGTCCAAACAAGAATGTGATCTTTAGTTAAGAATGAAAAAGAATCAATATCTATTATTGATGTATCCCATTTTAAAGAAATATAAAATTGGACTCACAGAAATACACAGGAGACTTTTTCAAGAGACTGAGCATAAATGATAAAATGTGTTTTAAAAAATGAACAAGCACTGACATTTTCAAAAGTGCAGTATGTGCAGACATTATAAATGCTGAAAAATCAAAATGAATGGTGGTGCATTTGGGAATTTGAAAAGTGTTTAAGGTTAAACTCATCGATACGGACCCTTTTGATTATTCAGAGCAACCAAAAAAAGATATACAGACTACCCTTTCATTCATAAGATATTGTTAGTTCCTATTGTAATGGTAATCTTAAAATTGTCCTTATAGTAATTGTAATTATATTTAGTTAGCGTTTACTAATCCTGATGTGTGTTGAAGTGCTTTATGGCGAGTAGCACGTTACTCCAGAACCCAAGATCAGTGGTTAATTCTGTAGGAAAATGTTGATTATTGTGATTAGTTATGCACTCTCAAGAAAAAACATTGCACACATTTACTCCAGTTAATTTGTGATAGATTATATTAATTCCAGTTAGGTGTGATCATTAGTGGGGGCTTTATGGTTTCAGGTAAATGGTTGGCAAGATAGGTAGGATGGCGAGGACTAGGTAATGTTAGGTTGCAGGGACAGTCTTTTAAAGCAGGAAAGGTTGTGATCTATGAAATGAGGCTTCAGCCTTTTGCATAATTTCAATAAGAGAGATTAAGGCATAAAACTGAAAGGAGACTATACTCAGAAATATAAAGCATGCAGAAGATGGAACTAGAGAAGAGGGTCGCAGAGAAGAAAGAAAAGAGGAATCAAACTGAAAAGAATCAAGCGGAAGTAAGTCAAGTTCAGTTTTTCATGCAGGGTTTTAGGAATATAGTGGGAGACTGAGTTCTGAGACGGCAAACAATCTAAGGATGTAAGTTGTAGAAAGCAATCTGAGGATGCTGTCTGTAAAAAGAAAAAAAAGATTATACATAGCGCTCCATATCAGGGTCAGACAGCTTAAAACGTGTGAGTTCAAGTGTATATATCATTTGAACATTAAGAAGCGCCACGCCAGGGCTCCGCGGGAGGACTGCCAAACCCATGGTGAGACCACCTGCCGGAATCCGACTGGAATTAATTGGGCGAACGGTGCTGCAGCGGATCCTTGGTAGTGATTTTCTAAGGCTCAAAGGAGAGCCTTAGAAAGGCGCTGCCATGGGACTGCAGCATCACATTCCTGCATTGGAAGAAATGCACCATGTCATGCATTTCTTCCCATGCAGGAACTTTGGGGTGAAATATCAGGGGGCACACCATATACCCCCCTACATGTACCCCCAGGCCCAGCCTCTCCAACCCCTTTTAATGGCAGGCTCAGTACCATGGAAAGGCTGGTGAAAAGAAAACTTGTAATGTGCTTGGCGGTGCTGCAGGAGCACAGCCAGCCTATTACTCTGGTAGACCACTGTGCCACACTGAGGGATCATGCATCCCTGGCAGTTGCAGCAGTCCTGTGGTGTTCTGATGTCACACTCGTAATGAGGTGCACGGTGCCGCAGTGTGGCCAGTGTGGCCACCACACTGGGTACGGCGGTCGAATGGACCACCAAACTCATAATTAGGCCCTAACGGGCACATGCATCATGCTAGGATTTTGCGAGTCCTTAATTGCGAATATTAAGGATTCGCAATTAAGGACTTGCAAAATCCAATGCATGTAGGAATCGCTATAATAATAGCGATTCCTACACATTCCTTATTTGTGACTCGCAAATAGCGAGTCGCAAATAAGGAATAGCTTCCTATTCATTCCTATGGGCCTGTAGACCCATAGGAATGAATAGGAAATTGCAAGCGCAATTTGTGAGTACCAATTGGTACTCGCAAATTGCTCATGCAATTTCAAGGGTGCAATGGTGTCAAAAGGACACCCTGTTGCACCCCTGAAATTGATCTGTGCACAAATGTTGCGCACCCACATATCCCAAGGACATGTGTGTGTGTAACCTACAACTTTGAAAAATGCACTTTAGTGCATTTTTCAAAGTTTTTGCAAATTACCATGAAGTTCAACTTCATGGTAATTTGCGCCCCCAAGTAGCGAAATCGGTACTTAAAAGTGGTTCTTACATTGCATTTAAGGAGTCGCAAAATGTGATTCCTTAAATGCAATCGCAATTTGAGAACTCGCAATTAATTGCGAATTCTCAAATTGCGAGGGCCTTGACCCTTGATGCATCGCAAAAGCAAATTTTGCGATCGCAAACGGACGATTTTTGCGAATCGCACCTTTTGCGATCGCAAAAAGCTTTGATGCATGTGCCAGTAAGAGTATAGCCTGCTGTGTGTCAACCCCATGACAGCCCTTGGAAACATTGTCTGGTGTTTGCCAACCCAGCAGTGTAGCTAGACCTGTTGCCACCCGTAGCCGCATGTAAGAGCAGGGGGTTCCTGGCTATTCCTGCATTTGCCGACCTGTGACAGCTGCAGGTAAGAGTGGGGGGCACTGCCCTCAAAACCTGTGCCGCCCTTCGCGGACCGCCCACCCCCAGCACCCCTTGCTACTCTGTGTCAATCTTGGTAAAGGATCTGTACGATTCGCAAGAGGAGTTGGTGCAGAAAAAGAAAAGGTCTCATTTAATTAAGTTCTTTCACTATTCTGTTTTAAAGTTGTTATTTTTTGACTAGCCTTAAGGTAGTCTTATGATCCCAGCAACTGCAAGGCCCTCTATGCCCTTGTGATTTGGTTGGGCATTTCCCCTTCTCCATTTTTCTTCCCCTTCCCCAAGTTGCATGTTCACTCCGTGATGTGGGTTGCTGTGTGGCCCTTCCCTCGTGGCATGGTGGGAACTATTACCCTTCGCAGTCGATAGACTAAACTCAATAGTCAATAGGCTGCTCATTAACAATCCATTGGAAGGATCCAGAATCTTGGCAACAGTGACAGAAGCACCTATTAATCAAATTCAGGCATAGAAACTGTCAAGACTAATTGCTCTGCCCAATCCAAATGGTACATGGCCCTTGGGGGCAGCAGCAGATGCACTCCAAGACTAATTACTCTGCTCAAGCTGAATTTTCCATGACTGTGGCAGCAGCTGCAGGTACACTTTCCAATCAAACTCACATGGAGTAACTGCCAAAAATCAACAGGTGTTGTTTTCTGCTCCTCCCCCCTCGGTTACCTGCTTGGTCTCTTTGTCGCGCACTCACTTGCTTCCCTTCACCGAGCCACTTAATTTGTGCTGTTCCGGCCATCCTCAGTTCTCCACTTCAGGCTGCAACTGCTCCCCGATCCTGTTCTGACCTGGTGACTGCTCCAGAATTGGATGTCCTAGAAGAAGAAAAAGACAACAAAAGAAATAATCTTACATCAGGTATTTTTTCTAAAAAAGTGTTCTCATTTCTTGTGCTCTGATCTCAGTAATTGTAATTTCTAAGAAACTAAATGACCCTTTGATTTTAGACTCTTGCACTGGCAGGGCTCTTCCAAGAATAAACCTTTCAGTGGCCCCTAGGAGTACAGTACAGGTGGATCTCGGTTTGACACATGGACTACAATTGGGACACCTAGATTCAACGAGTGATAAAGTGAGTCTCTAGAGATTTCTTGCACAACACTTGGGATGCTACAGGATAATTGTGTTGACATCCATCATGCAATTCCTAAAGAATCCATGCTCCAGCTTCTTGATGACATAAGGCTTCTGACCGGAAAGACAGAGCACTACTAGATGTCTGTTGGGGTACAAACTAGGGGTGGGCAGAATTTGCGTGGTTGCGCTAGGCAAAGCTCCGCAAAACAGTTAAACGTCTCCGCGAGCACGCAGAAATTCCACGAACACGCGGAATTGCTTATTCGCGATGCTTTTTTCCTGTTCGTTAACACTGTTTGCGTGCTCGGGGGGAAATTAGCTCGCGAACACGCATTTTGAGAACGCAAACAAGCAAAAAATTCTGTGAACCCATGTGTTAGACCTGTCAGCCCTTGGGTGGTCCCTCCTCATCATTATTTATTTTGTCCCACTTTTGCCTCAAACCCTGTTGGTATTTTTCCTTTTTGGGAACCACCAGACTTTTTCGTGTTGCTGCAGATTCAGGGAGCCATTTTAGCTGCCCCTGAAACTTCTGTCTGAGGGCCTGGAGCACAAAATGGTGGCCACCTGTGACATCACCAGCATCCACTGGAACCTACCAGCACCTTCCAGAACATTCCAGAACCCTGTGACAGTTGGAGGCGGTTTAGAATGTTGGGAAGCTAAGAGAGAGAGTTGGCAGTTGGAGCTGGCAGTTGGCACCTGACTGGTGAAGAGTGAGCAGCACAAACGTGAAGGAGGAAGGAGTGAAGCAGCAGGGGTGGAAACTTGTGCTTGGAGTGGGGTCCATAAACCCACCCTTGATACTAGTCCCTACTGACGGAGCCCAGCCTAGAGCCCTGTGTGGGAAGAAGTCAGAAAAACCATCCTGAGGACCTGGACAGCAGGAACAGGCCTTAGAAACAAGAGAACAGCAAGATCCTGACCTGGAAGCTGGTTTCCCTGAAGTCCGACGTCGAGTAGCCTAAGACCTGGAGCCCGAGGTGGAGAAGCGGCGCTGACTGGAAAAGCAGACGTCGTACCCGGAGCCGCCAGAGGTCGAGAGAGGGCGCCGTCAGAGGTCGTGAGGAATACCAGAGGTCGAGGAGGAAGTCACCCGAGGTCGAGTGAGCGGCGTCATCGGAGGAGTGAAGTCCGCCCTCCGGAGTCGTCGGAGACCGAGGTGAAGGGTAACGGAGGTCGGGAGTGAGGATCGCACTCCGGAGTCGCCGGAACCTGTGAGAATCGTGCCGGAGGTCGGGAGTGGAGGTCGCACTCCGGAGTCGCCGGAAACCTGTGAGGAGCACCGGAGGTCGGGAGTGAGGATCGCACTCCGGAGCCGCCAGAAGTCGACACCGAGTCAAGGCCGGCCGACGTCATCGAAGTCGAGGTCGCCATCGGACCGGAGCCGCCCGAGGTCGACATCGAGTAAAGACTGCCCGACGCCATCGAATCGGAGGTCGAGATCGAACCGAGGCCGCTGACATCGAGACCGGAGCCGCCTACCGGCGTCGTCAAAGAACTGACATTGTGCCGAGGCCGCCGACATCGAACTGGAACCGCCTCACGGCGTCGACACGACTCCAGCGGCGTCGGAGCATCAGAAAAAGGGCAGTAAGTGGAGTAGAGGGCGCCTAAGGCCCTGTGGAGACCTGAGAGACTGCTCTAAGGGGCTAGGGAGGTGCTGGAACCAACCTGACTGTGCCAGGGGTGAACTGGGACTAATCTAGAGAAGTTGTGTGGAGAGAGAGCCAGGTCTCTGGTATTTTCCCCCTTTATCTACCTCAGTTTAGGCCTCAGCCTTGTCCCAGCCAGGGAGTAGACACCCTCAAGCCTTCCACATCCCCACAAGCTGTGCCTGGGCCAAATCAGCCCTTAGGAATTCAAAAGTGATCTGATTCCATGAGTGTCACTGTCAGCTTTTAAGTATTTATTAGGGGCATTGTATTTATTGTATTTAACCTATTTATTGTTCCACTGTATTTATTGGTCCACAGTATTTATTGATGCACAATATTTATTGGTTACAGTATTTATTGCCTCGGAATATTTAATTGCCTGTCTGTATTGCACTTTTATTTATGCCTTCAGTATTTATGATCACCCCTATTTATTGAATCATTAAGCCAGTATTTATGTGACCTGCACTTTCTAAAAAGTTTGTATATTGTGATTGTTATTTATTTTATCCAATCAGCAACTAAGAGAAAAAGCAGATAAAGAGAGTTATTTTCATAATTTTTACGGTGTAGAGTCGTTTTTGGAACGGATGCACGCATGGTTATTGTTTGGGTATGTTGTATGCTTAGCACGGAGCCTGATTCCTGACCACTCGAGCCAAGCTACCACAGTGTGTCCGGAAGACCACCACCACCCTTTCTAGTGTGGGAGTAGTTTTCCAACATAAATTGGTGTTCAGTGGTGGGATAGAGCTGTGCCTACGCATACTCAACAATAACTGTGGGTAGTCCATAGGCCTACACCGGGAGTTTTCTCAAGAGCGGCCTTCCTAATTGTGGGTTTTTGTTTTTTCCAAATTTACTCTGGTGGTGGGAGGAGGTATTATTAAAGGTACCCCCCTGCATAGTTACTGCACAAAAACCTGTCCTCTAACCTGAGTGGGCGAGATGGAGTTTGTACTAGAAAATCTAGAAACGTACACTGTGGCCCAACTCAGGGAGTTTTGCCAGCGGGAGGGGGTGTACTGTCCCCCAGGAGCAAAGAAGGGTGCACTCCAAACCAGCTTAAGGGCTTGGGGGGAGGCACGCCGAGAAAGCAAGGCTGAGGAGGAAGACAGGGATGGAGAGCCTGACCCCGAGGGGGCTGAGATGTACCAACCTGAGGTGGGGAACCTGTCAGCAGGGCCCAGAACCATTTCTAGGAAGGGCAGCAGTGCCTCTAGCGGTGGCTTGTCTGAAGTGGAGCTAACAGACCGGAGGGAGAAAAGACAGCTCACATGGGACTTAGCAAGGCTGGAAAAGGAGAAGGAGGAGCAGAGGATGGCCCATGAATTACGACTGAAAGAAATAGATCTTCAGATCTTGAGAATCGGGGCACAACCTGTTCCTAATGGTGGCAGCCAAACCCAAGAGATCACCAGGGAACCTAAACCATACCTGCCAAAGGACATAGTAGCTAGCTATGGAGTGGGCGACGATATCGCCAAGTGGCTAGCGGCCCATGGGGTTCCAGAGAAGTACTGGGGAGGGGGATTGTACAAGTACATGCCTCCAGCGGGTAGGGATGCTTTATTGGCCCTCGAGGAGGATGAGCAGACCCACTACCCCACCATGAAACTGGCGCTCATCAGAAAGTTTGGACTAACACCTGAAAAGTACAGACAGAAGTTCAGGGGTAGTCACAAACTGGGCACGCAGAATTGGGTGGACTTCCTGGACTATGCGAAGAAGGCAATGGAAGGTTGGATTCAGGGCAGTGAAGTGAGGAACTACGAGGGGTTGTTTGACCTGGTACTGAAGGAACACCTGCTCGAGAAATGTTTCCCTGAACTGCGGCAACACCTGGTGGATAGCAAGCTGACCAGTCCCCGGAAGCTTGCTGAGGAGGCGGACATTTGGGCTAGTACCCGGGTGTCCACAAGGGGGACTGGAGGGGATACTCAAAAGGCCGGACAGGGCGCCCCCCAGAAGAAAGAGGGAGGGGAAAAGAAAAAGGAGTTCTCCAAAGGCCCCCAAAATAACTTCCAAGGGAAGGGAACAGGATTCACCCCTAAGGCTAACCCGCCCAGAAACCCTAATCCTGGCCAGAGTCAGCAGCCAAGGGTTGTCCATTGCTATGAGTGCGGTGGCATTGGACACTATAAAGGAGATCCGAAGTGCTTGAAACGACCACCCCCTCCCACTGGAGGAAAGACCCCCGGAGTAGCTAGTGTAGTGCTCGGGGAGGAGATGCCCTTAACTAAGGGAAGGGAGTGGGCGGGTGTCACTTTGGTGTCCCTGGGAGAACGGGAGATGGTTCCTAAGATCCAGGTGCCCGCAAATACCGCAAAGTATGGGCAATGGGTCACCATCAACGGCCAAAGAGGGGAGGCTCTGAGAGACACAGGAGCCAGTATGACTATGGTGCGTAGCCAACTGGTGTCTCCAGAGCAGGTAATCCCCGATGTACTCCATCCAGCCGCGATGGCTGACGGCAGAACAGGCCACTATCCAGTGGCCGAGGTTCCCTTTGAATGGGGGGGGGTTGCAGGTTCACTTCGAGTTGCCGTAAGCCCTGCCGTGCCAGTCGATTGTCTGCTGGGGAATGACATGGAGCACAACGCTTGGAAGGAGGTGGAATACCGGACTCACACTGAGATGCTGGGTACACCTGACTGGGCCTGTGTTAGCACAAGGTCCGCGACTACCCGAAGAGGGAGTTCATTTCGGCTGGAGCCTGGAACAAAGGCCCAGCCAGCTGCCAGTCAAGGGAAGAACCGAGGACAGGAGGAGCCTGCCTCGGCGTCCCCACCCCGTAGGACGGATAGGCCACCGGAGGTGGTGGACCAGGAGTCTGCGGTGGGGGATGTTACCAACCTGGAGGACCTACCCATCCCGGCCGAGTGGCACGTGGAGGGAGGCCCGTCCAGGGAGGAATTCTGCCAGGGCCAGAGGGAGTGCCCTACCCTTGAGGGGCTAAGGCGACAGGCCGAAGCCCAGGCAGCAGGGAACGTTGAAGGGAACTACAGTGTTTACTGGGAGGATGGCCTCCTCTACAGTGAACCCAAGGCACCCCTACATGGATCGTCACGAGCCTTGGTAGTTCCTCAACGTTATCGAGCCTTCCTTCTGGAGTTGGCTCACGAGATACCATTGGCAGGACACCTGGGGCAAGACAAGACCTTCGCCCGTCTTGTCCCACACTTTTATTGGCCTCAGATGAAAGTGTCGTCCGATACCTACTGCCGGACATGTGTGTCTTGCCAAGCCAGTGGGAAAACAGGAGTGAAGCTGAAAGCTCCCCTGGAACCACTTCCTGTCGTTAGCACCCCCTTTGAAAGGGTGGGCATCGACATTGTGGGTCCGTTAGATCCGCCAACGACAGCTGGTCACAGGTTTATCCTGGTTCTGGTGGATCATGCCACACGGTACCCAGAGGCAATACCTCTGAGGACCATAACAGCACCTGTTGTGGCTAGGGCCCTGATGGGAATCTTTACCCGAGTGGGTTTTCCCAAGGAAGTTGTGTCCGACAGGGGGACCAACTTCATGTCAGCGTATATGCGGGCGATGTGGAAGGAGTGTGGAGTGACATACCGGTTCACCACTCCTTACCACCCCCAGACCAATGGTCTGGTGGAGAGGTTTAACAAAACCTTGAAGGGCATGATCAGAAGTCTGCCTGAAAGCCTGCGGAGGAAATGGGACGTCCTCCTACCCTGTCTACTTTTTTCCTACAGGGAAGTGCCACAGAAGGGAGTGGGCTTCAGCCCCTTCGAGCTTCTGTATGGGCACCCTGTACGTGGACCTCTCAACCTGGTGAGAGACGGATGGGAAAGAACTCCCAGAAAGCTTCCCCAGGATGTGGTGAGCTACATGCTGGCCTTCCGGAGCCAAATGGCTAAGTTGTGGAAGCAAGCTTCTGACAACTTGGAAGCCAGCCAAGCAGTGATGAAGGCGTGGTATGACCACAATGCTCACCCGGTGGAGTTGGAGCCTGGCCAGAAGGTGTGGGTGATCGAACCGGGAGAGCTTAGTGCCCTCCAGGATCGCTGGTCAGGACCCTTTGAGGTGTTGGAGAAGAAGGGTAAGGCTACCTACTTGGTGGACCTGAAGACCCCTCGTCAGCCCCTGCGGGTGCTGCATGCCAACCGCCTCAAACCCCACCACGAGAGGCCCGAAGTCATCTTGATGATGGTGACTGACGGAGGAGAGGACGTGGAAAGCGAGCCTCTCCCTGATCTGTTTGCGTCTCAAGAGAAGGATGGGTCGGTGGAGGGAGTGACTCTCTCCCCATCTCTAACTCCTGAACAGCAGGAGGACTGTCGCCAGGTCCTGGGGCAGTACTCCTCGTTGTTCTCCCTTGTCCCGGGTAGGACTCACCTGTGCGTCCATGACGTGGACACAGGAGACAGCCCACCTGTGAAGTCCAAGATCTACCGGATGTCAGACAAGGTGAAGGCCAGCATTCATAGTGAAGTCACTAAGATGCTGGAGCTAGGAGTGATCGAACCTTCTAGCAGCCCCTTGTCCAGTCCGGTGGTGTTAGTACCCAAAGCTGCACCACCGGGTGCCCAACCAGAACTGAGGTTCTGTGTGGACTATCGGGGACTGAATTCAGTGACCAAAACTGATGCTCATCCGATCCCTAGGGCGGATGAATTGATTGACCGGCTGGGAGCTGCCCAATATCTAAGTACCTTTGACCTTACTTCGGGGTACTGGCAGATCTCTTTGACTGATGGAGCAAGGGAAAGGTCAGCCTTCTCCACGCCCAATGGCCACTACCAGTTCTGTGTGATGCCCTTTGGGCTCAAGAACGCACCTGCCACATTTCAGCGCCTGGTAAACCAGATCCTCACCGGAATGGAGAGTTTCTCTGCTGCTTATCTGGATGACATAGCCGTCTTCAGTAACAGCTGGGAGGATCACTTGCGTCACCTGCAAGCTGTTCTCCAGGCCCTGAGACAAGCTGGATTGACGATCAAGGCCAGCAAGTGCCAGATCGGGCAGGGGTCGGTAGTGTACCTTGGACACTTGGTGGGTAGGGGAGCGGTGCAACCCCTCCAGGCGAAGATCGAGGCCATCATGGCCTGGGAACCCCCCAAGACACAGACTGAGGTCCGAGCATTTTTGGGTCTCACGGGATACTACCGCCGCTTCGTGAAGGGGTACGGTACCATCGTAGCCCCCCTCACGGAGCTCACGTCCAAGAAACAACCTCGACGGGTAGTCTGGACGGAGGCTTGTCAGCAAGCCTTTGAGAGATTGAAGAAAGCCATGTGCGAGGCCCCGGTCTTAAGGGCCCCAGACTTTTCCAAGGAGTTCATTGTCCAGACAGATGCATCAGAACATGGCATTGGGGCAGTGTTATCGCAACTCAACGAAGAGGGTCTGGATCAACCCGTGGTCTTCCTATCCCGGAGACTACTTCCCAGGGAACAGAAGTGGAGTGCAATAGAGCGTGAAGCCTTTGCAGTGGTATGGGCTCTGAAGAAGTTGCGGCCATACCTGTTTGGCTCGCACTTCCTGGTTCAGACCGACCACAGACCCCTTCGTTGGCTGATGCAAATGAAGGGGGAGAATCCCAAGTTGTTGAGGTGGTCTATCTCCCTACAGGGAATGGACTTCCAGGTGGAACATCGGCCTGGAGTGGACCACGCCAATGCAGACGGTCTCTCAAGGTATTTCCGCCTTAGTGATGAGAACTCCCAAGGGGTTGGGTAGCTCTCCCCACTTTCAGCTGGGGGGGACGCGTGTTAGACCTGTCAGCCCTTTGGGTGGTCCCTCCTCATCATTATTTATTTTGTCCCACTTTTGCCTCAAACCCTGTTGGTATTTTTCCTTTTTGGGAACCACCAGACTTTTTCGTGTTGCTGCAGATTCAGGGAGCCATTTTAGCTGCCCCTGAAACTTCTGTCTGAGGGCCTGGAGCACAAAATGGTGGCCACCTGTGACATCACCAGCATCCACTGGAACCTACCAGCACCTTCCAGAACATTCCAGAACCCTGTGACAGTTGGAGGCGGTTTAGAATGTTGGGAAGCTAAGAGAGAGAGTTGGCAGTTGGAGCTGGCAGTTGGCACCTGACTGGTGAAGAGTGAGCAGCACAAACGTGAAGGAGGAAGGAGTGAAGCAGCAGGGGTGGAAACTTGTGCTTGGAGTGGGGTCCATAAACCCACCCTTGATACTAGTCCCTACTGACGGAGCCCAGCCTAGAGCCCTGTGTGGGAAGAAGTCAGAAAAACCATCCTGAGGACCTGGACAGCAGGAACAGGCCTTAGAAACAAGAGAACAGCAAGATCCTGACCTGGAAGCTGGTTTCCCTGAAGTCCGACGTCGAGTAGCCTAAGACCTGGAGCCCGAGGTGGAGAAGCGGCGCTGACTGGAAAAGCAGACGTCGTACCCGGAGCCGCCAGAGGTCGAGAGAGGGCGCCGTCAGAGGTCGTGAGGAATACCAGAGGTCGAGGAGGAAGTCACCCGAGGTCGAGTGAGCGGCGTCATCGGAGGAGTGAAGTCCGCCCTCCGGAGTCGTCGGAGACCGAGGTGAAGGGTAACGGAGGTCGGGAGTAAGGATCGCACTCCGGAGTCGCCGGAACCTGTGAGAATCGTGCCGGAGGTCGGGAGTGGAGGTCGCACTCCGGAGTCGCCGGAAACCTGTGAGGAGCACCGGAGGTCGGGAGTGAGGATCGCACTCCGGAGCCGCCGGAAGTCGACACCGAGTCAAGGCCGGCCGACGTCATCGAAGTCGAGGTCGCCATCGGACCGGAGCCGCCCGAGGTCGACATCGAGTAAAGACTGCCCGACGCCATCGAATCGGAGGTCGAGATCGAACCGAGGCCGCTGACATCGAGACCGGAGCCGCCTACCGGCGTCGTCAAAGAACTGACATTGTGCCGAGGCCGCCGACATCGAACTGGAACCGCCTCACGGCGTCGACACGACTCCAGCGGCGTCGGAGCATCAGAAAAAGGGCAGTAAGTGGAGTAGAGGGCGCCTAAGGCCCTGTGGAGACCTGAGAGACTGCTCTAAGGGGCTAGGGAGGTGCTGGAACCAACCTGACTGTGCCAGGGGTGAACTGGGACTAATCTAGAGAAGTTGTGTGGAGAGAGAGCCAGGTCTCTGGTATTTTCCCCCTTTATCTACCTCAGTTTAGGCCTCAGCCTTGTCCCAGCCAGGGAGTAGACACCCTCAAGCCTTCCACATCCCCACAAGCTGTGCCTGGGCCAAATCAGCCCTTAGGAATTCAAAAGTGATCTGATTCCATGAGTGTCACTGTCAGCTTTTAAGTATTTATTAGGGGCATTGTATTTATTGTATTTAACCTATTTATTGTTCCACTGTATTTATTGGTCCACAGTATTTATTGATGCACAATATTTATTGGTTACAGTATTTATTGCCTCGGAATATTTAATTGCCTGTCTGTATTGCACTTTTATTTATGCCTTCAGTATTTATGATCACCCCTATTTATTGAATCATTAAGCCAGTATTTATGTGACCTGCACTTTCTAAAAAGTTTGTATATTGTGATTGTTATTTATTTTATCCAATCAGCAACTAAGAGAAAAAGCAGATAAAGAGAGTTATTTTCATAATTTTTACGGTGTAGAGTCGTTTTTGGAACGGATGCACGCATGGTTATTGTTTGGGTATGTTGTATGCTTAGCACGGAGCCTGATTCCTGACCACTCGAGCCAAGCTACCACAGTGTGTCCGGAAGACCACCACCACCCTTTCTAGTGTGGGAGTAGTTTTCCAACACCATGGAACGCAGAATTTTGGGCAATTCCGCATTCTCCGCGGAACGTGAAATTACCCAAATTATGCAAATTTCGCGAGCGGAACGGAATTTACTGCCCAGGCCTAATACAAACAAAAGAAATGCAAAAAAGTTTTGATGATTCTGCTTAGTAACCATATTATGAGTTATAGCATTGTTCTTGCAATTCACAGATGCTCCTCTGATCAGGTGTTTGCAGGACGTTTGTGACCCCACTGTCGTTACCACGGAGGACCACCACAGCTTCTTGTTTGTCTTTCTCAATCCCAACCCTCTTTCCCCTTGGAGCTGGCATCCGGTACAGTGTCATTTCGTACCAGCTGAGGCAGACCCTAGGAGGAAGAAAGAGATCTAGCATCGCCCTGTTGGAACTGCCTGGGAATCATGTGAGTGGCTCGTAACAGGTCTTCTCCAAAATTTTGCCTACTAACTCCCAATATTTGCTGAAATCCACTTTTATTTGGCCCTAGGACTCTGTGCACTTTACCACTGCTAAATTGCTTATACACACTCCCCTACACAAGGTGTGATTGGCCTATACCTAGTTGGCATTCTTAATCTACTTTTAAGTCCCCTGTAGAGTGGTAAACCATATACCCGGGGCCTGTAAATTAAATGTTACCAGTGGGTCTGCAGCATTTATTGTGCTAGCTATGTAAGTAGCACCCTAAAACATGTCCCAGGATTTCAATTGCAGCCTGAGTTCTGTCTTTAAGGGAGACCATAGGTAGCCCATAGGGCCATGTACTGTGTAATTAAAAGGTTGGACATTATTTTTTATATAGGATTTTTATGGCTTTTTACACACTAATCAAGCCCCCGTACCACGCCACAACACAGAAAGAAACATTAACGATTCAATTCATCAATTTGGTTTCAGCGGACTAAAACAAAGACAGATACATTCATAATTAAGGACTTATCTATTCTAACACATCTGCACATGTCTCCAGGTTAATACAATCATCAGTTCAAGCTGTTGCCTAGTATACACTCAATATATTATTGCCCCTGTATCCATATTGTTAGTGGGGCCAGAACTTCAGGCCTCGTATTCTAGCTTTGGGAACTTACTCTGATACAAGGCTATTTCTAGATTATGTATAGCCAATAGCCGTGCCAGCCACTGCCTGAAAATAAGGGGTTTAGGCTCTAGCCAGGCAGAGGCAATGCACAAACAAAGCCCAGCCACTGAATTAAACAGAAAGGCCTGAGCACTTTAAAAAAAAATTTTTTCCTGAAGCCCCAGCATAATCAGCTGTGGAAAAAAAACGTATTTCAAATTGAGTTGCCTACTAAAATAATTCAATATTTTATCAATAATTGTGGCCAGAGCGGGGTAGATCGCAAACATATGGATTAAATGTGGTCCACAAACTTGACATCTTGGACAGCGAGATCCTATGCCCCCCCCAATGTGTGATTTTCCCTGGGGTGTAAGATAAATTAAAACACGTCTTATAAATAATGTTGGTCTCGCAAATTTGCAGCCCAAAGAAGCAAATTAGCAAGTATGAGGATTCCAGGAGGGTAGCAGTCGCTGACCCAAGATTTGCCTGCCACTTCTGGGAGTGTTTTTACCAAAATCATCCTTCATACAAGCACTCAGGAAGACATAGATTTCCACTATTGTGCAGGGCTTACCACTTAATAACCACTCCACCAAGTCTACCCTAGTGAACCTTTCCGCACCCCGGCCTTTCCGTGCGAGAAAATTCCTGATTTTCAAATATATTATAAAATGTCAGATTTTATATTCTTTCTGCAGTTCTTCAAATGACACAATTCTCATAACAGAATAAAAGTCCCCCAATCTAATGAGACCTCCCTCATTTCATCAAGAGATACATTGGTCTTGAAATATCTGTGGAAATAATGGATTGCTGATCAGAGGGGTATAATGATTCAGTTGTCCAATAACAAGATTCTTATGAACCGCGGACCAGACTTTAAAAATGCACAACAGGGAATTAAATTGAACTCTCTTAAAATACCCATGTTCAACCTGTCTTCATAAACATCCCCATGCCTCCTACCCTACAAGAATCTTAAAAGGAGAAGGTAACCTTATTTCTGCTCCTAACACATTCTTTTCCCCCTGTAGCAGAGTACTATAAGTTGTAAATGTCCTGGTAGTGAAAAGCTCCTAATTTTGCTTTTCACTACTGTGAGGCTTACCCTTCCCATTGGATAAAATTGGGGATTCTTTGTTACAGTTACTAAGCTGTAATTCCTAAGCAGGTGAATATCTCATGTTTGGTACTTAAGATATTGTAATGATAAACCCTGATTAATCATAAAGTCGGATTTTTCATTACAACATTGAAAATTAAACTTGTAGAAAGTTAGCAATTTCTTGCTCATTGTGTCTGTGGCCTGTCTTGGATCACAAGACTAGGTGTAGTTGACAGTTAGACTTTGTGAATTCCTCCCAGACAGTCACACAATAGAGGGATTAAATGTGCCTCACTGGGCGATCTGCTGGCAGGATGGAGGGGTGGAGCTGAGTACAGCCCCACTTACTCCTGAATAGCCTGTAGTTTGCCATTCACACAAAGGGCATAAAGACCCTGTATTATCATTGCAGCCAGCTTGCAGCCATGGCGGTGTACTGAGGAAATGGCATGCACTTTAAAAACACTTCCCAAAAGCTTCTCCTACCTACCTTACAGAAAAATGGCACCAGGATATAAAAATAGGACCTTGTGAACCATTCTTAAGGACTATCAGAGGAGTTCCTGCTGATGTGACCTGCTGTACACTCTGCCAGATGGCTGTAGTACCTGAAAGGACTACTTTGCTGTCTGGTGCCTGCCTTGAACTTCCAGAGGGCTGCCCTGCTGTTGAGCCCTGCATCTTCACCTGCACCCAGGACTAACAGAAGTAACTCCAAGGGCTATTTACTGGCCTCCTGTTCAGAATCACAGGGACATAAAAGGCTCCCACCATTATGAACACACACCTGGACCCAGTCTAGTTGAATCCTGAACCCCCCCTAGAGGTGTCGCACAAATCCTCAACTCTTGGTTGTGATGCTAAATGTGCCCAGATAGCAAAATTCCCAAAACTGAGGACTAACATTCTTTCAAAAACTGCTCTGAGAACCAGGAGGAGAAGCGGACCAACCTGCTCTCCTTTCTGCCCAAGATGCATTGGCCGGTCGGATTCTCCACGGCAGCAAATCCTTTTCAGCAGGCCTTTGCTAAAGGGGTATCTGACCTCTTGGAACTGTCGTCTGCTAGAGCCCTCTGCCTCATCTAGCTTGAAATTTTCAACTTCCATTTCAGCAACTAAGCCCGAATGAAGACATCTTCACCGCGGCTTTGTCCCAAGGCAACCCGATGATGATTATCCCTCCTTAGACACCTCCTGCACCCTTGTCCCACTTAACTTTACCTTCAAAGACACTGTTTCTCAGAATCCCTTCTAAGTCCAAAGATAAAATCTTACTCGGCCCAATCCACTTCTCGTATCCGAACTGCGCTCTATCGTGGATGGCCATATTTTTCGTCTTTGACTTGATCTCACGCAACTAGATGTCTGAGGTTTGCACTTTGAATTTTTAGGTACTAATTTTCAATAAAACTCTAAAAATTAATAACTTCAGTTCTTCTGATTGAATTTTTGTAATTTTGTTGTCAAACAATTCATTACAATTTACTCTATTTTTCTTGTGTTGTGCTTTCACTTTATTACTGCCGAGCTGTCCAGGGTTAAGCACAGGTTAATTTAGTGACATTTTGTGGTTCAACCCGCAAAGGATTGTGGTAGTTGCTTGACCAAGGCTCACACCCAATCAACTAACAACCCAGTTCCTCACACTCGCTCAGTAAAATGTGTTATTTGACAATGTCTTATCAATAAGCAAACATTTATTACACTTGTTTATTATTTATTATTATTAAAAGACTTGTAATGCGCACAGCTGCCCCAATGTGTTTCCCGGTACATGGCGGGAAGAGAGAATGCAGAGAACAGAGTAAGTGCATTTAAAAAGCCATGTCTTCAGGCCCTTGCGTAAAGCAATAAGAGATGCGCAGTTCCTCAGAGAGTCTGGAAGAGAGTTCCATAGTTTTGGTCCTAGATATGCAAAAGAACACCCTTTCATATGAGACAGACGGAACCTGGGCACTGTAAACAGGTCAGTTGTGAAGATCTCAAAGAATGAGAGGGATGGTAGGAGAGTACCAGATCCTGAATGTAATTAGGTCCGACTCCGGCTTTTGCCTTGAACATAGAGTATAGTGCTTCAAATTTAATACGATTTGAGATTGTAAGCCAGTGCAGCTTATGGAAAAGATTTGATACTAAGGCAAATTTGGACTACCGATAAAGAAGCCTAGCAGCAGTGTTATGCACAATCTGGAGTCGATGGATGGTAGATCTGTCGGCTCCTAAATACAGCACATTGCGGTAATCCAGTCTGGAGATGATATGAGCTTGGATCACTGACCTTTGCGCAGAGACAGGGCTCAGCCAAATAATCCTTTTAGCCACTTGGGCACTGCAAAGGAGGTGGATGTCACCTTGGACACTAGCGGATTCATCCACAAGGAAAGTCATGTTCTCGATCTTTGAAGGTAGTGAGGGCAAGACATGTAAGGAACTAGGCCAATGTAGTGGACACCAAAGAATTGGGTTCTTGCCCAAAATCATGACCTCAGTTTTATGCCCATTTATTGAGTAAGTTGTTATACATCTAAGAACAGATACGCTCAAGCCCAAACTGAGGTCAGATGACATACTAAAGATGATCTGAGTGTGAACTGCATAGGAGAAAAGGGCCAGGCCACTACTTGCTACCTCTTCTGCCAAATGGAGATGTTAAATAACATCAGGCTCAACACAGAGCCCTGTGGAACTCCAGAAGAATGTGCTTGTGACTTGGACCTGGAAGTTGAGGAGAAAACCTGAAAAGAGCGATCTTTAAGAAAAGATTACAGCCACTCCAGAGCCAAGCCATCAAGGCCAAGTGCCATCAATCTTTCCACCACAATAGGATGAGACACGGTGTCAAAGGCAGCACTAAGAATCAACAAAATGATCACGGCAGGGCAAAAACTAGACAGATTAGCTGGGTTCAGGTTAGCTTTTTTTAAAAGAGAAAGTACCATAGCATGTTTCCACTCTTGGAGAAAACCCCTTCGCAAAGTGAGGCATGAAGAAGATCCATAACCATTAATAGCAGGCTAGAATCCATGTGGCTGACCATATAAGGTGGTGAGGGATCCAACGGGGAGCCAGACTTAATAGACTGAAGAATAGATTTAAAGTATTTAGTGTCCAAAGGGGACCATGTGTTGAGTTTAGATGATTGACTGGGGTGATCTGAGATCCTTTACAAGCAACAAGGGAGAAGTTCTGAGTGTCAGAAATAGCAACAGTATCTTTCGGTTATACTCCCTGTTGGAAGGTATTAATCAATTGGGAGTGAATCTTTTACACTTTTTGAATAAAGAAAAGAACGGGCTTCTCACATTGGGTCTGAGAAAGTGAAGGAGAAGAACACAAATTGCTGTGGTCTGAATTTCCTTCACCAGAATTTTGGAGCAGGTGTGAGCGCTTGGAATTGTATTTGAGTAAAATGCAGCTCGAGCAGATTTACAGAGCCCATGGTATTTTTCTAATACTGTTTCGTAATGAATTTTGGGGTCTTCTGTATAGGACTTCCTCCAAAGCCTGTATAGGACTTTGCATTGTTTCTTCTCAAGCTTTAACATTTCATTAAACCAAGGAGCTGTAAGCAACGAACAGCATGAGCTTTTTACAGTGACCAGTAAGCTTTTTTCCATGGCTTTCATGAGCCAGCATTGAATCTGGTCAAAATTCAAGAATGACAGTTATTTTATGTCTGGCCTGGTACAATGGAGTGGTTTGTTAAAAGCAGGGACATTCAGCTTGGAACACATTCTTGTAGATGCAGTTCTAACAGTGAAAGGCACAGCAAAATGGTCAGACCAGAGTAGTTGACAATGGGGGGTGGTGCGGGGGTGGGGATCAAGTCCGACAAATTTGAAAAGACAAACTCCAAAAATATCCTGCAATATGAGTGGGAGTAGAGTTACACAGATTCAGATTAAGGACCCCAAGATCCTCTATGAAAATTTAACTCTGAGTACATTTGGGGTCATCCTTGTGAAGAATAATATCACCCAATAACGTGAAGTTAGATGATTTTAGAATGTGGGGGGCCACTAAACCTGTAAAAGAGGTGCACCAGTTTCCCACATAGCCAGGAGTCGGAACACCAGAGCACCCGATAACATAAATGTAGGTGTCAGCGAAAGTGCGAAGAATTGTTGCCTACTCTCAATCTAGGTTGTTTCTTTGGCACTGTAGAGTGACTGCTGATATGTAAGGTAGTTACAGCTAACATCCAAAGTGTATGTTGTGCATGTGTCTGTGTATATGTTGCCAGTGTAGTATATGCATTGTATGAATAAGGAAAGTGGAGTAATGGAAGCTTGTAGGTTCTATTTTGAAAACCCCAGGCCTGTTCCTGTGCACATGATGGAGGTGAGTTTTCCCCCCAGACAGTGAAAGTGTATCGCTGACAATCCTGAAGCAGGAGGGAGAAGACCTAGCCACTGAAATGGGAGACAGAGGAAACAGGTGTCTTATAGAAATCTGATTAGGTCCTCTGCTGAGAGGAGTTCCTGAATAATCTTTATGTATCTCTGCCAATTGGTAGATAGGTGAGGTTTGGGCAGGGAGGCTGCAGTCTCTGTTGCTCAGAGTGTGAGGATCCTTTAGGTGAGGACAGCCTTTTGCCTCTTTCCTGATCACTGTCTTCTTTGGTGTTGTTTCCTGCACAAAACAATCCTGCCCATAACGCAGAAACCCCTGCACCATGGTGCAAGGGTGCCTGCATTGGTGCTGAGCAGCACGGAGTGCATAAGCACACGTAGAAAGTAGAAATATGCCTCTCAATACATATATGAACTTAAACATAAGTTAATATTTTCAAGTAGTTGTATATACTTGCATATGTTGTAAAAAGCAGATCTATATCGTCTATAGAAATATTTTTCTTACTTCTTTATGCCATTGTCTTCATTCACATTGATATTTTCCTTAGCTGGACTTCAATGTATAGCTTAAATCCAATCTTCACCAGAAACATTGTATGGGAAAGCATCAAGGACACTGTGAACATTTTGATGATTTCACCAATCAAGAAGTCTTCTATACCTTAAGAATGTATTCATGTTAATCATGACTGATTCATGGAAAAAAGAAAAGTTTTGTGAATTTTATAACACAGCAAACATATCTATCCAGCTAAAGCATAACATCATCAGATAGCTGCACTGCCTCATCACGCTAAAGGATTTGCCCTTCTCAAAATATGCATTTCTCAAATTATTTTGTCTTTTGACCTTATGGAGCTATCATCAGCTAAAGCATCATACTATCCTCCTGTTGTATATTTCCAAGTTGCAAAAAAGAGATTAAGGACCTTGTTTTAGTTTTTTGCATTCACTCCCAATGTGGTGGGCATTTTTCCCCTAAAAGGTCCACCATGCCATCATGGAATGGCAGTACTGTTTTCACTTACGTAAATACTGAAGCTACACTCCCAAATACAGGAACAACTCCAAGACAAAGAACAAAAGCCCAATTTCCCTGGGATATTTTCCTAGAGCATTTAATATCAGAAAGCTTCTATCCGGAATCACCATTGTTTCAATGGTTGTCATGAACAAAGTATTTATTAGAACTGTTAAGTACCACTACCTTACCCTCTGGGCCTCTCTCTCTGGAGAAAACGATACAGGTGCATATTCTATTTTCTTGCCAGGAATCCACCTCCCAAAAGCAAAACAAACTATGAGGTGGCTTGTTGTTGCATGAAGATCCCTAAATTGTGGCAGGGTTATTCTTTGTAGTGAACTGTTCATTTGATGACAAATATCAAACCAGCAGTACCAGGAAGTCATAGAAACTGCATATTTCCAATAAGGTTCAACCAAAAGAATGTATTGCTTCAATCCAGAATTCCCTTGCCCTCGCAAGCTGGCTGGGAAAATGTATTGCATTTTCCTGAGTTTCGACCTTTTTTAAAACAAAAATGCTGATTTCTTCTATTTCCATAGTGGAGGAGCATATTCATAAACGTTTTGACCCACATCTGTTTTCTCCTGGATTTCCTAAGTGGTGGGGAATCAGAAATGCATACCTTTTCTATTGGGTTGAGGGCACACAGGTTATAAACTGACACACAGGTTATAAACTGACTGCAGTTTATGTGGGAAACTCTGAAAGCAACAAAAATTGCCAGTATGGAGAACCTGTATGTTGGTTACAAATATCCCCTTTTGTCTAAATCTTTCATCATATCATAGTTTTCTCCTTTCATATCTTCTAATTGTATCTCTTCTCTTTTTCTCTTTCTTGTTCTTTGTTGATTCTTTGATTCTGTCACTTCTTTTGTTCCACTCTTTTTTCCACTCTTTTTTTCCACTCTTTTTTTCCACTCTAACAGCATTTATATGTTGTTATTATCAATAAGGCTACTGTGGCTACTGAAACGATTGGCATTATTATTTTCTCTAATAAACTACTTCCAAAGGTTGAAAACCATTTAGCTATAGAGGAGAAACTCTTATCATGTCTCTCCAAAACATCGTCAACCTCCAGTTGGGTCAAGTCTTCATGTAATTGTGTAATATTCTTTATATATCCCTTAATTCCTTTACTCTTATCAGGGATAAATATACAGCAGTGTTGGATTTACAACATGCCACAGACTCCACCCTCTTTTGCCAATAATATATAAAGGGCAAGTCGATTTTGCAAAACCATTGATCTGATTGCAACCATTTCCGTGTCAATCATCAAGAACCCACCAGCAGTATCTGTTGATAATCGATCAACCCCTGTGGACAGTTTTTGAATTTTGTGTGAATTCAGAACGACTCCAACTCAGGGTATTAATGCATCAAAAATATCACCTACTATTTCTGAGAAACTTGCTCTCTTGTTACGTGTTAGTCCTTGTTTTACTTCATTTAGTCTGTTGTTGTTTCGGTCCATGTGACAGACCTTTGGAAAGACAATAGCAAAATAACAACTACCATACCAATGTGCAGGCAACATATAGTAGGCTTTCTTACCACACACATAATAGACTCCTGGAAAGACAGCATCAGTTCCACCCTTTAATCTCCAACCTCCAGTAATTTGGAAAGTATGCTCACATTCACTAGAACCAATTAAATCATTGTTATAGTTAGTTTTCATTCTAAGCAAACAGATTTCTCCCTTTTGAGACCAGTCCAGGGAGATTGCAGTGTATGTCCATCCTTTCTCATAATTTCCTTCTCTAAAATCCCACGGTGGTACCTGTTCAGCAGCTATTCTTTGAAAACTTTCTCTTCTATCTTCTACCATTTCTATAAATATCTTTTCTTCAATCCGCAAGCCACAAGTTAAGTTATTTTCATAAGCATATTCTACATTAAAAGTTGTAGTGATATGGAAGAACTCTCCCATATAGCATGCATTTTTACTACTTAAAACTTTATTCAGCTCCTTAATAACAGGTATTTCTGAAAATACTAAATCTATATCGGAGTAGTGATATTCAAGCTTCCCCGTCACATAAACTGGCTAGTTAATACACTGCAAGACACGCCATATGTTAAAGGTAGGTGGTGATAGGTCGTCCCCTCTGAGACAGACGAAGTTAATTGCATGCACACATAACAATCACTCACATTCATTGTGTTAATGTATTCATAAAACAATTTAGTAAAGACATTTAACGAGAAATTATTCATTTATTTATCATGATGGAGAATGCTTCCATCCATTTGTTCTAGATTATTATTAGGGGTTTCATTAGTGACATCACTCATTCTTTCACTTGTTACATCATTATTATTATTTCCATTATCAGCTACCATTATACAGGTACAAGGACAGTTAATAATATCCACATGAAAGTTAATAGAAAGACACTGCATAAGCAAGCTTTAATACATCTATGTTTTAGAATAGATTTTGGATGTCCAGTCACTTCTACTTTAGCCGTTTTGGATTGTATAAAAATAAAATCTCTCTAAACCTACGAACTCAATTCTGCTAAAAAAAAAGAAATTCTAAAAAAATAGTAGTGTAATCCTAAACTTCAAGGCTTTCTTCTTTACCCCCTTCTTTTTTCTTTCTTCAGGTTTTCTGAATCTTTTTATTCGTTTTTCTTTTCGGTTGGTAAGGTTGCACTTCAACTTGGCACAGTTCTCTTAAGGCAGTCTCAATTTGCTTTCATCAGCTTGCTCAGTGTCAGAACTGTCTTTTTCATCACTTGGATCTGTGCTTTCAATTTCTTCCAAAATGATGTAATTCCATTCAGGTGCTGTGTATTTCTTGCTTGGAATTCTTATTCTCCTTGTCTTTCATACTAATTCTTCTCCTGACCCTTCTTGTTCTGTTTGACTTGAGACTTAATTACTTTTCTCTGGTCTTTTCTTTGATTTCTCCTCACAAGAGTGTACTTCAACCTTTTCACTCCACTAGGCCAATTATCACCTTTTCTTGGTTTCTTAGTTTTGACTGCCTTTTCACCTTCTGTTTCTGGTTCACAGGTTCTTTTATTTTGCCTTTCTTCTATCTGTTCTTCCTGATTTTCAGCATCTTCTGTTTCTGCTGTTTCGACAGGAATTTATCTTTCAACTGTGAACTCACTTCCGTCTGGCTCAACAGCAGTTTCACTTGCTTCTGGTTTAGCTGTGAATTCACCTTCTTCTGGCTCAACAGCAGTCTCTTAAGTCCCAGTATCTGGTGCCCACTCTACCTGACTTGTGCTCGGCTGTTCATTATCTGTTTGTTCTTCAGAATCTGTTACTCTAGATTCTTCAGTTTCACACACTTCAGCCAATGGTCTTTGACTTTGATTTACCAGTTACTGCTCTTTTGGTCTCTCAAGTGGATCTAGGACTCATCTAGTATGGCTTCCATGAATCCAATTTGGCAACCCACCACACTTCACTGCTGCTGTCGTCACCAGTATGATTTGATGAGGTCCATTCCACCTGGGTTCTAAACACGATTTTCTCACGTGCTTCTTGACGAGAACCCATTCACCAGGACTCTGATCATGAGCTTGATTTCGCTGTGTTGTAGTGGCATCTTCCCCAACCTGGTGAGACACAGAACGCACCAGACCAGACAATCCGCTGCAATAGTCAAGTACTAGATCATCAGATATACTCATCAGTTTGTTTGCTGGTATGTATTCTTCTCTCATTGCTCTTCCCATTAGGATTTCATGAGGACTCAATCCTGTCTTTTAGTCAGGAATACTTCTAAGACTCATCAGCAGTACAAGGGGTAAAGCGTCAGGCCTTTTCAGTTATGAGGAAGCACACAATTTCCCTAACCTGGATTTTATAGTGCCATTGATTTGCTCAACAATCTAGATGCTTCAGGTCGATAGGCACAATGCAGCTTCTGCTCAATTTTAAATGCTGCACAAATCATCCGAATTATCTCATTGTTAAAGTGGGTTCCTCTAACTGTCTCTAAAGTGACTGGAATTCCAAACCTAGGAATCAATTCTCTCAAAAGCAGTTTAGCTACAGTGAGTCTATAATTTCTTCTCATCGGATAGGCTTCCACCCAGCGAGAGAACAAACAGACAATAACCAGCACATACTTCAACCCATCACACGGGGGAAGTTCGATAAAATCCAATTGGAGTCTGTTAAATGGACTTCCTGCTCTTCCAATTTGTCCCCAACGAACATTTGCTGCTGACAGGTGACGCACCTCTGGCAAAGGCTCTCTGCAGTGACCCTGAACTTTGGGTTATACCATGACTGCTTGAATAGTCTGATCATTGCATTCCTTCCAATATGTGCAATTCCGTGGTACACTCTGGCCATAAGGGAAAGTAAATCATTTGGCAAGACTGGTCTTTCATCAAAATAGACTCACAGTTCTTCCTCTGCTCTCTTTCCACAGCCTGCATTACTCCAATTTTCCTTTTCTTCATCACTTGCCTCTTCTTGCATCTGCCTAACTTCATCCCAAGTTTCAAATGTGGTTGTAAACATAAGATGGCATTTGGTATTTCCCCTCTCAATTGATCTGTTTAAGGCCATTACATTTTATGCACAGAAAAGCGCTATTTGATCTGTGTATCTGTTGCCCTTCGTCACATAATCATCTCCTGATTTATGTGCGGCACATTTGACCACTACAATTCTTTTGGGCAATTACAAAGCATTCTATAATTCTTTTACAGTTTTGCTGTTTCTGATAGGGTAACCTGAAGACATCAGAAATCCCCTTTGCATCCATAGCTGACCAAAATCATGGACAGCCTGAATCCGTATTGGCTGTCTGTAAATATGGTCACCCTCAGGCTCTTGTCAAATTTGCATGCTCTAATCAGAGCTATCAATTCAGCAATTTGAGCGGAGTTTACCCCTTTTAGACAGGATGCTTCAAGCTATGGTGCAAACAGCATAGGCAGTACATTATTCACCTTTCTCATATCTTAGAAATGACCCATCCACAAATACCTCACAGTCTGAATCTTCCAAAGGAACATCCTCCATATCAGGCCTAGGTTTGGTGCACAGGTCTGTCACATCCAAACAATCATGGTCCACTTCCTCTGTCACTTCCTCACAATGAGAATTCGGCAGCAGAGTTGCCAGATTTACAGTTGTGCACCTCACCACAGTCACATTTTCAGCACCCAGAATCACTCTCTCGTACTTAGTCAGCCGACTAGAAGTTAGGTACTGCGTCCTGGAGCGAGTTAAAAGAATCTCAACAGAATGTAGCATGTACACCTTGACTGGATGTCCCATCACAATCGCTTCACATTGTTTCAGACTCACGCAAGTGGCGGCTACTGCTTTCAAACAGCCTGGTAATGCTGCAGCCACTGAATCCAAAGTAGCAGAAAAATATGCTACTGGACGTCGTGCCATTCCATGTCTCTGAGTTAGGACTGAAAGTGCACATCCATCTCTCTCACAGCAGTACAATGCAAATTCCTTTGTATAATCTGGCATTCCAAATGCAGGTGCTCAACAAAGACTGCTTCTCAATTTAGTAAAAGCTTCCATACTTTCATCATCCAGAACAATCAGATCTTTCACATCTTTTCGTATCATCCTCTGTAGAGGTTTTGCAATCAGTGAGAAACCACTGATCCACTGCCGACAGTATCCCACCATTCCCAAAAACATTTGTACTTCTTTCTGAGTTTTGGGCAGGTTTATTTGTTTGATCACAATAATTCTTTCTGGTGTCACTTTTCTAACTCCTTTTTCTATTTTGTGTCCTAGGTACTGGACTTCCTGTTCACAAAATTGCAGTTTTGCCGGGGACACTTTTTGTCCTCCTTCTGCCAAATGGTTCAAAAAGACAACTGTGTCTGTCACACATGCCTCTTGTGTCTTTAAAGCCACTAAGAGGTCATCAATATATTGAACCAAAACTGAATTTCCTGGCATGACTAAAGACTCCAGACATTTTTTCAAGATCTGATTAAAGATTGAGGGGCTCTCTGTGTACCCTGGAGGAACTCGGCACCATGCCAAAAAACACTGTCTCCAAACCGGAATGCAAATAAATACTGGCTTTCCGGATTTAAAGGAATTGAGAAAAATGCTTGTCACAATTCAATCAATGTAAACCATTCAGCATCACTGGGAATTTGGTAAAGGATCACTGCTGGATTCGGCACTACTGGACAACAGGACACTACGATTTTATTAATGTTTCTTATTTCCTGCACTATTCTGTACTTTTCACTGGGATTTTTCATTCCTATAATAGGCGAGTTACAAGGACTGCTCAGAATTTCTTTCAGAACTCCCTGTTCAATCATTTGGTCAATCACAGGAGCAACTCCTGCAATTACTTCTGGACTCATTTTGTACTGAGTTGTGTTTGGATACACAGCACCCTTGTTCACTGTTATCTGAATTGGATCTACATTTGTCATTATGCTAATTTCTTTTCCTGAATAATCCCACATATCCGATCTCACTGCAATTTTTAATTCTTCAGGCAAATTATCTTCTGTGAGAAAACAACTCATCCACTTCTGTCCCTTGCTCCGCTAGCATCATCTTAAATTCGCATCTTCAACAGGTGTCTGAAATATTGCAGTAATATTAGTGAACTGCTAACGTGTTACAATATTGATAACACACGTCACTATCCCTGAACATTAGATGTAAACACATTTAGAATTAGGACAATTTCGCCTGTATACTGTCAGTGACCTGGCCTAAGATGGCATGAAAGATCTGAAATGCAATCATAAATTCAAGCCAGTTCTGAACAGGGGCCCCCAAAATAGGTTTGGCCCAGGGCCCCAAAAATCCTTAAGATGTCCCTGGTAGACTTGCTGCATTTCTTTGGTTAATAGGGCTCAGCCACAGGGCCAGGGTCAGCTCTAGGGCAGTGTGACTGGTGCCAATGTACCAGCTGCTGACTTTGGGAGGTGTGGGGGGGTGAATGCCGTGTGTGTAGGTATATTATTGTTCTAAAAGCACCTGCTGCAACGTTTCTTGCCTCCAGCAATTTTCATGCAATAATAAATATGTCAAGCTGACTCTCAGAGTTTTCTCTATTGGAAGTTTTAAGGTAGCGCAGAGGTTAATATACCTGCTGTACAGAATGTGCACCATGCAGATCTCAAAGTGCAGGCTGTCCCACAGCAGTACCCATAAAAAGGCACTGATATGGGAACGCCAAAGCAAATTCCTGCAGGGCATGGACTGCAAAGTCCATGCCCTGCAGGAACTGGGGGTGCATGCACACAGGGGGGTATAACATGGGCC
Source organism: Triturus cristatus (assembly GCF_964204655.1). Taxonomy (NCBI): domain Eukaryota; kingdom Metazoa; phylum Chordata; class Amphibia; order Caudata; family Salamandridae; genus Triturus; species Triturus cristatus. The sequence goes on from NC_140591.1 coordinate 1,445,353,223, forward strand.
CCCTGCATGTATTCCCAGGTACGTGATCTTGTATAGGCTCACAACATTTCCCTACCATATGAACAGAGCTATAGTTGGGAATCTTTAGTGAAATCTTATATTGGTACCACCGTTAGAGTCCTGTGCTTTTCTAAAGCTGAAGTGTACTTGTCTGTGTAACCAATTCATGTCATGGTGTGTGTATGGAAATTGCAAACCTGCCATAAGATCCATCATGTGGCGGTGTATGTGTGGAATGCACAGCATTTTCATTTTTTAAGCAAAAGTTTGGAGTGATGTTTGCAAGGATATTTGTTGCTGCACCCATATGCATGGTCTGAGGGAACATTGACAGTGTCCCATGGATTCTCTGGGACAACATGTTCTCCCATGTTTGGTCTCAAGGTTTTTAGGGATTTGTCCGAATTGGCACAATGAACACAATTCCTGACACAAGACCTGGCCACACAAATCCTTTTTTCGCAGCTTTTTTGGTTCTAATGATGCCACTATGTCCTTCATGTCCATATAGAACAATAGTGCGTCCTAATCCAGTAGGAGGTATCGCTCTATAACGTCTCTGGATAACACCCTACACAGAAGACAATTCATCCCGTTCTTTCCACACTGTAGATTAGCACTCATAGAACATTTGGTAGGCCAACCTTTTATAATGCACTCCTCCACTTCTTGTAGTACTTATCTTTAAGAAATTCCTCACACCATACTTTTTTTTCAATAGGCTTGGTGCCTTCATCATGCACCAAATCAATTTGATAATCATCCCAATTATTATGGATGTCTTCTTTCATAGTTAAAGGCATTCTTGTCAAGAAATCAGCTGTAACTGTATCTCTTCCTGGAATATACACCACACTATATACAAAATCTTGAAGTCTCATGGACATTCTGGCCATGCATGCTGATGCTTTGATCATTCCTTCAGTGATGAGAAGGCGTACTAAAGGTTTATGGCTGCTTCTTATTACACACTGCTTGCCCAATAGGCAAGCTCCAAAATGTTCTAATGCCCAGACACTGGATAAAGTCTGTCTTTCGATAGTAGAATACGTTTCTTCTGTAGGGGAAAATGTTTTAGATGCATACACTATAATAGATTCTTTACCACACGTTAAGGTTTTTGCTAACAGAGCACTTAAACCTTTGGAACTTGCATCAGTGGTAATAATACAAGTGAGCTGGGGATCAAATCTGCAATGTGCAGTAGCCTCACAAATTGCCCTTTTCACAACTTTAATCTCTTTTTCACATTCAGTACCCCACACAAACTTGTTCTTGTTCTGAACTTACTGCCTAATGTGATACGTCATGCAAGAATTTATAATAAAATGTTGTCAAGCCTACAAAAGAACTTACATCATCTTTGGAGTCAGGAGAAGGAGCAGCGCGTATGGCTTCCACCAAATCTGGTTCTGGTTTTATCCCTTCTTCACACAAAACATCCCCCAAATAAGTAACAGATTGGACAACCAACAGCAAATATGCACTTTGAGTGCTTCATTGTCAATCCATTATCGCATAAAATCTTTAGAACTCTCTCTAAAGGGCAATTGTGGTCATATCTGTCATTCCCAACGGTGAAGATGATGTCTTGGAAACAAACTACATTTTTTACAGTCTCCAAATAGGTTGTGTGCATAAAACACTAAAAAACAGTGGCTGCGGATGCCACCCCTTAAGGCCCTTCATCTATTATACCCCACAATATTAAAAACAATGTTCGGCCAGTATCTCTCAGGCAGACTCCTTCGTTCTTCACTTCAACTACAGCTCACGGTACCGAGAGTCAAAAGAAAGAAATAGGGTGACAGAGCGTTTTCCACGGCTGCGAGCAAACTCCATAATACCCTTCCGCAAAACATATGGGCCATCCCTCATCTCTTGCACTTCATGAAGGCTCTTAAGACATCGTTGATCTCCTTGTAGTTACCTTCTGTTTCTGGAGTAATAGTGGGCTTTTCCGGATGGTGAGCTATCGCTCATTGCTGCGCGTTATAAATTTTAAATCAAATCCTCTTATATCAGTAGCAGCCAAATGGTGTAATGGCAGCAGTTAAATGTTTGCATCTCTCATGTAACACAATTTAGAGGTGGCCTGCGGGCAAGTCAATTGTAGAGAAGAATTTTGCTTTACCCACTATGGATAACATTACTGCAATATGTGGTAATGGTAATTCGTTGATTAACATTTTATTGTTTAGATGGCATAAATCAATGCAGACTCTAATGTTGCCATTAGACCATTTGGCCACCACAAAGGGGGAAACCCATTCAGATGATTCAATTTTCTCAATAATGCCCCCATCAACTAAACTTTTAAATTCTTTTTCTACTTCATCCCGTACCACTATGGGGATGTTCCTAGCTCTGTGTATGATAGGACAAGCGTTCTCTTTCAAGTGGTTCTCTTGTGTAAAATTGACCATTTGGCCATTTTCATTTTTGAAAACATCAGGGAATTTCTTCAACATAACGTCTCCAATGCCATTGTGATCCCCAGTCTCTATAACTGGATCAGGGCTATTTGGATTGAGAATAATGTCAAGTTTACCCTGTTCAAACCAACTTGACACACATGGACCTTTCTTTGACATATACAGCTTAGCCGTTCATTCACAATTTTTTAAACCTAAAAACCAAAGACCTAAACCAATAATTTCTATCCTTTCACCTGAATAGCCTTCAGGATTGATGTCTGGTTCCTCTAGGTTATTTCCTAATCTTTTAGAAAATTGAGATCTCCACACATAATCATTCATAATGGCATAGGAAGACCCAGAGTCAGCATACATTTGCATCTCTACTCCTATCATCATATTACAAACAGTCTTTTTCTTTACCCTGGTATTGTCGATATTGAGTATTATGGGACTAGTCTCCTTTATGTTTAACACAAATGAGTAACCATCTTTAGTACCATCTTTCAACTGCTCATCTTCACTACTTTTGCTATCTTCAATGCATTTGAATCTGTTATTTCTACTTTTCCTGCACACCTTGTCAAAATGTCCTGTGACGCCACAATTAGAACACTCCTGTTTAAGAGCTGCACACGATTTGTTATTAGCAAAATGTGATTTACTGTCACATCTATAACACCTTAGATTGTCTCTCTTTCCCATTTCCTGATTTCTTTTTCTTGAACTCCTCATTCTTATTAATGTACTTGTTGCCCACCTTAGCAACAGTCTCATCATTTTTCACATTGGTCTCACTTTTCATCTCCTTGGCACTTCTGCTGGACATCTCAGCTTTTCTTACTATAGTTAAATTGCATTCAAGATTAGCATCACCATTCACCCACAATCTTTCCTGAATGGCTGGATCTCTCACTCACATGCAGGACCACTTGATCTGTAATAAAATATTCTTGTAGAATTTCAAATTTTCAATGAAGAGATAAGGTTCTCAAAGCTGAACTATCTACGGACTCTTCAATCTTGTGTTTCCTCTGAAAAAATATATATCTAGAAATGCCAATGCAAACTTTTGGTGAAAAATAACGATCAAAATCTGAAAAAGCTCTTTCGGGAAAATTTCTATATACTTCCCTTCTTCTTTAGGCATTTGATTAAAAGCTCTGAGGCCTTCAGGTCCTATGGAATGTAAGAAAATCCCTTTCTTTTGAGCACCTGACATTTTTCCTTCAACTTTTAATGTTTCAATGTAATTTAGGAAATATGTCTTCCACTCTGACCAGCGCATACGAGGAGTACTGCCAGCTGGCCAAAAGCACTCTGGTGGCGCTAAAGAGCAGTTTTGCACACACACTGTAATAGCAAAGAATGGAAAGAAACGAAAACAATATCGGCAAACCTGCAGTACCAAAAGAAAGAGGGAAGCAAAAAAGAAAAAAACAACTACAGTCCAATATTAGCTCGCAGTGCACTAAATAACCACAAAATGATGACAAGGGAATTGTTCACTGGAAGGCATCCAAAACCAATGTCCGATCTTCACCCTTTGAGCAGCAGCGTGCAGAAGAAATAATTAAGTACAAGGGAATTGTTCACAGACAAGAACAAAGTCCAGTGTCCATTCTTCACCCCTGTATCAGCCAGCAGAAATGCATAACACAAATCCTACATGATACTGAATGCTCAACAGTGTAGATGAAAATGCCAAACAAGGTCAGTTGAATGATAAGGTAAATGTGTAATGCAAGAAAGCATTAAATCGCAATTACTTGAAATAAAGTGTTTGCATCATAAAATGATGGCGCTTTAATCTGAAATCGGAACTCTCCCCCAAACAACAGGAAGACAAAAAAGAAGTGCCGGAATATGTTCCTGAAAGTTCCCACAAACTGAGAAGCAGACGTTGAAGCAATCCAAAATGGCCACTCATAATACAGCGTGACAACGTCACACACTGGTGAACTTAAAAAGAATTGACGCACTTGCAGAATACGGACAACCTTACATCTGTGGCCACCAATGTGATGAGGAGTACGTCCAGTACTTAAGTTGTGCCGGTCCTTTCCGGTGCTTAGCACCAGCACTTAATTATCAGTGCCGGGTCTACACACAAAGCAGCACTTCATTGATTTTGATAGCGCCTCTACACAGCGTGTTACTGTTCTGGTTGCTTTAGTCATTTAACTTGAAGTAACGTAACACTGACTGACTACACAAACTGCCAGGAAGGGTCCGACTTGGAAAACAGCCCTATCGTCATCTCATCATGACTGAGGAAAACTTAAAGTTAGTTTGCTGAGCTCCTTGATTTGAACGTGAAAGTTAAACAGTATGGTCTCCAGATCGCTGGGGGCATGTGAGTGGGGGGAGGTACTGTGAAGTAGTGCCAGGAAGAGGGTACTGACTGATTCACTGTACATCACGAGCAGAGTGCCTGCCCTACCTACTGCCTAGAATGGTGCTAGAGGCTAGAGCAGTGTTCTGGTGTGCGGCGATGAAATTTAAAAGACGTCCGGGAAGGCGCCAGGCAGGAAGCATCACGCCAGTCAGGTACAACAACACAGCAACTGGGTAGTACAAGCAGGGGGAAAATATTTGATTCCACCGTGTGTCACAGCTGTTATATTTATTGGTGTAATTGCGTTGATTGAATTTCCAGTGCTGAAACTGGGATATATCACCTACGCACCCACTCACAGTCTTATTATGAGATAAATCACTTACATCCGAGGCCGAGTCAGTGATTAAGTTAGTGTTAGTCCCCATGCATGGCTAGTCGGCCACGGCCACAGAGTAGTGGTACTCTGCCGCGGCGTCCAGTGCAATGAGTGACAGTCTGACTCTCTCCTCCTCCCCCAGTCCCAGCGAACTGTGTTGCGGGCAGTGGCCCGGCGGCAGCTGTGAGCCTGGCCTCATGGCCTGCACTGGCTAGGGGTGGCTTAGCCAGGAGGAGAAAATGGAGATTCATGATTGAATGAATGAATCTCAATCTTCTTCTCAATCCCAATCAGGAATGACTCAAACTCGGCAGCCAGTGTCTGTCTCTCGTCTCGAGAGTCATATGTTGATAGCGGGCGGGCGTGGAGGTCGTGGCCAGCGGCCCTTAAGACTTTGCAGTGCCAGTGTTCCCTCCCAGCGGGCGGAATTGGGCTGGATTTTACTTGTGCGGGGGTGGAGCTGTGTGGCAGGAGGCAACATGCACAGCTTTCTGATTGCGCATTTGCCACACACCGGCATTCCTTCACCCGCATGGCTGCACCCCACCACCACCGAGTCATCGTGGCTAAATCAACGGCCCACGGCCTTTTTTCAACTCGGTCACTGAGTGTGTGCCAGCCAGCGCAACCCCACGACGACGTCACATTGGTGGACTGGCAGTGGCAGCAGAGCAGTAACTGGTTACAAGACAGTACTGAGTACCGATCCCGGTGTCCAAGCACCTAGGTGAGGCAGGCAACTGCAAGATGGCACCTGACTGGCACTAGGCCCCGCCGTTGCGCCACCCCCAATCAGTTAATAAAGCTGGCTGCAGCACGGCAGGCAGCCTAAGGCAGTGGCAGTGCTGTGTGTGTCCCGGGCCGGCCTGAAGAAGTAACTAACTTTGTCTTTAACAGTTAACTGTAGTAGTAGCCGCCATGCGCCCGCCACCCACCCCACACCATAATTCCATGATCATCTGGAGCCAGAGAAAAGTAGGTGTGGCCTCCGACAAACATTTCAGCACCTGCACTTCATATTTTACAAATTAGCCACTGAGTATGTCACAACGCAAGCAGCTTCGAAAGTAAAATGCAGAATGCAGCAGGTTGGAACCTGATCTGAGGCATCTAAGGAAATTAGGTAAGTTGTTCCTTGTTTTAAAAACAAACAGTGAGTGTGTAAGCTCAGATCATTGGAATCTGCCCAAAAACCAAGGAAGATTCACCGCTCCTTCACTACTCTTAAAAGAAACACGTTGGCACAAATCCTCCTCCACAGCTCAAATGCAGATGTAGACACAAATCGTAGAAATCCATTCAGTTGGAAGAAGAAAAAAATCCTCACATGTGAAATCCTTGACTGTGGTGCTAGTTCTCCGCTCGTTGCCACAAAGTTGAGTAATAAGGCTCACAACTAGACAAAGAAAAGTGCTTTATTTGTAGAAATGAAAACACCACCGGGTACACGTCTTCAAGCTCCGGTAGCCTCTCACACACTGTCCCACCATGTCATGGCATGGACCCAGAAATTCTAGAATGGGAACACCAAGGTCGTGCCGTGAGAAAATATAATAAAACATAAATACACAACACTGCCAATATTACTGTGGGCCTAAATGCAATTTGACTACTACTTAAAGGATAGGAAATCCAAGAATACCTGCTACGTAATATGCAGATCGTTCCAGAGCATAGTTCCTAAACCAGGGAAAACTCCATCTCTGGCATGTGTCTGCAAAACCAGGAGAAAGCTTCAAAGGGGATCAGCATTTGATTGTAACTTTCTAAGCAGTCAACAAGGAGTCACCACGCTGGAGAGAAAGTTAGGCCAGAACTACAAAAGTCTCTATGAACAAGACAGTGTCTTCACCAAAATTCTTTTGGTGCCATTGAGTACAAGAACAGTCTCCCCATGAGACTTGATCAAACTTCCTAAGGTCCCTGACCACTGTTAGTGCCATATCCTGGATTCGCCGCCTCGGAGATACTGAGTAATATGATAAACCCAGATAAACATAATTGCAGGAATTCTGGAGGGCTGGAATCCAGGTTCCCACCAATTGACCAAGCTTCTTTATGTGGAGAAGATCTGAGAGATTAATCAAGTGTTCACAAACTTAATGAAAAATAAGAATGTAAGGGCTATTAGTTTTAAACCAAGAGAATGAAAAGTGAAAGACATGAAAGAAGAGTGAGTGGCTGAATAAGTAATTATTGTGCACCCTTCGAACTCAATCAACCAAAGTGAATCTTTTCTCCTGTGAAAATTGCGTTACCCTATATGAGTGCGTAAACTGTCTTTCTAGGCTTATGTGTGACTGTAGCTTGCAGGGAATTTGCATTCTGGGTCTTTACCGATTACTATTTATTACTCTTTTAGGACACAGTTGCTGGTATTTGGAGATTCTGAACTAAGGTGGTTGCTTATTGAAACTGGTGAAGTTGTGTACTGTTTTTGTACATTTCAAGTTGAGCTGTCACTGAAATAATTTCTACTTTGTATGCCGTATAAAATCTAAATTTAAGGCTCCGATTAAAATGACCACATAATTCATAACCATAGATAGGCACTTACAGAACATATATATGTGGGAAAAAAAGCTGGAGCAATCAAGTCAGGTCTGATTGAGCTGGAGGCTGAACAGAAAGCACCTAGAATGGAAAAGAACAGCAGTAAAACAAGTAGAGCAGAAGCACATCTAAAAAGCCCCCAAATCAGCTAAAATGAATGAATCATGATAACTGAACGTGAGATGATGAACAGCTGTACCACCTGGGAAGAGAGACAGTACGTTAGTTGATGTCCAATCATAGACTGTCTCCACACACAACAGGCGCCATTTGCAATCTGCTTCTTGCTGTGATCATAAGTGAAGTCTGGTCTTGTGTGGGAACAGTGAAGCAATTGAGCTGTGGATCAATAAGTCACCAGGACAGAGAGTAAATACTGAGGACTGAGAAGCAGCCCAATCAGGTATCTGGAGGCAATCCAAGTGAATTTGCAAAGCTGCATTGCTGGAAGACAGGTTGTCTTTTGGGCTGCAAAGAGATTAGCAAAATCAAAGCACAGGGCACTGGCTCCAAGAGCAGGAGAGACACCTATTCTCATTTCTAAGTTGTTTACAATTATTCACACTTAGTCGGATCAGTCAAAAAAGTTTTTAGCACAAGCCAGGACATAGAGGAAATGTAACTTTAGCTTCACAAAGAAGTATTTGAGCATGGTAATGTTACTTTAATTCTTACCTTTTTATTTACATGTTCCGTTGACTTGTACTGTTATTTTATTGACATTTGTTTATCACTCATCCTGCCATTGGTATGGCTTAGGCCCATGCCTCTCTCTAACCAGAGAAAACTTTGTACTCATCCAAATATTTAGGCCCAATTAGCGGCTGAAGTGAAACAGGATTTATCTAACGAGTCTGTTACTAGAATCACTGACGTAAGAGTGAGAAAATGTCCCCTTTTGCATGGTCTCACCCATCTTTTTTACTGAATTTCATTGTTAGTTTTTGGACTCTCTGCACTGGAGCACTGCTGTCCTGTTTGCTGTTTGCAATGCGTGTGCTCTGACCACTAAGAAATGTGGGAATTAGCCAATTCCTGAGTTGCATATTTAACTTTCCTAAAACACCACAGTATATGGTGTAGATACTGCACTCATGGCATGGAACGTTAAATGTCAACTGTGGACTGCAGCAGTGTTTGTGTCATCCACTATTGTGACAAGGAAAGCCTGGCTTCAAGCCTACCATTGTAGACCAACTAATGCTGTTCAAACCTGCAGTGCATCCTGTTAAAATAACCCTTTTTGATAGGAAAAATCCTTCCTTTTAAAAATGAGTAAGTCACCACCTATTTAGGACTTGTAGCACACGAGATGAGGTGCATGATATTTAAAAATGGGCTATGCAGAAAATGAAGTACAAGTCTGTTCGACTTAGCCCTCTATGCAAGGTCACCCCCTAATGTTTTCACCCCTCCTATTTTCGCTTAATTTGTTTTTAATGGCCTTAGGACTCTGTGCACTTTACCACTGCTTACTAGTGCTAAAGTGCGTGTGCTCACTCCCTAAAACATGGTAAAATTGGTTTACACCTGATTGGCATATTTAATTTCATTATAAGTTCAGAGTAAAGTTGTATACAATATACCCAGGGCCTGTAAATTAAATCCTACTAGTGGGCTTCAGCAGATATTGTGCCACCCACTTAAGTAGCCCCTTAAAACATATCTCAGGCCTGACATTGCAACCTGTATGGAGCTGTAACTTTGAAACTGCCAATTCGATTTGTCAATATAACCCATTTTTTAAGCCTTAAACTCCCCTTTTATTGCATGTAAGTCACACCCTAAGGTAGGCCCTAAGTAGCCCACAGGGCAGGGTGCATTGTAATTAAAAGGTTGGATATGTACGTTTAAGCTTTACATGTCATGGTAGTGTAAAACTCCTAAGTTTGTTTTTCACTACTGTGAGACCTACCTAATAATACTGGGGTGCCTTATTACATTTAATAATTGCTTTTAATTGCATTTAATTGGGAACAGATAGAGATTTCATGCTTGATGTCTGAGAAATTGTAATTTAAAGTCCTCTTTAAAGGTATAGTCAGATTTTAAGTTGCAATTTTGAAAATGTCACTTATAGAAAGTTAGCATTTTCCTGCACTATTTGGTACCTGCAGCCTTTTCCTGGGTATTTGGACTTTGTTTATTCCTCCCAGACAGCCACACAATAGAGGCATTAGGGGTGCCTGGATGGGCCAACACTAACACACTGGAGGGTGGAGCTGGGCACAGCGCCACCCTAAATTTAATAGGCTGTGCCCTGAATTCACACAACTGAATTGTCACCACTATGTTGTTCATGCAGCCAGCCTGGAGCTAGAGAATAGGAGGCAGGAAACTTCAAACACTTCAAAGAGACATCTCTAGAAACTTCTTCTTCTTCAAAGAAGGCACGGGTATAAAAATAGGAACTTCAGACCCAGCTCTTCAGTACACCTCTGAACCTGTGAAAGACTCAGAAGGACTGCTGTGCTGCTATGCAAGAAGGACTGCTGCTTTGCTGCCCTGATACCTGAGTGATATATGACTGGAGATGCATCTTGAACCCAGGACCATCAGATTGACTCCAAGGGCTAGTTGACTGGTCTCCTGATCCGATCCTTAGGAACAGAAAAGGCTCCAACCACCTGGACCCTACCTGCTGTGCGCCCGATTCAGAAAGGGACTTACAACTCGTAAAGCTACAAGTGCGGAGTCTCTCAGCTCACTGTGCCACTGAAACCAAGCTGTACCCGGCAGAAGAACCCATAACAAGGGCAAAATTGGTCCAGGGCTGCTTGTGTTCTGGTTCAGGGAGGAGCTGATCTGGTAGTTTGAGCTGGACTATTCCCAATAGGAGCAAGGTCAAGACTTATTTGCATATGGCTGGCTCCAAACTGAGGTGGCATGGTGGGCAAAAAACGATGCATTGGTATGCGTCCGGAGTGATTTCCAGTGGCTGAGATCAATACAATCATTCCATTCTTTACCTTGTTGTTTTTGCATTTGACGTCCAAGGATCAAAAGGCTGATCCCCTGGGTCATTCCAGGGACTGAAAGAAGCTGAAGTAAATATTCATTCGAATAATCCCAGCTGACCAGTGAAAGTTGGACCTGGATTGGACTTTGCTGTTGCCCTCTGCCTGACATCCTGGGAGTCTTAAAGTTCTCCCCTTGAGGTCCTGGGGAGCTATAAGGTGTACTCCTTTGGTTGTTAGGGCACCAGAAAAGTGTGATAACTTTTCAAAGTAATTGCTCCAGAGCTTTCAGTGAACAGCAAAAAATTGTCCGACCCGTAGTTCCCATTGCTGGTTTGAATGTCAGGTTTGTCCTGCATGTAAAGGAGGTTTTCCTCAGAAAAATAATAGAATTTCTTTTCTGATTGAGACTTCAAAACACATTTCGAAGTTCCCTACTTCCAGGTGCTAACAGGGCCAATCTGCTTGGTGTATCAGACTCATGCTCCATGTCAGCCTCAAATTGATCTTAGTTCCCGGGCTACCTGTACGATTAAATACAGTTGGTGCTTTGTGCTCCTTGCACCTTGTTCCAATTTATTCTTTAAAAATGTATATCTCTAGTTCCCCTTACTGGGCTTTTGCCATTTCGGTGTTGTTTTGCGTATTACATTTTTCTCTCTTCTTCTAAATTGGATTGGGACTTTTATTGTATTGCATTTTTGACTTTTTGTAACCGTTTTGGTACTTCTAAATGATTTACACATTTTCTTGAAGTTAGGCCTGCCTGCTCTGAACTGCCAGAGGTTTATTTCACCAAAACCGTTTCCTGGACCTTACAAGATGGTGACTTTATCACTTGTTCTGCTACCCCAAACAATACGCATTTTACTAATAATAAGCATGTACACTGATAATTATGGACTTTATTGATATTGTAGTCAACTTTTTCATTTTCAGCCTAATTAAAAAAACTATACAGAAATCTTCCCCGGCAGGCTTAAAAGCTTGCATGGGAACAGATGTCTGACTTTTCAAAATGTGTATACATGTTCAAAATAATGACTGGTAACCTTCAACTGATGCAAGTTTCCAGGCTTACTTCTGAAAAACATTTTGAGCTGAAAAAATCAGAAACACAAATGCTTAATTTTATTTTTTGTTCTCCTATCTTGGAAAGGCATTGACACAGGAACTTTCAAGGGTTTTCCGGCTTTGAATGGGTAGGAAATGGACTTGTGGGTTTGAGGGTGTTCACAAATTCAAAGGGTTTTCCTGCCCTGTAACACTTATTCTCCACACACTTCCTACCCCGTAGATGTAGTCATGAACATATTTATGTGTAAATCCATTTAAGTGTGTAAATCAAACGTTTCTGATTAAAAGAAATTGTATACTATATAGAAATTATGATAATTGAAAGCCAAGCCTAAAGTATATCTTTGTAGAGTATGATTTAAGGGTTATTTCAAGTGTACCTGTGTAACTAACACTGTCCCTAATTCACAAACAATTTCTGAATGTCAATCCTGTAGGTTAATGCCTATGTTTGGAGAAAATCTCCAACTTCTTTGGAACTCTTCATCAGCTTGAAGAGTATTGCTGGGAAGTGGCAACTGTTTCAGTGTTTGCAGCTGCATTTACATTGATAAGCATTTATATAAACATAATTGTAGAAATTGTACACGTGCATTTGCACTAGCTTACGTTGTCACTCCATGCAGAAAATATTCAGCAGCATCTTAAAAGTGATTCCCTTATATCCACACCAAAGATGGGAGTATTATATTCCCATGTCCACCACAGATATGCATTTTTCCTGCTCTTGACCACAGGAAATCTCCTAGTGTATAAATGGTGGGAATGTGCCTTCCAAATGTTTGAGACTACACACAAGTTTACAATTTTGAAGGTGTGTTCTTACTTAGGCAGGTGTTCCAGTTCTGAAACTCCCATCACTCCCCCACTCTGAGTAAATATGGTGTATGTGTGAAGGAATGCATTCACAAGTAAAACAAAATCATGTTTTTTGAATAACAAGCATTTTTACACTCATATAAGAAAGTATGTAAGCACCTCAGTTCATCTTGAATGCTCACATACTTTAAATCTGATGCACTAAAGCCCCAATTTAGATTTTGTTTTATTCTTTCATTTTTAAAATTCTATTATTGATGTCACTGCACATGCATTTTTTCCAAATGCAACGTGTCTATAGTTTCTCACTGATTGGTCACATTTGTTGTCATGTATATTTGTTTTTTATCACTACCAATAGTTTTGATATGTTTTGTCTGAAATATTTTGCAAAAATGCATATTCATATTTCAAATTGCATGTGTATTCAAAAGAGTAAGTTAATGAAACCACACTTCTTTTAATCTCCTACTGCTTGTGTTCTTTTTCCTCATGGCACTAATCCTGTTGTTATCCCTTCTCCTTTATCCATGAATACTGCGTTCTCTACATTTCAAATTTTTTTCTACCAGCAACGTTCAGGCGTCTTTGCCTTTTTCCAAGATGTGTTTCACCTGGCGCTTCAGTGTGACTTATTGTACAAAACAGGTTTTTTGTAACATAGCTTAGAACCTCATTTAAACCCTTGTAGATGATCACAGGTCCACAAAGGGGGTTCCTGAAGCTATTGCCTCCAGACCACCGCCTCACCCCCAGGGCTGGACTGGCTGTAGCGGGCACCAGCCATTTCCCCTTTGGACCGGAGTGGTGGGGTTCGGGTTTGTCCTGGGTGCTGGTTTTGCAGCAGTGCTTCAATATCGGCCCCCTGTAACAAAAACGTGAGTGGTGCTTCTTGCTAGCACCCCCTCCACCCCCAGGGCTGGTCGATCAGTAATCTGCCTGGGCTGGTTGCTGTTCCCAGTCCTGCTTTCCCCACCAAGGAGACAATGATCTGCCTTAATTTGATTTGACTTAATGACTGGTAAGGATATCTGTGCTGTGATGATAGGAGCTACTTTTACAGCACAGAGGGTTTGCCAAGTGGGCACCATTTTTAATGCACTTGCTCAGCATGCTTTGTTGTCCACCCAAACTCCTAACGTGCAAGTTTGTTTTCGAAGAGCAAAAAAATAGCCCCAACTCACAGGATGTTTTCTCCCTGCTTGTAGGAGGCATTGTGCAAATTCTATTCCTATGTCCATGCATGGTAAATGAATGTCATGCGCCTACCCTGAATAGGGAGTAACAACTGTGACTGTGACCTGGTGGCTCCTTGGTGGTTTATTTATTTATTTATAAAGTTTTGTATAGCGCGAACATGACCCTAAAGGTTATCAGAGCGCTTCACATTATAGGGTAGGTGGGATATAGTTGTAAGAAAAGACATTTGTTACATATATGGGAATAGCATGGCAAAGCTGGAGTTCATGGCTGCACATCAATGTAGTGGTCATTCAGGGCATCGGAATAGTGGGCAGGTAAGTAAACCATAGAACCTAATGTATCTTAGGGCAGAAACGTATTCATTAGTAATGTTTTCACTTCTTTTTTTGAGTTTAGAAAGCTTTATTAAATAAGATAGGCCAAGTAACACATCATTACACAAACAGATGGCAATGAAATAAGGTAAAAGAATAATAAAATGTAACAGTATACAATGCAGTCCCAAAACGGATATAGGAACTGTACAAAGAAAAGCAAGCTTTTTAAAGAGTATTTTGTTTTGTGGGGAGGAGGGGGAGAAAGAGAAAGAGAGGGGGGGTGGAAAGAAAGGCAACCTAAAATACATTTTTAACATCATAAATTGTCATTATCAAGTAAAAGTGAAATGCTGAGTAATACATACAAGGGAAACAGGAAAAGGGTAAAGGGTAAAAATCAAGAAACCTGTCTGGAAAGGAAATTTGTTAAAGGCAACCATAACAAATCTTTTTTGATCAATAAAGGTACAGTGGTAGCAAAGGCATGATCAAGCCTATGATGGTGACATAACAGGTTCCACCAGGCACTAAATGAAATCTTTGAGGTATCTTTCCAATTAGTTGTGATTATCTGAAAGGAAATGGCTATATATAGATCTATACATTTACGTACATTACATTGAACATTCCAAATGGGTGAAGAACCACCCCGAAAAATATGAACAATCTCAAAAGGGTGATCTGTAGCTAAGATATTATATAATTTTGACCAGATGTGAGACCAAAGGGATTTAACCAACGGGCAATGAAAAAACATATGAAGAAAGTCGCTATCAACACATGAGCAGGACCAGCATTTTGTAGAGTCTAGTAACTTGAATTTATGTAAATCAGGAGGAGTACAAAAAGTCTGTTATAAAAGAAGTATAAAGTCTGTGTGGTTCTGGCAGAGCGGGAAGCGGTATGTATTTTAGACCATTTAGAGTCCCAAACCTGAAGGGAAAATTCCTGGGCTAAGTCCCTTTCCCATGAGAGTTCAAGTTTAGATTTGGACCTATCAGCAGAGGGATGGGAAAGTAGTTTATAAATGGCAGCAGCTTTGAGAGGAATAGAAAGGTCTGGTGGGGGGGAGAGGTTGGAGACAGCAGTAGTCAGGGAACTAATTTGAGAGTTAAGGGAGGTTAGGGTATGTTTAAGCAAACTATACTGGGAGGAATATTTATTGGAAAGAAGAGTCACGAATGTCTGAGAAATCCCTCAGGGAATTG
Source organism: Triturus cristatus (assembly GCF_964204655.1). Lineage (NCBI taxonomy): Eukaryota > Metazoa > Chordata > Amphibia > Caudata > Salamandridae > Triturus > Triturus cristatus. The sequence continues at coordinate 1,445,368,491 of NC_140591.1, forward strand.
TCTTTAAGTACATTATCGTAAGTGATGATGCCTTTGTCAATCCATTCCTTCCAGAAAAGCGCTCTGTTGTCAATCTTTTATTCTACCAAATCGGAGTTAGGAGGTGAAGATCAGCCTGTGAAAGAAAGGAACGAAACAGTGAGAGAGCAAGTGCTTTGGAATGTTTGAATATGGGAATGAGAAATCGCTTTGGAGGTTGAGATAAGCGAGTGGCTGTATGTAATGAAAAAGGTGAGATTCGTGCAAGTTCTATTGAACTCCAGGCTGTTAACCCTTTCGCTGCGGCGGGAATTCCGCCGCAGCGCTGGGGGGGGGTTTGGGGGCAGCGCGGTGGCGCGGTGCTCATGACGGAACCACTCCGTCATGAGCCGCGGTTGAGCTGTGCTCATGACGGAGTGGTTCCGTCATGACTCCGCCCACTGCGCTAATCGCCCGCACAGGCGGGGAATTAGCGCCGCGTGGGCGGCGCGGCCGCCAACGGCCGCAGCATGACGGAACCACTCCGTCATGAGCACACGGCGACCGTGGCTCATGACGGAGTGGTTCCGTCATGAGTGGGGAAGGGGTTAAGGGAGGAGCAGACGAATCTGTTAAAAAAGACCAAATTTGTTTTAAAGTGAAAGCTAAGTGAAATTGAGTAAGGTTGGGAAAGTTGACTCCACCTAAGTCTTTGGGTTGTTGGAGACGAGAGAGAGAAATTCTAGCTTTACGATTATTCCACAAGAATTTCGTGAGGATGCAGTTTATGGTTTTAAAGAAATAGAGTGGGAGAGAAATAGGAAGCATCAAGAGATAAAAATTGCCGATAGGAAGAAGCATAATTTTGATAGTTGCTAGTCTTTCCCACCAAGATAGGAAAAGTGGGGACCAACCGTCTATGAGTGAAGAAAGCTTTTTAAGTATGTCTTTATGATTTAGTTTAATAGTTTCTCTGGTAGTATTAGCATAAAGAATTCCTAAACACTTAATATTACTAGGATTCCATTCAAAGCCAGAGCCATGGAACATATGGGAAAGGCAAAATGTGTTAAGAGGTAGGACTTCAGACTTACCTATATTCAATTTGTATCCAGAAACTGAGGAGTACTCTTGTAGTAAAGAGAAAAGTGAAGGTAAAGAGGTGGTCAGGTTAGAAATATAAAGTAGAATGTCATCTGCATAAGCAGTGAATTAAATATCAATGTTCTGAAAAGTGAAACCGGTATAGGATGGTGAACGCCGAATTTTCTCCAAGAAGGGTTCTAAAGCAAGAATGAAAAGAAGAGGGGAAAGGGAACAACCTTGTCTGGTGCCTCTATGGAGAGAGAAATAATTGGATTGAGAACCATTGACCCAAATAGAAGTAGAGGGGGCAGTATACAACAATTGAATATATTGAATAATGGTGGGGCTAAAGCCATGCCACCTCAGTGCTCCAAACATAAAGTACCAGCTGACCCTATCAAACGCTTTTTCTGCATCTAATGTGATAGCTGCGACTGGGGAGTCATCATTGAGGCAAGGTGGATGATGTTGAGGAGAGCTCTTGAATTATCTGCAATGGATCTACCTTTGACAAACCCAGATTGATAAATATTAGTAAGGTCGGTTTACAATCAGTATTGATTAAGGAAATGTGCCGATAATGTTTGCACAGGGAGGGGTCCTTATCTTTTTTGAGGATTAGGCATAACATTGCCTGTGTAAAGGAACCCTTGGATTCTCATTTGGTGAGTAAATGATTAATCAATGAAAGCAAATGTGGTATTAGAATGTTCTTAAAGTGGAGATAAAAACAAACAGTGAAGCCGTCAGGACCAGGTGTTTTGTCCTTGGGTAGAAGAGTAATTGCATTGAGTATTTCTTTTTCCGAGATAGGAATATCTAGGGAGGAAAGATCTGTAAGATTATCAGGGGATTTGGGAATAGATTGAAAAAAGGAATCAATTTGTGCGGAAGAAGGAGTGGATTCCGGCGTGTAAAGAGAAGAGCAATATTGGACAAAGCAATCAAGGATTTTGTCATCAGTGGACTGAAGATCTCCATGGACATCATTAATAGCTATGATCTTGGATTTTTGTTTTTTAATTTTGAGGTAGTTTGCAAGGGATTTGTCTGCTTTATTTCACCCTCCATACATTTTAGCATTAAATTTGTGATGATTATTACATGCGGAATCCCAAGAGTGCTTGTTATATCGGATTTTCGCTTTTATAAGAGAAGAGAGTGTGTCAGAGGAATTTGTGGTGAAATAAATATGTTCAAGCTCTTTAATTTGTTTAAGGATGTGGGATGACTGCGAAAGGGCTTTCTTCCTCTTTCGAGATACAAAGTCAATAATGAATCGTCTAGCAGCGGCCTTGAAGGCATCCCAAATAAAGTGAAATTGAGAAGTGGAATGAAGAAAGAATTCTTCCATGAAAATCAGAAAATGTTCATTAAACTGGAATCTAAGAGGAGAGAGTTATTAACGCACCAACGCTGAGTGATGGGAGTAGGTGAAGGGTAGTCCATATCCAAAATGACGGGGGCGTCTGAGTTAGTCATGAATTGAAAAGCGTGTTGGGTGAGAAACATATAATCAATACGGGAGTGTGATGCATGTACTGGAGAAAAGAAAGAGTACTCAAGTGTGTCAGGGTGAGAGATTCTCCAGGAGTCTATGAGGCCTCTGGAAGAAATGGCTTCACAAAAGGCTTTTTGCATCTTGTTGGGAACATATCTGGTTCGTGATTTTCGGTCTAAAAAGGGATCCATGAGTTGGTTGCAGTACCCGCCCACAATTAAATCATCAGTCGCATGTGAAGAAAGAAGCGTGGAAAAGTCTTTCCAAAAGGTTAAATCAATGCCATTAGGGCCATATACATTACAAAAGGAAAGTTGTGTGTTATTAACAGCAATATCTAAAAATAACCATCTACCATTGGTATCGTGAAACTCGTTATGTAACTGAATGGACAATGACTTATGAAACAAAATGATAACACCATTTTTGTTGTTCACTGCCGGAGGGCAGAATGCTTCTCCTACCCATTGTTTACGCAGTGAAGACAGATGTTGTAAACTAAGGTGTGTTTCTTGTAACAATGCAACTTGACATTTCAATCTCGCTAAATGAGATAAAATACATTGTTTTTTAACAGGATTGCGAATACCTTTAACATTCCAAGAGATTATGCGAAGACCACTCATCCCTGGAAGTTAAATAAGAGTAGGCAGAAGAGTAAAGAGAAGTCAAAGAAGAATAGATAGAGAAAAAATAAGGATAAAAAGCGGATGGTAAGATATAAATAGTAAGGAAAAGCAAAAAGAGAAGAGATTGAACCATATGACCACCACAAAAATATAAGCCAGAGCAGGTTAAGGGAACAGTAGAGAATCATATGTTGCGATGAAGAAAAGGAAGATAGAGAATGGAATAAATGATATAAATGTTGCCAGAGAGAGGGAGGAAAAAGGGACAGGGAGGAAGGGAGCAGTGAAAAGAAGAGAAGGAAAGAGGGAGAAAAGCAAGAAAAAGGAAAAGAGAAGAAAGAGAAAGAAGGAAGGGAACATAGTACCCCAAAAGAAGACATCGAAAAGAGGATGACAGAAAGCCAAAAGACATTAATGTGGGAGGGGGGTGGCAGGGAACAAGACAACCACACGCACAAGAGACACCGGTAAAAGAAGAACAGGTCACCGTACAATAATAAAAAACAACTTAAAAGAGAAGTCAGAAAACGGAAGGTGACCAAATGAGACAAAATGAAGGGGACTTACCAAACATTTAAGGGAAACAGCAGCGGATTGGATCACACATTACAGACGTCAGGACAACACGGATAAAAACATTTTACAACAAAGCTGCAAAGGGGGGACCTGTGAAACATGGAAGAGGATAAACAAAGAAACCATTATAATTTACGAGTTACATATTAAAATAAAACTACAGTACAAAGCAATGAGTCATTAACGGAAGAATTAGGGTTTGCTCAGTTCCATAAGTTCTCCCTTGTGAGTATGAATGAACTTTCAAAGGTCAGCAGGATCTTCAAAGCTAAAAATTCTTTCTTTATAGGTTACTTTGAAAAAGCAGGGATGGATTAAGCTGTAGCGAGCATTCATTGATTTCAACGCAGGTCGAAGGTCTAGGAATTCTTTCTGTCGAGAAGCAGTTGGTTTAGAAACATCTTGGGTAAAGAAGACTCTGTGGCCCGACCAAAGCATCTGCTTATGTTGTTTAGCTGCATTGAGAATCATCATAAGGTCTGAATGTAGGAGAAAGTAAGCAATTATGCCTCTAGGTTTAGATGTAGAAGATGTCTTCTTTGGTCCCAGACGATGAGCTCTTTGAATATTGCAATCCGTGGGTTTTGGGAGACCAACAATTTGAAGGACTTGAGTTTGCAAAAATTGAATCATGTCAGACCCTTCAGAACCCTCAGGAATACCATATATGCGAAGGCTGTTGCACCTATTGAGGTTTTCCAAACCTTCTGTGATCTTTTTAAGCTAGCTGACTTCTTTAGTAAGACTATTGACTTTGGCAACAACATCCTGAGCATCACTAACCTTTTGTTCTACATCAGTAAGTCTCATATCAAGGCTAGACCATTTATCGCCCAACCTCTGAAGAGTAGAGAGGGTGTCAGTTATAAAAGGACGAATGAGGCGCAATTCCTCCATGATATCCTCCAGTGTGAGAGAAAGCGGTGATTTCGACAGGGAAGGTGGATCCTTCTTGATGCATTTACCAGAAGATGCAGGTGGCTCTTTACTACCACTGGAAGAAGTCCCATGAGATTTGGTTGAATGTGAGGGATCCATATTGAAGATAATGTCACAGGAAAGTTGCAGCAAGGAGCAGAATTAAAATTGGAAAAGGAAACAATTTTGGTGTTAATGAAGAGGAGGAGCCAAGAGAAAGTTTGAAGTAAAACAGCATCCTGCTTGACCAGAGAATATCAAATATTCTGCACAATGCAGCAATAGAAGGTGTTGAAATGTAGAGCATTGAAAGAGCGTATTAAAAGTACAATAAAATATCAGTGAAACCAACTGTTAGACCATATGACCTGCGCAAACAGAGAATGCTGTGTAGAGAATGTACTCACACCTCTTTCTTCCTTGCGTAATTGGTATTTATAGCCATTGCTTGTAAATGCAGTACTGAGGTAATTTGAAAAGCAAAAACTGAGGTATGGTGGAAAAATCACTATTCCAGCATGACATGAATAAAGGAAACAAGCCTCCTGAGCAATGGAAAGAAGTAGCGGTTATGAAGGCACAGCAAAGAACAAAATTGCAGCGAGAGATAAAAGAAAAATGCTGCGTTGGGGAATAAACAAAATGGCGGCCACTTGCCAGAGGAAACAAGATCAGCAAGCAGAATGTCCAAAAGACCACATTTCGGTCTAAAAACTTGCCCAAATATACCCGTTCATTTCCGATGATAGAATCCGTGGTTTCCGTGTAAATGCTGCCGATAAAAGGTCCCTTCGTTCGTTAGCGTAACTCGTCCGCGCGCTCCCGCCTTCACTTCTTTTTTTAATGAAGTGGTTGAGCTACCAGCTCATTTACACCAGCAAAAGCACTGCCAGGGAAAACCTGATACCCCTCATTTGACCCTCAATATAGTTGGAGAACAACAAGTTTCACAAAATAAACTGTGATTAAAATATTGCTTGAGTGGCCATGGAAACAATGTACGATTCCGTAGAATCGTAAAAACAATGTTCACAATGGAAAAACTCAATGCAAAAAGACGAAATTATAAAAAATGGTTTCACCAGCTGGCAGCATTCATATCTAAATCCGGCCCTGAGTGTATTAAGGTGTATTGAGACAAACAAAATAATAGTAAAAACTGTGATTATTCGTCAATACAGCTCAATGTGGTGTTTACTGTGATATTGAAAGCATGCAATTTCTACCCAATCAGCTCTAAAGGCATGGTGGCTAAAGAGGTAATTTACGTTTTATTGCTCTGTGTATTGCCTTCCTCTCATTGTCAGATTTTCACATTGGAATTGTGGCCTTCTTATTTAAACTTCCTCAGCTGACATTTCCTAACACATGAGCTGTTTTCCAAAACAATGATCACCATATTTTACAAATGTGCACCTACAGCAAAAACAAAATAAATGATATGTTGGAAGACAAAGGCTCTCTATATGTCGAAGATGGAACTATTACCCTGCCTTTATGTTCCCGTGCATAGCTTGTTAGCACAGCAAAAATGCAGTGAAAGCGCTGCAACCATAAATCATCCGATTCCAAACAAAGGAAGATAAATACTAGACCAATTTAAAGCTTACCGCACGAAATATCACCCGAGGAAAATAGCTTCCAGGCAAACAGGCAACAACCCACTATTAGGAATCCAATATTGTAAGGGTATTTTGAATGCATAACTGTTGTTTTTATACATATTATGTATAATTTTACCGCCAACAGTCAGCGAGTAGGCAAGCTGTAAACACTGTTTCAAAATCTTTAAAAAAAATTATTATTATGCTCCTATTCTATTTTATTATTCATTTCATTCACCCATTATTTATTTATTTATTTAGTTAACCCATTACACAAGCATGTAATGGCTTAATAATGCCTTCAATGTTGTAATATACATGAAAACTTGATTTTTGATTTATATAATAAGGAAATAGGGACATAATATCTGAATTGTAACATGAGTTTTCAGTTCTGGCATGCCGTTTATAAGTGGAAATCGTTTAATTTTGATATCACAGTCCCTGCCATCACAGAGTACCTGGCTAACTCATGAAAGACTCCAGACTAGTAGATACAGAGCTGCCAGTAGAGCACTGTGACAGCAGGGAGTCTAGGGTCAGATGTACGACCCACTAATTTGCGAGTCGCAAATTGCTTCGACTTTGCGACTCACAATTTGCGACTCGCAAATTGGGATGCACAACAGTGTCTCAGACAATGTTTGCGATTCCTAATGGGGTCGCAAATTGCATGCCTCATTAATATTAATGAGGCAGGAGCAATTTGCAGCCCCATTAGGTATGGCTGGCACTCACAGGGATGGTGGCCTGCTGGGGTCAGCAGACCACTAAGTATGTGTTAAACTGCAAGTGTTTTGCAGCAGCAAATGCGGTGGCAAAACAATTGTACATGGCATGATGACTCGCTATTAGGAAGGGATGCCCCTTCCTAATAGCGAGAGTTGCAAATGCTATTTTGCGAGTCAGTGACTCGCAAAATAGCATTTGTACATTCCATTACTCTTTTGCGGTCTCCTGTTTGTGGATGCAAAAAAGGGTTGTACATCTAGCCCCTAGTCTCTGAAACAATTCCTTTTGATGTTTCGAAGCAGTAATGCATTAGAACTACTACGGGAAACTGTAGGAAACTGTAGTGTTCGTAGTGTTGCAAATGACTTGTAACTGAGGTATTGAAGCATCGCATTTTGTACCTACAGATGTAGCGAATTTCCTCATTATGCAAACAAAACACATTTAACAGGAAAGTGCAATTTGATGCTTAATAACACATGTACAATAAACACAATTTTTGTGGTAGGTAATCATACTGAGGCATTTCGAGCGTACAAATGAAATAGCATAATTCAAGTACCTTGGAATGGTAATTTCTCAGACAGAGAACGAGTTCAGGGACGACAATTTAGCCCCCCCAGCTTCATAGATTTCGGAATGATATGGCACATTGGCAAAAATTGCCATTCTCTTTAATGGGGCAAGCTGACATTTTTAAAATGATGGCGCTACCATGCCTACTATACATCCTACAGAACACTCCATACACAATACCCTTGGGATACTTCCAAAAGATTGACTCAGAGATGCGATTGTTGCTTTGGGACAGAAGTAGTCCCAGCATAGCACTAAACAAGCTACAAAGAGGGCCATATGACAGGAATTGCCGTCCCTGATTTACGTAAATACTACTGGGCAGCTCAATTGGTTGCGCTTAACGAGTGGGTCTTTGAGGGGAGGGATGAACCAGCATACCGAGTAGATCACTGGGCGATGGGACAAAGAGGTTACCTAGAAGCCTTATATTCTAAAAAAGCATCAGGCAGACTACCGGCACACACACAGACAACAGTGAGAATATGGAGAGAGGCGACTACATTTCTAGGTTGGGTAGGTAAACTAACGGAACGCACCCCACTGTGGGACAGTGATCTTCTGAAGGAAGTGCTTGAACTAATAGGACTCTGTGCATGGGCACTCTTGGGTATGGAGTATCTTGGGGACATCTGGAAAAAACAAAAAACAAAAAACAGTGGACTTTTGGGAAATGCAATTAGAATATGGAATGGCAGACACCGAAAACCTCCGCTATATACAGCTTAGACATGGGCTGAGGATCCGCGTGAGTCAGGGAGAACAAATACTAGAGGCATCTCCCCTTGAAGATAGAATACTGGCAGACCCAATACCGAACAAGGAAACATCCCTGATATATAAAAGAAATGATGAACAATACTCCAGATTCATTACTGGCCCTTTAGGAAAAATGGGAAACAGATGTTGGGATACTAGAGGACGATGACTGGATGGAAGTCACAGAGAGCCCCTAGGAGGTGGCTATGGGGGCGCGCTTCAGACTGATACAAATCACAATAATACACAGATCCTATACCACTAGATAACTACTCTATGCAATGGGTAAATGTGACTCCGACAAATGTGCACCTTTTTCCATACAATATGGATTTGCACCAACATTGCAGGGATTCTGGGGGGCAGTGTGATTTCCAGAGTGATGGGGCTGGAGGTTCCAATGGAAGCAAAATAGCACATTCTTTGTGTTACAGGAGAATCAGCTTGGCCAAAGCACAATAAACTTTGGTTGATGCTAGAAGATATAGTTGCCAAAAGAAATATTGCCAGAGCTTGGGGGAAGCCACAACCACCAACGGTAAGGGAATGGGAGCAAGATCTTTATTGGTCTTGTGCAGCGGAGAAAACAATTTTGTCAGAGCCGGGGGCTTCCCAAGAAAAGAGACAAAATATGGGGAGCATGGGCTAAATACTGAGGACTGTAGTCATGTGATGATGACCTGTTGTAAACTAAGAAGGGGACAGCAACGCCTAGGTGAATGCATTGTAAGAATAACTGTTGATAACTATACAATGAGGACATGCAAATTGAGGGGAGTGGTTGGGAATGCCTCCATTAGGAGGAACATATGGAAAGGAATTCTGACCTGTATTTGTTTTAGTGTACTATGCATGATCGTTTTCTTTACAATAAAAATACTTTTTAAAAACCCAAATGAAATAGCATAATGTTTTAACAGAAGTTAGTCTAACTACTCATGCCATATTAACATTCGTGTTTACATGTTAGGAGTGAAAGGCCAGTTTTCGAATTAAACTGTTGTCCTGCCCAAGATGTTTTTTCTCTTCCACTGCAGATGCTGTAACTTTCCAGAAGTCTTCTGTTAGTTAGTGAGTAGGCATTTGTTATTTATTAGACAACCAACAGTGAGGTTCTCACTGGGAGGAGAGGAGATGGCGGGAAATGCGAATCGTGGGAGGAATTGTCTGAGCTGCAATATGAGAACAAAGTATTTTTTCAAGGACATGATTCAGTAGCTTATTGTGAAGACATGAGAAACTACAGATTTTACCAGATCCCAGAGTTTGCTGCAATTATAATGGGTAGAAGGGATGGGGAATGCCTCAAATGCCACAATTATGTTTTAGAAGATTTATATTAGCATTAGTTCCTAGAGAAGTTAGGATTCTTAGGATTACTTTTCTTTAGAAAGATCCTTTTTGAGTCATACTCTTTTTCAGAGATGTCTGCTAATTTATAGCTGAGAATAATTTCCAGATTTCAAAATATTTTATTGCTTAAATGCTAAGGCTTCATGCCTCAATATTCCAATTCTCTTATCAGAACTCTTCATTTGATTTTCTGAACTGACAACGTTCTCTTCTTATTGAATAAATTGCAATTCTGATGGTTAATCTAGATTAGGGAATTCCATTATGGAACACACTTGCTGTATTTTCTCCATTTTATTTGTAATACTCACTCATATTGTATGTTTTTCTCGTATTTAATATTATTGACTAATGGATTATTTGAACCTGTAATGGTGATGACTAAAACTAATGATTACTTAATTGATTTGTTAATAAAACTCTTTAACTCACTAAAATTCATTTTTTTACTATTTTTGAGCCCCAAATGAACTTTAGTGTTCATGGAGTTTGATGTAAATGATTGGTCCTTTTCAACACACCTTGTCGACGAACAAAGGCTCCATACTGCCAATTGCGGGACTTATTTAATGATTACACCCAAAGATTGAGATACAAGAATCCCTGCACCATTACTACCATCATAAAGTTCATCATGCTGCTTTGGGTATTAATACATACATGTATCACTGATATTCTAGAATGAAAATTCATGTTGCGTCTCTATAATTAGTTGGATTTCTTCCCGGATTTAAATAGTGATCTGAATCAAATGGGGACTTTTTTAAAGAAATGCCTCATTGGCCATTGACTTACAAAGAATGTGGATAACTTTTGCAAGCAATGTGTCAGATATTTTAGGCTTTACCATTTAAATAAACAGCATTATAATTCAAATGTTAATGTTATAGTTCATGAAAGTTACTTATTTAGCATTATGTTACAGAACTGTATAGTTATTAATGAGCCTGGAACATTCATGTCGCCTGACAGCATGAAAATATCTTACAGAGAATGCCTTTGTCTAGTAATTCGAGCAAGAAAATACGCAAATTATGATTATGACACTCTGGTGCTCACAGCCAATCAACTAGATGGAAACACTTTCTTCATTAGTGAGGAAGCCCTCTGACCTTGCATTGGCTTGGAAAATGAATACAAGGCAATCTGTCAGTGGTCAGGCTACATGATGCGAAGCAACCAAACACTGCCCACCATGACACTGACAAATCTTAGCATCAGTCAATCAGCTGCTACAAAGGTGGACTCTATCAATGTGAGCCTCCAGGATCAGAGCTGTGCTCAACTCCTTTTGTAGCACTCCAGAGCGGGTATTTTTCCATGTCAGTGTGCAAAATGTCCTGAGAAAGTTCATTCAGTGGTCCCCCCTCTTCTGCCACATTTTACTTATCCTGTTTGGCACCTACCTCTCAAACATTTGTCTCATTTTGCCAAACTATGACTGCAAAGTCCTCTACACTAGTATCCCTCTCCCTGTCATGCCAGTGTCTTTTGCAGGTCTCCCATACCTCTTACTCAAATGCATGTTTCCCAGTGTCACAGCCATAAGCCATTATTCATTCAAGTAATTCCTACCGGGGTATCATTCAGCATGCTCCTAATGTCAGCCTGTCTAGTGAGACATTAAGCATTGTTGTAAGTCCCCTGTCCCATCCACTTGCCTGCATCTATTCTTTCACTCTCACAACCCATAGTTCCCACCTCTATCCCATTGAACAGTCACAGAACTCCCTGGTCAAAGCCTGACCTCTTGTTGGTGTGACTTTGACAGGTAAATCCAGCATACCTGTGCATTCGAAACCTCTACAGCCTACAGCATTAGCCATTCAAATTAAAGCACATGCAAGTAATCGTTAAGTTGTCAGCTTTATAGTCCAGAGACTTCAATGTGAATCCTGGCTCCAACACATGAACATATTTTGTGTAATTGGTCACAATATTCCATCTACCTGTGTTTCAGTAGCTCTTACCTTTTAGAAGTAGGGAATACCGGAAAGAAGCTAACAACATCATTAAGCAATTTGTAGAGGGAAAATAGTCATTCAAATGTCTCTATGTGTCTGTGATCATTCTTCGTAGAATAATGTATTTTGCTAAAATATGGTTGGTGTTGCACTGAGCTTTTAGTAACATGCTGGTTATCAGCTAATGTCAAGCTTTACCTGCAGGTATTGGGAGATGTAAATGATACAAACCACAGCTCTGATGTCCCGCAATGCAGAGTCATCAAAGTCTAGATTTCTGATGACACAAGGTTTTGCACCATTCCATAGTTTTCTTAACTATAGTGATAGCAAGTGCAGCTTTGTTGTTATAAGACACAGACCAGTGGCTTTGGGTTTGTGGTATAATTCATCTATGAGGGTGCGTGTGTGTAAGGGTAGCTTACCCATTTGCTGTCTGTGCTGTATCTGTTCTTTAATGAATGCTTTCACTGCTGTTTCCTGTGCTGCATCTGCTCTCTGCATGTGAGGGAAGCTTGCACATCTGCTGAACAGGCTATAGGGTGAACCTGGTCTCTGTGAGTGAAACGTTTGCTACTTCCACGTTTGTCTGTCCTGTTCATTAGGAATCAGTCCTTTGTTGATGCCCATGTTAGTGTGTGTTCTCATTAACACACACAGAGCACGTACGCTCTGTGTGTGTTAATGAGAAAACATAAACATTTTTAACCACAGAAAAGCCAAAATAATTGGCATCCCCAATGTCTAATGCTTCACTCAAGCCATATAGATAGGCTGTCTGGTTTTAGGTTTAAACCTATAATAACCGATAAAACCCCACCGAAAGGGAAATAGCCGTCACCAGTGTAAGCATATGAACACTGAAAAAAACACCTGCACAACCACAAACTAAATGCCATTCAAAGAAATGAAAAGGAGAGTGAAAGAGTCATTTTTTTCTTCCTTAAAAGGCCAATACAATATAACTTTGTTATACAAGCTAGCAGCAAGAAAGACTGGGCTAACATTACTCTGCTTGAGTTTTGTTGTTTAGGGATGTCACTAAAATATTGTTTCTTCTTCCTTTTTGCTTTTTTCATTTTTGTGGTCTTTGGTCTAAAGATGCAGGGTTAAGAAGCATGGTTTAGGACTTGTTTAATTATTTTATGAACTGTAGAGAATCAGGAAATATCAAAATCATATTTGATATTTTGGTTGCGTTTGATTTTTTCACTGATGGGTAAAATGGCTGGTTTCATAAGAATCTTTCCCAATATGTGCCATCACATTTACCCACAGAAAATGGGTAAAAACCCTTGATACATCAGCCCCCAGTTTCTAGTGAGTTAGTATTGATAGTAGGTGAATTGCCAACACCTCAGGCTTTAACCATTCAATACAAGGTATAGTGACAAGTATATGTGAAAAGAGTACTATCACCAAGCATCTGGGATAGTTGTGAAAACATGACACCAGACTTTTGAAAAACATGGAACGCAGTGTCACTTAGACTGCTGCTACAAAAAGGTTCTTTCCAAGTTCAACAAAGATTGGAGTGATAGTGTTTGTATTTGCAGTGATTCCGTTCCGTTTATGAAAAAGTTATATAATGACCTGTCAAAATCGATACCTGAGCTTAAGTGCTTCTCTGTAAGAGATCCTTGCCACTTGCTAGATGGTATGCTGAAAGCATCTTTATAAACCATCGCCATAATTAATATGGACAACTATGAGCACACATATGTCCTCAATGACCTTAATCCCTACAGATGGTGCATTGAGCTGTGGAAACGCTATATAGACGATGTCATGATTATATGGCATGGCAATGAGCAAGAACTCTCTGACTTTCACCTCTGGCTCAATGCACAATCACATGACATCCAGTTTTCACTCGAGTTTAACAACAGAGTGATAAACGTTCTTGATATTTCAATCATGGAGGATGAGGGTAAATTACACACCACCTTATTGAGGAAGACTAGAGAAAGAAACTCTCTTTTGCGATACTCAAGTCGCCATCCCCGTAACTTCAGGGACAATCTACCTTTTGGTCAGTTCCTAAGGCTATGGAGGAATTGTACTAGGAAACACTATTTCTTTGAGAAATCGGCAGACTTAACGGTACGTCTCATGGAGAGGGTATATCCCAGGAGCCTCCTAAAAAAGGCCTGTAAACTGCCATAGGGAGTTTCTACTTGATCCCAAGCACAAGAAAAACACTGAACAGGAACACCAGTGTGCGCGACAACGTTCTGCACTAGGAGTAATGAAATCAAATAAATCGTCAATCGCCACTGGCACTTAGTGGTGGATGAGATACGGATCACGGAACATCCCATGCATGCTTTTAAGGAAGGGAGAAATGTGAGGGACTACGTGGTTAAATCCCTACTACCTGTTAAATCCAGGGACAACCAATATACACTTTGGAATATTCCGCCCATTAAAGGACATTACAAAGGGGGACTATGTAAGGCCTATCCCATGACAAAGGAAATTAAACAGTGTACCTACAGCACTATACACACACACTACAGGAACACACCAACTGTAACTCTGAGAGTTATTTATGCCATAGTTTGCCCATGCGACTTCATGTACATTGGCCAGACAGTAGAAAAAGTGAAGGTCCGTATACTGCAGCATTGCAGTAGAATACGGTGCAATGTGCAGGGAGCACTCCTTGTGAAACACTTCAACACGTTTGGACACTCGGCCGAGAGTCTGAAGTGGTGTATCATTGAGAAAGTGAGGATTAACCCAAGGGATGGTAACTTTGCCAACACGTTGAGAGTCTGTGAGTGCATATGGATACATGTATTTGATTCTGTTGTAAAGGGTTTGAATGAGTATGAAGAAATTACCAAACAAGTTGCAACACTGAATTATGGCTGGGCATTGTGTCATGTAAGCTGATCTTTTGTACATATGTAAATCAACTGTGATATTTATTTCACTGCATATCACTCCTTACACTACACATGTATAAATATACATTTTAATCCCTGTATATATTGTATAAACTTGGTTTCACCACAAGCAATTGTTTTTCACTATTTGCACTATAGGGATAGAATCTATTTTCATTATTTATTTTTCACACTTGATTTTGTGAATTACTTGCTGTCTGGTCTTATTCTTGTTCTGTGTTGTTTATTTATTATTTTTGTTCAAATGGCTGTTCAAATGCCAGTTTTGTTTGCAATGATAAACTCTGTAACCGCCCAAGTTCCTTAGAACAGCACCTATCTCCTAAGCCCCATCGGGATATGAAGTCTGTCTTTCATTACCTATTGCCGGTAGGCAAGCACGCGTCTGCCTAGAATAGCGCGTCTTACGGCAATGTGTACGCGCCTCTCGGCATCGTATTCCTTCAAATAGCAGCTTTGGTGCAGTTGTTTGCCTTGTCTTACCGTGTAAGATGGACTACGTGGGTTGCACTTGACGTTTGGAACAAAGGTAAATTTCCCCTTTTTAGAGGGCCTCCGTTGTGAATTTGATCACGCTCGGTGGATCTTGAACTAATATAGAGTCCCCCTTTTTGTTTTGTTCTTCGTTTCCAGATTGGTTTTGGGCGATTAATTCACCCTTGCGGAATTGTTTTCCTTTTAATGAGTTGACAGCCTCTACTGAATAATAATTTATGCTACGCCGCAACCACTATGCGAGTAAGTTAGATTCCAATCTAGTTGGGACTCCTTTCGCATGTCTTATGACCAATAGTTTATTATGCGCACCTCTCTTTACAGACAACCCACCACTTGGGGGCAGTGACTTGGCTACTTCTGCTGACACCTTCTTATAGGTCAGTACATTTGGCAATCTCCTTGCCTTCTTTTATCATTCCATTACTGTGGCACTAAACCGGTTATATGGTTATACCCTCAGGTTGTCTCCCCCTTTCCCCATGTCCTGAAGAAGACCTGTGAGCAGAGGATGTAACTTACCCTCCATGCACCAGGGTTGAAACGTCGACACTCTCTCCCTAGTGGGCCTGTACCCGGTACCACCCATACCCTGCCCAGTCCACAGATGATGTCTCTCTGTTCACCTTTTTGAAAGAATGAGACACTATAGCTAGTCGGATTGGGGTACTGGGCACTAAGGTGGCTTGTTGGTACACCCGGATACACCAAGGTCCTGGTTTCCTGCACGTAGTTCTGTATATGTGCAGAATCCCTGCAACATAGCGCACCCAACGTTTGGTCTGGCTCTTTTCTGCGAGACGCTTGAGTAGTGCTTGTGCTTGTCCACAATCCCCTCGCTTTTGTTTCCGGAAACAGATGTGACGGTGTAACCTCCTATATTGATGTTTTTATAGGTTTTTTCACGCTTGATATTATTAAAAGGTAGTTACTTTTCGTTGTTACCCTTTATTGCGCTGCGACACATTAGGTTGTTATACATTCTTTGTCATCATGGCTGAAGTAGATATACCGGCGCATAGTCGCACTGCACTCCATCGACATTTGACTGCGTATGGAGTACCAGACGCGGGTGTCGATCTTATCTTTGTGGTGGAAGCAGATCCGACTCAACACTTTGAAGTCTTTTATTCTTGGGTCACTTTTCCAGCAGTGGATGGAGACGATGATTTGTTCCATACTTACACTGCCTCAGCCCTTCCTCACATTTATCGGCCATATACAAATCTTGAAGTTCCACTCACGGCATGGCAACACTATATTTGGTTTAATGGCACCCTCCCACATCCAGTGACTCTGATCCGTTTGGGCCCTTTATGTATTGATGGGGCCACTTGGCCCATTTTGGCTGGGTACAACCCACGCCCACGTTATCTGACAGTTCGTGTAGAGGAACTCCACGTGATGCACACCTCTTTGGTACAGGTGTATAGAGCTGTTGTACGATACGTAATGTGCAACGTCCAGGTGGGACCACCTGGGGTTGCTGCAGAACCAGTTGGACCTGGTGGTGTGACTATCAGTCCCGTTATGGTTAATTCAGTAATGGGTAAGCATCCACAGAATAAGGATGATTTACCTTATTGGCTTGCTGAAAAGATTGACCAGCTGGAGGCTGTATTTCCAAATACCTCACCTGTGGAAAACCAAGGATATTGACTATTAGTTTGCAGAAAGACTTAATTCCTGAGTTAACCGTTTGTAATAATTGGGGTAAGGTGTTCGCGGCAGTATATGCGAAGTGTTTCAGCACTCCCTCAATGACCGTACTACCCTCCGTGATTAAGCGTGTTCAAGATGAGCATGGTCCAGAAGCGGCTGTTGAATTGGAGATGAAGTTGGTCGTGGTGTTCGACGTAGTTGCTGATCTAATCCTTACAAATGTTAAGGGAGATGCAGTAAACTTTCAAGTGTCTAATGCTTTGGCTCGCGCCCCAGAGCCTGACAGGCCTAGCGAACTGCCGAAGATTATTGCCCAGGCTAATAAGACAATTGGTCTCAATAGTTTGGGTCTTAAGCCTTTGGCTAAAACACCAGCTCAGCCGCAAACATAACAGAAATCTCAGTCTGAAAAGGACGAGCGTCCAATCTTTACTAAAAAGAATTGGAGAATTAAGAAGCAGGGAAAGCAACAACAGAAACAGGGGTCGGGTACTGCATCACCAACACCCGAGACTTCTGAGCGCACTTATGATTTGCGCGACCGCGTGAGAATTAGGTCTCCTGACAGGTTTCAGGTTCCTGATCAGCATTCTCCTCATTCTTTGCAGGAAACATCAGGCTCACAGGCCGTTGGAGGGGAATGCCAGGAACGCGGCAGAGGTTGAGGTGCCCTACAAGGACATGAGCAACCTCGTCAGACTGACGGAAAGGGGCAACAAGACGATTATCCTCATTAGCGCCCACAGTTTCAGAAAAAGAAAGTTGCAGGTTTAACACCACAATATGCCACACACGGTGAGGACCCGGCTCCTGAATTTATCATGGCCAGTGACTCTGCTCGACAGTGCAGCAGAAGTTACCATAGTACGACAGGCACTGCGTCCAGTTCTAGAGGCAACAGCAACTGAGACTTTCATTACAGTCTAAACAGCTGAAACTCGTGTGGCTCCCCCTGACAGACTATATGACATTGTTCTTCTGATTGAAGGTGACATACAGCGTGTTATTAAAGAGATATTTTTCGAAAATCTGACATCTTCTTACGACATATTGTTGGCGGAGGCAGATTGGCCCCCACCTTTTGTTCTTGCTGCTCCGAAAGGGGTGGAGGTGATACTTTCGGGTTTTTCACGTAATGTCTCCAAGGAGCATGCAGAGGCTTTAGCAGAAGACTGTGCTTTGGTGCTTGCACCGACTCTGTATCGTACTCATATGGGCTGTGATAAAGACTCACCGCCCCATGAGATACCATTGCCTCAGCCTCGACCCCAATGTCCCCACCGGCGGAAGCAAAAGGCCCCGTTTCTGAGATTCTGACACAGTTAGAGTATCAAGGAGTGATTGAGACATGTGTGTCACTGATGAATAACCCTCTTTTTACCGTTACCAAGCCCTATGGGTCGTACCGCATAGTTTTGGATTACCGGCATTTGAACTCTCATTGTTGCACTTTTGCGGTAGAGCATACCCATCGTTCTGCTCTTGTAGACAGTCTTGTTCATAAAAAATATAAAACTACACTTGACATTTCCAATGGCTTTTTCAGCCACAATCTGTCCCCGGCATGCAGTCAATGGACCGTATTTACTGCCGGTGAAAAACAAAAACAATTTAGGCGATTAGCTATGGGATACAAAAACAGCACTGGAGTTTTTGCCACCTGTGTTGTCTCTTTGCTGCACAGCATATACCCAGATGCGGACTCACACGTTGATGATATTTATCTCATGGAGGACGAATTATGGCCGCATCTCTGCTGAGTCGACCGCATCATTGTTTTGTTTGCGGACTACGGTTACAAATTTAACTTTGTAAAATCACACATTACAGAGTACACAGTGTTGTTCTTGGGCTATGAGCTCAATAACGAAGGTAGAGGCTTGGTGCCTCACTTCCTGGAGAAATGCGCACGTTTGCGACCTTCAACAACCCTGAAAAAACTTCAATCATTACTGGGATTTTTGAACTTCGGACGTACTTACATTCCCGAATATGCCCAGTGTATCAAGCATCTTTATCCCTTGATGCAACCAACGTTTTCAAAAGCCTGCTGGCTTCGGAACATTCAGCTATCCTGCAATCTTTGCAGTCTGATCTTCTTGAATCTAAATACTTGTTAACACGTGATAACCACATGTAAAACCTGGTGATAATAATCGTGCCAGGCGCAGTGGGCTTCACTTACTTGACTTTTAATGAAGGTGACACAGTATCTATTGATTACAAATCACATTTATGCACTTCTGCCGAGATGTGGTTTTGCAGGGTTGAAAAAGTCTTTACAGCTGTGCATATGACAATCCTGAAGGAACGCGCACTGGCACAGGGGAAATGCATTTTGGTGGTAACACCATACCCTGCACTTAAAGCAGTGACAAAGGCAAGTGTACTAAACTCAAATGCCTTGCATCCTCGTTGGATACAATGGGCTACTTGGTTGACATCTCCGGATGTCACATTTATCTTTGACTCCACGCTTCAGACACAGGAGTTCTTGTAGTATGAATTTGTTCATCCTCCTCCTCTGTCTATGCGCCCGCTTGAGGAGTACGATTGTATCATTGACACCGATGGTTCAGCGCAACCGGCAACCGGTTCTAAGCATGCGTATTCGGTGGCCTGTACTAATGTGGCAGGTACCATGGTGAACGGCGAGGTCAAGTCCAGTGTTGTTCATACACAGGCACTAGATGACTGTACCACCCAATTGGCCGAGCTGCACGCTTTGGTGCTTGCACTCGAGTTTGCGGATTCTACTGTGACTACTCTAACAAGAGTGATTCTTATTACTGTGTTCAGTCTTTCAATGACAACTTATTCTTTTGGTCTCAGAATGACTATCGTGATTCCAAGGGCAGCGCAATTAAGCATAAGATGTTTTGTGTTCGAGTGGCAGATCTTAAACAACGTCTGCCAATCACACATGTTATACATGGTCATGGCCACCAACGTGTGGGAGCACATGCTGTCGGTAATAGTTTGGCTGATGAAGCAGCTAAATCAGCAGTAGCCACGTGTTCAGTTGCAGCTGTTACAAGATCCATGACTCAGATTGATAATGAAATCTTGGCAGCTATTGTTGCTACAGACAAGGGTGGAAATTACCCTCAAGGGTTCCCTTCAAAGTACTCTTATCATTTAAGTCCCGACCGCGTTCCTTATGTAAGAATAAATAACGTTGGTGACAGGTTGATTCCCAACGCGGACCGCAGACTATCTTTGATAACAGCCGCACATGAAGGCATGGCTTCGGCACATGCTGGAATGTCTGCGACGGTTTCTATTTTGCAGCAACGTTATTGGTGGCGTGGTATAAACAGACCCGTAATTATGTACTTTCTTGTGACATTTGTCAGCAGATTAAACCTTCTACAGTTTCACGTCTACCGCAGACATTCTACTATGTTACAGGACTTACAAGAGACCCGTGACAGTCTTGCAAAAGAACATTTACCCTCTGCAGCTGATGCTGCACCACAGATTCTGGAGTTGGCTGGCTTCCCAAAGTTGGAGATCTGGTCCAAGAGAAGGTGGAGAACAAAAAATAATTTGGCCCCTCTTATCATGCACCGATTCCAGTACATGGTGTGAAGGGTACCCGTACAGTCATATTACCACCACTTCCTGGTCACAAAGACAACAGATACATCTCAGTGGACAATGTCAAGCTACAACATCTGGCCGATTCAGAATAGCATAACACCTGCTGCATCATGTCCTGCAATTTCAAGGAATCCAGCGTCTGACAGCGCATAAAACGACACTGCCATCGAGATGGACTCTGTTACTAATCCCCTGCTAATCTAGCCAGCTTCCCCCTGTAATGAGGAGACTGAATATGCTTATCCCAAAAGCAAGTCTTTGCCTGGAGTGCAAACAACTGCACTTGCACAGTCACATATTTTTTTTGACTCGACTTCCATCTCATCTTTTGGCCCTAAGAAATTCAGTATTTTTGTCTCCTGGTTTAAACAGACTTATTTGGTCCCTCCTTGGACATACATGTGGTTGGTGCTGAGCCTGATTCTTTTGTTCATGTCCATTGGCTTTGTGCCAGTTTTTTTCTTACTCATCAATGGTCAGTACTTGCCAGAATGCTCTGCTGTTCAGTCGGTAACTGGAACTTTGGCTCCGCAGTCATCTTCTCACATAATGAAAAGAGACAAGACTTTTGTTAACATCTCCGCCTTTCCAGTCACTGAGGGCATAGTCTGGGATGCTGTGGGTTTCCAAATTCATAGTCCAACTGAGATTATTAATGTACTTCGTGTATCAATGGGTGATGTATTGAAACAGAACATACGTTCAGATGATTGGGACGTGCACGCAATACAATCTTTATGGTGGGGCAGGTATACCAACACTAAATCGGTTTCAAGCACTAATGACGGAAAATTCAGAAGATAGGGGGGTAGAACCTGAAGAGGTTCTCCAGAGTGGCTTAGTGACAGATGGCCAGAATATACCCCCAGGAGTTGAGAGGAAAAATGTGGAGCAATCACTGCAAAATGGTGCAGAAAACTTGTTAGAGACATTAATTGTAGAAATGAGAACAAATTTCGCAAGATCAGAAAAAAATCAAGAAAAAATTCAGGCTACATGTGAAGCACTTGAGTCAAAGGTTAATTCTCTGATGGATCGAGTGCTGGCAATGGAAAACATGGTAGAACAAACTCAGGAAGAAGTAAAAAATTGCCAAGAGGAAATGAATAAGCTGAGAACAAATGAAAAAGATCTCAGAGATAAAATCAAAATATTGGAGAACAATTCAAGGCGAAATAATCTGCGATTAATTAATATTCCGGAATGCTCGGAAGGGCAAAATATAAAAAGCTTTGTGGTGAAATTACTGATGAACTTTCTGCCTGGTCTAGATGAGAAAACGCTGGAGGAAGACATTCAAAGGGTAAATAGATACCCCTTCACGTTAGGCAAAATAAGGATAAATTCTTGTGAACTTCAAAACTTATACATTGAAAGAAAAACTTTTGAGTGATGCCCTAAAGGCTGGTAATTTTTCTAAAGGCGACTTCAGCTTTAAAATCAGGTCTGATTTATCATGCTCTACACAAGACAAACAGTGGGAACTGGGAAACTACATGCAGGACCTTAGGTCTCAAGGGGCGTCAGTTCAAATGAAATTACCAGCCGCACTTAGGATCATGTGGAATAATCAGACATACAATATTAGGGAACCAAAAGAAGTGGAAAATCTATTAGAACTAATCAAATCACAAAAATAGGGAGTCATAAATAGTGTAAAATAAAACCTCGTGTCGACGGAGCTCGAATCAGGGCAAACTACTTTTGTCCTTTGATAGTAGGGAGGGTTCTCCAGGGGAGGGAGATGGTAGGGGAGTGTGGGTTTATTTTCTAAGAGCACGGTTTCTCTCTTTTTTTGGGTGGGGAGCATTAGGGGAAAAAATTCAAAAAAAATTGTCCGATATGCAAAGTATAATATTAGACAAGTTCCCGGTGGAATGAGCAAGACATGTAAGGTGGATGAGGGAGAGAGAATAAAACATGATGACTGAGCCTGTGGGTAGAAACAAAATAAAGATCATATCTTGGAATGTAAATGGGCTTAGAGTGAGGAGAAGATGCCAAAAAATCTTCGAATATCTGAAAATAGTAAAAAGTGATGTTATAATTTTACAGGAAACACATCTTATAAAGTGGATTGAAATTATAAAACATAAAAAATGGGTGGAGAGCTACGTATGCACAAACCAAGCCTGTTGTATTAGTGGAGTGGCTATAATTGTTAAAAAACCATCAAAAATAAAAATTCCAGAGGAATATGTAGATTCGTAGGGAAGATGGGCGGTGGCAAAATTAAACTAGAAGGTAATCAATAAGTTATTGCTGGATATTATGGCCCAAATATAGACGACCCAGTCCCGCTACAATCACTATATGCCCAATTAATCAATATATCAGTTCCAATTATCTTGGGAGGAGATTTTAACCTGTTATTAGACCCTAAAAATAACAGTTATCCCCTAGGGAATGCTTTAAACCTTCCTAAAATGAGGGAATGGCTCAATAGGTTTAGGGAAGATTTGGGTCTGGTGGATGTTTGGAAGTATAAGGGCAACCAAACAAATACATTTACCTATAAAAATCATAAGTACGGTCATGCGTCAAGAATATATTTTTTCTTGTTGGATAAAATGCTAAGTAATAGCGTAATAAAAGTTGACCATGTATAAGCCCATTTATCTCAGATGAAGACATTATTGGTAAACTGAAATAAATAACGGAAGATTATTTTCAGAATATTTCTAATGGAGAAACATCCATTCAGGTAGTATGGGATGCTTATAAAGCAGTTATAAGGGGCACTCTGATCGGTTTGGCGGCGAGAAGAAACAAGGAGATTAGACAAAACATGAAGCAACTGGAGTTAGATATTTTAGATCAGTACAGAAATTATGAAGTGTCAACCTCTAATATAGAACAAGAGAGAGCAAAAGAAGGAATTGCCTAAAAGAAGTGTGACTTGTCGAACTTTTTGGAAGAAAGGATAAGGTTAAGGTGGGAAGCCAGTAGTCTGTCAAATTACGAGTATGGGAAGGCAGCGGGAAACTCCTTGCATGGAAAATTAAGACTGATTCTAATAGAAATAAAAACATGGCAATACAAGGAGACTCCACGGGTGGACAAGTAGTGGATAGACAAGGAATAGAGAAAGCCTTCACATTATTTTTCCAATCCTTATATGAGGATGATTTGGTGGTCCCCAGGAACTCAGTGTATTTGTATCTCAGAGACTCAGCGATTCCAAAACAAAAGACTGAGTTATGTGAAAATGTAAACACAGAAATTACTGTTGAGGAAGTCTTGGGAGTTATTAAAAGATTGAAAAGAGGAAAAACGGCAGGCCCTGATGCTCTTCCAAATGAATTGTTTATGGTTTTAAAAGAAATATTAGCTCCCAGACTGGTGGATCTCTTCAATGACATTTTTAGTGAAGGTTTCATGCTTCCAAAATCCTGGAATGAAGCCATTATAAGTTTAATACTAAAACCAGGCAAAGACCCCGCGAAGTGTGAGTCATATAGACCCATATCTCTTTTAAATAACAATTATAAACTGTATACACCGATTTTGGCAACAAGATTAGGGAAGGTAACAGACAAACTTATACATAGCGATCAAAAAGGTTTTATTTAGGGGAAGCAAATGCAAGATCTCACTCACCAACTAGTTGGTGCCATTGACATTCTCATACAAGAAATATTCCACTCACGGTCCTTACCTTTGATGCCGCTAAGGCATTTGATCGAGTTAATTGAATATTTTTGCGCAAGGTAATAACACATTATGGTTTAGGTGATAAATATTTAACAGCAATAATGAATATATCCACAGCCCCGGTCGCAAAAATATTAATAAACGGGAATTTAACAAAAGTAATCCAAATCAAAAGAGGTACAAAACAGGGTTGCCTCCTTTCCCCTCACCCTTTTAACTTGTATATAGAGCCCCTAGGAAATATAATAAGAAGATCACAAGATGTTATACCCTTTAAGTTTAGAGGATGAGTTAAAAAAGAGGCTTTGTACACCGATGACCTGATGGTGTTTACAAGCAATTTAAATTTGTCTCTACCCATTATTACAAAGTTACTAAATGATTTTGGTCAGATCCCTGGTTATCAGGTGAACCATCAGAAAACAGAAATAATACAATGGTGCTCTCCGTCACCAATAGCAGGGGCTAAAGACAGAATCAAATATTTGGGGATAGAAATCTTTAAAAATATTGACGAGATTGCCGGAGTAAATTTTGACTTATAGGTAAAGGAAACAAGAACGTTGTTAAAATCCTGCAGCGGTCTATCTCTCTCATTTATGGGGAGATCTAACATTATAAAAATGTCTAGCTTGCCCAAATTTACCTTTATTTTTAATGCTATACCACTGGGTTTCAAGACTCATTGTTATAAAAAGATTCAAGGCGAAATCAATGGATTTATATGTGCCTCGAAAGGCGTGAGGAAAGAGTGGAAAAAGTTATGTAGAAGGAAAAATCAGGGTGGAATCGTAAGTCCTGACTTGGTTCTTTACTATAGAGCTTTTCATTTAAAAAATATTAGTACCATCCTTAGAGCCCATTCTTTCTACTCCCCATACTGGAAAGCTATCACAGATGAGGATTTTTGTTTCTACAAATTTGGTCATCCAAAATATTTCAAAAAAATTAAGTTAAAAGTATTGGGTGCTGCATGCAAGATGTGGTATGAAGTGAGAAGGACTTGGAAGATCCCATACTACAGTTGCCTAGCACCTATTTGGAAATCACCTGGAACCCCTGAATGTTTAAAAGACGCTCTAGAAAGGCCACTGAAGGTGGCAGGGATAACAAAATGGGGGCAACTTTTTAAGGTAGGAGCATTGAAAAGTTGGGATTCCCTGATGGAAGAAACAGATGGAAAACTATCCAGGTTCAAATATTATTAACTGGCAAGCTGGACCAAGGATCAGGAAATAAAAATTTTGGGAAATGCAGTTGAGTTGGAAAATGAAATACAACGTGAACCTGCTAGAAAAGAAATTTCAACATGGTACTCTCACCTGATACAAGCAGGAGATGAAGAATTTACTCTTCCAGACGACTTATGGAGTAAGACCTTCCCAGCACAAGACTTGCAACATCAATGGCAAGTATCCTGCACTTTTTTATGGCAAATTATAGCATCCGCTCCTCTCAGGAAAAACCATCCTTTTACTTTACACAGGTCATATTGGACACCAGAAAAGATAAGCAAAATGAACCGGCAGGTGGTAAAAAACTGCCCAAAATGTGGGGAACCAAAAGCGAATGATATCCTTATGTTTCATCAGTGTCCTTGCCTGGTCATATTTTGGGAAGAAGTGGGTAAGATTGTTGATGAAGTCTTAGATTTGAACATTAAGGTAAGCACATTTACTATTATTTTTAGGGTGATAGAAAGTATTGATCCCCGCTGGTGTTAAATAATTACCAAAAACAATTACTATTTATGTTAATTTTATTGGCTAGAAGAGAGATACGCATAAAATGGATACTTGCAATTCCGCCAAGTGTAATTGAATGGCAGTCTTCTGTAGAGAAATTTAGAAAACTGGATAAGTCTAGAGGGAAGAGAAACAAGACCCGATTTTGGGAAATTTGGGTTTAAAACATAAGATAGGGTAGGGAGGGATGTCCAATGATTACCTTCTACGCGAAAAAACTAATTCAGGAGGATTATCACGGTAGTTCTGTGATAGGTTACCTCAAATAATTTGGAGGTCTTAAGACTCAATCTCACTATGGGAAAGGAGGGCAATCCCCTTACATGGAAAGTGAGAGAAATCCCCAGAAATCCTACAAACGAGATACTGTCTACTCATACCTTAAAAATCGCATAAATGAGGGCAAAAAAAAAAATGCAATCTTTATTTTCAGATTTGAATTACTATGCTGCCTTTGATGCTGAAGATTTGTATTTAAATACTGCAAATTATGCTGATTTATATTGTTACTAGCATTTTTGACACAATTACCTGCATATGGCTAATACATTTAGAGATGTTTTTAATTACACACAATGGGAACATTGTCCAAATCCATTAGAAGGCAGCTCCAAAACTCTATTAAAGAAATTTACATATTTTACAGATTTTGACAGGCCCAACCAGGAGTCGTTTTATTTTAAATCAAACATTTCATCACATACCGTTGATTTAAAATCTGTGTGGGGTTCTAGATCCTGGCAGGTTTGTGGCACTGAAGCTTTACATTGCGCGTGCCTCATAACAACACAAATTCTATTTTTAAATGATTTGATTTATCAAACTACGGGGCATATTCTCAAGAAGCTAACACCAAGTTATCGGCACTTTAGCGCAGCCAAAGTTGCGCTAAATGTACCACCTCATTAACAAGCTGGTGCTAACAGTCGATATCGCCAGATTTCAGGCGATAGCATCCCCAAAAAACATCGCCACAGATTACACCAGCATCTATCGCTAATGAGATGCAGAGTAGGTGTTCCTGGGAAAAAAGCCGCAACAACCCCACTCCGCAACATTCACAATGACCAGTCAGATCGGCAATAAGAACACAAAACATGCGATAAGGCATGTTAGCAGCAGGAAATTAACACCTGGTCCGACCTGGTGCAAATCCGGACGACATTCGGCAGCACAAAGGGAGCCCAGCCCAGAGCCACACCTGAAGAACAACAGATGCCATAGAGCTACTCGTCATGCTGCTCGGAGCCCCAAGAGGGCCACAACACCGACCTCCACCACCCCTAGCACCGCCATCCCCACCAGGACCCCCACCGCCCCCCCCCCGGACTACTACAGAGGCAGCGCAGACAAAGACAGTGGACCTTCAGGAAACGCACCAGCCTCACAGACTTAACACCAAAGTATGTCATTGTCCACTACAGGCTCAAAAGGAAAACCATCCTCCGCATCCTGAACATCATTGCTCACAGGCTGACGGCACCAACACAGCGGACAACCAACATCCCTCTGCAGACAAAGCTGCTGGCTGTGCTGCACCTGTTGGCCTCTGGGACATTCCAACTAACAACCGCCAGAGTCAGAGGAGTCTCACAGCCAGCCCTATCCAAGTTCCTCAAAGCTGTCCTGGATGCCATCATCAGCTTGGTACCCCAGTACCTATACTTCTCCCACACGCGCAGGAACAGCTGGAGACCAAGCAAGGATTCTACGCCATAGCTGGATTCCCACACGTGTTGGGGGCAATTGACTGCACACATGTCCAACTTGTCCCCCCTGCTGACACTGCACACAATTACCGCAACAGAAAGCACACGCATTCCATCAATGTGCAGGCAATAGTGGACCACCGGGGACTCTTCACCAATGTCGTCGCTAGGCCTGGGCGGTAAATTACGCTCCGCTCGCGGAATTTGCGGAATTTGGGCAATTTCGCGTTCCGCGTAGAACGCGAAATTGCCCAAAATTCTGCGTTCCGCAACTTCGCAAAATTTTTGCTTGTTCGCGTTCTCAAAATGCGTGTTCGCAAGATATTTCTCCCCGAGCACGCAAACAGCAATTGTGAACAGGAAAAAAGCATCGCGAACAAGCAATTCCGCGCGTTCGCGGAATTTCTGCGTGTTCGCGGAGATTTTTTACCGTTTCACGGAGATTTGCGTAACGCGATTACGCAAATTCCGCCCACCCCTAGTCATCGCCAACTACCCAGGCAGTGTGCACAACTCTTACATCTTCCGACAGTCCATCATCAACCGGCACTTCCAGGATGGCACCTATGGAAAGAAAGTGTACGTTGGTAAGTTCCAAATGTGCACATCACACACCTCAACTCCACAATCATGCAACTCATAACCCTGGAAATGCACACGTCACAAACCCACATACAACATGCCAAACAACATGCCCACCCACCAGACACAACAGCACAACTCACTGTGGCAACCTGGGCTAGCCATGTACAAGAGCCACCAACGGCATGGCACATCAGCCACACACCAGCAGAATGTGTAGGTAGGAGGGAACCAGCCATGTGCGAAGGGGGCTAGTGACCCATGAATGTAAATGCACACATTGCCAAGTGTGGCATGGATGTGCTGGACAGACTGCAGTATGCAGACCACAGACATATCCATGTCCACATACATTGCTGGTGGTGCTAGTGTTGTGGACAGTGGATGCAACCATGTCAACACAGCCAGTGGGGAAGATCACGGAAAAGTAGCTTGTTACATCACCCCTGTACGTGTGTGTGGAGTGGGCTTGCACGGCGTATGCCAGGCTAGAGTAGGGGTGTGAATAAAAAGCATATAGCCCTGGGAGTGGTTCTCTTCTGGAATCTCCAAAGTGGCTGCCAGGGCAGCGCCTCTCACCCCACCACGAGGCTGCCACCATGTGTGGCAGTGCCTGCGATCATGTGCGACTTCCGCAGCCCGGGCCGCTGCACCCTGAATCAGTCTCGTCCGCCCCTGCGCATCCAGGCCTCACTGCTCATCTGCTGACAACGGTGGGTCTCAGAGAGGGCCCACCACGTGCCTGTGCTAGATCCACACCTGAGGCCCACGACCTTGGCAGCCTCCTCAGACCATCACGGCCTCCGCGAGCAAGGCCTGCAGTACTTCTTTCCCGTTGACGCACTCCACCGGCATACACAGGGGACAAGTAGGTTGCACATTTGGAACTGAGTCTTAATTACACAATGGCAGAGTACATATTTAAGGCAGAGCTTAAATCCCTAGACTCCCTTCGATGTGGTGCCACCAACTCTGTGCATAGCATTCTGACCACACGTGTCAGTGGGCCCTTGCGGACTGCTGCCTTAGGCCTACACACCTGTCCAGCAGGCCTCAGACAAATCCTATCCAGTCTGTCCCAGCCAGGACACAGCATCGTCGCAGACTGCACACCCGCCCTGCTGTGGTGCCTCAACCTCGGTCAACCAGGAAAACTCTCCACATGCCATTCCAACACCGTGTGTTAGGGACCCAGGAGGAGCTGGCTTCACAGGAGCTGCCCCATGCTGACCGCTGCCTCCGACACACACTGCAGTCGAGTAAGACACACATTTGGAACTGACTCTTGATTTGTCAATTGCAGAGTTGATTTCAGTGTACATGCCTCATCACAGACTGCATCCCCTTCCTGCTCTAGTGCCATTGACTCGGTTCCACGGGAGTCATAGGCACTCTCCCGTTGGACTATGTTGGCATCTGAGTCCATGGCCTGGGGGTTGTCTTCATCATGTAGGTGATACTGACTTGGTGTGACGAGGGAACTGTAGCATTCATCTCCTCCATTGTGCCTGTTTCTACCCTCTGCAGCATGCCCTGAATGGACACCTTCCACTGTCCCCTGTAACACTCCGTGACATTCTCCTGGGACATTAAAGAGGATCCGCTCAGCTCTCGCTGCCCTGTCTCAATGCACCACAAGTCACCGTCCCTTGCGGTTGGGCCTGTGCCTGCCGCAGTGCATCTGGGGCCACTATCTCTGTGCAGCTCAAGTCATGGACCCTTGCGGTTTGTACTTTGGACTTCTGATTGTCAGATCACTGTTGTAGTTGTTGCCAACACCAACCAATCCCTGAGGGCTTGCTTACACCACCCAACACCACCCAACACCAATCCAGCACAGGCGTCACTGGACATGTGACCCTGGCAATAAAAGATGCCGGGCGCACGTGCCCGTACCACAAATTGTCGCATTGTGTCCATGTGGTTATTATGTATGGATGAGGGCCCCAGGCCATACCACATCACATTGTGCTGTGTACACCATGCGCAACCTTATCAGTGGTGTAGACCTTTGACATGTGGCTGTGTCGGACCCCCCGGTGAGCATAAATGAGTTGACCGGCGTATGGTGTGGGGTGTGGTTTTTCGACATGTGGCTCTGGGTGTGTTTGAGGTTAGGCCTTGAAAAAAGATGCAACTGATGCGTGTATCTCTGGTGTGGTGTCTGCGTCACTCATCATGCATTGTCCAATGTAGCTATGTAGCATGCCCAGAGCATGCGGCCTCGGCCGAGGGGTACATGAAGGTGAGCAAGCCTGCACGGGGTCCGGGATCATACATGCCAACTGTTGTGTGTGTCGCTATTTCCACAGCATGAGCCAGAGGTCTGCCCTCAAGCTCAGGGTGAGTTCGGCCAAGCATGTACCCATCATCAGTGTCTGTCATGTCTTTACCATAGGCCTATACGCACGTGGCCGCACACCTTCAGAGCACAGCATCACTGTGCCTTTGTCAGGCTTGGGAACATGCGCTGACGGGCATGTCAATGGTGTGCCGTAGGGGTGCAGATGATGCACCCACGCTGCGCACACTGGTGAATAGGCTCGGGGGAGGGAGGAGCAGCAGTGAGGCTACGTAATACACATTGATGCTGCTCATTTGCAACAAGCAGTAAATGTCATACAGGAATCACATAGTCACATTTATCACACACCAATGACACAGTGAGCCTGCCAACACATCATGCAGAACTAACTGTTGACTCTCTGCACTGTCTCAGGTGACCAAGGATATGCACTCTGTGCTTGGATGATGACACCCCTCTGTGCCCCAAACACAGTCCCAGAGGTAGTACAATGTGGCCCACAAACTCGCAATGGTCATTGTGGAACGTACATTTGGCGTGTTAAAGTCACGTTTCAGGTGCCTGGATGTCTCAGGTGGACTGCTCCTGTACAGCCAAGACATCGTGGGCAAGATGATCGTTGCATGTTGTGTATTTCACAACATATGTGTACACAGCAAGGCACCATGGGTACCAGTTCCAGATGCACCGGATGATGATGATGGGGATGAGGCAGGTGGACCACGCACCACTGCTGCCGCAGCGGGAATAGCCCACAGGGACTACATCATTACAAATTTTTTCTGATGATCACGTCACATTGTGACTGTCTTTGGCAATCATGGGATAGTACAGAATGACCACAGGCATGGCATTTGCAAATAAATGCATTACTAATTACATTCACTAAGTGCATGTCACTCATCTGTACAGGCACATCACTCAGACAGGTGTGAGTGCGACATTTGTTGATGGCGATTTTATGATGTGTTCATGGATGGTGGGTGTGTCACCTCTGTGCAGAGGGGCTGTTTGGGGTGTCACGTATTCCAACTGCCAGGCCTGTGTGTCACAGTTGGTAGGGTATCCCACTCTTTGGCGTTTCACATGTGTCCGAGGTCATTCCATTTTGGCTGCCATTTGTGGCCTACAGGTGACAGCAGGGCTCCTTGTGGGGTCAGTTATGTACCACCATGATGCAGGGATGCCCCCTGTGACTCAAATCCCACAACATGTGCAACATGTACATAAGCGGGAGTCACTGCCCCTACATTCTTCAACGCTGTCATGGTTGATTGCTCATGGTCATGACACGTCTGTGTGCAGGAGGGGTTGCTTGTCCCTCTGCAATGCGAGGGGGAGAGGCAGTTTCACTGCGTGTTCCGTGCATGTGTCTGCATTGGTGCAGTTTACATGCAGACTGCATGCCAATGTACATTTTGACTGTGAATCGATGCCTATGTGATGCGGGATGATGGTCATTTGTTCTACGTCACAGATGTGGGGGTGTGCTCATACATTGTCATCTCACCGTTTTTGTGCTCTGCTTTTGTGTTACGTTTTCCCGCATGACGTGTGGGATTTGCAGGCCTGTGGCTGGTTTTCGCTGGTTTTTGTATCACGTTTGGCCTCATTGAAACTTTTTTTGCATTTGTGTTTCGCATTTTTAGGGCCTCGCGTTGACTGTATCGCAGACATTTGACACATTATCCTGGGCCTATCGCATGGTACCGCCGGCTTGGGAATACCACATTACCTCGGTGATATTTTCCGGTGATAGACTGCGTTGTGAGAGTTGCGTTAATCTACTTTTGCGGTAATTTTCACACGTTCTTGAGAATATCCCCCTACATGTTTTGGTTTGGCAACTACCAAACAGATTAATGTCCCTAGCATTCCTACTCTGGCTACATATCGTAACTGGAGCTTGCATACAAATTATTCCATTGAGGAGCTGCAAGCTTTATTTTTTAATATGACATTTAATGTCTCAAGTGTAGACCCACTAGGATGGCTGGTTTGGCAGAAGACATTGGATGCCTGCCAATTACGTTTTCATAACACAATGCCTGGTTACAAACAGGATAGACTGGATCCACATTTTGCAAATACACATTCGGTTACCATGTATTATGTGGGTAAATTGTGTCAAAAGTGGTTGCAACACTCATCCCTATCATCCGTGAAACAACATTTATCATTGTTATCCAATAACATTGATTTGGCCGACTTTATCAAGGGCCCTCCTGGTCCTAGAACAAAAAGATTTATTTATGCAGCTTACAATGACATATGGAAGCTTTCTCAAATTGAAGCTGCATCACGTTTAAGGGAAATAGATCAGGCAAATCTAGAAAAGGTACTTGCAGTTGTTGACAACAGTATTAACACACTGCCTTCCCGCATTTACACATTAGATAATGTTGTTTCATCTGTTGTAGATATTGTACAAGAAGATGTATCGGTGTTATATCATGGTCAAAATCAATTGCGGTCAGTAATTTATAATTTATAAAAACAATCTCGATTGCAGCTTAGAGAAGGCCACACTATCCCACTGTGAAGGTGGTTTTTTCACTATTGTAGCTAATCCTCAAACTATTATTAATGGACTTCTTGCGTACCGACCTCCAGGCAAGTCCTCACAATTCGGCAATCAACTTGCAGAACTAATAACTCAGCATGCACTGCGGTACAAGAAATTCCTTATTTTGGGGGACCTCAACTTTCACTTCGAGGACCCCAACTGTAAGGAGGCACAGGGAGTAGTCGACAGATGCAAATCCTTAGCACTTAAACTTCAATCCACATCTCCGTCACATCGACTAGGACATCTTCTGGATCCTGTTTTTGCTAACTGGGAGGGGATCTCAGTTGCAAAACTGATTCAAATAACATGGTCAGATCATTTCATCATCCCTATTGAGGTAGTTATTGCCCAACAGAAAGACAGATCTACCAAGCCCAAACCCCAAAAACGGAGAGATTGGAGAAAGTTTACGCCGGATGGCTTTAAATCCGCCCTATTAAATGACCCTCCTCCGCTCAGCAAGACTCTGCTTAAGGCATGGAACGACTATGAGATATGGATGTCCAGTGCTCTTGATTCTGTAGCACCATGGACATCTAAGCCACCTGCTAGAAAAATCAAAACTGCCCCCTGGTTCTCCAAAGATCTGATAGTAGCAAAGGCCAAATGTATAAATTTGGAACGTGGCTGGAGGAAAAATTATTCTCCAGAAGACATGTTGAATTATAAAAGAGAATTAAAAATATACCACAAACTCATAAGAGCAGCCAAAAGCGCTTATTTTAAGAAACGGATTGAAATGGCAAAAAACCCAACTAAAGAACTTTTTTCCATCTATAAAGAACTTACTGTTCCTATTAGATTAGTGGCCCAAGATACCTACTCCAATGAGTTATGTGATGACTGGGCCTGGGCGAAGCACTACGCTACGCTCGCGTAGTTTGCGAAGTTCGCGCTACTTCGCACTACGCGAACTGCACGTAGCACAGTGCGAACACGCGTAGCGTAGTGTTG
Source organism: Triturus cristatus (assembly GCF_964204655.1). Classification (NCBI taxonomy): domain Eukaryota; kingdom Metazoa; phylum Chordata; class Amphibia; order Caudata; family Salamandridae; genus Triturus; species Triturus cristatus. The sequence continues at coordinate 1,445,402,337 of NC_140591.1, forward strand.
CGTAGTGCTGCAGTCATTTTTTGCTTGCTCGCGGTCCTCAACGTCAAGTTGGCGACCGCGAGCAAGCAAAATGACATCCTGGCGAGACTTTTTCCTTGTTCGCGATCGCGAGCATGGAAAATAAACCTCCCGGCGAGATTCACAACGCGAGAAGGTCAGGTTTCTCATTGCGAGGGGTCGCGTATGCTCGCGACCGCTCGCGATGAGAAACTACCAGTTCGCGTTGAGAAAGCTGCAGCTCGAGGAAAAATCTACTCGAGCAGCAGAAAACTACAGCTCGCACTGTGCAAGATGCCATTTTCAATGATTGCACAGTGCCGGTTGCTTGTCCGCACTGTGCAATCATTGAAAACAACATCTTGCACAGTGCGAACATGTTACTTCGCAGTTCGCGAAGTGCTACGCGTAGCTCGCGTAGTGCGAACTTCACTTTGCGTAGCTTCGCGAAGTGCTACTTCGCGAACTACGCCCACCCTTAGTGATGACATTGCGGACTTTTTTGTGAAGAAGGTAGATGCAATACATGCCACATTTGCTAACAACACGCCTAATAAACACATAACAGTGAGAAATGACCATGCCTCTAAACCCCTCCTGACATGTTTTAAAGTCCCTGAAAGGCAGGATCTGCTTACTATTATAAACAGCATCCAGTCGGGCTCCCCACTTGATGTGATCTCTCCCAAGCGTTATAAGGGTGTCTTTGAAGGCATGATTGATCAGATCGAACACCTTATCACCTTATCCCTTCAGGAGTGCTATGTGCCAGATGTATGGAAAATGGCTCAAGTAATTCCCTTGAAGAAAAAAGCTACAATGCATATTTCCCACCTACAAAATCTTCGCCCTATTTCCCTTCTCCCTTTCTGTGCGAAAGTGGTAGAGAAGGTAGTAAATATACAAATCATGAAATTTGTTGAGGAGAATTCTCTTCTCCATTCAACACAGTCAGGATTTAGAGCAGGCCACTCCACGGAATCAGCGGTTCTCTTTTCCACTGAGTGTCTGAGACAACTAGTTGATGAGGGGCAGACAGCAGCGTTGGTTTTATTAGATCTTAGTGCAGCCTTTGACACTGTGCTGCACTCAACGCTGCTGTCCCACCTCTCAGACATGGGAGTGGAGGGATCTGCATTGGAATGGATTGAATCCTTTTTAGAAAACAGGAGCTTCCAGGTGCATTGTCCCCCTTGTAAATCCGCCCTCAGAAAGCTCAGACATGGAGTCCCTCAGGGCTCCAGTCTGAGCCCCACGTTGTTCAATCTTTACATGGAGCCGTTGGCCCATATTGTGGAAACCTTTGGAGTGGATATCGTCACATATGCTGACGATACCCAATTAATAATCAAACTCACTCAGAATCAGGCAGAAGCGGCCACCAATTTTTCAAACTGCATGCTTGCCGTGGCAGGGTGGATGAACAACAACTGTCTACGCCTTAACGGCGACAAAACTGAAGTTTTAGTGATTGGTAAATCCCCCTCCGCTTGGTCGCATGCCTGGTGGCCTACGGAACTAGGGGTAACCCCCCACCCGGTGGAGTCTGTTAGAAACCTAGGGATCATGCTGGATACAGAGTTTTCCTTTAAGCATCAGATTAGTAAAGTCACGGGCAAATGCTTTGGAATACTCAAAACACTCTGCAAAGTTCTTGATCTACTCCCCATCAGTGCTAGAAAAACACTCATTCATGCCTTAGTCACTCCTCATCTTGACTATGGCAATGCTCTCTTTCTGGGTCTTAGCAAAAAAGGTATTCACCAACTGCAATGCGTACAAAATGCAGCCGCACGTATGGTGTTAAACCTCCCACGTAGAGCATCAGGTAAAATGGCACTGTATGAACTCCATTGGCTCCCCATTTAAGAGCGAATTAGGTTCAAGGCTCTCTGTTTTGCCCATCGCATCGCCCAGGGAAAAGGCCCTGGATACCTGCGCAACCTTCTTACTCCCCACCGTCCCATCCGCAACCTCAGATCTGCTGGAGCAATGCTGTTCCAACTCCCCCGCGTTCGCAAGACCAAGATTGGAGGTGCTTCCTTTAGGTTTCTAGCCAGCAAACACTGGAAGAGGCTTCCTCTTGATCTTCGCATGGAGCCCTCTGAAGCAAGATTCAGATTAAAATTGAAAACTTACTTATTCCCACGTAAATAATAGCCTTTTTCTGGGACCCAGACATGCCCCGGACTTTGGCCTTTCTGGGAGGAGTGGCACTTGTTAGCGCGGGGACACACTATGCTAAGTGTAACCAGGCGCTTTAGAAATGGTTTTATTATTATTATTATTTATTATTAATGCAGTTTGCATGGACTTTGCAAACTCTGAAAATGGGTAAAGTGCCATGGGATTATTTAAATGCATTTGCTTTGTTTTTACCTTTTAATTTGACTGACAAACAACAGTTTATGTCCATGAAAGATGCAACGTACACTCTTTTACATATTGAGAAGATTGACCCTTTACCCTTCTCCGTGGCTAAAACTGATTCTGCTGTCTGGCTCATTCACGAAGTTATCTCTTTACTGTTCTCTTTGTTTAAATTTAGCTCCTGCATGAAGCATTTCCCAATAGGTCGCTATGAACCCCTAGGCAGCGCTTTCCTGCATGAAGTGGGGTCCTTTTATTAGAAGTTGGCCTGATATATGCTGTCCACTAGTTATAGTTGGCACCTTGTATCAGTCCAAACAACCTCTTATTGGTTATAGGTTAAAGACAATCTTTATTGAAAGATATCCTAGTGGTAGGTATTGAGAGCAGCCTTCAGGCTAAGTCTTGAAGGAATGTAAAGCAGCTTGTTTTACCAGTCTATAATCTCTTGAGTCACTCAATGAAAGATATCCACACCAGGTATATTTATAACCTATATATATGTATTACTAAACACACCCTCCTAGTCTCTTTATGAGACTAGACGTCAAAACACATGTTACACTTCAATAATCACAGTAAATTGGCGAAAATACACATCAGGGCTAACACCCACGGGAGCACCAGAGTACTCGTGTTACCTCACCCAGGGAAGCCGGGTGCATAGGTGTCTTTTGGTGTCGGGTGGTGTCGTCGATTTCAATGGGAGCTGGCGAAGAAGTGCTGCTGCCGTGAAGATGCAAAGTGTCCGAAAAGATCCAAGCCTGGATCGAGGATGAGAAGATCCTGAAAGCAGAGGGGACAGAGTCTGGGTCACTAGCCAGTGACCAGGAAGGCGATGGACAAATACCCACCGATGTCGGATGATTTCCGGTGAAAGAGGTGAAGCTTGACTCTTCAGCTTTGAGGACTAGGAGGCATCGAGGATGACCAGGAGCTGGATTCAAGCTGTCCCACAATAGATGTCAACTGCTGCAGTGTCGGTGCCCAGATTGGACACAACAAGCCTTGGCAACAGCAACCCATGCAGAAACAAGAAAGATGATTCGGTGCAGACCAGCAAGGTCTGTGGGACTCACCACTTGGTAGGGAGTCGGGGCACGTCTGGAGCAACCAGGGAAGCCCAAGGAAATTCAAAGTTACCCCCTCAGGAACCCACCAGTCAATGGACCGGGAAATGCAAAGGGACCTCAAGACAAAACACTAAATGGTGGCCCACGGGTCACTCAGAATGACCAGGCCAACAATCTTCAGTGGATTCAGTGCTCGAGGTGGGGGATACAAGTCAGCCCAAGCACAACTTCAGGAGATGTTGAGAAGTCAATACTTCGGAGTCCGGCAGGAGCTTTGATAATGCAGACCGGCAAATTGCTTCTTTGGTGCCTGCCAAGCAGGGGAGTCACTCCTTGACCCCAAGGGAGATTTCTTCAGTCCTCTGGTCTTTAGCAGAGCATTGAAGGTCCAGGATTTGGCTTCAAAATTTCTTCCAGGGTAATCTAAAGTTATGGTTACAGAGGTTCCTTACTTATACCTAAGGAAGGGGTTGGACTAGCTCTGGGGACCCACCTATGGAAGGGTTTGGAAAGAGGGGTCGGTACACCCATTTCCTTTGTCCAATTTTGCACCAGAGCAGGGGCTGGAAGCCCCTGAACCGGTATGAGCTGGACTATGCACAGGGACACCAAATGTGCCCCCAGTGCAGGACTTCAAAGTATTCAGAGAGTGCTCCCGCCCAGCCCCAATACACATAATCCTGTCTGGTAGGTGGTTACACCTTCCTCTGACAGGAAACCTATTGTCCAGACTTCCCCTGCCGGAGTTTCTGTCAGCAGTAGGAGGCCAGACTTGTGTCTCTGGCTGCAGCATCCATTTTGTGATGGCTCTATTAAGTTTCAACCCGGTATAACAGTGCTGCCATGTCTCTCCCTCTAGAAGGGTGGGATCATACTCCCACACCAGTTACTGGTGTGGGGGTATGATTCCAAGGTGTTTGACACCAAACACAACATGTTTCTGTGCAGCCAGTCCAAAGTTAGCATTTACCGTTTGGTTATAATGCATATATATGGTCAGGCTGCAACCCCGGAGAAGAGATTACGAAGGCTGCAAAGGGGCTCAGCTCATGTCTGGGCACCCCCTCACATATAACCAAGCACCCTGCCTTCAGGATTGATAAGGCCTGCCATAGGGATGACTGATAGGTTTGTATGTGCAGTGTATGGTGAGATATAGTGAACCTATATCTAAGTAAGGGGTGCATGCACCACCTTACCCAGGCTGCAGTAGCAGACCTGTGGTGTCATTTTGGGTGGCTTTCCAGGGGTGGCAGAATACATGCTTCAGCCCCTGGTAGGCCTCTGGGGTACCTATGCCCTGGGTACATAGTATACCATATGCTAGGGACTTATAAGGGCACCTCAGATCCAATCTGAACTGTACCTAAAGTACATGAAATCATTTTAGAGAGGAAGCAGCTAGGCTGGGGCCCTGAATAGCAGGGTCCCAGCCAGACTAAAGTAGAAAAACAGTGAAACACCAGCAAAACGTGGGGGTTAACATGTGAAGCAGATCCTACTCTCCTACACTTGCCTTTCACATATAGATGTCTACGGGATGACAAGGAAGTGTACCTTACAGGGGAATCTTGTGGCTCTACATTAGGTCGTTCCCTTGTCTGCATAAACATACAGTTACACGGGGCTTGTAGTGTTACCGCCCCGAATCTTGCATGTGTTTTCTGAGGTATTCCTGTACCAGCTATAAAACCTACTTTCACCCTGCTTGCTAACGGTACCTATCTTCTTTTAAATAATGAGGAATGTCGCGGTTTGCTGGCTGGCATACCGTACTTTGTAACAGTTTCACAGCGCGTAGACTGCTGTAAAAATGTGCTTTTCCCGCCCCCGCATGGGAAGCTAGATACCTCGATTTGGCCTTGTATCCCAACTTTGAAAACAGACTTCAATAAGTTGAGCAGAATAAAAGTGCTATTATTCCAGCAGGAGGTCCCGCTCACTTCTGCACATGAGACTTTCGTCCTGTCGATAGCGAGCATCAATTCTGAAATCCAGGCCCTTCTAAATATAAACCTCCCACTACATTTCGTTGAATTAATTCATCGTATCTTCAATGCATCTAATACACAGGACCTGGTACATTTTTTTAAAGTTGTGGGCTCTGGTCTTGTGACTCCTTTTCAGACTATATTTGGTGAAATATCAGCCTTTATTCATTCTATTTTTTCCAGCGTCTTTGGGGGATTACCTCTATTGGTTTACATAGCTGCTGGTGTCCTTCTATTGATTTGCCTGCTACTCAATGGCTGCACCTCTTGTGGTCCTACACAGCCCAGATCGGCTACAAATGCTCCGTGACCGTATGCTTGAATGCTATGGCACACTGCCACTGGCAACACTCAGCATGGCTTATAGACTGTCTTTCCGCTTTGCGTACTACACTTGGGTGCAACCTGTCTATTCATGCTTGGAATGCTCCTTTGAATGGGCATTGGATCTCTGCCTCTCCAATACGTCATCTCTCGACCCGGGTTACGACCAGTTGATGAGTCCCTTAGTGTCCCATGAGCAAGAATGCGCCGGGTTGGTTTTATGGGATGTGCGGCTGGGATGGGATATCTGCGCGGCAGCGCACGATTTCCTACAATGTAGCTACATTGAATATCACGCAAGTTGTCCTACGATGGTGCTAGAGGCACCCATCTATGAAGATCACGAATGCTCATTCTGATTGCTAAATTGGATGGCATCTCTTTTTTCTACCGATGACAATGATTTCCTATTGGAAGCCGTTGCAGATTTTACAGCTCATACACTCTGATGGATTAAAAAGGCTGGCACTCATCTTTGCCTATTTCTTTTATGGTATATATAAATATATATATATATTTCTTTTTTTTGGGCACCTATTTACAAGCCCAAAATCTTTTTTTTCTCCCTCCAAATTCGATAAACTATAGACGCTCTGGAACTCTGCTCACACTTCTTGAACTCTGTGTTCCTCCTATGACTACATGCGATGGACTTACCAGGGGAGGGTGTAGTGAGGATACAGGATTGAGTGCGGACATTGTTAAGTTAGCATATGTCAGTACATGCTTGGTTGCCATATTGCTGCTTTTGCACACGTTTCTACATGACTTTGTTTTCTTAAATCCTCTGCTTGTGCTCGTTCACATGAGAACTGTCTACCTTTCACGTTTCTTGCTATATATACTCTGTGGGTGTCGTCTGCACATCGTGTTCAAGGTCAAAAAACAATGTGCTCTGTTAATCTGATTTGGTCAGTCCCATGCATGTTAGAGATAATACTACCACAGCTGCACTACTGAAAATAGAGTGCTTTTAATATGGCACTGCATGCATGTTGGGCAACTCGGAGAAAAACCTTTCTGATGAGAAGAGCTGTGTTTGTCCGGAGATGTAAATCTTTGCATCTAAACCTGGAGGTATGGGGTCCCCCTGACAAAGCCCAGAGGTCTTCTATAATTATTATCAACTAGTTCCTAGCACTGGGAGGGTGGCAAGGCAGAGTAGGCCTTTTTTCCACTATTTTTATAAAATGATATCCCCGTTCATATTTTATGGAATTGTAACAATGCTCACTATATTGAGTTTATGCATATTACTGCTAGTATTGGATGTGTACTGCATTATAGAGCACGATAGTTAAAATAAACATTTTAAACTATACTGTATCTCTGATTACTCAAGTTGTGGACAAGTATGAGTGAGTTAGCGAAAGAGTGTTTTTGCTCCTGCGATTACTGAGAGAGTCTGAGTTACATGTTCTAGAATGTCTAATCATTGGTAGCTTCGCTGTAGTACGGAGAACAAATGGAACAATATAGCTAGTTGGATTGGGGTTCTGGGCACTAAGGTGGCTTGTTGGTACACCACGATACACCAAGGTCCTGGTTTCCTGCGCGTAGTTCTGTATATGTGCAGAATCCCTGCAACACTCTGTGTGCACTTATGACTTTATGCCAATCATATGCACCTTTAATGTGTTTTTCGAACTATGAATGTATTACAATTTAATTGATAAATTAGTCTAGGACCGACTGTCTTCTATTCCTTTACAAACCATGGCATTTGAAGTAAATGAAACATTACTGTGGTACTCTGCACAAGTTCTGGATCTCTTCTGTAAAGGGGAATTTTCTCCGTAGCTCCAAAACTGATGCTTCACTTTTGACCGCTTCAATAACTCTGAGGGCGTAAGCGCCCAGTTCAAGGCAAATGTTGCAGAAACTGCCCAGAAAATCGCAATCTTCAAGTGCACCAGTATTGGCAGTATTGGCATGGATAGCTATGTCAGTGGCCAGAGTTAGCAAATTGTGTACTGGCTGTTTTGGTGGTACCCATCTCAAGTGCCAATGTTGAGAGTGCCTTTTCACAGAAAAAGGTTTACATGGGAAGGAAAGAGTGAGTGCACATGACCAAAGACTCACTGAAGAAGTATTGTATGGTGTACTGCAATAAGTTTAATTTGCAAAAATGTATTTGGACCTCATATATACTGTACGTACACTGTCTATATAGCATGCACTATAAGAGCAGAAAGCAAGCAATAATAAAAACAAAACTTTCATAAACACCGGAAAAACACTGTTTCTGTTGTTTTTAGTAGCGCGAAAATGTGTAACCACTGATAACCACAGTGTTTTTAAGGTATTGAAACCCCTTGAAAACACTGAAAAAACCCCACCAGAATTGACCAAAAATAGAAACTGAAAACAGGAAATCCTACATATAGACAACTGCACTCGTAGGCCCATATTGACTGTGAAAGCACATGGGCCTGAGATCTGCTCACATGGAAAATGTGGGGATTTAAAGCAAAACGTATTTAGTGGCTAGGCGGCCCTCTATACATTGCACTAAGTCAGTGAGTCCCAGTCCATCCACTATTTTATTACTGCAGCATAGTGAAAAGTTACCAGGAGGACCATTCAGCCTTCGTTAGGCCAGAGGCAACATCGAACAGAAATTAGTGTTTAAAAGTTTGAGAAAAGTGTGTGGAGAGGACATGATGGCGATGAAGACTAAAATCAAGTTAAAAATAATGATACAGAGACTAAAGGTGCAAAAGCTTGCATCTTGTGTAATTGTTGTTACATGAATTAACCCTTGGATGTTTTAACCTAAAAATCAAATGTAATCTGCAAGTTAAAGCACTGCACGTGGTTGAACATGCAGTAATTTCTGCTGGAAAGAGCATAAGATATTTAGCGTTCATGGAAAAGGAGTCCATTATAAAGATTTCAAAGAACTATGGGTGGGAGAAACTCGTGAAGTTACATAAAAACTCTGCAAGATTCCGCGGAGTTCTACAAAATGGAAGAAATCTATACTTTGTGCTGCTCATGCTGATTTATAGAGCCGTGCAATCAGTGCAAATGGCACCACACATCACACCAGAGGGCTCTGCTTCTTTGCTGCTGCTTGAGTAGACTTTCTGACCATGAACGATCAAGTCCACCTGTGAAAAGAAAATCTCACTGGGTGCTGTTGTAGCACCTGAAAATTGTGCGAGAGGTCCCAAATTTAGGCTTGCGCTCACCAACTTAGAGTTGGTGAGTCATCAGCAAGAAAAAACTCCACCACACGGTAGTTGGCAGACCTTTGCCAGAATACCATATTAGAAGCTTAAAGCCAAGTGTGAAAAACTCCACAAACAGAATTTATCACAAACCCCTTAAAAGAACTTGGAAGGAAAACCCACCACTTGGAGATTGCAAGTTATACAATGGAACCATTTTACAATTTTCTAATATTAAGAAATAAAGGGGCCAGATGTATCAAGAATTTTGCTCTGTATAATTCCCAAAGTGAGATTTGGTAACATGTTACATAATTGCAATTTGGAATTGCAAATACATGCCGATTCGGTATTAGGAAGTGGCGTGTTTAAGGTATCCCTTCCTAATACCGAATCGCAGTGGTATGTAAGAATGTTTCACAACTGAAATGCAGTCACTAAACATTTGCATCTTACCACCTCCTTCAAAAAATAGGTGATACTGCGACCTGGAAAGGGTCCTGAGGGACCCCTTCCCTTTTGTGAATGTGGGCGCCAACAAGAGCCGGCAGTGGTTCTGTGGATCACTGCCTCTTCTTAAAAAATGAAAAGAAAGCTTTAATTTGTTATTTTCTAAACACACCCCATTTTTTTCTTTAAGGAAAACGGGCTGTATTTTTTAACTAATGATTGCTTTATTTAAAAACAATCACAGATATGGTGGGCTGCTGACCCCAGTAGGCCACCATCCTTGTGATTTTAGCGATTCTTATTGGGTTGCAAATTTCACCCTACCTCATTATTATTCATGAATTAGGTCAATTTGCGACCCACTAGGAATAGCTAAATGAAACTCTATGAGGTTCATACATCAGGAATAGGAATGACCTAATCACGATTTGCAGAAAATTGCAGTTAGGTAATCGCTATTTTCAAAATTGATACATCTGGCCCAAAGTCTCCCCTACAGTATGTTAAATATAGGATACCCCAACTGAACAAAACAATAGATACTGCAAGTCACCGAGGAGTTCTCTCATGATATAGTGAACAGGATCATAAGTTGAGTAATTTTATGAGTGACTAGATTTTTTGAATCACAGTGGCTATTTCTCTGTTGCACATGGCCAAGCCAAGTTTTAGTCGGTCATCCTGTCTTATTTTCTTTTGTGCAATTGACACTTGCAGCTTAGTTTTTCCTCTCACAAATGAAGAACTACTTGATTAGGAACGGCAAATAAAAACATGACCTGGATGTCTGTGAGAGGACTATCGTAATCCATATTATGTTAGATCGCCTGGCGTAGGTATTCTTTTGGTGAGTCTGAGACAAAGTGTTGGGTGTCCCACCCCATCCCTTCTATGCGGGCCTGTATCTTGCAAACGTATTGGCGTTGAAAGAGTCAAACTTGGGTTTCCCAAAGTCTAGAAGGGGCTCATGACTGGCATGAGTTTGCTGCACCCACTAAATTTGAATTTAGATATGAACAGAAAATGAGGGCATTAATTCATTAGCTCAACTCTGCTAAGAGGTAATGCATGACAACTCTCAACTTTAAACAAAAAACACTGCCAGTTTGTAGTATTCTGGTTAATGATTACACTATTGTATGGTTCTCGTGGTGAAAGGTTGATGTGAGCTGAAGTTCAATGGAATCCAGACAGTTGAATTGAAAAATGGTTGGAGGCAAAGGCTGGAGGAGGGTGCCCTCGACCAGCGGGGTGGTTTCTGTACTTACTGTGACTAGAGTACGCATTTGCTCCTGAAGCACTTAGACTACTAATGTGCTTATTATATGTGATGACGAGCGAGAAACCACCCCAAACAATGCAAATCTGTATCACCTGCTTTGATGTAACCAGCATGATCAGGCTGACGTATAAGGTCTCCAGGGTAGCGTTTCTGAAATGGCTAAATTTGCGAGCAGGTTCTCCACTGAGTCAACTTTATTGCAAGGAATAAATAGAATTGCATTTGCTTTAACATATCCATTAAGTGTATGATCTAGCACTTGTTTGTTTCCACAAGTAGTCATCCATTAGAATCACTAAGTATTTGCCCCTGTTTATTTCATAAGGAGTCATACTTTAGGATTCAGAACTCTGTTCCATTTGTTTTTCCACAAGGTGCTATCCTTGTGGGTCATCAACTATTTTTGTTGTAAACTCTAGTGAAATTATATCAGCTCAGAATTATTGTCGAATGATATGGTGATATCAATGTTAGTAAAAAAACTGACAGATAACTGTGTATGAAGAGGGGAAGAGGTGTGGCGCCGCGGCCAGGGCGACTGACTCCGGAATCTGGGGATCACGGTTCAATCCCCGGCACCAGTGGCAGATTAGCCCAGCACCATGTGACACTGGGCAATAGCTTGCTTAATCTTCCCGACGGCGCCTAGAGACCCTTACGGGTGATTGTTCGCGCTTTACAAATGTGGATTATAATGAGAGACAATGCTTTCTCACAATGTAATTGGACCCTAATACTAACATACATTCCCCCTCAATTTTGAAACTTTTCCACAGGGAATCATGTTCATCAAGGGATTACTTCTGAGACTTTGAATAGGGTGGACCCCATAGGCCCCCGGCCTTGCGCTAATGAATACAATTTTAGTGTCTTAAGGAGACCTGATTCACACTTATTGGTGAGTGGTTTTGAAATAGAGGCATACTACCCACGTCCTTCCTTGGAGAGATAGATCGAGTAACTGACATGTAGCTGCAGGGCTTCCGTCTCAGTTTCTCACAGGTCTTAAGCCAAACGACTTTGGAGCACATTTACAATCCCCTATCGCCACCACAACGATGTTCTGATGGCGATAGGGGCTTCGCCTTATTTACTTAATGTGGCTTAATGCTGTAAATAAGGCACCCTTTCACGCTGTATTTAGCATGAAAGGGGAGGGCAAGGGGTGTTGTGGTGGGCGTTCCACCGCAACACCCATTGATTTTGATGCTGCCCCCTATTTACAAGGGCAGCGTAAATAGGAGGCAGCGCCAAAATTAAGACCAGGGAAAACGTTGTCTTAAACAGGCAAGACGAGGATACATGCTTTATTTCTCCTCGTTTTTGCTGTTTCAATGTGTGCTGCTTTGAGCAGCACACATAGAAACCGCAAATTGCCTATGATTGCTTATGTGCAGGAAGGTCCCCATTTAAAAAAAATGCTGCTTTGCAACTTGTATGTGTGCTGCATTAAGCACCACACATCGAAGTAACAAAACAGCATTTAAAGATTGTTTATGTGCAGGAAGGGGGACCTTCCTGCACATAAACAATCTTCCCCTCAACACAGGCACCCTTGCACTATGGTGAAAGGGTGACTGCGTTGGCGCTAGGCAGCTAAAGTTAGCACCAGCGCAGGGGGAAAAGCAGGGTTGCACCATATTCTAATAAATATGGTGCAGCCCTGTGTTTCTAAAGTGACGAAGCGTGTCGTTAGCCTTCTTGGCTTAACAACACGCTTTGCCACTTTATAGTAAAAATGCCCCTGCGTTCTGAGGAGACCCGTCAAATCAGCCAGGGAAGAAACGTGGACATCATCACCTTGCTCACACTTTGGTTATGATCATTATGAAAATGCAACAATTGCCAACATATCTTCTTCTGTAAATTAACGTATGATCCTGTGTTGTACAGTGTCTTTTGTTTATATTTTATGTATTATCACATCCACTCGAGCACTGCGTTGTTTGTTCTTTGTATATAATAAGTACACTATTGATTACCGAGATTTGTTGAGAATACACATCAACAAAGGAAACCCTGTGTCAGACCTCCTATTGTATTTGTTTTGTTGTAATTGAGAAGATTTCTCTATATTGTATTAGTAACTGCATTAAGTGGGGGGATCACTGTTTGAGAGTGTGATTCACACCCACTAAATGATTCCTACAACTTTCTAAAAGTGGCATTTTCAAAATTATGACTTAAAATTCAGCTTTACCATTAAAGGAGATTTTAGATTACAATTTCTTGGACACTAAACATGAACTTCCAACCTACTCACAATCAAACAGTAGCACCAATTAAATGCAATCAGGCAACCCAATGTTTCCCTATTGGAGGGGTTGGCTGCACAGTAGTAAAAAATTAATTTGTGAGTATTTCACTACCAGGGCATGTAAAACCTAAAAGTAAATGTCCATCCTTTTAATTACACTGCACCCTGTCCTGGGCCTACCTTAGGGGTGATTTATATGTTGCAATATGGGAGCTTAAGGCTTGCCAAGTTGAATTATCAGTTTGAAGCTGCCAGCTGGATGCAAAGGCAGGACTGAGACATGATTAAGGGGCTATTTAAATGGGTGACACAATAGGTGGTGCAGTCCCACTAGTAGCATATAATAAATTTGCCAGCCCTGGGTCTATGGTATTCCACTTTAATAGGGATTTATAAGTAAATTAAATATGCAAATCAGATGTAAGACGATGTTACCATGTTTTAGGAAGGGAGCACAAGCACCATAGCACTGGTTAACAGTGGTGAAGTGCACAGAGTCCTTAGGCCAGCAAAAACGAATTTAGAAAAATAGGAGGATAAAGGCAAAAATTTGATGGAAGACCACCATAAGGCTGACATATCTAACACCAGGCCTAATGTAAATGTCCATGATCCTAGTGTGGGATTTGCTATGGTTGTTTTTGAAGTGTGAAAACTACTGCCTCTGCTGTTGGATCAGTATTGCCTGCTTAGATCATCTTAATGGATTGTTGTCTAAAACATGTTGAAAATATTAACATTCATTTAATGGCATTGCATAATTGATTTGTTGTTCCAGACATGACACATGCTCCAGCACTTCCCTACACTACTCCTTGAGGGTAGGCCACACTACATAAAAGAAGGAAAAGTATATTTTATAAACTTTAAAGGAGTTTATTTTTGCCTCCTGGAGGTTTTCAGTTTTATTATGCTGATCATTGCGCTGCTGTCGTTGGAAGCAGTCTGTTTGATTCTAAAAGCTTGAGTATTGTACTATGATTGTATTTGATCTGCGTCCTATGAAATTCTTCAGGTTTACATGTTCTGAATGAGAATGTATACAAATAGAATGTGAGCCAACATTTTGACATTAAATGCTCAACATTCTTAGCTTGCATATGAACTGGTGTACAAGTATGATCGATCAGGTGTTCCGGCTCCAGATGTTATACTGGAAAGTGGTCGCTATAGGGGGTGGTCACCTGCATGTCATACTTGTGGACTTTCACTCCGCCTTTGATTTAGTCCCTTGGCCAACCCTCTGTTGGGTTCTGCAAGAGTTGGAAGTACCCAGTTATTTTTGAGGCTTCATTGTGAGGCTGCACCACAGCAACTATGTGCCGGTCGGGTGTGGTCAGGCTAGTGATCTGTTCTCCATAAGTAGGGGCATAAGGCAGGGGTGCGTACTTGCTCCCACATATTCTCGCTATATATTAATGGCCTTATACATTTTTTAGAACAGGGCGTTAACGATGCCCCAAGCTGGCAAACATGAGGATCCCACCCTCATGTTTGCCGATGATACTCTCCTTTTTTCGAAGTCATTCATGGGTCTCCAAAATCTTTTGTTAGAGATACTCAGTCTTGTGGGTTCCCGCATTTTACCCTGGATCAAGTACGTGAAAGCCACTATGGGAGAGATTGGGCTAGCAACTTTGTGGAGCGGGAGAGGCAAGGATGATGTCGAAGTCCAGCTTTAAATCAGCCTACTGGCAGTATAGGGACTCCCTAGGCTGTTTGCCTGATGCTTTCCTCACAGTCAAAGATTCCTTCATCAGAGAAGACTTCCTGGAAGAGATAGAGCCTCTCCCAGTTAAATGCTTGTACTTGCTATTTTGTTATGGAACCTTACCTCTTCCCTCATTCACTAAACATGTTTTGAAGTGTATAATGTTCATGATATATGTTTGTTATGAAGGGGAAAACCCATGTAGTATTCTGGTTGATGATTACATTATTGCGTGGTGATTAAAGTGATCAAGGTGGAAAGTTGAGGTAAGCTGACATTCCAGAGAATGTCACTACATTACAAACAATTGAATAGAAAAAAACTGTTTGAAGCGGAGGCTCAAGAAGGATGCCCACGATCAGTGAGGGGGTTTCTGTGATTACTGTGACTGGAATAAACATTCACTTCAGAAGCACTTCGACTCAGTGCTTATTATACAGTTCCTTCTCCTTCTCATTTCCCTGTTTCTGGAAGTCCAAAAACTACAGGATGCAGAAAATAAGAACTGATGTGACTAAGCAGCCCATGTGTTGCTCCACTACTATTCAGGTCACAGAAGGGAGAAGAAAATGCTGGAAGGGACCTCTGTCTGCAGTGAATGGACAAATGTATGTATGTTGGCCTTGGGTACTTGTGGGTAACTTCATAGTTGTGCATGCAATCTAAAATTCCTCTAATTCACCCAATTACATTGGAAAAATAAAATGTCATCCACTCTAACTCATGCTCAAACATCTCCCTATGGAAGTTGGCATTCAGAAGTGAGTGCTGTTCTTCAGTACAGTGCAATTTCGCAACCTTAGAAGGATGGGAGTCCCTTGAATAAAGTGATAAACATATTTATAAAACCTTCATTGAAAGATATGATTGACAGTGAATACACCCATTCATTTTGGTAATCTGCCCACTAGTAAATTCTCAAACTGATATGGCAAAGACTAATGAATTTCTTCTGCTGCGATTAAGTGGAAACCTCTATTTGCTTTACTTGGGAATAAAAAAAACAGTGAGAGCACTTGGTAAAGAGTAGATATTTGTATCCTGTTAGTTTCCAGAGCAAAATGTGTGAGGATTAGGCTAAATCATATTTCAGTTAAATGCTCAGATTTGGACAATTGCAGGATTACTGAATTTATGAATTCAAATCGTTATCAGAGAATGTAGAAGAGTCCCCTATTTAGTATGTAACTGCTAGCCATCTAACTTTGGCTCAGTTTTGAGTTTAGAAGTCTTACACAGATACTTAAATCAAGAAAAAGCAGAAACATGAGCACATTTCTACTGGTTTCCTCTTCTGGCCTCACATGTTATGCCATGAGTATTGAAGTCAACACCCACTTCATCACTGAGATAATTCGGTCACTGTGACTGCATTGGTCCATAACTATATAACGTTTCAATATTCTGGTGGGGCTGGAATTTGGAAATAATAGAGGTGCCTACAAAAGAAGCTCCTTGTGGAGTCATGGCTCTGTACCTGACTATCTATACAAGGAGCAGAATAAACCTTTGCCTAATGAGCCCTGCAATAAATATGGAAACCAAAGCTGCAAAAACCTCAACAATAATTTGTTTAAAATGGTCTTAAGCACCACCTAAAACCACAGAACTTTTCTGAGTCCAACTGATATGGTGAAGTACAGCAACATTTCAGAAAAGGCGCTTCCTCCTTACCTTTTCCCACACATCAACATTGCCAGAGCTTTTTGCATCTCTGCTAAACTCTTTATCACAAGTTCTTGCATGATTTATATGAGGCCATGGAGCCCTCTACATCCTTCATCTATCACCCTGACCCCTAGACTCAGAATGCAAG
The DNA here is from genome assembly GCF_964204655.1 of Triturus cristatus. Taxonomy (NCBI): domain Eukaryota; kingdom Metazoa; phylum Chordata; class Amphibia; order Caudata; family Salamandridae; genus Triturus; species Triturus cristatus. The sequence goes on from NC_140591.1 coordinate 1,445,418,781, forward strand.
CTACAATTCTTGCAAAAGAAGAACCAACTAGGAGGTATAGCAAAGTACCTGCTGCCCTTGTATTGAGCACTGTCTGTTGAGTCACACTTTACACTAGTGATTTTTGTCATCATTTATTTTGCCTAATCATGCCAAATCCAACAATCTATTCTACCTTGTAAATTTCTCATCAGATGCACAACCAGAGCCATGTTATCTGGCATACTTTCACCTCTAAAAAAGATTACATACTAATGTAGAATTGTTCACTCAGTTGAACTTCTTTGCCCTATCGGGCAGTGTGCACTCTGATTTGGAATAATTTGCTCACATTCCTACCCAAAGGACCCATATCCCTTTCACATATTAACTGTTAACACACACATGCACACACACGCAAACACATATATATATCTGTATGTATACTTGAAGATGAAGGATCACAAGAAAACAACAGCCAGCCAGGGCAAAAATCTGGATCCCAAAGGATACAATGAGTCACAAAGAAATAAAATATCCAAGAAAGAAGTGACTCAAACAGATAGATTCGCCAAAGAACAAAAATATATTTCCACTACAACGTTTCAGCTTCTGCCTTCCTCAGGTAGTACAAGATGGTTTGCTCTGTGGCTGCACAGATGATAGCTGAATTTTCAAAAAGCATCATGAGTGAAGATTCCATTTGGAATGTGGAATCAATGCCGTCCTGAGAGCTCTTGAGATATGCAGTAATCAGGCTGTGTTGTCAGTAATGTTCAGTCCATCTGGATGCAGTGATTTTAAACGGTACATCCAGAAGTTTTCCCTGGAGTCCAGTAGTTCTTCCTTTGAAACATGTTCCATGGGGAAAAACTTCAAATCTGATAGTGAATGATCCACAAGGTTAAAATGATTGGCTACAGGCTGGTCAATTTTCTTATTAATTATTGCAGATTTGTGGTTCCTGAATCGTGTACGGAGGTCATTCACTGTTTGGCCTACTTATTGCTTTTTACATCTTTGCCGTTGGCACTGAATCACATAAATAATGCATGTTGAGCGACATGTAAGATGCTGCCTTATTGCATAGGTCCTTCTCGTAACAGAACTAATTACAGATGATGTTTGTAAAAGATATTCACACGTGATGCACCTTTTAGAGTCACAGCAATGAACCCCTGCATTTGTTACAGCTTGCTTGAGTTCAGCTCTCACAATAAGAGATCGTAAATTTGGAGCTCTGCGGTAAGCAATGACTGGTGGTTTTGGAAAAACCTTTTGCAATTTTTCACAAGTGGACAGTAAGGGAAATGTTTTTTGCATTATATTTCTGTAGTTAGGAGCTGATGGATGATAGTCAACTACAAATGGAGTTCTGTCACTTTTGTTTCTGCCGTTGGTATTCCAAATAAGTGCTTCTCTGGGTAACTGCAAAGACTTGTCAATTTGTTGCTGTATGATATGCAGAGAATAGCCTCACCTTTTAAATAATGTAGCAAGCTCCTGTAGATGGTCTTTACAGGTTTCCTCATTGCTGCAGATGCGTCTTATTCTGAGTGCTTGGCTGTAGATGATGCTCAGTTTAGTGTGGTGTGGGTGACATGAAGTCCAGTTTAGATACAAATGAGCATCTGTAGGCTTGTGGTACAGATCAGTTGTAATTTTGTGTTCATGAATGGTGAGTAGCACATCCAGAAAAGGGAGATGAGGATTCTGTTTAGTATTGCTGCTGGTAAATTTGATTGTAGGATGGATATTGTTGATATAAGCTGTAAATTGTTCCAATGTTCTACTTCCTGAATTCCATATTATAAATATGTCATCAATGTATCGTAGCCATACCAGTGGTTTGATGGTGGAAGTAGCAAGTATACAGTTCTCTAGTTTCCCCATGAAGATATTTGCATAGGATGGAGCCATCCGAGTACCCATGGAAGTCCCTTGTATCTGCAGATAGTGTTTACCATTGAATGTAAAATTGTTGGATTTAAGGATAACTCTTGCAAAGTTGGTAAGCCCATTTGTTGATGGCTTTTTCACAGTTCTTTTATTAAGAGCTTCAGATAATGCCATAAGCCCATCCTCATGTGGTATGTTGGTGTATAATGATGTAACATCAAATGTAGCCAGAAGAGTATCATCATCAAATGTGTAGGTTTGGTTTAATTTTTCAATAATCTGAAGGAAGTGACTGGTATCTTTAACAAATGATGGAAGTTCCTGTACAATGGGCTGGAGGTGCAGGTCGACAAATAAAGATAGTCTCTAAGTGGCTGTGTCATTGCCAGAGATGATGGGACGGCCAGGATTGTTCATTTTGGGAATTTTGGGAAGCATATAAAGTCTCCCAGGTCTTGGTTTGGGATGAAGAAGTATATCTGCTGTTGTTTCATCAATGAGGTTTAAGCTCCTGTATCTTACAACCATGTTCTTAATTTCTTTGTTCAAGTCTTCTGTGGGATCAGATTCTAAAGGTTTGTAAGTGTTGGTATCCATTAGTTGTCTCATTCCTTCCTCAATATAATCACTTACTTTCATGGCAACCACTGCACCACCTTTGTCTGCCGGTTTTATTATGACATCCATTCTCTGTTGAAGGAGGTGGAGAGCTTTTCATTCTTCTCGGGTGATGTTATCAAAAATCCTTTTAGGTGTTGATTCCTTGATGAGTTTCTTGATGGATAAAATGTATGTATCAAGGACAGGATTTCTACCACATTGAGATGTCCATGATTTGGGATGGCGGAACTTCTTAAATGGATCTGGATGGTAGCTTGGCAGATCAACATTAGAATTATTGTAAAAGTATTCTGCAAGTCTGCATCTTCTCTCGAAGGTTTTTAGGTCTCTCATCATGTTTGCAGTATTATGGTCCTTCGGTACAGGACAGAAATAGAGGCCTTTGCTCAAGAGGTTAAATTCGCCTGGTGATAGGAGCCCTCCAGTTAAGTCAATAACTGGGTCGGATGCCTGTAAGGGTTGTAGCTGACTAATGCTATGCAGCCTTTTTTGTCTTATAAATCGTCTATTCTTTTTATGCTGTTTACTCACAGGGCTTTCACTGACAAGAAAATCTCCAAAAACAGAATGATTTATGAAGTGGTTAGTTGGAAGAGGAGGTATATGAAATCTTAACATATCTCTTTTTAGTTTTGCAGATTTAAAGTCAATAGCTTTCCTGGCAGTCATCTTTTTTACTACTGCAATCCTCTGTAGTATGTGTGCCACTTCAGAGTCACTTTTTGTGTTCTTTAAAAGTTCAAGTTCTTTTTGTAGCTTGGCTTTAAGCATCTGCATTTTTTGAATGGTTACTTTAATAGATACCAATAGTAGGGCCATTGATGAGTTATGCAGCAAAATATTCCATGTAGTGGACCATTCACAACTAGTTAGTTTAAAAGATGGCTTAGACTTAACCTCCAACCCCATAGGATAGATGTTAAGTTTTTTATAGATTTGTAAATGTGCTATTGTAAATTGGCACTTACTGATTTTCTCCTGGATGAACAGCGCATATCTAGGATGTTGATTTGTTCTTGACATGGTGGTTGCTTCTGGCTTGAGTGTCGGATCCAGGAAGGATACAGGTTTGTAATCCCAAAAACAGTATACTTGAAGATGAAGGATCACAAGAAAACAACAGCCAGCCAGGGCAAAAATATCTGTATGTATATATATTTTTTAACTACTATGATCAGGAACCGAGTGTTCGAAACGCGTAGGAGAGTTACGACTAAATAAATATCTACATCTGCCAAGAGGAGTGCTGCGTGGTTTATCATTGTGGATAATATATATATGTGATGTACACATACATTGGCATGGATGGACCTGTTTTTTTCCAGTTTCTCATTTCTTTGTGATAGTGTCTGGATGTGATGCCAGACATGTTTACCATTACACGCTGGTCATACGAGATGCACTACTCCTCGTCTCCTGAATGAGTATGTTTTCAGGCACAGCAGTGGTTGAATGTGTCTTCAGGGTGTCAGTTCTGCTTGGACAAAAGCCTCACATCTTAAAAGGATGTGTTTTGTGTTATGCCTGACTAAAGACAAGAAAAACAACATTTTTGCTGAACCCACAGGACTTTCACCAGACTTACCAAAAGTGGGAGCTATCTTAAAAGAAATTAATATAACTTTCTTGTCATCCACAGCACCCTTGCTTAGCAATTGTGATACATCATGATTTCTTGCTTTTAGAAGACATCCAAAACCTGGCTTCCCCTTGCTAACATTACCCAACTAATGTGTTCCTTAAAGAAATATACGCTGACTATTTTAGCGTCACACTACAAGCACGCTTTTTGTACATGGAAATATTAGTTTTGGTGACTATTAAAGAACTCCAGTTTCTTTAAATGTTTAAATGTTGACTACCTATCATCCATTCCACTGCCTTGACGTATTCCTGTTCTTAAGTTCATCACTCTATGGAAAGCACCCATATATCACATTGGTACTAGTTGTACTAGTTCTAAATAATAATAATAATATTAATAATAATATCAGTTGATAGTAGAGGTGGTAGAATCATAGATACTACAGTATTATTATTATTATTACTGTAATATTAATAATAATAATAATAATAATAATAATAATAGTTTCTGCAGCCAGGACTTCTTGTTACAATCCTGCTATCTGTTCTCCACTGAGTCAACTATATTGCAAGGATTTATAGAATTGCATTTGCTTCAACAAAGAGTCATCAATTAAGGTTATGATCTCTCATGACTCTCAAGCATTTGTTTGTCTCCACAAGGAGTCATCCAATAGAATCACTCACTATTTGGCACCTGTTTATTTCATAAGGAGTCATACTTCAGCATGCAGAACTCTGTTCCATTTGTTTTCTAACAAGGAGCTATCCTTGTGGGTCATCAACTATTTTTGTTGTAAACACTAGTGGAATTATTTCAGCTCAGAAATATTGTCATATAGTATGGTGGTATCAATGTCAGTAAAGAAACTACACCAGCAAGACTTACAAATTATTATGTATTTGCCAATGGTCTAGGTTATTAATATACAGTAAATATATCAATAACCTCAATTGGGTTACTTTGAATACATAAATACAATACATAGATTTTTATGTTAAATTGTAGTGTTTGTCATATTAGTCAGTACAATATGGCTGTCGCTTCCATGACTACAGATGCACAGATGCACATGATCTTGGTACCGGGTGTACTAACAACATAATCTGGCCATAAATCTTGACTTCTATGACTGTTGCTCAGACAACCGCAAGACTAACCACACGGAGTCCCTCTCCACTTTTGGAACCTCAGAGACACAACGTACCTCCTATGCATAAATTCGGCGTCGTGCTCCTCTTCCCCCATATACAGTGCTTGAATTGGGAACTGATCCAGAGTGACATAATGCCACTCTTATCCCACTTTGGACTGCCAATATTTACAATGTTTTGGACTTGGTCAGATTGGGATCCATCCTTTTAGCCAGGTATTCCATTAGCTTTTAACCATTTTTTATCACAATCTTTAAAATACACAGCCTACATGTCAGATCTGTAGTAGCGATCTCCCCAGGAACAGACGACTAGTCCCAAAACCCTCTCACCAAAACCAGTGACAGGTGAATACAACTACCCATGAGTTCAGCTGGGGGGAAAGGGGAAGTGGAAGACAAAAACAAGAGAGACTGCCTCTGGACACTGGAGCTTCTTCAGGAATGTTATTCTCATAGAATTCCTAAAAATATAAACACAACTATTAAGCTTTCCCTGTCTACAACTTATTACTTTTAACTTTGACTTATTGCTGATGATTTATTACCTTTTAATACTAGAGGAACTAGCCCCTCTCAATGAAGTTCTGTCTTTGTATTATTTGATCATTGGTTGAATGTCACGTATTAATCTCGAAGATTGGAAGGTTATATATATTCCAACCCAGTTATTGGTTGTCAAACATTCAGTTGTTATAACCTCTCAATGTTAATATTTTGTTGCAGTTCATAATATAATAGGTAGGTGAGCTTCCACTCTTATATTGTTCACTGTCTTTTGGTGATATTGTTTATGATACTGGGAAGCAATTAAACCATTCAGTTCTGTCCGTAGAAATAATGCAGATAAGTATAGCCTTGTAGGATTGAACACCGCTGAATTGCAAGCTGTAGACTTTACTGAGGAAATAAACACGCTTACTTCTTTTCGTGAGAAGGCTTCTCTTCACAAAAACACTTCTCTATGGCTCTGCTCCCTATTTGACCTTACTGCTAGGTTCTCCACATGAATGACTGGCAATTCTTCTGACAGAAACGCGCACTAAAACAAATAAAGGGCACATCAAGGTTCCGGCTCTCTCACACAACATTAAACAAGTCTCTGAGACTTCCCTATAGGAAGATATCTGTGGCTCCAAGGTACGCGCTCTAAAGAATTCCAGCAATTCCTCTCAAGAAATAAAGCGTGCCGCTGCAGACGTTCGATAGCAGAATTGCTTCAGTTGAAGTGCACCACACGAAACTCGTGCAGGCGCATTAAGCACAAGAGGATCTCGAGTCTACAAAACAACTAGACCGAGAACTCTCTTTAAGGAAGTGAGGATACGGGCTAAATTCTAGTGGAAGAAACGCTCAATCCATACAAAATGGACTGAAGAGAAGTCTTCCAGGTAGGACCCAATCTAATCCATTGTGGATATTTACATGGAGATAGCTTTTCATGGCGACATCTTGTTTCTTCAGTCTCATTATGAGCGCTGGGCAGTGGTGTCATGACATTACATTATTTATCTTTCAGATTTGTAGTTTGACTGTAGCAATACTGTTTTCTCTGTATGCTACCCTTAACATGATAATGAGTTTTATGCGCTAAGGAGAGAATCACCTGTACCTTACGCTTCTTTTACCTCAAGCCTATCTATTTTTCCTCAAATATTGATTCATCACCTTGATATCGGCAATTTCAAACATAGCCTCTATTAGTACCTCATAGTTTCTGTTTCCCATAAAGGTTCTGCTTGCATATTTTCTATTGCCCAACATGCATATATACGATTACACTGGCTCAAATATGTTCTGCTAGACCGACTCCATGTGTGCTGTGTCTCATGTTTTGCAGCACATTATATTTATGCACCAATCTACATACTTACTGAAGTTACAAACAGAATAATATATTTATGAATATTATGTTTACAAATGTTTCTTCTTTGTTTATCTGTTGTTTGTTTGTCCTCTTGCAATGTCAGCAACTGTCTGAAATATACATCAATTTAATTTAATATTTTATAATGTTTTGTTTCTTTTTTTATAACAACATGGATGTACCACATGTTCTAAAATGAAGTGATTTATATTCTTTTGTATTCTTGGTTTAATAATCAAATAATCATTTGCACATATCATGAAAACATGTTCACTTTTGGCAAATGTAAACACAGGCATGAAAAAGGCCCGGGCTTGTGAGCAGCAAGGGGCGAAATAAGTGTTGACTGGTCACAGGGCGCATATTTCTGTTTCAAATTAATGATGTATGAAGAGCACCAAGAGACTCGAAAATAATTAACACTCTGATACAATATAGAAATGTATATATTGTTGTATTTATGAGTTCAGAATACCCCAATTTGGGTTATTGATCTATATGTTGTATATAACTAACCTATACCTTTGATCAATTTGTATTGTTGTACTCCGAGTTTTCAGGGGTGTAACCCACCTATAGATTAGTCATTTGAGACACAATAATCAGCCTTGTCTAGGTGATGTAGACCCCCTCTTGATCACTACCCCAATATTTGTAAGAACCTACTGTTATGTATGTTTCTCATACAGAGTCAATAGTGTGAATGATTGGATTCTATACCCAGTAATTCACTGTTACGATGTAGCAACAGTTGTTAATAAATGCTGTTGTCCACTGTTGCTATGTCATAAAGGAATTCCAGGCTGCTCTCAGCAGCAGCAGCAATGGACGGTCTATTGGGGCTGAGGGGCCATGCCCCCCACCTTATGCCCCTCATGAACAGTGTCTGCCAGGTTGAACAAAGGTCAGCCTGACAGACATTGTTCATTTTCCGGTCAGGCAGCCAGAGATCAGAGATGTGCTAAATGTGCAGGCTCCAGGCTGCCTGAGCTGAAAGTCACAGGTCTTGTGGGCATGACCTCCTCAGCTCAGCAAAAGCCCCTGAGGCCCTCCCTTCAGTGACAAGGGTTAGTGTCACAGATTGCCTCACACCTGGGCACTTCAGTTCAGGCCCTGAAGCGCCCTGGTTCAAGTGTAAATCAGTGACACTTCATCACAGAGTTGGGTGGGGCCAGCAGTCTCACTGACCCCATCCCACTCTGTGTTGATGTTGGGACTGCAGCCTTCCCTAATTGGCTGACCTTAGGTTAGCCAATGATGGAAGGCTGCAGTCCCAAATAGGTACCGCAGTCCCACACTGCATTTAATTCACCAGCTCTATGTTTATGGCATACCACTTTACTAGGGATTTGTAAGTAAATTAAATAGGCAAATCAAGTTTAAGTCAATTTTACCATGTTTTAGGGAGTGTGCACAAGCACCTTAGCACTGGTTAGCAGTAGTGAAGCCAGCAAAAATAAATGTAGAAAAATAGGAGGGTGAAAGCAAAATGTTTGAGGGAAGACCACTGTAAGGGTGTTTGGGCAAAATATTGATTGCTTAATATCAAATTACAAAAATATTAAGTTGGAAATACTGAAACAGAAATATCGTGAGCAAGAATATCGTGGACAAGAACATCAATTTTAAGGTAAGTAATCTCGATGTTAAGAATATAGAAAGTGTTAATATTTATGTTAAAAATATTGGGGCTCATTACGATGTCGGACAGATCGTAGCGGTCTGGAACCGCTTGACCTTAGGTTGACGGTTCGACCTCTGTATTAGTGTGCAACAGCATATAGGGCAGTTAGAAACATCGATTTTAATATGGCAGCTTTTGCACTGGGTGGAAATGGCCTGCAGCACAAGGTGCCATAGTAAAATGGATGTTTGTAAACATCCCTGCACTGGGAGACAGCCACCTTATGGTGCCTACCAAATGGGGCAGATATGTTTAAGGGGGCACCATTGATGCCCCCCAGGCCCCAGAGCGTAGGGGATCATGGGCAAAAGTGGCCCTGCTAGGGGCTCCCGAAGTCACTTTCCGACATCCTTTTCATGTAGGAAAGGCTGACGTGGAATGGCTGTCGGCAACCGCTGAAACCGCTGAGGCTGGCTCTGATATCCTTCATGGGATTACAGTTCCACTCCTCTTCCAACACGCTCTGTGATATTGTATTTATTAGTTGTTATTATTTTGACGTGAGATTTTTTTTTTTCACATTGTTTTTCCCCTTCCCCCCTCCCCCCCACCCATTACCTCCCACTACCTCACCCCACCCACCATGCAGGGGTTGTGCAGCTTCCCTTACCGTCTAAGAAGAACCCTCTATCTTTCAAACCATTTAGTCATTGGCTCCCAAATTTGTAGCCCTTTCATCCAAGCCTGTGTTCCTCTTTTCTCATAAATAGCTTTCTCAAAATTGTAATTAGCTGTCATACGAGACAGCCACTGATAAAAAGTTGGGGGGGAGGGATTCAGCCAAGCTGAAGCCAGACATAAATCGTAGTGTTGCCATACCAATAAACAGCAATTTTTCACCTGGTTTCCCTTGTTGGTCCGAATCCACCCCTAATCCAATCAAAGATGGGGAAACGACAATATCATTCCCAAGCAGTTCCCTAAAAAAGGTTGAAATCTCTTGCTTTAGATTATTTAAGCCACTGCATGTAGCAAACATATGGTTTAAGTCCGCTTAATAGAATGAGCATCTAGGACATAAAGTCCCTCTCCCTGTCCCCCATTTTGCTATTTTCTTTGGGGTGTAATAAAGTGAGAAGCAAGGTTTGTAGTACTGGGCCTGAAGTCGGGCCGGGATTAAAATGTTTTGCGCCAAATTTGATGAGTGTTTAAATAATTCTTCTGAGATTCCTATTTCTTCTTTCCACTTTTTTGCACGGTCTTCTAAGTCGTCTGGCATTAGTTCATTGAGGAGTTTATACATAACTCTAATAGGTGGTGGTTCAATCTTTCTCATATTATCAATAATATAATTATTACCAAAACCAATTGAGCCTCCGCATTTTTTACTTAAAAAATCCCGTATTTGTAGATATTTAAAAAAATGCCTCCTATCTAAATCAAACTTTCCCCTCAAATTTTCAGACGAGACTATGCCTGTTATTGTGTAGAAATCCCCCAGTTTGGTTAGGCGTTTTTCCTGCCAATTTTCAACTACAGAGTCTCTAAAAATTTCCGGCAAGTTATGATTCTTACCAATTGGTGTATAGTAATTTAATCGGCCTAATCCAAGCTTTTTACGTATTGATTTCAAAACCTCACATCCACCAACCAGTGTCTTAAAATGGACTTTCTTATAATGACAATCGTTCAGGAACCTCCATGCCCATCCCCATGCCTTTTCACCCATTAAAAGTTCAATCGGTGTCGGTGTATCCTCTAGTGTTCTTTCTCTTGGTTTTTCCCCGATAAGGGTTAAATTGCTCAAAAGAGTAATAACCCAATAATATAATCTTACGTTTGGAAGCGCAAGTCCACCCCTTTCTTTTGTCAAAGTTAAATATTTATAAGCCCTTCTTGGTTTATCATATGCCCAGATAAATTGTGAAAACAGATCCTCAATTTTCTTCAAACAATTATTGCTGAATTCTAATGGAATTGCTCTTAAATAATATAAACATTTGGGGAAAAAAAGCATTTTAATTATATTGCATCTTCATATAATTGACAAATGTAAATTATGCAACCTGTTTAATTCCACTTTAGTTTTAGCTATCAAGGGATTGATATTCTCTTCAACAATATCTTCTATATTTGTCATAATATTCACTCCAAGATATGTGGCCTTATAAACCTGCCTATCGTCATTATTCATAGTTATATTTTTACATAAAATTTGTGTTTTAGAGCGATTGGGTAAATATCCGGAATATTGACCAAATCCCGCCGCCTATGTCTCAATCTCGCTCATAGTTATTTCAGGATTGGCAGTCAGAACAGCTATATCATCGGCATAAGGCAACATTTTTTTAGTTTCCCAGCCCTGAGAGATTATAGGGCTAATATTTGGATTAGCCTCTAGTTGTTTTAAAAAAGGGTTTATATATAAGGCAAACAGAAGCGGCGAGCTTGGGCATCCTTGCCATGTACCTCTTGAAATCTTAAATGAGTCTGTCAGCTCCCCTTTTATATAAAGTTTTGCTGTAGGTTGGAAGTAAAGCATCTTGAATGCGTGTATAAGTTTTGGACCGATCTCGGCCTTTGCCATAAAAAAGGCCAAGAGACCCTGTAAAAGGCCTTTTCAGCATCCAGCAAAATTAGCGCAGTAGGATCCTTTGTAATGTCAGCGGCATCAAAGAGTGATATAGCCCTTCTATTGTGGTCTGTTGTACCACGGCCTGGGATAAAGCCATGTTGTTTTGGTGAAACAATTTTGTGAATCACCCCAGACAAACGAACAGCTAAGATTTTTGAGTAGATCTTACTGTCAACATTTATTAAGGTAATCGAGCGATAAGAAGCAGGTTCAAGAGCTGATTTGTTCTTCTTAAGAAAAACGATTATTTTTGCTTGTGTCCATGATTCGGGAGGCCTCGCCCCATTATATACATGCTCGATTAACTGTTGCATTTCTCCCTTTAATTCAGTCGAGAATTTCTTGTAAAATTCCATTGGGATTTTATCTAGGCCAGTGGCTTTGACACTAGGAAGACTATTGATACATAATAAAATATCAATCCATTGGTGGGCCTGTTCTATTTGCATCTGTTCATCCTGTGATAGTCGTGCAGGGGGAGATTGATCGAAATAAGCCTTAATATCTTTCAAGTTGTCGAGGTAATATCAATAGAATACCCTGCGTATCCCTTCTTGGTCAGTAATTTTACCTTTCGGGGTATCATTTATAGCTGCAATTGAGTTCTGTGTAGCTTTCTGTCTTGCCTTGATAGCTAAGTGATGGCAAACCTGTTTGTTGCACTCATAAGCTTCCTGTCTCCATGCGGTTAGAGTTTCTGCTGCTTTTTGTGCTATTATCTCCATAAGGGATGATTTAGCTGCCATTATTTTTGCAAGCGAGTCTGAAGGGTCCCCCCCACTTTGAATTACTGTTATCAATTCTTCTTCTGCCCATGCCAGACATCTTTGTTTATCATTTAATAATTGGCGTTTCTCTTTATTCTTGGATAATGAGAACCTAAATGTTTCTCCTCGTATTGTGGCTTTGAGTGCATCCCAGACAATTTCTATCCCTGTGCTTTCCAGATTCTCTCTAAGGAATTGAGGGATCCACAATTTCAAATGCGTGCAGTAATCGTTGTTCATGAGCAAGGAGCGTTCAAAACTCCAGTTAGACATTCTTCTACTTCCCGACCCTTTCCCTTTAAATTCGACTACTATAGGATTATGGTCTGAAATTATACGAGGGATTTTTTCTATTGAGCAAAGGTGTAGAATACAGTGTGATGCAAATATATAGTCTAACCTCACATGCTTACTATGTGGGCAGGAAAAGTGTTTATAACCCGGGTCTTGGGGGTACTGTGTATGCCAAACATCCATGAGTGCTTGTTCGTGACATAATGTCTTCAATGTTCTCAGTACCTTTGGTTTCCTACCTTTATAAATCCATGTTTTATTAGCTTTAATATTCTTGCGAGCAGGTAGGTTTATATTGAAAACTCCCCATACAAGCAGTGGTAGAGGCCAAGTAACTAACTCATTATTCAATTGGTCAAAAATTACCGGGTCATCCATGATACTTCCATAAATTGTAGCTAAAGTGAATGAAGTAAATATATCTCCATTCCTTCTGCAACATTCTGTGATGATCCACCTCCCATTGCAATCAGCCAGTGTACGTGGAAATTGTATCATATGATTAGCTGAGAGAATCGCTACCCCACGTGTCTGTGTATTTCGTGTCGTAGCCCCTACTACTTTATATCCCAATTGGTCTAATAGATGAATCTGAGCCCTTTCAATATGCGTTTCCTGCATACATATGATGTCAGCTTTAAGTAGGGGAAGCACTACCGCAGTATTTCGCCGTTTCTTAAAGTCATCAGGGCCACAAATATTAATTGTTGCTATTCCTAATTTACTCATTATATGGTTGTGTGTTTGTTAGGCTTCTCATGTTAGAACCATAAAAATGAGAAGAACACAAAAGAAAAACAAACAAAAAAAACAGGCGAAAAATTAGCGCAGAATTTGCCAACCCCTGCCCCCACCCTATCTTCCCTCCTCTGAACCCACCATCGACCCTCCTCCCCCACCAATCCTTGAGGTAACCTGGTTCCATAAGAGCCAGGGTGTAGACATCTGAGCAATCGGACCCTGTACCCCCCTGCCACCCCAACCACCACACCTAGTTAAATTTAATGATAAGCCTGCCTTGTTTTTTTTTACAGCCACTTAGCCGTTAATTTCAGATCCTTTAAACTTTAAACTTTAGCTTTACTTTTTGCCCTTTCAGTGTCAGTAATCTCTTGTATGTACGCCTGTCCCTGTATTTCAGACGTAAAGCTACGCGTGACCCCCCTATACATAACCTTCAGCTGAGCAGGATTTTGAAGGTATACTGTTGCCCCTAGCTGTTGTAAGGGCACAAAAAGTTGTTTCAGTCTCCATCTACGCTCAACCTTAGCGTGGGCAAAATCTGGCCTTGTAAAGAATGTGGTGCCATTAAATGTTCTCTTGCTGGTAGGTCTTGCAAGATCATAAAGTTGTTGGCGACGAAGAAAGTTACCAAAATATAATAGCATGGCACGTGGATATTGTGTTGTCGATACAGGGCGTTTAGATGGTGTCAATGGGTACCGGTGAGCACGTTGTACCTCTTTGTCCCAGTCCCACGATGGTAAATCTGGAAATGCATCTTTAAGGAGTGTGACCATGAAGGCCCTAGGATCATTCCTTCTGATCCCTCTGGGATCCCCAAAAAGCGGAGGTTGTTCCGTCTGAGTTAATTTTCTTGCTCTTCGACTTTATTCATCAAGTCCTTAACAATGCCTTCACATTCGTTTCCTTGTGTTTTTAAGATCGAGACATCTTTCTCAAGGTTTTCAGTTCGAATTTCGGCTGAAGTCATTCTATCTACAATCTCAACACAAGTTTTGCCTACTTTTCTTATTGTTCATTGCAGCTTTTGCGTGGCAAGGCGCGATCTTCGATTATCCTGTTTAACTTCCTAATGAAAGTTCTTAATTGAGTTGAGCACTTCATAATGAGTAGGCTCGATCTTCTTGTCTGAGCTTCCTGGTTGCTCATCATCCTTACTTGTACTCTTGCCTCCCATTGCTTCGTTGCCATAGTCGTTGCTGTAATCTTGAAGCCTCTTTGAATTTCTACTGGATCTTTTCGTCAATTTTTTTTGAGTCAAGGTTTTTGGTCGAGTCCCTGAGTCCAATTTCGCTGGATAGGAAGGTGCCAGTATCAGAGATTTCTGAGTCTTCTAGTATACCATTTTGCTCTACCATGTTAACCAAGTTATTTGATAGAGTGCAACCAGGCATATAGATTTTGAAATTTTTATAAAAATAATAATAAATCATAATATGGATTAAACATTGCAATAAATATGTAATTTGTTAATTTAAAAAATATATAGATTTTTCATGTTGTAATGACTGGAGTGGGAATAGTAAATTTTACTCCTCCGTAATCCAACACTTTCCATACTGTTGCTTTGACTTGAGGGAGAATAGTATATTTTATCCTCCGCAGTCGAACACTTTCCCTACTGTTGCATTGACTGTAGCGGGACGTGTAAATTTTACAGCACTCCTGAGTTTGACAGTTTGTCTATAGTTAGAGTGGGATTAGTATATGTATTAATTGTAATAGTTTGTACTTTACTTTAAATTGTTTACATTTTTTAAAATGTATTTTTGGTTATTTAAAATGATAATATTTATCATTATTAATGTCTTTACTATTAGTAAAAATACTTTTTTTTAATTGTAATGAAATGGTTTGTTTTTTAAATATTTGATGATATTGGATATATATATATATATATATTTTCACTGAAAAAACCATAGGTTACACACAAGTTATAGTTAGCTGTACATTTCACTCGTAAAAAACCAATGAAATTCCACGTTATAGTTAGTGCAGGCAACTATAACTCACGCGACCGCAATCCTCTGCTGATGACATATGTGTCTTTATGAAAAAAAAATATTTGTAATATATGTATAGCTAAAATTTAATGACATGGCAAATAAGTGTCTAAATACAGTATTAGCATCAGCAGAGGATTGCGGTCGCGTGAGTTATAGTTGCCTGCACTAACTATAACGTGGAATTTCATTGGTTTTTTACGAGTGAAATGTACAGCTAACTATAACTTGTGTGAAACCTATGGTTTTTTCAGTGAATTTGCAAGGTTTTTTAAATGCTAATTCCTAACTATAACGTGTGTGAAACCTATGGTTTTTTCAGTGAATTTGTACGTTTTTTTAAATGCTAAGTTACTTTACGCCGTTCGTGCCGTGCGCGCCCACTTCACGCAGTTCGTTCCGTGTGCGCACGGTGCGCTTCGCGCACCGTGCGCGCACACTGAGCACGCGGTGCGCTTCGCGCACCGCGCGCCCACTTAACGCAGTTAGTGCCGTGCATTCCAAATAGAATGTTGCGGATTTCCTATGGAAAGAGGGTCCTAACTATAACTACCTACTGGCGACCGCCAGTAGGTAATATATATATGAGAGGTGATGGACCATGAACTGTCTTTCCACCACCCCATCAGAGTTATCAATGTCAGCAATATCAGCAGCTTCAGATCCTATTATTTGTTGTCCCCATATCAAAGCAGTGAATAAGCAAGTTTTGAAATCCACAATATGTGATTTCTGAAGAAGTCATACACAAAAAACAATTTCAAGGAAATTACACCACAAACAGGGAACATATAGTTGACATTTTGTTGAAGCCAATGCGTCAGCACATTCATATTATAGATGTGTTTAAATAACAATGCAGTTATTTATTTCAGGAAACTCCTTTACACAATAAAGAAAGCAGTGGACATTTTGGGTCTTGTCCCATTCAGATCAATGCTCTACACATTCCTATTTAGGGCCTCACTGAAAACATTTCCAGTGAAGTATCTGGCAGGGGATTCTACAAATTGGGCATAAATATATTTTTAAGGAAAGGTATTAGACATCAAACTGTGCAAATAGCAAGCCCTTCATGCTAAGGTCAAGGCATTTTAATTTCAAATTTATCTTTTAGTGTGCTTATGATCAGAATCACAGAAAACTCCTTACCATTTATTCATATATACAATTTTTCCTTACAGAACTCACAGTTTAACAAAATGTCTGGTGCGCTAACCACCTTAATAAGCTACCAATAAAAATAGGGGGTATTTTCCTTTTTTTTTCAACTCGTTACACATGTGCTCCCATTGGCTAGATACAGTACTGACCCACAGGAGGCTACTGACGCATAATTAAAAACACAACGAGCCAAATAATGCAATATAATCATACAACGATAGACAGTAGGATTATGCGCATTTCAGATACTTATTTTGGATTCACAAAAACTCTCCCAGCCTCCTACCAAACCCTGACAATCTCCTTCAAGATCACACCAGTTTGATATTCTGCAAATCTAGTTATCGTAGCTTCCTTCCGGCTCCCTGGTCTCCTTTCCCACTAGATATTGCTGATATAGTCCCCAAAAACCCTTAGGTCGGATCTGGGGAGGCAGCAGCACATTGTAGATATCTGGCTGTGTTACAATGCAACGTCTTTAGGCCATTCCTCAATAGTCGGAACTGGACCTTTAGCCCAGCGTATAGCAATTCTACGTTTGGCTAGTAGCAGCCCTATCGCAACCAAACATCTGACTTCTTTGCTCAGGTTTTTGTTATATCCCAGTAGGGCAAGTAGTGGGTCAGGTGTAAGTGAGAGCCCAGTGATCTCGTTTAATGTGCTGAAAACCTTATTCCAAAATTCCGAAATCTTGGGCCAATACCAGGCAATATGCATGAACCCTGCTTCAGTCTCTCTGCAGTGATGACAAGCCGCTGTTTCTCGCAATCCATACCGTCTCAATCTCTCTGGAGTGTAATATTCCCTGTTAATGAGGCAGTGTAGATTAGTTTAGTGAGATTTGCTTAGACATTTCACAGCAATACCGCCAAGTGCTCTGTAATAATGTCCCGGTCGCCTTGCCAATCTAGTTGAGCCTTAAGTGAGTGCGTCCTCTTAGTATCCTGCCTAGGTTTGGGCGGTAAATTCCGTTCCGCTCGCGGAATTTGGGTAATTTGGGTAATTTCGCATTACGCGGAATTGCCCAAAATTCTGCGTTCCGCGGCTTCGTGGAATTTTTTGCTTGTTCGCGTTCTCAAAACGGCTGTTCGCAACATATTTCCCCCCCGAGCTCGCAAACGGCGTTCGAGAACAGGAAAAAAGCATCGCGAACAAGCAATTCCGGGTGTTCGCGGTATTTCTGCATGCTCGCGGAGATTTTTTACCGTTTTGCAGAGCTTTGCATACTGCGACTGTTTCCTGCCTCATGTTATAAAGTGTCATCACTATCTTAGAAGGGGAGGAGGAGAGTAATAGAAAGGAGAGGGGCGCTCTTTCTGGGGGCTCCAGCATATCATCTCCAAGTAATTCACGCAACGCATGTCTGACTCTATAATACTGATATTGTGTGAGAATCGAAGGGTCATGACCCTCAGATTCAATGTCAGCCAATTTACGGACCACTCCTTCCGGCAACAGATCTCCCAGCTTAGTGATGATTAGTTTCTTCAATGCTAGTATAACTTCCTTCTCCCTACTGACTGTAAACCAGTGGCACCAGTCTAACGTTATCATGGGTGAGTACAGGAGTGCACCTGCCTGACTGTTTAATAAGTCATGCTAAGCGTGAACCGTGGAGTTAATGGAATCTAGTGTGTCAGGTCACCTAGAGGGGGCCTGAAACTGTTTCTGTGGAAGAGTGTAAGGGTCTGCTGCTATTCCCACAATTTGCAAGTGTGGAAGATTCAGTGGGCCATGGAACCAGTAGTGTGCATGAGAACACAGTGCTGTTCTATATTATAACTTTAAGTCTGGTGCGTTAAAGTTGCCCATGGAGTAGGGCAATATTAGTGTTTCCCATTTAACCCAAGGTTGCTTCCCAGCCCAGGCATGCTTTATTAGTATAGAGCAGAGTGTTTTAAACAATTGTTTTGGGAGTAGCATCGGAATGTTTTGAAACAAAAATAAAAATCTGGGGCAAACTAACATTGTTTATAAGGGAAATGCGACCCATTAATGATATCAGGAGACAAATCGATTGGTCAACGTCCTCTTCGAGTTTGGAGATAGCTTTCCCATAATTCTCTTTAAGCACCAATTCCGAATTCGTTGTGTACTTGTATAACTAAATGGCAAACACGTTCCGTAGACCACTGCAATGGGATGTCCAGCTAAACAGGTGTCATGGAAGGGGTCAAGGGAAAAATAATGGGTTTAGCCCAATTGACTTTTAGGCCTGACATAGAAAGCATCGAACTGAGCAACTTCAGTGTGCAATGGAGTGATGTTCGTTATCGGATCTTTAACATACACACGCATATCGTCGGCATACGCTGATATAATGAGGTGATACTTAGGAAAGAAAATTCCTCTATGTCCATGGTATTCTGTTAGTGCTCACACCAATGGCGCTGCCAAAATAACATATATTAACGGGGACAATGGGCAACCCTGCCACGTGTCTCTCGTGATAGCAATAGGAGACATAACTGTATCGCCCACCCTCATCCTGGCAACCGGGGAGCTATAGAACAGCCACTAGTTTGAGAAAGCCATCACCCACACCAACTCTATGCAGCACTGCTTTCATAAATGCCCATCCCACTGAGTCAAAAGCCTTCTCTGTGTTAAAGAGGACGGCCGTAGCTTTGACCTCTGGCTTTATATGTTGTATGGCTCCAAATACAGTCCTAAGATTATATGTTAAGGTGCGCCCTGGGACAAAGCCCGCCTGCTCTGGACCAACTATCAACGGGACTAATGGAGCAAGCCTATAAGCTAATATTTTGGTGAAAATCTTGGTGTCTAAATTCAATAGTGACAAGGGCCTATAGGAGGAGCATTCATTCGGGGGCTTTCCCGGTTTTATCAGAGTTACTATCAAGGCTTCTCTCATAGAGGGAGGCATCACATCATTCTCCACTATCTCCTCAAATAGTGCTACTAAATGTGGAATGAGTAATTCCTTAAATGCTTTATAAAAGGACACTGTGAGTCCACCTTGGCCAGTAGCACTTCCGTCACGCATAACGTTAAGTGCAGAACGGATCTCGGCGGGATCCAGAGGGCCCATAAGACGTTCCCTGTGCTTATTAGTGAGCCACGGCATTTGTATGTGTTTAAGGTAGTCTTTCATAGCTGCTTTGGCGGAGTGTAATACTCCTGTGTGCTTAGAAATGGCCACACCTCTAAGAAATATCTTAAATCTCTTCCACACTGTAGAAAAATGGTCAACTGAACCAATATTGTCGCTAAAGAAATTTTCTATAGCGGAAGCTATTCTGCCTTAAAGACCGAATCTAGCAAGGAGTACGGAGGGAATCTCAATGTGAATGGCGCACTCTTCTTAGGAGGAACATCTATGTCTAGCAGTACTGGGTAGTGATCGGAGAACGTGCAGGGGAGTGGCTTACAAGCAATAATGCAAGAAAAAAGCAGCCTGGAGATCAGCAAATATTTGATTCTAGTGTGGATTTCATGAGGGGAAGAGTAGTGAGTGAACCCTTCAGTGCCAGGGGATCTCATGCACCAAACATCAATGTCCACTGATGTCTGCAATAGCTCTAGAAGCCACAGAGGGGCGGCAATGAGGACCCCTAGAGCGGTCTAGGGATGCGTCAAGGACACAGTTAAAATCACCCCCTCAGACCTGCGATAGGTCAGGTTTTTCCACCAAGCGGGCAGATAAAGTATAAAAAAATAGTGGGTCATCATAGTTAGGACCATAAACGTTGACTAGGGGAATATTCAGACCATCTTTGTGGCACCTGGAGATCATATATCTACAGTTAGGGTCTATGTTCATTTCTTCAAGGGTAATAGTAAACCCTGCCACGTTATAGTGCCCCTCAGCCACTTCCTAGTACGCATACTACTGTTGGGAGGTAGATGTGTTTCCTGAATTAATGCAATATTCACCTTATGTCACTTAAAATATGCCAAAACTTTGCGCAGTTTCCTGAAGTCATTTAGACCCCTAATATTTCAGGTCAAAAATCTGAGTCTGTTGTGAATGTCATGTGATGTTAGGCTAGAAGCCATGTTGCCCGTTATAGAGCAACTGGCTCCCCCTCTCCCACTGCATCATTAGCCAAAATTGAGCTCTATGCACACATCATCTATATACTGTAATTTTGCAAACAATATCCCACCCACCCACGCTATGCAGTCCCAACCGAGCTAAGATGACATATTCCCCACCCTCCTACAAAAAAACTTTTCCCAAATTATCGCGATTACAAACAAAAGTTTCCTTATCAATGTGTGAGTAACACATAGGGGCTGATGTTGCGGGAACAACACAACTTCACTTAGCCGGCTAAGACATTGTAAATCATCTAAAACGCTTTCCAGCCAGAACAGTATAGCAAAATGAATTGAGACCAACAAAGAGACCACTTCTTCGGCCCAATACCCAGCATTCAAGGCCATGTGCTTGAGGCAGAGAGACCAGGAGGGGAAGCAATTGAAATCTCACTTGTGTTTGCCTATGTTAATGCTCATCGTAGCTCCAGTGCCTAATCGCCAGCACTAGATCAGCACATGTAACAATGCAATATAACACCAAATGCTCCCCCTAAATCATCCCCCACCCCGACAATGTGCCATGTCTCCTTAATGAACGATAGTTTAACTACTGTGGGGTTACCATATTTCGTGGATCGACACTGTGCCCACGTCATGGCAGAACTGGGGATCTCTAGATTAGGTCTCTAAACCAGGTTGCCAAATAAAGTTAATGTTCATCACTGTCCAGATCAGTTCCTCCAAGGGACACAGAAGGGCCAGTGGTTTTCTTGTGAGGTTTGTTGATATCCCTATTCTTTAAGAAGTGAAGTACCTGTTTAGGGTCCATAAAGATGAGTGCTCTGCCATCAACCTGGATGCGTAATTTAGCAGGATGCATCATGTTATAGTCTAAATTTAGATCCTGTGTACAATAACCTGGTTGCTAGGCTGCGTGTAAACGGATGGGTTTCAGATTCTTTTCCAATAAGTAGAGGAACTTGTCAGGGCTGCTTACTTTCCCCTATGCTATTTTCTCTGGCGCTAGAGCCATTGGCCTGTAAGCTGTGGAAGAAACATGCGGGGCGGCCTTGCAGTTCTAACAACAGCTGCTGGTGGTCTCGTTTTACTCGGACGACATGATGTTGTATGTGCATGAACCGGTCAGATATCTGGAACTCATACTGTGGCAATATGTGCAGTTTGAACGGTATTCGGGCTAGGGATAAATTGGGAAAAGTCCACTGTGTCCCCCCTGACGGACTGTATATAGGAGATGGATGTAGGTCAAAGGTCTTCAATCTGTGGGGCGCGACCCCCAGGGGGCCCCTGGAGTCATGGAAAGGGGTCGCACATTCCCCAGCTTCACTTGTCCCTGCAATCCAAAAGGTTTGCTTTCCTTTTGGACAGCTAATTTAGATCATTATCAGCTGCCTGCCTGAATGAAATGCAAATCAGTTACTCTGCAAGTGTAAGGGATGAGCATTTCTGGCTTTAATTGATCAAATAACTCCACGGTTTGTGATGACAAAAAACAAATCTTTGAGTGGGAGTGTAAAGAGTTAACAATTGTGCTGGGAAGTGCTTGCTTTTAATTTTCACTGCATTAGTACACCTAAAGAGGTGTTGAAGGGACCATTATGTAAAAAAAAAATTGCATTACCTACGCTCTAGTATTACTAAAAATCTACATTTTGGAAGCACCATTTCATAGTAAAACTATTTGCATGTTTTGCAGCATTCTATCTTACACTGTGTGTAATGCAAGTATAAAATAATGACTTGCATATTTACAGAGCTTTCTATAACAGGCTGGGACCTCATTGCACTAAAAATACACATCACTATTATCCACTGCACCAATCAAGATTTAATTCTGTGGCTCTCTGGTTACACACAGTCCTCTGTAGTGCATTAACTAATAGAAGTTTCATAATGTACTACAATGCATTTCCCACTGAGTAATGACTTTTTTATTTATTTTTCATTTATGCTGCCCATTATTTTATATGTAGATAGCAGATGGTGAAAGACCTAAAAAACCTACAGAATATTTTGGTGCTTATTTATGAGAGGCTTGCATCGCCAGAGCATCACTTTTTTTGACGCTCCCGTGGCGCAAGCGTCTCAACCATACCTATGAGACGGTGCAAAGTCACCCTGCATGGCTTTGCATGGCCTCATAGATATGGAGTAAGACATAGCAGCACAAGCCACTGCATTGCCTTATTCTGCGTCAAAGAGGTGTTCCATGGGCTTTGCGTCAGGTTCCCACGCAACACCCATGGATTTTGATGCTGCCCCGTATTTACAAAATCACAAACCTGGGCAGCTCCAAAAACGGATGCCTCCCCAGTGGAGGCTTAACAAGGAGAAATGTTTTCTTTTCTCCTCGTTTTCCTCTTTCCATGTTTGCTGCATTTTACAGCTCACATAGAAAGCGGAAAATGTCTCTCTGGATTTATTTGCAAAGAAAGGTGCCCCTTCCTGTACAGAAACAACCCTGCCTGTGTTGGTGCTAGGCAGCAATTTGTGTGCCAACACAAAGGATAAGAATGCACTGTATTTCATAAATATAGTGCATTCCTGCCCTTTCACATTGGCATAGGGCAGAGCCGCAAGAAGACTAGTGGCACTGCCCTACGCCAATTCCTCATAAACGAGGCCCTTTGTTTTTGGCTACAGCTTTGACTACACCCCCACGCTCACTGACCTTTGGTTTTCAAAACACTTGAACATTATTTCCTCACTGTAAAAATGATTTGCTGTGCGAATTGGGGGCTTTATGGTTGTCGATGATGAGGACTACCAGGTTCTAGAAATTTTGGTCAGACGGGGGTCCTTGTGCCTAAAAAAAGTTTGACAAGGGGGTCTTGGCATCAAAAAGTTTGAAGACCTCTGATCTAGGTTATTCACCTTCATGGTCAGCTGACCCTGTGAAATATCTTGGGATATGGATCCATAGGGACTTGGAGACTGTTGTGAGCATGAACTGTGGCCATGCTATCACTAGGATTACAGATCAAATTGCAGGCTGGATCCAGCTGCCGCTATCCTTGGCAGATAGAGGAGTGGTGGTCAAAATAAGTATTTTACCTAAATTGTTATATTTATTTATGAATATCACTATTCAATTAAATGCCACTCTATTTAGAACGCTGCAGTCTTGCTTATTATCCATGCTGTGAGCTGGAAAACAGCCTATATGCAGCTGGCACACTCTTACGCTGCCGTTTGAGCAGGACGGGTTGAAGCACCGGATATATGGTTATATTACCTTTGTGCACAAGCACAGTTTGCGCATTATTGGTTTTTTCCTCAGAAGTTTCTGCCACACCTAGTGGTGGAGACAGATGCTGTGCACCCTGTGCGGCTGACGGCTAGGATACTTTATAAAGGAGAAGGCTGCTCCAGGAAAGAAATTAACCCAGTTAATTGTACCACCTGGGCGTGACGCACACTTGCAAACCGAGCATGACAAGAATGTATGTATTCACCAAGTATGCCAATTGCTGCGCACCCAGACATATCTGCAGCGCGGGCCAGTGGAACATTGTATATTTTGTGAGACGCTGGCATCACCACTCTGGGAGATTTGTAAAAAATGGGGCGTTCCTCTCTCTACTGAATTTTCAGGTGGGGCAGCCATATGAGGCAATGCATGGCTTAACTTACACTAGACTCCATCTTGCAGTTCGATTCCTGTACTCAGATTTCCCACCGGAGCCTTGTGGATTGTGGGTGCTACAGGTGATTTTAACTGGTAAGGAGAGTGGGGTATTGATCACGGAGTTGTACAGGGCCTCCCAAAGTGAAAACGACTGGTTGAACTCCCCTTCATTTGATAAATGAAACAGAGTACTAAATGCACCTATGACACGTGAAAATTGGGAGTCCTCTTTGTGCGTTAACTGGGTGACTGAATGCCAACTGTAACCTCCGCATTATACATTTCAAGTGTACTGTCAATCAATCAATCAATCAGGGGTTTATAAAGCGCGCTACATGTTACCTCTGCCCCCGCCGACAATCGAGCACAGCTCTCAGGCACTTGCTAGGAACCTGCAGCTTCCTCCGTCATCACTGAGCCACTGCGTCTCGACCCAGTAATTTTCTTTTACTCCAGAGGCCGCCAGCCCAGCCAAGCCGTCTCCGTTCCATATTGCTCAGGACTCCAGGCCTTCCAGCAGATTGGGAGTGCCCGCAATGAGGTAGGGTCGACCGTCTCTCCACCCTCCGCAAGCTCCGCTGTACGGCGACCTCTGGAGCGTCAATCAGCTCCTCCTCGCCCCACAGCTCTTAGGCCTCATGCGAGGCTGCGAACGGGATTTGGCATTAGGCTCCGCCAGGCACCAGGTCACCGGAAAAGGCGGCTCCCTCTGTGCACTATCGGCCTGTACATACACCCAGGAAGGAATTAACAGCAAAGAAGCAGCTGAAAAGCAGGATATTGTGACGGGCTCACAGAGTTCCCTTAAGCTGCAGCCATCTTGGAGCCAGGAAGCTCCGCCCCCCCAAAAAAAAATGGGTCATTTCTCCTAAAGTGGCTCCCGTATTCTATCTGTGAGTTACATAGTAGGAAAGAACCATGATTGCAGGTCTGACATGGTATGGCCTTCCATCACTAGGAATAATTCCTAAGAAAGACTCTCAAAGCATGGCTCTAGCTGCAGAAATAACATAGCCTTACAGCCCAGGACATTGGGATATACCACCCCTTATAGGGCTGCTCCAGCATGATAGGCCTAAACTGAAGGCAAGTGTGTAGAAACATGAGTGGGTCTTAAATGGCTGCTAAAGCCTGCTACAGTGGGATATAAGTCTATCACACAATTTCACCTCAGAGCAAAATGCTCTAATTAAAAACAAGCCTCCTGGGAGATACTGGGGCTTAAACCCCCCAAAGCTGTAAAACTTCTGAACCTTTGTTTTACAGCTCCTGCTGTACATGTTTGACAATTACTGTTGCACCCACAGCCACAATAGTAACTGTCAAACCTTAATAGTAGAGGCTATGAAAGGAAGCTAGATTTCCCACCTAATTCTCTCTTGGCTCTGCCAAACTGATAACACAAAGCTGACATAGACATGGGAGCTGAGATGAGCCTCCTTCCGAGGCTCTAGTTACATTTTGAATGACCGGAAAAAGAAGGGGGAGAAGCTTACTGTTTTTCTTTTTTCACAGCCTTTTCCTTCTAATTTGCTTGAACAATCCAGATATTCTGGACATGCAGAGAAGATGGTGAGTCAGGGGATGTAGGAGAGAACATTAAAAAGTTGACAACATTTGGCCTATGAAAATGTTTATAGCCAGCTACTACTCCACTGTCTCCGTTGGAGACAATGTTCTAATATAATTAGATTTCTCCATCCATGCAGGGAGACATTTCTAGGCTTTGTTCCTTATTTTATAGATGGTGGATGAGATACTCCATTAAAACATGTAAGATATCCTGTCCATATATTATAAGTACCATAGAATAAAGCACACTTGATAATATGACAGACGGGACATCAGTCATATTTCAGAAAAAGTATCCTAGCTGCCAAACTCTAAAAAGGCTCTTTTGTCTGGATAGTGCCATGGTTGATATAGTGGATCTGAGCAGAATGGACCGCAGCGGGAATGGCGTTAGAGGGACTGCCCTGAATAGGATGGCATCTCTGTTTGCCATTCTTGTGGTAATGGGTCACACAAGATTTCAGAGGTGTAGTTAACATTGGCTCTCTTCATGGGGGAACATGCACCTCATACTGTAAGTGAGACAGAAAATGTAATAGGATACCCCTTTAACACTCTCCTCTAAATGAGCTCCTCGGCCGCTTATAGTTAGATTATTTTTTGATTGATTTAAACAATGCTAGGGGAACACTATTAGGGCATGAGTTTGACCGTACAGCGGTGGGACTGCCCCGCAGCCACATCGCCAAACCCACGTAAGAACCACCTGCTGTATAATTACTTTCTAGTCACTGGTGGGTGTTTCCTTTGCCGTTCCAATTACACCAAAATTGGAACGTCAAAGGAAGTTGCAGCAGTGGTGAAGTCCATGCCGGGCTGCGCATTCACACAGGGGGGCACATGTTGTAATTCCCCTGGGTGCATCCACATGGAGTGAGGCACAAGGTGGCCCTGTAGGGCACCCTTTCTGTTCTCACCGCCACTGTTTTCATAGAGGAAAGACCTCCATGAAATCAGTGATGGTGAGGAAAGTCGTAATATGATTGGTGGGACTGCGGCGGTACCGCCAAACATATTGATGCCTCTTGACCGCTGCTCCACCGCCGCCCCAAAGCCAGGGAACAGCGGTCCACTGGTGGTGTCAGCGGTCCCAGGGTGACACAACGAGCAAGGTCGTAATGTAGCGTTTGGAAGACCACCACCCACCACAAGTCTGGCGGTCTGAGGACTGCCAGACTCGTAGTGAGGCCCTTAGAGTCTAATTAAACTCCTAAAGCAGACAAATATTTCTACCATCATTCCTTCTATACTTAGTGAAAAATACATCCAGACTGAAACACTGCACTACATAAAGTGCCCACTCAGCGCTCCTATGGATGGCACATGTCCTGCTTGTGATGTACAAAAGATGTGAGTTGCTGGCAGAAGGGAGGACTTACTTGTGAATTTATAGACAGTACATTGTGTATTTCAATTCATTTGGAAGGTTCTATTTATTTTCTGAGCTACAAAACTTAACACAAATGTAATTGAAAAATGGATTACTTTAACCCAGTGACAGGCTGGTTGTACTGGTACTAGTGCTGCGGCACTGTCAGCAGCCTGCAACAGCTCCTCCAACTGCTAGTCGCCAAATGCCTGAAGAAGAAAAACAATATTATAGTTAGCAGGAGTAAGCACTTGTCAGCAAGAGTAAAAGAACTAAAACATTTGAATTTTAATTCACCAAAAGGTGTCACTTCAGTTACCTGCCTATCTTTTCTAGGAGGACTGTGCAGCTCAGAGGCTTTATAATTGGCACTTGTGTCTCTCTAGTACAATGCACTGTGACATCATATCATTTATGACTTCTTATTTAATTTCTCTTAGCACAAGCTTTCTGTGCTGTCACACAAACCTTTTAACCCTTCATGCTTGAATTCCAGACCCATTTTCACAGATTCTCTCTGTCTACCTCTGATATTGGCTCGCTAACAAAACAGTACATGTAATGCAAAGGAATAACCCACTTCATCCATATTTCAGTTTTCTTGCTCCAGTGGATGGGGATTCTATAAGTGGCAAGTGACATGACTAGCTGTCATTACATGTCTTCATGGTAAGTACAAAGATGCATTGGTATATATATATATATATATATATATATATATATATATATATATATATATATATATATATATATATATATATATATATATATATATATATATATATATATTACCTACTGGCAGTCGCCAGTAGGTAGTTATAGTTAGGACCTATTTTCCATCGGAAATCCGCAACATTCTATTTGGAATAACGTTGGCGCCGATTGACGAATCTTCGCAAAATTTTCCAAACTTTTGGCCAGCTCCGGTCCGCTCCTATCCTGAAGATTTCACGGTGATTCGTCAAGCGTGGGCTGAGAAAAAAAGGGGGGTCCCAAAACACGTTTTCCCCATGCATTTTCCCATAGGACCTGTTGACGCAGCTACAGCCCGGACTGCTGAACGGAATTACACCAAATTTGGCAAAGAGGTAGTCCTCAGTTCAGACTCGTGCCTTTTGCTTAAATGGTGTAAATCCATTCAGTAGTTCCTGAGAAAATTAGAGTTAAAAAGATAGATATATCTGGGCGCAGCCTAACCACACATCTCATCGTGAGATCTGATTGGCTGTCAGTACTTCATCCAAGAAGTGTTGGCAGCCATCTTGGGACCAATATACATGATAGCACCTCATTAAAAAGCATTGCAGTTAATAGAAGGTTTTAAGACTTTAGTTACATTATAAATCATGTGTTGATGGTACATACTCATTTTAGGAATTGTGGTGTGTTCTAAGGTGATTTTACCATGTGAAAAAGCCTTCTGCTGTGATATCATAAATCATGTTTGAGAGAAAAGTATGTTCTCATGCTTTTCCCACAGAGGTTTGGAAGGTGATCTATAAGCTAAACTGAGAGCATATTTTCTGTAAATTCACAATATCTTTCTCAGTCATGTGAGAATGAAGTCTGACATTCTCAGTAAAACATGTACATTCAACAAGGGCAGAGACTGTCAGTTGATTCCTTTGTGTTCTACTGCATCTTCCCAGAGTGTTCTAAAGAACAACTAGAGCGCTAACAGTCCTACTTATGACAAACGTATTGCACACCTGAAGCCATCTTGATTGGAATAAAGTGGTAACTCTTAAAACATTTAATTTAAAAAGGAACAAAATGAGGAGGTTCATTTTGCCATAGAAGGTATGATTAGTGCTGCGGGAAGAAAAATTAGGGCATATTTTGAGTGACTTCTCAAATCCTCTTCTATTTCATTAAAAAATTCTGACATGCAGACTGAAACATGCACTTTTAATACCAGGAGCAGACTTCCCTGGTGAGCAGTAGCTTTACTACAGTGATCTAATGAGCAACTAGAGTGCTAACATTCAGAATTTATGGCAAATGTGTGACACATCTGAATGCCTTCTTGATGGAACCAAAGTAAAAAACTGAAAGTATTTCTTACTGAGGAGACTGCAGTAAATGAGGAAATTAGGAAACATCATAACAAATAAATCTCCCAAGATGGCCACCAGAGACAAAAGAGCCCAAATGTCACCCAGATGTAGCCCAAGTACAGCCCAATGACAGAATGGCCCAGAGTGTTCTCACGAACAACTAGAGCGCTAACAGTCTTACTTATGACAAACATTTGGCACACCTGAAGCCCTCTTGACTGGAATAAAGTGGTAACACTTAAAACATTTAATTTACAAAGGAACAAAATGAGGGGGTTCATTTTGCCGTAGAAATTATGATTAGTGCTGCAGAAAGAAAAATTAGGGCACATTTTGACTTCTCAAATCCTCTTGTATTTCATAAAAATATTCTGACATGCAGACTGAAATATGCACTTTGAATACCAGCAGCAGACTTCCCTGGTGAGCAGTAGCTTTACTACAGTGATCTAATGAGCAACTAGAGTGCTAACATTCAGAATTGATGGCAAATGTGTGATATATCTGAATACGTTCTTGATGGAATCAAAGTAAAAAACTGAAAGCATTTCCTACTGAGGAGACTGCAGTAAATGAGAAAATTAGGAAACTTCATAACAAATAAATCTCCCAGGATGGCCACCAGAGACAAAAGAGCCCAAATGCAGCACAAATATCACCTAGATGTAGCACACATGTAGCACAATGTATTTGCGGTTTTATATAGTGCAGACTTGTCAGGTATTGGAGTGCTTTACATGAGCATTGGTTACATCACACAAGATCAAATTCATTTTGGTTGTAGACATGGGGAGATTAAGTGATTTGACCAGAATCACAGAATGTTGAGCTGAAGCAGAAACTCCAATCTGGTTCCCCAGTTGCAAAGTCTGCAGCTCTGGAAGTAACACCACATCCTCTCCCCTAGGTGCAACATTTAATCAAGTGGTCAACTGGATAAAAAACATAAGGATTACAAATAATTTAAAAGTTCTTTGTTGTTATTTGAAAACTCAGAAAATATGTCCTCAATTTAGTTTTTTAGAGCACTAACCATAATTTTGATGCAAATAAGACCCTCTCATATATGTAATTTCTAAAGGAAATGCTCTAGGTATTAGAGTTTTGATTACATCAAGATGACGTCAGGCGTTCCACACTTTTGTTATAAATATAGAATGTTAGCAATCTAGTTGTTCGTTGGGATACTGTTGAGAGGCAGAGGCCAGGGGCACGGACTCTGAAAATTGAAGGCAGGTAGGAGAGTGCAGAGGCAACAATTTGACCACACTGGGCAGGCAGGAAGGGCAGTGGTAGCACAACAGACTATGGAGGGCAGTGGAAAGGGGGGCAGGGGCAACAAACCAACAATACAGGACTGACAAGAGAGGCTGTGGCAATATAATAGACCATTGTGGGCAGAAGGAAGAGGCAGTGGTAGTACAACCATACATGCCAACAGACCTGTTTCAGCCAGGAAACGTCCAATGTTTTTAAGCTCAAATGGTCTTCATTTGATCTGTCTCCTGTCTACAATCTCCTCTTTTTCAATGTAACTCAAAGGGGAAAATCAATACCCCAGTTTTTTTTCAAAATCTCCCTCTTACCAAGTTCAAAATGTTCGCAAGTATGGTACATTCGATCATGGTAGGCAGGAGGAATTGGGGTAGGGTCATGGACTCGGATAACAGAGGACAGGAGGGACATGGAGAGGTGCACCAAACTGACCCTACAGGGCAGGCATCAGGGTTTGCTGCAGTACAATACACCACACAGGGCATGCGGGACGGGAGTGCAGCACAACAATCCATATAAAGCAATAGGGAGGGGACAGGACCATGCACATGGACAACAGAGAACAGAGGGGAAAGAGGCAATGGTAGCTAGCTGACCATAATGGACAGACAGGAGAGAAAGCTGCAGCATAACAGACCATGAAGGGCAGGAGGGACGGATCAGGGGCATTACAATGGAACAGACAAGCCAGGAGGGAGGGAATAGGGGTCTGCACATGGAAACAGAGGGCAGGGGGCAAGGGGGCAGGGCAGAAGCAGCTAGATGACCATGGATATCAGGCAGGATGGGCACTAGAAACAAGACACACCATGGAGAGCAACAATGAGACTATGATGGCATACGCACAGACCATGGAGGGAAGGTGGGAGGGTGTGAGGGGCAGCTAGCTGACCACACAGGGCAGGTGGGAGGGGCCATGGCAGCACAGAAAACCATGCATGGCTATGATGAGCAAGAAGGAGGGTGCAGGGGCATGCACAAAGGACCATGGAGGATAGAAGGGATGGTCAGAACCTGGGCACACACAAGAGAGTTCAGGGGAAGGGGCCTCACAACAGACCGCGCGGGGCAGGCAGGAGGAGCAGTTGCAGCACAACAGACCAGGGAGGGCAGAAGGGTGTAGCAGTAAAATGGACCATGGAGGACAGGAGGAAGGGGATAGGGCATGGCATTGGACAGGCAGGGTGGAGGTGGCAGGGACAGGTTACAGTCATCTGACAATGTTAGGCAGGTGGGAGGGGAGTGGCAGCTCAATAGAACACTCAGAGTAGATAGGAGTGGCAGGTCCATGGAACATGGTGGGCAAAAAGGATGGAGCAGGGGCATGCACAAAGACATCAGAGGGCAGGGGGAAGGAGAATAGGGGCAGCAAGATAAGCACAGAGGCTAAGCAGGAGGTCAATGATGGGCCATAGAATTGGGCAATGGAGGGCAGGAGGAGTGGACTGGTACATCATGCTAAATGGAGGGCAGTGGCAGCACATCAGACCATGCATGGCACATCAGACCATGCATGGCAGGAGGGAGGAGGCTAGTCCATGGATTCAGACAACAGAGGATAGGGAGGAGGTGGATGGGGCAGCAAGCTATCTGTTCAGAGAAGGTGGGTA
Organism: Triturus cristatus; assembly: GCF_964204655.1. Lineage (NCBI taxonomy): Eukaryota > Metazoa > Chordata > Amphibia > Caudata > Salamandridae > Triturus > Triturus cristatus. The sequence continues at coordinate 1,445,450,632 of NC_140591.1, forward strand.
TTAGGAACCTTATTGTTTTTAAAATGTGTGTCTGTGCGAACTACTTAAAATATGAACAAGTATGCAGCATAATCTCACTTTTATTCAGGAAGAAGAGGATGTTTGTGACTGTGACTCCGGGCTCACTTGGTCGAAACACCCCCTGACCCTCCACCCCCCATCGCAAAATGTAATGCCCGTGAAAAGCGTAGGTGGACGCAGTGTTATATAGAACATAGTCCTGAGAGCAGGATTGAAAATGAAAACTAGATATAGTATATGGTGTAAACTATGCACCAAAAAGTGTGATATAAGATAAACCGGGGCGTGAAATATATCATGCAATACATTGTGCGCAATGACAGATTCATTGGAGAGCGTGTGATAGCACAGGCACTAGTGCGTGCTATGCGATATGTGCCTTGGAGTGTAATATGCACAGGGCAGTGTTGTGTAACCTAACTAGTCTCTAAAGTTGTAATATAAAATATGTCCTGGGGAGTGTAACGTTGCATATGCACTGTGACAAAGATATGGATCTCAGATTGTAATATGTATGGCATAGCGCTGTGCGTTATAAAATAGGCATCGAGGAAGGCACGTTAGATGGGGCAATATAACCCGTGCGAAGGCAAGTGTGGCATGACATATTCACGGGGTGGTGTTACAGTGCACATGGGCTAGAGAGTGTCATAGCATACGCACTAGCTGGTGGAATACAACACAGAGGTGTGTGGCACTTGGCGGGCACTGGTGGGTGTAACACAGCATTGGGCTCAGCCAGGAGCATGCTGTGACTCTCAAGTGAGGTTCGACTCCTTTCCAGAGAGTAAAATAAAAAGTATTACACATCCGGCAGTGGATGTGTGTTTTATTAACCATGAGGGGGGTTTCTTGCATAGGTTGGTCGAATTTTTGTCGAATCCCCTTTGAATGGCTTGGTGTGCGGGTGTATTAAATGTGCCCGTCAATAGCTACCCATGTTTGTATAAATAAACGACAAGGGTGTCTACTTGGAGAGTACCCACTGGCGGGGGTGCCGGGATTAGGCACGGTAGGGCGTCAGATACGTCAGAGCTTCACTAGTGTTGTAAATACATTCCACGTGGATTCATTGTATGCATAGTCGCCTTTTAATGAATATCACGCAAATCGTCATGGTGATAGGTACATACAGTTTGTCCAGCATGTCCTAGGTGTTTCTATAAATCTATTCTTTTTAAAAATATTAAAAAACAAAGGCCGGCCCCGGGGCATAGGGTCCCCGGGGCCATAAGTGGCCTGTGGAGGGGGCAACACAGTCCCCCTCCTAAAGAATAAAACAAAAAAAAAGGCCATGACCCGGGGGTTGGGGTCCCCGGGGCCGATTAAGGCCTTGGGAGGGCCAAATTTATTTTTTTCAACAAAATAAATTAGGGTGCAGGCCCTGGGGGATGGGGTCCCCAGGGCCAATAAATTAGAAACAGAAGGGGGGCCACACAGCCCTAAATAAAAACAAATAGAAGACAAGCATCGCGCTGGAGGCCACACTCCCTCCTTGCAGCACTCTGCAAACGCGCCCCTTGGCCAGTTGTAAGTTGGGGAATTAATTCCTCTTCAATACTGAGGGTCCCTGAGGGCCAACTAGCCCAACAGGTATCTCCAGTATGCGCCAGGGAGCTGCGTTGCAGACAGGTGTTCTGAGGCCACGCCCCTTTTTACACCTCAATGCAATGCAGCTCTGTGGCGCTTACTGGAGGTACCTAGTGGGCTAGTTTGACCCTAGGGACCTTTAGGATTCAAGGGGACTTAATCTCTCAACTTAGAACGGCCACAGGGCACGTTTACACAGTGGTGAAGGGAGGGGACGGGGCCTGAGGTGACGTGTGCAAACACGCCCTGTGGCGCATTTAAAGTTGGGGAAATAATTCCCTTTCAATCCTGAGGGACCCTGGGGGCCAACTAGCCCACAAGGTGCTTCCAGTAAGCGCCACTGCTTTGCGTTGCAGAGAGGTGGTGCAGGCCATGCCCCTTTTTACACCTCTCTGCAATGGTGCTTACTGGACGTACCTAGTGGGCTATTTTGCCCCTAGGGACCCTCAGGATTCAAGGGGACTTAATCTCCCAACTTAAAAAATGGCCACAGGGCATGTTTACACAGTGGGGAAGGGAGGGGACGGGGTCTGAGGTGACGTGTACAAACACGCCCTATGGCGCGTTTTAAGTTGGGAAAATATTTCCCCTTCAATCCTGAGGGCCCCTGGGGGCTAACTAGCCCACCAGGTGCTACCAGTAAGCGCCACTGAGCTGCGTTGCAGAGAGGTGGTCCAGGCCGTGCCACTTTTTACACCTCTCTGCAAAGCAGCTCTGTGGCGCTTACTGGAGGTACCTAGTGGGCTAGTTGGACCCTAGGGACCCTCAGGATTCAAATGAACTTAATCTCCCAACTAAAAACGGCCAGAGGGCATGTTTTCACAGTGGTGAAGGGAGGGGATGGGGCCTGAGTTAACGTGTGCAAACAAGCCCTGTGGTGCGCTTTAAGTTGGGGAAATAATTCCCCTTCAATCCTGAGGGACCCTGGGGCCCAACTAGCCCACCAGGTGCTTCCAGTAAGCACCACTGCGCTGCGTTGCAGAGAGGTGGTCTAGGCCGTGCCCCTTTTTACATCTCTCTGCAACGCAGCTCTGTGGCGCTTACTGGAGGTACCTAGTGGTCTAGATGGACCCTAGGGACCCTCAGGATTCAAGGGGACTTAATCTCCCAACTTAAAACAGCCACAGGGCGTGTTTACACAGTGGGGAACGGAGATGACAGGGTCTGAGGTGACGTGTGCAAACACGCCCTGTGGCGCATTTTAAGAGGTAGTTTTTATCCCCTGCCCTATTATATACTAGGGGCTTACAGAGGAGGTCATGCTAATCACAGGGGGACCCCAACGCATAGTGTTCCCTAGTGTATGTAGGTGTTGTCACTGTATTCTGAGTGTCTTTTAACATAGCACTGGCTCTAGGACTGGTTAGTCAGACTCAGTTACCACCAGTATCCGTCTGAAAAATTTGAGGGTACAGGATGATTTTGCAACAAGGCTTCTTTCTGCTCTTCTGTTTGTTCTTTCTGCACATTATCCTTCTTCCTTCACTTTTCTTCGTCTTTGAGGACTTCTGTTGCTTCTTTCTGCATTTCTTTTATTCTTTCTGTGTGTTTTTTCTTCTTTCTTCACATGTCCTATATCTGTAGGCATAGTTAGAAATTAGCATTTAAAAAACCTTTGAAATTCACTGAAAAAACCATAGGTTTCAGGCACATTATAGTTAGGAATTAGCATTTAAAAAACCTTAGAAATTCACTGAAAAAAACATAGGTTTCAGGGGTGTTATAGTTAGCTGGACTTTCCACTTGTACAAAACCATTGAAATTCCCCTGTTATAGTTAGTTCAGCTAACTATAACTCACGCGCCCGCAATGCACTGCTGATGACGTCACATATTACATCACTCATGACATAGTCAGTGACATCACTCATGACATCACTGATGACATCTCAAATGACAGAGGGGGAAATCGTGAAAAAACCCTTAGGCAATTGGAATGTAAATATATACTGGAGTTAGACACACGTATACCAGGAGGATTGAACAATGGGGAGGATCTGCACCATTTTTTATGAGAAGTGTACTGCAGTCTGTTGGGTTCATCAGTTTTATTTGTACATATGGGTTTTCTCTCTGTTCCCTTGTCGGTCCACATATATTCGTATGCATAGTCATATCAGAGTGAGTTTATCAACTATCATGATGGTTCAAGAGGAGTGACCAGGGCATCTTATATTACTTTCTGTATACCTTAGGTCTGTGAGTGAATATTAGGGGTATTTAAGTATTTAAGCTTCCTCGGGGCCAACACATATATATACACAGTGTGTTTTTAGTTGTGCTTTTATACTATTTTTGTGTGCCATCTTTTTGTGATTTTATCAGACATTAAGTGAATGAGTATATGGGTTTTTACGAGTTTTCCAGACTCATTTTAGAATTGTACCATGAATAATGTATTGGGTATTTATTTTGGTTTATAATGAATGCTTTACATATTTTGCACATCATATTGAGGATTTGTACATTGAGCCGTATTTGCACAATCAAATGTAAAACTTGCCGGATTTGCACATTTTCTTTGCAGATTTGCACATCTAGCTGTATTTGCACATATACTACCATTAAGCTCATTTTGTACATATATTGCGTAATTTGCACATTATTGGTAAATGAAGTTTTTTCTATGTACATCTCCTCATTTAGTTCATCATACTAATTAGTATTTTTGCATGTGAGTAAACTACCTAGTTTTTACCTATATTCATCATATATGGATACATTCACTATAACCGTATATTTCTGGAAATTGTCGATCATGCTAGCATACAGGATTGAAACAGGTATATACCTATGAGAGAGAATCTCAGCTAAGCGACAGTATATTTTTTCTATGCCTATACGGAAAGTATTTTTTTCATGTCTGTACGTAGGGTGTCACACATCTTGTTTAAAAGTATCACGTTCTGTGCGTGTTAATCATGTGATCAAGACCGCTGCGTCGGTCGAAACGCGTCAGAACCGAATGGAGTTTGGGAGAAAATAAACCGAGCAATCTATTTGTACCAGCATACCTGTGTCCGTGTCTTGCAGCAACACCGGCTGGTGTTGCGAAAGGAGGAATTGACATATATATATATATATATATGTATATTATCTACTGGCGGTCGCCAGTAGATAGTTATAGTTAGGATCGTGTTTCCATAGGAAATCCACAACATTCTATTTGGAATAACTTTGGCGCCGATTGACGAATCCTCGTGAAATTTTCAAAATAGGTGGGGCGCTCCGCTCCGCTCCTTCCCTGAAAGTCTCGGAGGGATTCGTCAAGCGGGGGCTGAGAAAAAGGGGGGGTCCAAAAACGCGTTTTCCCCATGCATTTTTCCATAGGACCATTAGTCCAAGCTACAGCCCGAACGGCTGAACAGAATTACTTGAAATTTGGCAGAGAGGTAGTCCTCAGTTCAGGGATGTGCCTTTTGCAGGTCTGGTGTAAATCTGTTCAGTATTTCCTGAGAAAATAGTATTTAAAAGCATATATATATCTATAAGCGCTCACCGTGCGCGTACGGTAAAACTTACCGTACACGCACGCTGCCGGGCGCGAGCGCGATTCTGATTGGTTGTTAGATCTTAGTAAACATTCGAATCGGTCGAAACCAGGAAGTGTCGGCCGCCATTTTGTCTCTCGCTGTCTGAGGGGGTGAAAAACAAAAGGTGGAGAACGTGAAAAGGGGGCAGGGTGGACAGTTCCTGACCCCCTAGCCTTTGTCAGGGGGTCCCAGAAGGACCCCCAAGGGCCAAAATTTTCTTTAATTTTTTTGTGAAAAATCACGGAGTACGCGTAGCGTGCGTGTACGGTAGAAACGGAAAAATTCCGCGAACTGCATATCGTGGGTGCGCGGTGCGCGAAGCTCACCGCGTGCCCACAGCGCGCGCACGGTGCACGAAGCGCACCGTGCGCGTACGGTACGCGCACGGTGAAAAACCTTAAAAAAAAAAAAATACATAACTTAGCATTTAAAAAAACGTACAAATTCACTCAAAAAACCATAGGTTTCACACACGTTATAGTTAGGAATTAGCATTTAAAAAACCTTGCAAATTCACTTAAAAAACCATAGGTTTCACACATGTTATAGTTAGCTGGACATTTCACTCGTGAAAAACCATTGAAATTCCCCCGTTATAGTTAGTGCAGGCAACTATAACTCACGCGACCGCAATCCTCTGCTGATGACGTCAGATATTACATCACTGATGACATATGTGTCTTTCTGAAAAAAAAATATTTGTAATATATGTATAGCTAAAAATTAATGGAAGAAGACATGGGTAAATAAGTGTCTAAATACAGTGATGTAATATCTGACGTCATCAGCAGAGGATTGCTGTCGCGTGAGTTATAGTTGCCTGCACTAACTATAACGGGGGAATTTCAATGGTTTTTCACGAGTGAAATGTCCAGCTAACTATAACATGTGTGAAACCTATGGTTTTTTAAGTGAATATATATGTGTATATATATATATATATATATATATATATTCACTGAAAAAACCATAGGTTTCAGGCACGTTATAGTTAGAAATTAGCATTTAAAAAACTTTAGAAGTTCACTGAAAAAACCATAGGTTTTATGGAAAGTTATAGTTAGTTGGACATTGCACTTGTACAAAACCAGTGAAATTCCCCTGTTATAGTTAGTTCAGCTAACTATAACTCGTGCCCCCGCAAAGCACTGCTGATGACATCACATATTACATCACTCATGACATGGTCAGTGACATCAGTGATGACATCTCAAATGACATCACTGATGACATCACTGATGACATCATCCATGTGATAATTTCATGCATCTTCTCACACCCTAAAATAACTTTAGATACACCCACTCTAAATTACAGACTGCCATTCTCAAAACCATAGACACTCCAACAGCAATAACTACATACCCAGGGGCGCTAGAGGGTGCCAAGCTAGATGTCCGCACTTGCGTGAGGCTCTTGCTGTTCGGGCGGCAATCCTTTCATCATCCTTGCCATCCTGGCAACATAATCAATCACAGCATTTATATATCACACTACTCACCTGGAGGGTCTCAAGGCGCTCGGGGGGGGGGGGGGTCCGCTACTGCTCGAACAGCCAGGTCTTGAGCTGCTTCCTGAAGGCGAGGTGGTCCTGGGTCAGGCGGAGGTGGGACGGGAGGGAGTTCCAAGTCTTGGCGGCCAAGTAGGAGAAGGACCTTCCTCCTGTGGTGGCTCTTCAGATCCGGGGGATGGCGGCGAGGGCGTGGCTGGTCGAACGAAGGTGGCGTGTGGGAGCGTAGAAGTTGAGGCGGCTGTTGCGGTATGCTGGTCCTTGGTTGTGCAACGCTTTGTGTGCGTGGGTCAGGAGACGGAAGGTGATTCTCTTGCTGACCGGGAGCCAGTGCAGGTCTCTCAGGTGTCCGGAGATGTGGCTGCGATGGGGGATGTCCAGGATGAGTCGGGCTGAGGCGTTCTGGATCCGCTGGAGTCTCTTCTGGAGTTTGGTGGTGGTTCCGGCGTAGAGGGAGTTGCCATAGTCCAGACGGCTGGTGACGAGGGCCTGGGTGACCGTCTTCCTGGTCTCGGTGGGGATCCACCGGAAGATCTTTCGTAGCATGCGCAGGATGTTGAAGCAGGATGAGGATACGGCGTTGACTTGCCTGGTCATGGAGAGGGAGGAGTCCAGGACAAAGCCTAGGTTTTGTGCGTGGTCTGTTGGTTTGGGTGCGCTGCCCAAGGCGGGGGGCCACCAGGAGTCATCCCAGGCGGTGGGTGAAGATCCTAGGATGAGGACTTCCGTCTTGTCCGAGTTCAGTTTCAGGCGGCTGCTCATCATCCACTTGGCTACTTCTGTCATCCCTTCGTGTAGGTTGGTTCTGGCGGTGCGGGGTCGTTGGTGAGGGAGAGGATCATCTGGGTGTCGTCGGCGTAGGAGATGATGTTGAGGTTGTGTTGGCGTGCGATGGCTGCGAGAGGGCTCATGTAGACGTTGAAGAGGGTTGGGCTGAGCGAGGAGCCTTGAGGAACGCCGCAGATGACTTCGGTGGCTTCTGATCTAAACGGGGGAGGCAGACTCTCTGTGTCCTACCGGCGAGGAATGAGGTGATCCATTCCAGTGCCTTCTCCTGGATACCGACGTTGCTGAGGCGCTGTACTAGGGTGCGGTGGCAGACAGTGTCGAAGGCCGCGGAGAGGTCCAGGAGGACGAGGGCTGCTGTTTCTCCGTTGTCGAGCAGGGCTCCGATGTCGTCGGTGGCTGCGATCAGGGCGGTCTCTGTGCTGTGGTTGGCCCGGAAGCCAGACTGCGAGGGGTCGAGGGATCCGTTCGTCTCGAGGAAGGCGGCCAGCTGCTTGTTGATGGTCTTCTCGATGACTTTAGCGGGAAACGGGAGCAGTGAGATGGGGCGAAAGTTCTTGAGGTCGGTGGGGTCGGCTGATGGCTTCTTTAGAAGAGCGCTGAGTTCGGCGTGCTTCCAGCTCTCCGGGAAGGTGGCGGTGTCGAGGGAGGTGTTGATGACGTCTCGCAGGTGGGGTGCGATGACAGCGTCGGCCTTGTTGAAGATGTGGTGGGGGCAGGGGTCGGTCGGGGATCCGGAGTGGATGGAGTTCATCGTGCGGATGGTGTCTTCGGTGCTGATCGGGGTCCAGGCGCGGAGGGTGGTGGTGGGTGGCATTGGTGCGGTCATGGGGAGCGTTGGTTGTGTGCTGAAGCTGTTGTGTATGTCAGCGATCTTGTTGTGGAAGTAGGAGGTGAGGGAGTTGCAGAGTTCTTGCGATGGTGTGATGTCGTTGTTTCCGGCGTTGGAGTTGGAGAGCTCCTTCACGATGTTGAAGAGTTCCTTGCTGTTGTGTGTGTTGTTGTCCAGCCGCTCCTTGAATGCTGTTTTCTTGGTGGCGTGGATCAATTGATGGTGCTTTCGGGTGGCGAGCTTGAGGGTGGTCATGTTGTCAGGTGTTGGGTCTCTTCTCCAGGCTCTCTCTCGAGGGCTCGGCAGTTCTTCTTGGAGCTCTTGAGTTCGTCGGTGAACCATGGGGCCAGCTTGCTGCCGGGTCTGCTGGGCGGGTTCCTCAGTGGGGCGAGGTCGTCTGCGCAGTTGCTGATCCATTTCGTCAGGTTGTTTGCGGCCTGGCTGGGGTTCGCTGAGCTGGCGGGAGGGTGCTGGCTCAGGGAGGCGGCGAGTTGGTCGGCCGTGATCTTGTTCCAGCTTCTTCGTGCGACCTGTCGCTGGTGGTGGTGGATCGTGGTCCTTCTGAAGCTGAAGTGGACGCAGCTGTGGTCCGTCCAGTGGAGTCCGGTGGCGTGGCTGAAGGCGATGTCTTTGCTGGATGAGAAGACGGCGTCGAGGGTGTGTCCGGCGAGGTGGGTGGGGGTGGTCACCAGCTGCTTGAGTCCGAGGTTGGCGAGGTTGTCAAGCAGGGTGGTGGTGTTGCGGTCGTTGTTGTTCTCCAGGTGGAAGTTGAGGTCCCCGAGGAAGATGTAGTCAGCGGAGGGGAGGGCGTGCGGGCTGATGAGGTCGGCGATGTCTTCGCTGAACTGTGCGCGTGGTCCCGGGGGTCTGTAGATGAGGGTGCTTCTAAGGGTGGTCTTGGGGTCGGTGTGGATCTGGAAGTGCAGGTGTTCGGCGGCTTTGAGGGTGTCGTCGGTGGTGGTCGTGATGCGGATGGTGTTCTTGTGGACTATGGCGATGCCGCCTCCGGTCTGGTTGGCAGTGCGATCCCTCCGGGTGAGATTGTATCCATCCGGGATGGCGATAGCGATGTCTGGCACTGAGGAGGCGCTCATCCAGGTCTCCGTGAGGAAGGCGACGTCTGGGGATGTTGTGTCGATCAGGTTCCAGAGTTGGATGGCGTGTCTGTGGATGGATCGGGTGTTGAGAAGGATGCACTTCAGGTGGTTGCTGGTGGTGTTCTTCTTGGCGGGTGTGGGTGTGGTGCAGGTCCGGATGCAGGTGAACTTGCAGGCGTGGCAGCTGAAGGGTCCGTGAACCCGTCTCGGGGTGGCTCGGCAGCATCTAGGGGTGCGTCCGGTGTTGAGTGCGTTGAGGTCGGTCGCGTCGTAAGTCAGGCGGGTGGGCTGGGGTCTGAGGGGGCCAGGGGTCCTGGCACTGGGTGCGGTCCAGGCGCGGACAGGCACAGTTGGGCTTACCTTTGGCGCACCTTCGGCACGCTTCGGGTGCGCCCGTTGCGCGTCAACGCTGTGCGTTCGCCACTCTGCCATATGTGGAGCGTGGGGGGCGGAGCGAGGGAGGGTCAGCTGGGAGGTGGGAGCGGGGTGGCGAATGGGAATGGCGAGCGAGGGAAGGGGGCGGGGCCACAGGGGGGCAGCGGCGGGGAGCAGGGAGGTGGCGGGAAACGCGGCAGGGGCTGGGCACAACAGTGAGGGGAAGCAGCGGACGAAGGGGACACAGAGGAAAAGACAAGTGAAACGGCAAAAATGCAGAACAATAACAGGGGAGAGCAAGCAGGTTACACGGAGGCAAAATGCAGTGAAATAACAGGGGAGAGTAGGAGGAGAGCAAGCAAGGTTACACGGCGGCAAAATGCAGAGAGGTTAGCCAGAGAAAAATACAGATGGTGCAGAAGCAGTTCCGGCGGTCGGGGCCGGGAGCACAGCTGAGAGCAGTGGCGGCGGGAGCGGGCTCACTCACGGGGAGTGTGCACGGTGGGGTGACCGGCCCAGAGGGACATAACATCCCAGAAGCAGCCCTAAACCCAATGGCACTGCAGGGCGGCGGATAGAGCCCACAAAAAAGAATTTCCTACCTAATTGATAGATCCAACTCTTTCAGTAATTTTAACTTTTTATTTTCTAGGTTGTGGCACTTCTTCTATCAACTGTCTAAGAAGTTTAGGTGGCTTAGTGTAGCTTTGTGATGATGAATTACTTTGAAAGAGTTGGATCTATCAATTTATGGACTCGATGTACACAAATGCCCACTTGGGCTAGATAACCGGGAGAAGGGTAGACACATCTGCTGGAACCAGACTTGGTGCCCAGTTGGGAATTTATTCCTTTATTTGTATAGATGAAATTTCGGAACTCATTCTGCCCACTGAGGCGTGACTATTATGCACACGTACTAATGATGTTGCATTCATTAATTTTGGACAGCAGGATTAATATTATCTATTTACTTAGATTGTTGTTTACAATGCTTCATTTGTAAATTTGGTGTACATAATATGTGTTAAATAAGAACAATTTACATGTAACGAATTAATTTTGCACACTACAAAATGGCCGCCACAGTTGCTAGTATTGATAATCCACAGTTTTGTGCTAGTACATATTCTAATGTTTGAAGGAAGCGGATATAACCATGGTGATAATGAGCTTCTACGAGCGTGATCAAGACGTAAAGCCGAAACGCATCGTTTTGAACTTGCCATAAAATATTTATATTTTGCAGCACGTGAAAGTGACTGAGTGGTTCCTGTTGTTGGCAGAGACTTTTGAAACAAATATATGGGACTTCCGGTGTCCCGACTCAGACCGCCCGTGACAGCCTAAGTGTTTCCGACCGGAATTGGTGTAGCGAATATATATATATATATATATATATATATATATATATATATATATATATATATATATATATATATATATATATATCGCGCAGAAATCAGGAACAGACCACTCCGTGAGTAAGATGAAAGAATAAAGTGCTTTAATCCCTAAGTGACAGCAACATGATGCGTTTCGACCGGGGAACCCTGTCTTGATCACATGACATGGGCAAAGACCATAGAGTTTAAATACAATGAAATTTGGCGCCAATGCTCCACCCACTAAGTAGTAGAAAATGAAAAAATACTGACGATAAACTGACAAAGAAAGGCAAACTGCATAATCAGGACCATTCTAATACAGAATTAAAAAAATATAAAAATGTAAGTACATTGAAATAAAAAATATAAATATATAAATATGAATATATATTATCACAATAACTCTGAAAAAATTCATACAAGGTTCTAGACTAATAATGGGCGAGTGCCCATAGATTGCCTAATGATAAATGAGATCAAAATACATTAATACCTACCAGTAAATATCGTAAAAAAGGGGTAAAAATAGTTAGGAGCAAAGCAGTACACTGTAATAAACATATGTGCAAAAGTGCAATCATAATCGAGTATTAAATCATAATCATTTAAAAAATATATAAAGATGGACACCTCAAAAAAGGCAAAGTGCAAGAATATCAAATGCAAAAGTGCAATCAATTCTCTAAAATGAATTCCCAAACATTAACAATAGTGTTCAAAATTAAGTAAATTTTTCTTGAACCAGATAGTTAGAAAAGCTCTTTCAGTGTAGTCAATTAATCATAATTATAGAATGAATACATACTAAACTGTCATAAAAGAGCAGCAGGATCAAGAAATTAGCAATAAATCCTGTTAAATGGATAAAATCAGCAATCCGATATCATATATTAAATCCAATCTCCACCAAATAAACCATTACCCAATCCCTACACCTCATCTCCACCGAATTAAAACCAGTAAAACCAAAAACGGTAAAACCAGTTAAAATTACGATAAAAAATAAGGCATAAAAGAACCCAGATAAAAATTCATTATAGCAGAGAAAAGATTTAAAATCCAATCAAAATGAAAAAAAGCAGTATCAACAAACAACAATTCATTCATTAAGGATCTCGAGTAGTGTAAAGGGGCTGTAAAAAGAAATAGGACAGACCCGCCCCATTAAAGGATCAAATAATATAAAAACATTCTTATAAATAAAAATATTCTTAAAAGATCCTATCAAAACCCCAAGGGACTATAAATACAGTAGACCCTATAAAAAATTGTAAAGGTCTTCCCCAGTATTGAGACCATTAGGAATCTTAGTGTCCAGAAGTAAAATGTAGTGGCTTTCCAAGTGTCTAAGTTTTCTCTCTCTATCCCCTCCTCTTTTAGAGGGTGAGACTGCGTCAATAACAAAATAACTTAAATCATTACGATTATTTTGATGAACCAGTTTAAAATAACGCGCCACAGGGTAGCTAGAATCGGAGTTGACAATAGCTCTCAGAGGCTGCAAGATACGATTAAAGACTTGGATCTTGGTGCTCCCAATGTAACGAAGATGACAAGTACATTGGAGCAAATAAACAGCATAATCTGTTTTACAGCCCCTTAATCTTGCAGACATCTTGAGTGAAAGCATCACAGTATTCTGAAGTGTTCACTCCAAATTTGCAAGCCCTGCAAGAACTACATTTAAAAAAACCTGATCGATTGGAGAGCCAATTAGAAGATTTAGTTATTTCTGGACTGGTCTTAACCAAGGCATCCCTCATAGAGGGTGCACTTCTAAAAGTAATAGCAGGTGTTTCACTGAGTAAGGGTGCAAGAGCAATATCAGTTTTAAGAATGGGCCAATTCGACTTCAAGATATTCCTAACTTTCTTCTCATAACAACTATAAGTAGTGATCAGTCTAATAGCCGTGTCTTCTTTATGGGATAATCTATCTCCAACTGGGATGGCAATCTTAGTGTTAGGAACCTGCGAAAACTCTTTAGTGGTTATATTCAATTTATTCATGGTGCTTTGTAAATCAGCCCTTTTATAGCCACCAGCTAAAAATCTTTCAAAAGATTCATTTAGAAAGTTATTGAGATCTGTTTCGCTACTGCAAATTCTGTAAATCCTTAAAAGCTCCCCATCGGGCATGCTTTTAATGAGGTGTCGGGGATAGGAACTAGAACCATGCAGAATCGAATTGCCTGCTGTAGACTTTCTGTGGAATCTAGTCCGAATTTTATTCTCAACGACATAGATTTCAACATTCAGGAATTCTACTCTTTCATTGCTAAATTCCAAATTGAGCTTATTAATATTGATGTCAGCAACAAACTTTTCAGCAGTTTCCCTAGATCCATGCCATATTAAAAGCACATCATCTATGAAAAGCCACATATAGATAATGCCATTTCCTCGATAATCAGCTTCAGCAAGGACGCGGCCGAGGACATGCTCCTCCCACCAGCCCACGTGTAAACACGCGTAGCTGGGGGAGAAGCAAGCCCCCATAGCCACGCCTCGCAATTGTTGAAAACCTCATTGTTAAAGAGGAAATAGTTATTACATAGGCACATCTCAATCATTTTAACAAACATCTTACTATGCTCATTATATCTAATGTCTCTATCGGATAAATAATGTTGAATAGCATGTAATCCATCTTGATGGTTAATAGAAGTGTAAAGAGAGCAGATGTCCATCACAATGAAATAGTAATCAAAATTCCAGGGGACATCCTTCAATTTAGCAAGGAAATGACCAGGATCTTTAATGTATGTAGGGAGGGCCTCCATATAATTATGAAGAAAAAAATCTACATACTTAGATATAGGTTCGAGTAACCCATTCTGAGCAGAGATGATAGGGCGCCCAGGTATAGGAGACACACACTTATGTACTTTCGGTTGAAGGTAAAGGACAGGGATAATAGGATGGTCATTTTTAAAAAAGAATACTCTTTGTTGCTAATTAAACCTTGCCCTTTCCAATCAGACAACTGTTTGTGAACCTGGTCTTTAACTTTATTAAGTTCATTTAAGGAGGCCTTTCTGTAACATCGGGAGTCATTAAGCTGTCTTTCAGCTTTTATGATGTAAACGTCACGGGCCATAAGACCACATTACCCCTTTATCTGCCTTTTTTACAATAATGCTGCCATGATCATTGATTTTGCAAATGAGATTAGAATACTGAATCTCTGTGTAGCTACGCCTCTTACGATTCAGGGAAATAGAGCGATTCAATCCCTTCAAATCTTCAATCATGCGGTCGCTAAAGACATCAATAGCATCTCTAGGCATCATGGGAACAAAGGTAGAATGGGGGCAGAGCGGACTCAAGGCTGCACTACTGCTATGAATACCCATTAGGCGTAATTCCTCCTGAGTATTAGAAGGTATATTATCACTTAGCTCAGAAAGAGAATGCAAAGTTTTAAGGGTAGAGACATCAGAAATGCAAATGTTTTTACTCGGTTGGGAGTTAGAGATAATATTAGTAGCAACACTGTTAACTTTATTTAATTTGAAAAAGTTCATTAATTTTAACTTCCGTATAAACTTGAATACATCAATGCGAGACTGCACGTATTTAAAGCCATTTTTTGGACAAAACGATAAGCTCAAAGCTAAAAGCTGAGTTTCTGCAGCATTCAAGTCTAAATCAGTGAGATTAATAACAGTGTTAGCCACATTAGTAGTCAAAGTGTTCTTTAGTTTGACTGAGGATTCCCTCTCCCTCTCCTCTTTCTCATTGTACCGCCTCTGCCTCCTCCTCTGTTTGCAGCTTTTGTTGCGTTCCCTCCGTCTTTCATCTGTGGTGGTCCTCTCGGCCTTAATGTGTGCCATGTGTCCTCTATTATAAACCCCAATTCTTCAGATGGGGTGAAGCCACTTAGTGCCGGTTATAGGCCTGACCTTTGAATGTTTTCATCAGACTCATTACTACTTATCAATGAGCTAAGATCAGTGTCAGATGCTTCTGGGTTGTCAATTAGTTGAACTTGGGCAGCAGGTGCTTTATTTTTTTTTATTGAAGTCCAAAAGCAAATTACCTTTACACATCTGATACATGAAAAAAAATATCAACAAGAAATTCAAAACACATTGCATATACAAGAAGTAAAATACATCCAGATTTAAGAAAGGATCGCTAAAACCAGGGCTCAACCGCCAATAACATCCCCCAAGGATATATGTCCATGTACATAAAACTAGACCCAATCCTACCTCCAAACTCACTGGTTCTTGAGACACCGATTTATATAAGGATGATAATAATGATGGATCCCAAAACTTTTTAGTCAAAATAGGAAGACCATATTTTTGTGAATTTTTTTAGACCCCCTATTCTCATAGCGTATATGCGTTCGCTTCGCTTAACCGCCCGCATCTTATTGACCCATTCCATTAATAAGGGGACTAAATCTGTTCGCCATTTCTGTAATAAAAGGGATCTAGCTACTGCCATTGCGATATATACCAGTTTGACCATCTGGTCTGGGAGTAGAAGATCTGGGTCATAACCAATAAGGATCAGTTCATCATATCTTAAACATTGTAAATCACATTCAAATGCAAGAAAACCAAAGACATCTTCCTAAACTGTTTGAATTTTTTAGCACTGTAACATAGTATGAGTCCAGTTAGCTGCCGGGTGACTAATACATCTGAAACAATGAGCTGAATAATTAGGGTACATTTTCTGCAAAACAGAAGGTGTGCGATATACTAGCCATTTACTGAAAAAAAAATCCTACGCCAATTTGCACCTCTAAGTGTGTTAAAATGTAATCTATTAATCGTCATCCAAGCATTCATAGAGATTTCAACATCCTCCTGATCAGACCATTTTTTGATTGCTTTCGGTACAAGATCCAAACTCTTAACAGAGGTTAAGCATTGTTTCCATTCACCAGGTTTCCTGTCGGATGCTACTAATAGTAAATCATTGACTAACTGGCTTGACCTATTCAATTGGGAAATATCTAAATCTGAGAAGAATTTTTATAACATGTTATATGATCCCAATTGAATAAAATCATTCGGAGCTCGTTGTAACATTTCATGCTTAGATAACCATTGACCATTTTGCAGAAAATCACCTACTTGGCGGAATCCCATCATAGCCCATTTTAACGTAAGTTCAGTAGAGGATGCGATCCCTACTAAGGGGAATATCCCAGCCAAAAGAATACCTGAGTTAATGGCCGGGATAGAATATATCTTAAACAGTGCTTGTCGTTTTTTGAATACCCAATGGAGGCACTTGTACCTAAGCAGTTTAGGGGATTTAAAAATTGCAAGCGGTGATTGAATCTGATTTTCTTTTAGCATAAGATCCATAAAACTATTGATAAAAAAAATTTACTTGTGGAGGAGGCTTAAATCTCGATAAATATTGTGCAAAATATGTATAATAGTAATCCTTGAGATTTGGAAGCGCTAGTCCTCCTTGCTCCTCCTTCTCGTATAAGGTGCTTAGTGCAATGCGTGAAGATTTCTTTGCCCATAGAAAAGTGGTAAACATTGACTCAATTTTAGTAAAAAACAAACTTGATAAAGTACATGGAATAGTCGAGAATAAAAAATTAAAAAGAGGTAAGACTGACATTTTAATAAGTGCAACTCTCCCTAAAATAGAAATGGGAAGAAAGCTCCAGCGCACCAGCAGAGCTTGAGTTTTCCGAATTAATGGCACATAATTCAAGTGGTACAAGTCGGAGACTAAATTCGAAAAATACACCCGAGGTATCTTTTCGGGTTAGGATTAATACAAAATCGAATATCTATGTATAGATCACTGGTCACCCCACCACATTGAATAATTTCAGTTTTATTTTTGTTAATGCAATATCCCCCTAATGTCTCAAAAGCCTCAAACAATTGAAAAACTCTAGTTTGGATTTCCATTTCTGGCTTAATCAGAAGCATTCTGTCGTCAGCATAAAGCTTCAGTTTTGACATTGATGGAATTGGAGGACAAATTACTGGGCAGTTCCTTATTGCAGCCGCCAAGGGCTCAATAAAAAATGCAAAAAGAACTGGCGACAAGGGGCATCCCTGTCGCGTGCCACATTTCAATTTAACCTGACCAGCTATTAAGGTGTTAATAATTATATTGGCTTCCACATTGCCATATAGTCACCGGATCAGGGA
Source organism: Triturus cristatus (assembly GCF_964204655.1). Lineage (NCBI taxonomy): Eukaryota > Metazoa > Chordata > Amphibia > Caudata > Salamandridae > Triturus > Triturus cristatus. The sequence continues at coordinate 1,445,467,908 of NC_140591.1, forward strand.
CAAGATTTTGCTGGGGATGCCGAAATGGTCTAAGATCATAAATAAAGTCTCCCATACCACTAAATCAAAAGCCTTTTCGGCATCTAATAACATCACCAAGGCAGGTATTTTATGTATCTCAAAATAATCAAGAGCTTCCGCAAGATAGTGTGTATTGGTGGCTAATTGTCTCCCTGCGATGAAACCATTTTGGTCGCTATGTATCAAATTTGCGGCTTGTTTATTAAATCGAAGTGACAGAAGCTTGGTCAAAATCTTGTAGTCCGAGTTAAGTAATGTTATTGGCCTATAGGAATTTGGATCCTCAATATTTTTCCCTTTCTCTGGAAAACTCACTATATTCCACTGACGGAAGGATTCTGGCACCTCGTCACCTTCTAACATAGAATTTAATAATTGGAGAAAAAACTCTGCAAATGAACTTAAAAAACCTTATAAAATTATCTACATTTTGCTGGAAGCTATAAATAGAGCCATAATGTTGCACCATTATTTCAGCTATTTTAGCTGGGTCTTCGAAACATGTACCTGATAAAGGGCATTTTAATCTTTTAATCAGATTGGAAGCGGCTTGTTCCTTAGCCTGCCACACTAGGAACCTGCCAGTAAAATTGCTCTACTCGTAGATTTTTTTATTAGATTTCTGGAACAACACCTCACATTGAGCATAGTAGTTGGAGCTAAGTTCATATTTCGCCTGGACCAAAAGGTCTTGATTTGTCGGGGAAGGATTATTCAGAACAGAAGCATATAAAGTTTGAACTTTATTTTCCAGATCTTTTTTTTACCTTTTTAGCTTTTTTTATGTGGTCGGCCTCTTTCCCGATAGCTAAGCCCCGAAAAAAGGCCTTGAGTGTGTCCCATATTACAGCTAATGATGCCGTCTCGACATTTCGTGTCAGAAAACATTTAATTTCCAATGCCATGGAACCTATCCAGTCTTCTTCCAACAAATATTGTCGGTTCAGGGACCACCTTTTAGGACATTTGACACCTTCAACTACCCCCCATCTGTAAACTCAGCATAGCATGGTCAGAAAAGCCATTGGGTAGGAATGCTTGATGCTTAAAAAAAAGCCTACTGGAGACCAAAAAAAAATCAATTCGAGATGAGGATTGAAATCTACCCGACCAATACGAAAAGGATTTCTTAGAAGGAAAAGACACCCGCCAAGGATCATGTAAGTTTAATGTTGCGCTATATTGCTGTACTATTTTAAAAGATCGAAGTTTCATCTGCCTTTGCCTTGACCCTGAAGAATCAATTAGGCGGTTCATAAGAATATTAAAATCACCCCCCATTATGATGTCACCTAAGACCAGGATTAAGGACTGAAACAATTCTTCATAAACTTGTGACTGATCTTCAATAGGTGCATAGAAATTCACAAATGTGATTGGTGTAGACATTTGTTTGAAGGTTCATGTTATCCAACACCAACGACCATCTCGATCTGTTTCACTACATCAGCCTGTAGATTCTTATTCAAAAATATGGCTGTCCCTCTATGTGAAGCAGTGGATGAGGAAAAACCCCGATAGGAGGCCCATGATCTAAACATAGAGAAATCAGACAGTCGACTAGTAGAGATATGTGTCTCTTGTAACAATATAACAGACGGATTTTCAGTTTTGATTCACATTTGGATTGCCCGCATCTTTTTCCCATTATTAAGACCATTTACATTAAATGAAACAACCTTAAATACTTCTTTACTTGCCATAGTACCTATCCCGCCAGGGCACTTGCCGACCAAAACACCACTTCACACTCAAGTACCACACCTCAAATAACATATTGAATTGCAAATAATGAACAAAAAAAGTCAAATACCACATCTCAAGTATCATATCTGATTGAATTTGAGGAACAGAGGAATTTAACCAGGACTTCATTTTTCCCGCCGCGTTCCCTACCCCACTGCCCCTTACCCTTCCCAAAATGTGGACCCTTAACCTAGCACCACACCATCCACATTGCCCCCTCCCTACTAAGTTGGGTGTCATGGAATTACACCCTGGTGACATAACCTATGACCATCCCCCCCAGTCATCTACTAACAGAGATATATATATAAAAAAAATTGTTTTTAATTCTTTAAGACCCTCCTGGTTTTTTTTTTCCTATTCCCTCCTTCTCTTTTTATTCTCCCTTCTCTCAAAAGAAATATGAGGGAGGAGGGATGATAACGGATACCCTCAAGCTATCAATCGATCGTGCTTTTAAGGTCCTAGAGGCCTAAGAATTTTGTTTTCTTTATTTCCCTCCCCCCTTCTTCTTCCCCTTCCTTCCTTTATAAACGTTCATTAGAAAATACTTTTTTCCCCCCATTCCTTTATATATGGCTGTAGATGGCCGCGGTACACCGTGCTGCATAGCCACAGGTGACCGCACCCTGCCTTGGCCACTCCCCCATCAATGGAGGCTCACAACGGAAAAGTCACGGATGGAGTAGAGTGAAGCTGCTATGCGGCGGTTTCATTCTCACCTCTTTCCCTCTCGCATTTAGTCCCGTTTTTTTTTTTTTGGTTAAAAGATTTTTCTTACCGATAACGGAGGCTACAAAGTAAACGGAGGAGCCAGGGAGATTTGCTTCGTGCAGGTTCGCCAAAAAGGACGCGCGGGGTGCAGAGATGAAGAGGCTGTTGCTACTGCTGCCGTAAAACGGGAAGAGAAGGATTCCAGCCTTCAGCCTGCTGCTGGACAATCGGTCACACTCTTGCAGGGCTACAGTAAGATTATACAGATATATGAAGCCCATTTGCAGGATTATCCTATAAAGTAAAAAAAAAATCTGGTGGTACAGTGGTGCCTTCTGAGAGCTGGAGTCCTGGATAGCTTTAGGGAGTTCTGACTGCATTTTTGAGGCAGACCGGGGCAGCTCCAGGGATATCAAGGCTATTCGGCATAAGGAGAAATAAGCAGTCTCAAGGAGTGATAAGGCTTTAACCCATTTTGGAGGACTATTAGGAGGAATTTGGTGAAAAGGCTTGGAGCCAAGTACTTTGACAGTGAGCCCCTAGTTATTCTTTGGACTGCTCCTTTCTGTGTGGGGTAAGATACCTGAGGGGGAGTTTTGCGGGCTATACAGCGCAGATATGGGGAAAAATTTGCAAACACGCCCCAAAGTCAAAAAACGCATGTTACTTGCCAAAGAGACAAGAGAGCTAGCCCGCCTGGCGAATAAGCAAAATTTGTCTAAACTAATGGACCAGGACTCAACATTTGAGAGCTCGGATGAAGAGATTGAGGTGTGCTTGGGCCAGGTTGACAGTTCAGATAGAATTGGCAAAGATGAAAACATAAATATCGCTCAAACTGCACTGTCCTCGCAGCAGAAAAGCGATGCAGATAACGGGGAGAAAACAACCAAAGAAACTAGAGAAGCAAACAATTCTCGGTATTTTTGAAGAAAGTGCTAGTATGTCAATCTCCTCTTCCCCGGCTTCGGCTGTAGCTTTGGCCCCAGTTTCGGCCTCCACCAAAGTTTTTTTTGGAGTGCATGCGGCCAATTCAGGGCCATCATCCAACGTAGTGGAAGCTGCGAATTTCATGAGTCAAAAGGGGTCACAAGATAATCTAAATGCCATCTTCGAACAGGAATCAACTTTAGAAAATGCAAAAGGATTATCGCAACAGCAGCAGGGTAGAATCAATAATAACGTGTCTTTCCTGGCTCCACAACCACCTAGTGAGCCGCTAATTTCCCCACCTCCTTCACACCCTGAAAATTATACTTGAGAGTCTTCATCAGAGGTGGAATCTATTTCAATTATGGGGGCGATGGGAACTCAGCCGGTAGCCATATTAGATACCTCAAACTTCCTGCCTGATCTTAACTCCATTACGGAACCAACTAGAGAATTGCAGATGAATATAAAGGATATGCTAAACTTAATCCTACAAGAAATCCGGGATCTTAAACAAAATCAAAAAGCGGATTTGACCTCCCTTCATCAAAGGCTAGATAAAATGGAGGAGGTAATGCTGAATTTTCCCGCAAGACTAAATGAAGCAGAAGTCAGAATTTCAACTCTTGAGGATCAAATGGTTATCGTATCCGAAGAAGCAAAGCTAGTGGTCAAAAATAAACAAAACCTGGAAAATAAGTTGGAAGAATTGGAAAATCATTCTAGGAGATCGAACCTCGGCATGGTTGGTATTCCCAAAGGATTGGAAGGTTCACAGCCCCTCCAGGGGATCAACTCCTTCATGAAGCAAAAAATTGTCCCTGAATTTGTCGGTGATTTAACAATTACCAGAGCCCATCGGGTTCCTGCCCGCCCGTTCCCCAACCCCTCTAATCCACGGACGTTCCTTCTGAACTTCGCAGACTTTCGGGTCAAGGAGATGATCTTGACCAAAGCAATTCAACAAAGACAGTTTAATGTCAATGACACTGCGAAATGTCGAATCTTTTCAGATATGATGGCTGTGGCCGCAAAAAAGAGGAAGGAATTTGTAAAAATTCTTCATCTTTTTAAGGCGAACGGGCACAAGCATCGATTGCTCAGCAATCCAAGCTTAAGGTTCTGGTCAGGGGGAAATTCTTCATGTTCTCTAGTTTAGAAGAAGCACAGAACCTTCTGAAAGAAATCTCCCAGAGTCCCCCCACAGTTTAAAGGCTGATGGCCTCTCAACTATGTTATTATGATAGCTGGGGACCTCAGGGTTACCCTTGAGAGGTTAGAAAATATAAAAAGCAGGTGCTTTAGTTGTCATAGCCTGCCGTTTCACAGATTCAAACTTCGTAGAAAAGGTAAAAATGTGTACATTTTCATAATCAGCTTTATCGCACGTGAATTTAAAAACTTTGCGCGTTTTAATTGTTTCTTCATGTTTGTCCAGGCGTTTTTTTATTTCCTCTCTTGCCTTAGCAATCGTTTCCTGCAGATCCATTGCATCTAGCTCACCATTCAAGGCATCGATCTGACGAACAAAGCAATCCTATCAATTTCCGCATATTTGATAAGGATGCAGACCATATTCATTGAGGCTTCCAAATTGTTAGATGCCCATTCTTTCAACATGAGGGGGTTGGGGTTCTCAAAAGATGGAGCAATGAGAACCCTCAACCCCCGTGGCACCCTCCCGGCTTCCTTATATTTTTCTAGGGATTTCTTTTCCCACCACTTTGTAATCTCTGTTCGGAGCAACTTCTCAAGTTTTTTAAGTTTAGATTTAATGTCATTTTTGTCCATCACGTCACTGCTTCCTTTATCACTAGTGTTGGTGTCAGGTAAATTAAAAAATAAAGCGTTCGCCACTAATTCGCGGTCTTTGAGCCCGCCGGCTGCTGTCGCCATCACGGCAAAAATAGAGGAAAAAAGTTATGCACTACAATTGTTGGAGCAAAGCCGGCTTGTACACACCAACGACTCCAAAGTCTTAAACTCACTGTCTCTTCACCCGCCAGTATCCTCAAGGTCGCAGAAGCTCACCCGGCTCACTTCAGTCACTATCCAAAAGGTCGTAGGGGTCCTCCGACTCCACACAATCCTCCTGGTTGAGACTATCCGTATCCGCCGAGGTGCAGCTGCCAATTCCTCCTTTCAATATATATGTATATTACCTACTGGCGGTCACCAGTAGGTAGTTATAGTTAGAACCTAGTTTCCATCAGAAAAGCATTTTTTGATTTGCCAATATCTTTGGCACCGTTTGAGGAATCTTCGTGAAGTTTTCCCCCAAAAAAGGGTTGGACCGCTCAGTTTGTGTGATGGAAGTTTCGGGTTGATTCCTCAAGCAAGGGCCGAGAAAAAAGGGAGGTCCCAAAGCACATTTTCCCCATGTTAATTTCCATAGGAACTTTATTACAGGCTAACCTGCCACTAGCAATATACGCAGGACAGCCGCACATATGTGAGGAGGCAGATTTATATAGGCTAGTGACCAGGTCGTCAGCTCTGATTTTATTCCAACTCCGCAACATTTTCGGCTCCGGAGGTGGACCGGCTGTTTGCTTAATGAGTGGAAACCGGCCACTAATTGCATAATGGTCCGACCAAGAGCAGAGACTGATAACTATGGGACTGGTGGATGGATGAGATGTCCAAACCAGTTGTATAAGTAAAATACAAAAATATTCAGATTTTTTATGGTTATTTGTGGTGTGATTTACATCGTTCAACTAAAATTATAATAAAGGAGTGAAATAAGAACTTATATGTAACATATTCGATTGGACTTTTTATATATTATTAGGGATACGTGTAAAAACGGGAGACGCTACTTACTTATGATGAGTGATACTCGAAAGATACGTAACGCCATGTTGGTGATACTTTAACTATGTTGGTGAGAAGTTGACGGCGGCCATATTGGGCAAGGTGGTTGCGTTAAACACTTATCGTATACATAAATAAATAAGCCGTAATTTTGCTATAAACTAGAGGAATATTACAGATTTAAATGGGAAGCATTTTGTTATAATATCAGTGAAACACAAATATTGTTTCTGTTTGGTTCCATTGTGGCAGGGGGCCGCATAGTTTGGAGGCATAGCGGCTACCAGGTCGGGGTTTGAGGACTCCTCAAGCCATGTCTCTCTGATTCCTAAAATATCCAGAGTATCATCTTGAAGGAGTGAAAAATCCTCAAGGTTATGTTTCTGCAATGAACGGGTGTTGAGGGTGGCAAACCTAAGTCCCAGATGGCTAATGGGCCGAGATGGCCTAAGCTAAAGTGTTGTGTGATGTAGGTCTCCAGTTCACGTTTGTGGCCTCAACAACCCTTCCGACTTGAGTGCAACCGCTGCTATGTTATTAAGTCGCATCGTACCTTGATTTAGGTGCAGGAGTTCCTCCCGGGAATATAGGAGTCGAGGGCCAGGGGTCCTGGCCCCTGGTCGGTCGCGGACGTTCGCAGACGAGCTTGTCTTAGGCGCGCCCGTTGCACGCACTCGCTGCACGCTTGCTCCAGCTTGGTTATGAAGCCTGAGACTCCTCCCACCCACCACTCAGCCCTGCTGTGCAGCGCCTGGCTATTCCTGAGCACTAGAGCATTACTGTAACCGGAAGTGCTCAAAGCATGAAGTGAGGGCGCGCTAGGAGTGAGATTGTAACCACAACTGCAAAGATACAATTATACAGGTTATTTTAAAAGATTTAAAAGTTCCAATAGTTAAAAAAGTAGCAGTGTTTTCCATTAGAAAGCGCAACAGCATTACAAGCAGCCCACCACGAGCATTTGCGTGACTCTCTGTTTTCTGCGGACTTGCTCCTGCTCGGTTATGAAGCCTGAGACTCCGCCCACCCACCACTCAGCCCTGCTGTGCAGCGGCTAGCTATTCCTGAGCACTAGAGCGTAACTGTAACCGGAAGTGCTCAAAGCAGGAATTGAGGGCACGCTAGGAGCGACACTGCAACCACAAGTGCAAAGGTATAATTATACAGGTTATTTTAAAAGTTGGAACCCTTTGTTTATCAATCCTATCTTGTCAAGTTCTGTTCGTCTTAACTGTATTTCACTATCACAAGCATAGAAAATACTGCATATCAGCATTTGGCCATGGCTCTACAGATTTCAAATTCACAGACACAATCATTGAAAATACTGCACTTCATGGTTAATATTAAGCCACTGTTCTACTGATTTCAAGGTCATGATCCATCAGGCTTCACTCTGCCTTAGCAGGAGCTCTCTATTACCCCCTCTGGGATTACTCAAAATCATTTGGAGCCCATGGTAATTGAATTGCAGATGTCTCCCCTGAGCTGTACACTCACACATATGTTGTGCAATTGGATATCTTATGTCTCTCTGTTTCACTGCTCTAAAATGTTCGATAATCCTTTCTTTCACTGGTCTAATAATAATAATTCCTATGTATATCCTGCCACAGTTGCATATGACTACATAGTGTATCGTGCAGTCAATGTGTGTCTTGATTTCAAATGTGTGAGAGTTATTAAAACTGAACTCCTTTACCTTATCCAGAGCCAGTTTGGACATGGTGCAATGCCCACACTTGTAGAACCCTGTGTTTCTCGTATGTAACCAGGTCTCCTGTCTTGGCAGCGATGGGTAGCTGGGGCTCAAAAGGCTCTGAATTGTATTGCCTTTTCTATATATAATGTTAGGTCATGCTTTTACAAACTCATGTAAATCAGTCTCTGCTGTAAGAAGGGACCAATGTCTGTTCAGTATATTATACAGCTTCTGTGAATGAGGATGATACTTACTAACCATCCTGATCACATTCTCTTTTTTTTCTTGCTGGTATCTTTCTTATCCGTCAAGGTGTCTGCCCGATGTAATTTACGTTTCCTGGTGTCAGCTTTACTCACCACTTCCTTACTATATCCACGTTTGGCAAAGCGATCTTTCATGTCATCTAAATTCTCATTAAAGTTGTGTTCCTGACTGCAGTTTCCACGTGCCCATAGCATTTCTCCATAAGGAATGGAGTTGATTTGACTTTTGGGGTACGAACTGCCCGCGTGTAAAAGGGAATTGCAAGATGTTGGTTTGCAGTGCGTGCGACTATGTATTCTCTCATCTGCTATAAATAGTTCAACATCCAAGAATACCATTTCTGTCTCACTACTGACCATAGTAAAGGCCATCTTAGCATCATTGTCATTCAGGTAGGTGTGGAATTGATTCAACCTTGATGAGGAACCGGTCCAAAAAATCACACAGTCATCAATATAATGGATGTCGTTAATCCACTCCTCGGCCACGTGGTCCCCAGATATGCAGCACCTCGAACCAACCCATGAATAGGTTGGCAAAAGACGGCGCAAATCTGAATCCCATCACGGTACCGCAGAGCTGCCTATACCACTGCCCATTAAAGAGAAATGCGTTGGTGTACAGTATCAGCTGTGCCATCGCTAGCAACATCTCTGAATGCATCCAATAATCAATTTGTCGTTTGTCAAGAAAATATCTCAGTGTATGTATACCCTTCTCATGTTCAATGTTTGTGTAGAAAGAAACTACATCAAATGACACTACGGTCATACCTTGTTCTAACCTCACATCACACAACATGTTAAGGAGATTGTTGTAATCTTCCTTCCTTTTCCTTGGTACCCTCCACTGCAATGTTATTCTCCTTTCTCTCCCTACTGGTAGCTTCCCTCTTCTCCCCCCGCCCCCTCCTCCCTCTTGGAACGTTCCTCCAGAGTTCACCTTAGAATGTTGACATGCTGTCAGTTACGGAGAGTGGATGACAGAATAAAGACGTTGTACTCACACTTGCCTCAGAGTACTGATCTTATAACACTGGCGACGTTTGGCGCAGGGGGCCAGCTCTGTCATCTCCCCTTTCATTACTCTCTCCATTCCGTACATCTGCGTGCTGGTTGCTGTTCTGCATCGCTGGTTCCTGAGAAGATTTGCAGTCTGGTTGAAATCCTGTTATATTTCCGTCATTCTTTCGGCTCAACATTGCTTGCTGTATTACCCGGTGCTCTTACTTCGGCGATCTTGGAGGTCACGTAGGGGAGCCTGTGGGAATTCTGCTTTGCTCTTCAGTTCCCCTGAGTCAACCTCTGCTCCGTCCTTTGAGATGCTTCGGTGGTGCACAAAGTAATTGTCTTCGCCTGCCTGGCGGCCTCGCAGGTGTCGAGGGTAGTCTGCAGGAAGCCTCCTGTGTAACCTGACCCAAGGTTCTTCGTTTCTTCGAATTCCTGCAAGACCAGTCTGCCTGAAGAGTTTCTTTTCCACACAAGGAAATCTCAGGGTGGCGCACTTTCGTCTCACACTCCGAGATCTTCACCACGCCTGCGCTCCTTGTGGTAAAATAATTATTTCCTTCCTGGCGGGGCAGTCTTCACTCGTCAGGAGCGATGCAGGTACTCTACTTTTTTTTTTACCCTTGAACTGCCTATGCATACATTCATCTCGGGTCAGTGTACTGTGTGTGCACCCGTACACGGTGACACGCACACCTTCATTAATTTGGTATTGTGTGTGCACCCGTGCATGGTGACACGCATATCTTCACATTCTTTGGCTTTGGCGTGCACCTGTACACGGTGACACGCACACCCTCCTTCTAATTCCAAACTTTGTATGCACCCGGTTCCGGTGACATATACACCTTTCATAGGGGCACTGTTCCCTTACTCTTCATTTTCTTTATGTGGTGCTTCTGCCTCGCACCCTTTTCCTGTCTCTCAGCATTTTTTGTTCACTCCACGGTGATGCGCACACCTTAACTGACCGATTACTCAGGATTTCATTTTGTACCTCATCATATCAGTCTACATTTTCGCATGGGTTTTTGAAAATTGTACATTTTTTTTCATGCTTCGTTAAAGAGATTGTCAGAAGGGGGATTGCGGTCTTTGTCCTTTTAATGTGTCTGCCATATATTTGTGTCAGCGATCCATTGTACTTAAGTTCCAGTTAAAGCATAATATTGTAACTTCTATAACCAACTTGCGAGTCGCCCTTTGGCTCCTTGCTCTTCCTTCCCTTTACACTGTTATTGGTAGTTTCCTTTCCTCCAGTGGACATTCCGGTTCTGCTTGCCTGGATAACAACCTCCTCCAAACATGGCTGGACAAGCTATGAGCCAACCTCCTCCATTCCTCAACGAAATTGGGGAGCCGGAAATTCACTGGAAGGAATGGGTAAACTTATTCGCCTCTTACCTCATTGCTATAGGCGGTGAAAGGTACTCACCAGTTCGCAAACACATACTGTTGCATAATCTGGGCGTACAAGGTAGGAAGATTTATGACACCTTACCTGAACCAGATCTATAAGAGGATGAGGATGACACGGATGAGTTTAAAGTCACACTGTTAAAGTTGGAGACACATTTTGGTGATAGAGTAAATGTAGTTTTGGAGCGACATAAGTTCTTTTCCCGCATTCAAAATAAACAGGAATCGGTTATCAATTATATAGCAGCACTTAGAGGTCTGACACAATTATGTGACTTTGGTGAACTCACCGATTCACTCATCAGGGACCAACTTGTCAGGTGCACAAACAACAGTCGAATCCAAGAAAAGCTTCTGGCAAAAACCCCCACCTTAAAAGAAGCGGTTAGTATAGCAGTCTCTGTAGAACACACCGCTAAGTGTATTAAAGAGATGAAGACTCCCAATAAACTGGTTGCTAAAGTTCGCAATAGCAGTGATCTACAGGCTAGTTCTTTAGATAATGAGGTATTCAAAGTTAGACCCAGAGATGTCAATGATAACCAATCGGTCAGTGAAAAGGGAAGGTTGAAATGCTATAGATGTGGCAGCAGCAATCACCTTGCTAATGATGTACGTTGTTCTGCCCGAAATGTCACATGTGTAAAATGTAACAAGAAGGGGCATTTGGGTAGAGTGTGCAACAACAGTGAAAACTATAGTGTGAAATTATTACACAGTGAAGGGGATTTGGCCCCCAAGTATGTCTTTCAGGTAAAAGCTAGGGACTGTCAACCTTCCTCAACTTCTCAAGAGCAATGCAGTGATCGCAGGCCTATTGAACATCCTAAATGCACTATCTTCATGAATAATAAACCCATAGATGTGTTGGCCGATTCGTGTGCCCCGATTACCTTATTCAATATTGAGGTCATAAATGACATTTTTAATACCTCCTGTCTCAGTATGCGGGAACCTGACATTTCAGCAGTAGGGTATGCCGATGAGAACATTCCTTTAGTAGGGATGATGAGTGTGTGTATTAAATTCAAAGGAAGATCCACATGGGGCAAAGTATACATGGTAAGCAATGGGTCTAATCTATTGGGGTGGCATCATCAAAGAGAGCTGGGGATTGTACTCGACCCTAACAGTAAAGATCAAGTTCTCATAGCGGAGGAGGCGGATGAAACCAGCAGGGATGTATAAAATCATTCTGAGTTGTCCACTGGAATAGGCCAAAGAGTAAATAGCATTGTCTGCGACGTACCTCCCCCAGGAGTGTACATCAGTTCAAAACCAAGCGCTAAAACCTCTGCAGAAGGGGGAGTGCCAGAGTTGGTTCATGCAGTATTAGAGTCGGATGTTTTTAAAAGTTTGCCTGCAGAGAATAAGTGTAATCTTTCTGACAATGTCACAGCAGTTCCAAAGGCTCCATGGACTAAGTTGGCATTGGAGATAATCTGTCCCGCCGGACAATCAAGAGCCCCTAAGAGTTTTTTGATTGTTCTCATGGATTACACATCTCACTGGATCAAATACAAGTGTGTCTCACATGTCTCGACAAAAGTTCTAATTGACTTCTTAAGTGACTCTATCGCTTGCGAAGGTGTGCCAGCTTGCATAGTCACCAACAATGATATCAAATTCTTATCTATGGAAATGAAGACATTTCTTTGTGAGTTGGGCATCGAACATGAGGAATCCACCCTATATCGCCAAGGTGACAATGACTCCATTCGGATGACATTGCTTTGGATCAAAGATCTCACTCATCTAGCTTGTTCCAACAATATGGATGTACATAAGATGTTACGAGAAAGAATTTGGGCATATCATACATCTTGTGACTTGAGAACGGGAGTTACTCCTTTTGTTTCCATCAGGGGAAGATATCGGTGTGCCATAGCCATACCCCCCTGATTTGTCCTTCTTGCCATCTGTTTCTTATTTTGTAACCAGGGCATTTTCCCTTTTCACGTATTGCTGGGTGCTCCTCGTTTCCTGGCCTAGGGGTTTCCAGGTTACTTACATTAAGTTTGGTTACTTCACAGGTTCCTTGTACCCCTCCTCCTTCCCTTATCTTCTTTTCCTTTTTCTCCTTCCCTTCGTAGGGAGATGTGTTGTAATCTTCCTTCCTTTTCCTTGGTACCCTCCACTGCAATGTTGTTCTCCTTTCTCTCCCTAGTGGTAGCTTCCCTCTTCTCCCCCCGCCCCCTCCTCCTCTTGGAACGTTCCTCCAGAGTTCACCTTAGAATGTTGACATGCTGTCAGTTACGGAGAGTGGATGACAGAATAAAGACGTTGTACTCACACTTGCCTCAGAGTACTAATTTTATAACAGAGATGTTTCATGTCCCTTATATAAGAGGGCAAATTGGACACATGTGGTCTCAAGTACATATCAACACACTGCGAGAGTTTCTCAGTTGGTCCCCCAATCCCCGAAATAATAGGTCTTCCCGGGGGAAAATGAAGTCTCTTATGTACCTTTGGCAATGTATAAAGGCATGGAAACCTTGGGTGATCAATAGTTACAAATTTGTTCTTGTCTTCGCTAACCAGGTTTTGTTCATACCACTCTTTTAAACGGCTATTGATTTTGCATGTGATATTCAGCATGGGATTAGTACTTAATTTCACATAGCATTTCACATCACTCAATTGCTTTAAAATTTCATTAACATAATCCATCTTGCGCATTACCACAATGCATTCTCCCTTATCTGCTTCTCTAGTAATTATACTTTGGTCACTTGCTAATTCCTTGATAGCAGCTCTCTCAAGGGGGTTCAGGTTGTCATTGAAAAAATTCCTTTTTTCCCTTGTTCTCATTCTCCTCCCACTTGTCAATATCCCGTAATACCATTTTATGAAAGAGTCAATGTTGTTCCCTGTCTGCAGTTGTGGTGTCCATCTAGATTTTAATTTCAGGCCACTGTCCTCACTTGAATCGTGAATTAACTCTAACTCTGGTAATAATTTACAAACAGTTATAGGATCCTCCTCACTTTCAGTAATTGATAATAAAAGCGCAGTGGTACACATACCAGATGGTTTTTCCAATTGAATATCTCTATTAGGCATATCTTTATTTGCAAAACACTTTTTTAATTTTAGTTGTCTCACAAATCTGTAAAAGTCTATTTTCATATCAACAGTATCGTAGATCTTGACAGGGCAATAACTCATACCTTTGCTAAGTACAGATATCATTTCACTTGTGAGTATTTTATCAGACAGATTAACAACTTTCATGTCTAGTGTCGACACATCATTTACTTCTGTTTGTTCCAGGACCTTGTTTGCATTTCCTTCCTTTCTCCTGGGGCATTTCTTCCCTCTGCACCCTCTCCTGATTTTTGCACCTCTCCTCCACTTGGTCTCTTGTTTGGTCTTTGTTGCCCATTCGTATTCTCCATACTTCTCGTAAAAAAGTATTAGATTGATTTGAAGTGCCCTCTCCAGGGTCCTCATCTCCACTGCCAGACACATTGCCAGCAGAGGTCACACTCTTCTCACTGATTGATGATGTTCTACTAATACCCGGTGTAGTGTCCTCTCTAATCAGATAATCAAAATGCCTGGCAAACGTGAAAACTCTACCACCCAAATAATCTGCCTCATCCCTCTTGAGCTTCCTTGCTTTACACTGTTTTATATCATATTCATGTTTGCTCAGAATGCCTTCCAGAATATCATAATTTTTCTTTCATATTTGTGGGCAACAGTAGGAGCCCCTTTCCTTTGGGGCACCAAATTTAGGAATTGTTCATTCTACTACAAGGAGGGAACAATTTATGAGTTTGCGCAAGTGACCCTGCCACTTCTTTGGTTTACGCTTACTGGAGGTACCTGGTGGGCTAGTTGGCCCCCAGGGACCCTCAGGATTGAAGGGGACTTAATAGGGACGTTATAGTTAGAAATTAGCATTAGAAAAAACATAGAAATTCACTGAAAAAAACATAGGTTTTAGGGACATTATAGTTAGAAATTAGCATTTAAAAAACCTTAGAAATTCACAGAAAAAAACATAGGTTTCACGGACTTTATAGTTAGAAATTAGCATTTAAAAAACCTTAGAAATTCACTGAAAAAAACACAGGTTTCAGGAACGTTATAGTTAGAAATTAGCATTTAAAAAACCTTAGAAATTCCCTGTAAAAACCACAGGTTTCAGGGACATTACAGTTAGTTGGACATTTCACTCGTACAAACCCAGAGAAATTTGGCCATTATATTTAGTTCAGCTAACTATAACTCGCGCCCCCGCAATGCACTGTTGATGACGTCACATATTACATCATTCATGATATGGTGAGTGACATCACTGATGATATCACTGATGACATCTTAAATGACATCACTGATGACATCATCCACATGATAATCAGATGCACCTCCTCATACCCTAATATAACCTTTGATACACCCACTCTAAAATGCAGACTACCATTTTAAAAACCATACTACCAGTTAGTACATACCCACTCACTAATTCCTATGTATACACATACATCCACTCATTCACCCATACAGTCACTCATACATGCAGTCAACCATCATTATGGCACTATCATATGCACTCACATATCTATACAGACACTCAAACACCGCTACTCATCCATAGAGTTACTCACACACCTAGTCAGTCATGCAAAGAATCAATCACACTCCCATTTACTCATCTATACAATTATACACACACCACCTCACTTATGCAAACATATACTAACACATACTAGCATTCTAATACAATAACTAATACAAGCACACACTCATCCATACAGCACTCTCACATATAGTCATTTATACACCCCAACACTCACATATACTGCCTTTCACATATGCAGTTACTCACACATGTACCACTGAAACATCCATTCACTCACCAACACACCCATACACACACACACACACCCATACAACCCTTCACAGATGTACTCTTGAACCCATACACCCAGTGAATCATCCATTCACACATCTATGTACAGAGTCACACACCCCCACCCACCCACACAGACACTCAGGCACCCATAGAGATACTATCAATCAATAACCCATATAGACCCTGATTTAGCTACTCACCAACCCATGAAACCGCTGACACACCAACTGACAAACTAAACTGTGTGAATGTCTGTATCAGTCACTAACCCATGCAATCAGTAAGACACATTTAATCACGTACTTATACAGTCAGTCACGCACCTAATAAATCATCCATTCAGCCACTTATACACCCACTCATTCTTCAATACACCTTGGCCTATATATATATAAAATATATTTAAACTTTACAGAAACGCACAGTCACTGGATGATGTCATCAGTGATGTCATTTGAGATGTCATTATTGATGTCATCAGTGATGTCACTGACCATGTCATGAAAGATGCAATATGTCACATCATCAGCAGTGCATTGCGGGGGCGCGAGTTACAGTTAGCTGAACTATCTATAACGGCCGAATTTCTCTGGTTTTGTATGAGTGAAATGTCCAACTAACTATAACGTCCCTGAAACCTGTGGTTTTTCCAGTACATTTCTAAGGTTTTTTTAATGCTAATTTCTAACTATAACATCCCTGAAACCTGTGGTTTTTTCAGTGATTATATGATATATATATCGTCATGTGATCAAGGTCCGTCAGGACTGAAACGCATTATGGCCGACATTAAAATATTGTGAGCACTTATCTTGTGGTCCACGGTCGCCAGTAGGTAGTTATTGTTAGGACCTAGTTACTATAGGAAAATGGCAACATTCTATGCGCAATAACTTTGGCGCCGATTGATGAATCTTCGTGAAATGTTCAAAACTAATTCTTTGTTGAGATCAGCTCCTATGTTGAAAGTTTGGGGGTGATTCATCAAGGGGGGCCGAGAAAAAGGGGGGTCCCAAAATGTGTTTTTTCAATGTTAATTTCCATAGGAAACTTTAGACAAGGCTACAGGTCGAACGGGTGAAGGGAGTTAACCCACATTTGGCAGGGAGAAGGGTCTTGGTCTAGAAAGCAATCTTTTGTTTATTTGGTGTAAATCTGTTTGGTAGTTTTTGAGAAATATTGAAAATTACAGATATCGATATTTGGGAATTCTGCCATCTGATTGGCTAAGGTGTTACGAGCACGAGCTTGCTGCTGATTGGCTGCAACCGCTGCGAGCGTTTGCAACTAGGAAGTGTTGGCCACCATTTTGTGATTCCGTTGAAGCGAGTAAGGGGGACAAAAGGGTGGAAAATGTGAGAAAGAGGAGGGTAGGAGCACTGTAACCTTTGTGGGGTGTTCAGGGTGTGCTATAGAGGGGGTGCGAAGTGAACTAATCATACCTACCGGTGTGAAAGTTCTAGGCTAAGAAAATTAAGTGAGGTATTGGCTAGTGTGTGATGTTTGTAAGGTGAGCTTGTGCGCGACTCAAGGATTAAAGTGTGAGCCCACACTGTGTGTCTTATGCTGTGAAGTCATGTGCCCTGGCCGCTGCAGTACAGTTGTGGAACTAGTGTCAGCATGTGTTTATACCTACTAGGATGAACTACTGACCTGTAGTGGTGTAAAAGTTCTGGGTACGGAAAATATGTGAGGTATTGTCTAGAGTCTCATGGAAGGAATTGAATTGAATTGAATTTAAATTATTTTTAAAGCGCACATACACCAGCGGTTTCTTGGCGCTACAACTAACAAAGGACCGGAGCAGAAAAACAAAAACAAACTACAGGAGGGTTAGTTAAAGGACTTCATGAACAGATGAGCCTTGAGATGTTTCCGAAATTGCGGGTACAGGGTGAGGGTTCGGAGTTCAAGAGGAAGAGAGTTCCAGAGGAGCGGGGCAAGGGTCGCAAATTTTGAGCCTCCCCATTTCTTTCTCCGGTACCGTGGGATAGTGAGAAGGGACTGGGTGGATGAACGTAGTTCCCTGGTGGGAACGTAAGGGGTAATCTCAGAAGAGATGAAAGCCGGTGCCGAGCCCAGTCGAGCCTGAAAGGTGATGGAGGCGAGCTTAAACTGGACCCGGGCACGAACAGGAAGCCAATGCAAAGATTTCAAGAGGGGGGTAGTGTGGTGAAATTTCGGGAGTTTAAAGACCAGGCGGCCCGCCTGGTTTTGAATCTGTTGCAAACGCCGTAGGCTATATGCAGGAATACCTGCATATAGGGCATTGCCGTAATCCAGGCGGGAATCCACCATGGCCAAGATGATCAGTTTGAGGGCAGTGAAGGAAAAAAAACGGGACACCCTGCGTATAGTGCGCAGTGATAGGAAAGAAGAAGAAACCACAGAACTAACCTGAGAGTGAAGAGTGAGTTGAGAGTTGAGTTTTATGCCTAGTGTTTTGACTGAGGTAGAAGGGATAGGTGAAGGGCCAAGAGAGGGGGGCCAGAATAAAGAGGACCAGGGGCTGGATGAACCACCCGTCAACACCAGCTCGGTCTTGTCTGGGTTGAGCTTCAAGTGGTTGTGGTTCATCCAGTCCCGGATATGGAGCATAATAGATTGGAAATTTAGAACAGAAGAGAGGGAAGAAGACAGATTAAAAACAAGCTGGAGGTCATCCGCATAATTGAATACGGCGACCTCCATTTGTTGCAGAGAAAAGATAAGAGGGGCAATATAAAGATTAAACAGAAGAGGGGAAAGGGAGGAGCCTTGGGGGACCCCACACTGAACTTTCCGAACGTCCGCAGTAAAGTCGCCCAGGCGGACAGCCTGGGTGCGGTCACTCAGGAAGGAGGATAGCCAGACCAAAGCGGTGCTCCCGATCCCCGCCGCCTTGACACGGGAAAGCAAGATGGTATGATCCACCGTGTCAAAAGCGGCTGAGAGATCGAGGAGCACCAGGGCCTGGGGCTGGTTAGTATCCATACCCTCCCTGAGGTTGTCCAGGACCGAGAGGACTACGGACTCCGTAGAGTGTGCGGGGCGGAACCCGGCCTGGCGGGGGACAAGAGCTCCATGCTTCTCCACAAAAGAGCTCAGAGCGCAGGTGACATGGCGCTCGAGCACCTTTGCCAGGAATGGCAGGAGGGAGATGGGGCGAAAATTGGCGGGGATTGAGGGGTCCGCGCCCGGCTTTTTCAGAATGGGTACAATAACCGCAGATTTTAATGGGTTCGGTACTACGCCCTGAGAAAGGGAGCTATTGAGGAGGTGAAGGGGGGGTCTGGGCAAGTGATAAAGATGTGGCGGAGAATATGGGCAGGATAGGGGTCTAGTGGGGAGCCGGATTTGACAAGGGGTATTATGGATGTCAGAGTTTCCTTAGTTAAAGGGGGAGGGTGGTGAGTTCTCCCTTAGGAAAGGGACACTGGGGGTCAACAAAAGTGGGGGAAGGGGGAGGGATGTTGGCTTTAATAGTGGCTATTTTCTGAATGAAATAGTTATTGAGGGAGTGACAGAGTTCTTTGGAAGGGACGGGCTTTAGAGTTGTTCTATCCGAAAACGCCAAGTTGTGCACGATCGAAAAGATTTCCTTCGACTGGTTTTCTGCTGCGAGGATTTTGGAGGAGAAGTAGGTGGTTTTAGCCCCCAAGATGTCTTTTTTGTATTGGGTCAAGATGTTAATGAACTCTAATCGTAGAGAGGGGCAGTAATTTCTCCTCCAAGCCCGCTCCGCGCGACGTACCGCTAGTTTGGTGGCCTTGAGCTCTTCGTTGAACCACCGGTTGGCATCCTTCTCTCGCTTGGAGGTAATTTGTTTTAGAGGGGCAACAGAATCGCAGCCTGAGGAGAGCCACTGTTCGATGGCCTTGACCTGGGAGAGGGTGGGTAGGCCTTGCAGGGAAGGGAGGGAAGTGGTAAGTAGGGACGATAAGTTTTCCAGATCAACTCGTCTCCAAGCACGAACCCAGATGTTTTTGGGGCGAGGGGGGTTGATTGGAGGGTGAATGGGGAGGGCAAATGAGATCAGGTAGTGGTCAGACCATGTGCAAGGCGAGATAGAGAGGGACTCCACAGGACAGTTCAGGGACCAGATCTGGTCTAATGTGTGACCTTTGATATGGGTAGGGAAGTGAATATGAGATGTAAAGTTAAGGGATTGGAGAGTTTCTGAAAATTCTTTTGAAGATGAGCATTCCGCTGGATCAGAGGGCCAGAAGTTGAAGTCACCATGAAGTAGAATAGAGGAGTTGTTAACGGTGATTGTGGCTAGGACTTCCAGAAAGTCAGGGAGAAACAATAAAGGGGATCGAGGAGGACGGTAGGTAAGAAAGCAGGTAAGAGGGGGCGTAATGGATGTAGTGCGGATAGCCAGATACTCGGTATTCGCGATGTCTGGCAGGGACAGGGTTTGGAAAGGAAGGTCGGTACGTGCGATGACCGCCACGCCGCCCCCGGCTCTGCCAGTAAGGCGATCTGCTCGGAGGGCGTAGTATGGAGCTGGTAAAGTGGCCAGTAGGGCAGGGAGGGAGTCATCGCAGAACCAAGTTTCCGTTAGAAAAAGAAGATCTGGGGCATGAAGATCTAGCAGTACCGAGAGTTCGTGTGCATGGGCTACAGCAGACCGGGTGTTAAGGTAAAATGCCGCAAGGGTTTTGGAGGTTGCAGGGAGAGCATTGTCACTAGGAGAGTGGGGAGGAACGACTAGAGGAGGGGGGATGTCAAGAGGAACAACGGGAGACAGACCGAGGGACGAAATGCGAGAGCAGGTGGAGGATGGTAGGGACCATGATCCCTGGAGGCTGCGTAGGTGGTCGGGGGCATAGATGGTGAGTGAGGCAGAGTGACGTGCCCCTAGCCCCGGACAGTTGCGGACGGGCGCAGACGGGCTGGAGGAAGTGGTGGCTGCCATTTTGTGATTCCGTTGAAGCGAGTAAGGGGAAAAAGGGGCGTAAAAAGTGGGAAATAGGAGGGTAGGAGCACTGTAACCTCTGTGGAGTGTTTACGGTGTGCTATAGAGGGGGTGCGAAGTGAACTAATCATACCTACCGGTGTGAAAGTGCTAGGCTACAAAAATTAAGTGAGGTATTGCCTAGAGTATGATGCTGCTAAGGTGAGGTGGTGCGGGATTCAGGGATTAGAGCGTGAGTCTAAATTGTGTGTCTTATGCTGTGAAGTCATGTGCCGTGGCCGCTGCAGTACAGCTGTGGAAGTAGTGTCAGCATGTGTTTATAACTACTAGGACGAACTACTGACCCATACTGGTCTGAAAGTGCTGGGGTAGGGAAAATATGTGAGGTAGTGTGTAGAGTCTCATCCTGCTAAGCTGAGCTGCTGCCGGACTCGGGGATGAAAGCGTGAGCCCAAACTGTGTGTCATATGCTGTGAAGTCATGTGCTCTGGCCGCTGTGCCACATCTGTGCACATCTGAAACTTTTGTTTTGAACATTGTAACTTGTGTATGGTGCTTAGGGGGTGTTATATAGGGAGTGCGAAGGTAAATTTGTGTGTATGAAATGAATTTGGTATTTGGAAAGTGGAAAGCACTGACTCCTACGGGTCTGATGGTGCTGGGGGCGTAAGGTGAGATGCTGCTGGAGTTGGGAATAAAGCTGATGAACTACTGACCCCTATTGTGAACTTTTAACTTGCACTTGCCGTTAAATGTTCGACAAAATGTTGCAAAAGTATATCGTTAGGTTAAAAAAAAATTAGGAACTTTTAATCTGCAGGTGTCGTAGAAGGTTCCAGAAAGTGTGGTGATAAAATAGGTTGAACTTGTGGCCTGTATGTGGTGCGGAATAATAAGTAGCTTTTCGAAAGGAAAATTCAAAATTAACCAATGGAGCTAAGTTTTGGAATGTCGTTGAATGAATGAAGTATTTTGATTTGTTCTTTACATGTATTTATGTGTGGAGAACAGAGAAATTGTGCCATTCCTGGTTTCATTCTTGATGAAGTCGGAGCTTTACATGTAGTATGTGAGAAAGAGAGAATTGTATGCATGTCATTTGAAATCTGGATAACAACTACAAAGGTGAGTTAGAAATGAACAAGGTGTGTTATGTGTTTTATAGTATTGATTAAGTATCTGAGGTGATCTTTTTTAATTTTGAAAGTATTTTTTATTTTAAAGTAATATAGTGTTAGTAAAGTGTGGTATTTGATATTGGTTATGAAATATGCATAAAATTTGAGCTGTTGTTATATAAGTATTTTATATATATTTAGAAATTTTTCCCAGAGAAGAAGTGTAGTTTGTCGTCTTTATAGGTCTGTATTGTTTTGAAAATGAGGTACAGTGTTAGTTTGAGTTTGTAATGTATTTTGGAAGATAAAGAAAATGTCGCATGTTTGCAACTGATACTTTTTGTGGAAATAGTGGGGTGGTAGGAGACGTATGTGTTATTAAGATAAAAGCGATAAAACAAAATGCAGAAATGTTATGTGGGCAGGTCGTGGTCTTATTTTTAACACTGAGAGGTAGGTTTGAATGTAAGTCAGGGTAGGTTGTTGTACAGTGGGGCCGTGTACAGTGTTCGGAGATTACATGGAGAGGAGATGGAAATAGGAAAAGTGATACGTTCCTTTTAGTGAATCATGTGATTCTAAGTTGAAATATAATAAGAATATGGTTTCTGGTTTGCATTTGGGTATAGTTAATAGTTTTTGTAGTTTCTGACTAGTGAATAATAAAAGGGTAGATATACTAAAATATATGGTAGTAAACATATTAATTATTGTCTGTTCTTATGGAATAGAAGTAGTTGAGGAGTGCTTCTTTAGAAGAGATGTTTTATAAATGTGTGAGAATAAAAAAAATGTAAATGTGCGGTATATTTTCTGTATGACTTTGTTGACATTAGAGAACTACATGTGATTATAAGTGATACTATTCGTCAGGCTGTATCGCTGTGGCGGAGATATGTAGGCGTTGAAGTGGTTCGTGTTTTACTGATGGTGAGCTTCACTATCCCTTTTGAGACACTCGTCAATGTATTCATTCCATTTAATATCTTTAATATAGATACAGTAAAGGTACTGTATATCAAAAGTTTGGGAATTAGAACTTTGTTTACTCTCCCCATGCCCTGCTATACACTCTACAGAGTGTTTAAACGACTTTCGTAACATCGAGCTAGTAAAGATGGTGTAGTTCGACTGGGCCCATTTATAAACTGTGCTATGGGATATTTTATGTTTTACCCACCAATTTGCATGTTTGAATACTTTTTGCTGATAAGTGTTCCGGCAGACACTTGTTAAAATTAACGTCGTATATGGGTATAGTGGCGATACTAGGAATGGGGGTGGTTTCTGTTTGATTTCGCACTGTTAAGCAAGGGCCGGGGTGGATGTGGGGGAGGTAGTTATGTTGCTGTTTGAAACACAGAATATAGTAACGTGGAGATGTGGAGCTACTAAAGGTGATGTAGTACCACTGGGAGCACGTATAAAGCGCCCTATGGCAAGGTATATGTTTGACCAGCAAATTTGCATGTTTTAATATGGTTTGCTGATGAGCTTTCCAGGAGACATCTGTTGAAGTTAAGGCTGTGTATGGCTATAGTGGCAATTCTACGTTTGCTTGGGCTCTTTTTGGGTGGAAGGTCAATTTGAGTTAGGTAGTGATCAACGTATATGCAAATATTGTTATAACAAATTAGAAGAGAACAAAATGCCTTTTAGAGCAGTACATAATAACTTAGAATTAGTAGCTTTTCCAGAGGAACTGGCAGAATTGAATACATATGAGTCTGTTCTAATTCAATGTGTTAATTCTTTTCAAACTATAATTCGGATGGAGCCTAAAGCATGTAAACTGTCACCAACAGACTTGCAAAGAGGTTTGAAGGAAGAGTGGTGTACTTACCTTTGGATTTTAAGAAAAATATTGAAACTATTGCTGGAGTGAAAGAGGAAAATTAGGCAGTAGTCATTCTAGTAAATGTAGTAGTAACAAAAAGTTGGAAAATATGGAAAGATTTTGTGTGTGTTAATAAAGTTGAAAAGGCTACCTTATATCTTATAGAGAACAATATTTATTACAAAACTGTAAATGTGGGTGAACAGGTAATAAGTTTAGAAGATGAATCTTGTTGATCGATATTCTGAAGCTGCAATCGGTACAGGTGGATCATTATACCGTCCACCTTCTCCTGTAGGAAACAGCTGTGGAAAATAATGACCTTCCAAGGTTTTCTCCCATACACTTATTAGAGTTCCCTGTGCTTTTTTCATTTCAAATAACTCAATGCTGCTTCCTATTACTTCTTTTGAATGCAAAGGACATATTGTGTAATGTTCATAAATATCTTCAGTCCTTGACTTGTCCAATTTCTCTATTTGACCACTTGAAATGTTAGAATATATTCTGAAGATCCTAGATTTCGACAATGCATTTTATACATATTTCACCTTTTTGTTTGAAAGTGATCTGTCTTCTTTGTCATATGCAGTGAACCACATACTTAAAACTAAAATTCGTCAATAAGTTCTTTCTGCGAAAGAATTTGTGGAGAAACTTCAAGAAAGTGATGAAAATTTAGAAGGACACTTAATCAATTTGATGGCATGTCTACGTGGAACAAATGAGTATTGGTATTGTCGTCACGAAGAACTCAAGTGTATGTTACGGAACATAGGTACAAGAACATGGTTTGTCTCACTTAGCTGTGCAGAATATGCATGGGAAGATTTGCTTGACTTTCTAAGAGAAGCGAATTCCAATATAAAAGATTTTGAAATAAAGACTTGTGGTGTACTGTGTTCATTGGATCCTGTATATGTGTGCAGATATTGTAATGATAGGTTTCAACCTATAATGTGTTTTATCTGCAATAAAAAGGATACAGCTCTCGGAGAGGTTACCGATTTCTTTTGGAGAAAGGAGTATCAAGCAAGAGGTGCACCTCATATACATATTCTACTATGGATCAAGGATGAACCTAAATTTGGAAATGATTCTGATGAAACAGTATTGTCTTTGATTGAATAGTATAGATTGAATAGTATGTGATGTGGTACTTTGAAATTTGGGACCGCGTGGGAGACAGGGCCCTACCCCTGTCTATCCCGGTATTAGCGAACCGCGAATGGTCAATGCGGTATGTACAAGTGCTTTATATAACGTTTCATTGATAAATGCACTATGTATACGTTATTATACATTGACTTCGTGGGTTCCATCTTAGAGCGGTGGCCATCTTATGGTTGCCCTCACATAGGCTACATATTACGAACAAATACGGGCCTTTAGAACACATGTGCCTTCCTTTGACTTCTCCGTGACCTGGGCAGCTTGGCTCCGCTGCCCCAGGTCAGTCTGGTCTCACGAGCTCCCTGTCCTACGGCCACCTGTGATTAGCATCAGGGTTTGACACACCATAAAGCCTTTTCATCCCACACAAGCCTCCAGCTAATCTCTTTCACACCTGACTCTTCCTGTTTTATGGCTTGTTTCCCAAACAGGAGATGCCCGTGTTTATTGGGGCCTGTTGATATCTGATGTGGGATCTGAGCCTCGCTGGGTAAATAATTGTGGGCTGGCTAAACCGGAATGTGGGATGGTCATCATGACTCTGCCTTTTCGTTTGCAATGGATACATGTAGATGACCGTATCATAAAACAAGGAATGTGTGCCTGAAGCATGATATTTTGTATTTAAGGAGAAGCCCGTTTCTGTAACTTTAAGCAGTCTCCTGAGAACATACATGCTGTTGTACTTCTCGGATACCTGTAATTGGTCTGCAGCCAATAAACTGATCTTTGACTTCACCCAGAAGACTCTGTGTTTCTGTAGGTCTGAAACAGGAAGAACCCGAAGTCTTAGGGTGTGTTCCCCTGCACCGCTGGGCTTTAAATTCCCAGTACTTCAGTGACATGTGAGATACCAAGAGAAGGAGATAGAATCTTGAGATAGCAAGTTTTACATTTCCAAAGTCACAGTTGTTGCAGAAGAAACTACAACTTTAAAGGAAAATTTTACACCAGAAGTCGGTTTGGTTTCTCTTGTCCAGTCATTTGTAAAGGAAGAGTAAATTATTTTTTTTCTTCTGTAGGGCACACAATAACTCGGAAATCTCAAAAGAATAACTACAAGTTAAAAAGAAGAGAAGTGTCAAACTATATCAATGATTACAATCCAGTTATTTTAAAAATGTGGAATGCGAACATGGACATTCAGTATGTTGCAGATAACTCAATTGCTGTTGCATGTTTCGTTACATCGCACATAACAAAATCAGAAAAAATAGAGATGAAAGAACTGTGGGAAGAAATTACACAAGAGAAAAGCCTTAGCAAAGAATTGTATAGCTTTACTTTGAAAATGCTTTCCCACCGAGAAATTGGATTGTATGGATGTTCAGACTGATTGTGCTCTGCAAGTTTAAATTCAAATGAATTGGAGTTTTGAAATGATTTGAAGAAATTTAAGCATTAGCAGTAAATGAAGCAGACAGTATAGAGAAACTTAAAACTAAGATGTTGGACACGTACTAACCGAAAAGGAGTCAACAGCTGGAACAGCTATCTCTGTATGAAGTACTTCAACATTACAGCTTGAAATGTTAAAGAGAATGTAAAAGAAGGAAAATATGCAGTAGTTGGATGTCATGGTACTTAGTAAAACATGCAAAGAGTAATCTCATAAACCACAAGAAAGTTAGTTGTGAAAGTTTAGATAAGGGAGAATTTTACTATTTAGCACTTCTGCAACTGTTTAATTCATGGTGTAGAGAAAGTGAAATATTTGGAGACTTTGACTGTTACGAAGATTCTTGTAATACATGTAAAAGTAGCATTGCATGTACAATTTTTGCTATATATTTAAAAATATTGAATGATGAAGTTGAACAGAAAAAGACTATTACAGCTGAAATTAGTAATAAAAGTTCTCAATATTGTGAAACTAGTGGTCCATGTAGTCACGATCTTCTTGGACGAGCAATACCGGAAAATGAAGCAGCCATTGCTTTGCATGAAGTTAAAATTGCTATGCGGTACAGCAGGTCCGAACAGTGAAACGAGGTCTTGATTCTATGATTGAGGATGTCAGAGGTTCAAATTTGTGATGATTTCTGTGTACTCCCTCTGATGAGGTGCATCAAACTCTAGGTACCAACAGTGGAATGGTGTCTTGATCCCATAATGGATGATGTTAGAACTGCATCTGAGAGTTGAGATGAAGGTACTCCTTTTGACCAGGTGCAACCAACTCTAGGTCCCAACAGTGGAACGGTGTCTTGATCCCACAATGGACAATGTCCGATATAACGTGCAGGTGAATTTTCAGAGGTCCTTTTGTTGAGGTGCATCAGACTTTGTGCTTCCATAGTTAACTACTGCACATGCTTAATGGCCTTGGTTGACTGTAGTTGGTGGAGTACACCATGGTACAGCAGGTCCGAACAGTGGAACGGGGTCTTGATTCTATGATTGACGATGTCAGAAGTTACAGTTTGTGATGATTTGTGGTACCCCCTCCGATGAGGTGCATCAAACTCTAGGTGCCAATAGTGGAACGGTGTCTTGATCTGACAATGGAGGATGTTAGAACTTCATCTGAGAGTGGAGATGAAGGTACTCCCTTCGACCAGGTTCAAGCAACTGTAGGTCCCAACAGTGGAACAGTGTCTTGATTCCACAATGGAAGATATCCGATATTACTTGTTGCTTGGTTTTCATAGAACTCCCTCCGTTGAGGTGCATCAGATTCGGTGTTTCCGTAGCTAACTGTTGCACATTATTATTGTGCTTGGTTGACACTAGTCGGTGGAGTACACTGTGGTACAGCAGGTCCGAACAGTGAAATGGGGTCTTAATTGTATGATTGAGGATGTCAGAAGTTGAAGTTTGATATTATTTCTGTGTACCCCTTATGATCTGCTGCAAGCAAGCCCATGTTTTCGAATTGAACGGTACATGGCTGTCAGGTGTTAATGAATAGTGAGTCTGGCCTAAAAATGCAGACAGAAGTGTTCACAATTCAGATCGAGTGCTGATTGTTTAATAATAGAATCCAGTAGTCAAGTAACTGCAACGTCTATTGGTATATACATATTATGTTTTTAGTACACTTCTTTAAAGACATTTTTTGAAATGACTTATAGGTTTAGTACAATGACCAAATTTAATTTGCAAGTGCAAAAGGAACACTGAATAGTCTACACTGTAGACAGCAGAAATGGTATTTGAATTGTTTTGTTTTATTTATTGCAGATTTT
This sequence comes from Triturus cristatus, assembly GCF_964204655.1. Taxonomy (NCBI): domain Eukaryota; kingdom Metazoa; phylum Chordata; class Amphibia; order Caudata; family Salamandridae; genus Triturus; species Triturus cristatus. Next base: position 1,445,495,614 of record NC_140591.1, read on the forward strand.
TCTGCAATTTATGTTGTTGTCTTTTGTTAAGAGGAAGTGAGAGAAAGTATTCATGAATGTCTGTGTGAGTACTGTTTACAATTAACACTGCAGACAGCGGTGTCCACAATTCGGATCGAGTTGGTCTTGTAGGTGACACAGTTCTGTAGGAAAAGACATTGCTCCAGTGCGCTCTGTCTACACCATGAATACATATTATTACAGGCTCCAGACACGCTTTTGTTGCTTCGTGTATGACAAACTGTATAGCTGAATTCTACCTTACGTAGCTGTGGGCCCTTGCTGACCACTCTCTCTGGCCTACACTGTAGACAGCAGTGTTCACAATTTAGATTGAGTTGCTATTGCTGATGATGTTCTGTTGATGGCAACAGATATTACTCCAAGTACGGCCTGCCCGTCTACAGCACACATCATTGCTGGTTGTTGACATGCTGAATGATTTTGATGCGGCTTTCTGAATGCATTAAAACTGATGGACCCCATTATGATAAAATATTTTTGTGTATTATTTCTGATCTATTAATTGTGTCTCAGTATACAATAAGTTGTGTTTCTTTTACGATAGAATATTTTTTTGTATTACTTCACATCTACTGTCCCTACCTTACTGAAGTACAAACTATTGATTCTTTTATTGTGGAATGTCTGTGGAGAAGTGTGGCTCAATGATTTGAGTAGCAGACCCTGATGCAGAGGTCTAGCCCGGGACCAGGGTTCAATTCCCTGCCTCGGCGGGTCTTGGGCTCAAAAATTCCACGGACCTGATAATTCTCGCCTTGGTGCCTATTCCAATCATGGAGTCCCACTCTGCACCTCTGGGCAATAGCTTGCTTAATCTCCACAATGGCCCCCACAACGCTAAGGATGCCTGACCTCCACCTTGGGGGTGCCCAGGAGTGGATGCCTCACAGGGAAAGCCAGGATGGGTTCCACAGCGGTATTTGTACAAGTGCCTTGAGACCCTTGCGGGTGAGTAGTGCACTATACGCGTATCAAATTTACATTTACATTTTACATTTCTGTGTGTGATCCAATGATTACTGTTGTAGTAGATGATAGCAGCAACTATTCCTTGAGGAATGGTTTACACTGACTCCACACGCATCCACCACAGACGTTACTGGATATGTGACCCTGGCAATAAAAAGGTGTCGAGCGCATGTGCTCATACCCACTTCCACTATCTATCTGTGTCCATGTGTTCATTATCTATGCATGATAGTGCCCCTGGGCCGTATGATATTACATTGTGCTGTGGGCAGTGTATGTAACTATGTTACCTCTGGTAGTGGGGAAAACTTTGGTTACGTAACTTGTAGGTGTATGGCTATCACAGGTGGAAGGCTACTTTACAGACCATGAATATTGATGAAGATGATGGTTGCATGTTGTGTGTAGTGTAAGATATGTGTACATTGCAAAAAGTTTAGAAAAAAGCTCTCTAAGTAGAAGAGGTGTGTCTCATCAAATGTAGTACAGAGATAGACTAAAATGGGTGGTGTTTTCCAACTGTTACAATGGGAAATGTTATGAGCTAATGAAGTGCTTTTTTTATGGTCACATGGCAATCACGCACCTAGTGCGCAAGTAGACTGCACCCAACGTGATTTTGAGTAAATATAATTGCTAAAATATACGTTTATTACAGTTAGAAATATATAAATGTTTAAAATATGTTAGATTATCACTTGCTCTCATATACACTTTAAAGTTATTTAGATATAGTTTTGAGACAAAAAAAAACGAGGGAATGGCGTACACGGCGCAACACCGTACGTTTATGATGTAACACAGGGTGCGGCAGCGTGCACTCGTCGCATTCGCAACACGCAGCGGGCATGACCTCATACGTACATAACGTAACGCACGGCTTGGTAGTGCATACCCGTCGCATACTAAAGTAGCAGCTGTCGCGATCTCATATGTACATGTTGTTATGTGGCACGTGGTGTCACAAACCTTTTGGATACGGAATGCGCATCATTTAAATGTGGTCGATAGGATTCGCGTGCTGATCGAGGTTGGTGGAGTACCGGTACGGGACTGTAGTTTTCTCAACAACAAAAAAAGGTTGATATGCATATTTTTGGGGAAAGATATAAAACATTACATCATTTTTAAAGTTAAAAAAAGGATAATAGAGTTGCAAAATATTAAAAAACAATTAGAAAAAATATAGGTTTTATTAATATTAAAATATGAAATTAGCATTTAAAAAACATTTGAAATTCACTGAAAAAACCATAGGTTTTACAGACGTTATAGTTAGGAATTAGCATTTAAAAAACCTTAGAAATTCACTGAAAAAACCATAGGTTTCAGGGACGTAATAGTTAGTTGGACATTTGACTCATATAAAACCAGAGAAATTCGCCAGTTATAGTTAGTTGAGCTAACTATAACTTGTGCGCCCGCAATGCACGGCTGATGACGTCGCATATTACATCACTCATGACATGGTCAGTGACATCACTGATGGCATCACAAATGACATCACTGATGACATCACTGATGACATCATCCAGTGAATGTGTGTTTCTGTAAAGTTTAAATATTTTTCATTTATATCTATGCCAAGGTGTATTGAAGAAAGAGTGAATTTACAAGTCCCTGAATGGATTATTTAGCAGGTGTGTGACTGACTGTATAAGTGAGTGATTGAACATGTATTACTGAATGTATGGGTTAGTGACTAAACTGTGTGAAAGTCTGTATTAGTCTCTCAGTTGGTGTGTAAGCGGCTGCATGGGTTGGTAAGTATCTACATAAGTTTCTATATGGGTTATTGATTTCTTGTCTGAGTATCTGTATGAGTGCCTGAGTGTCTGTGTGGGTCGGTGGAGGGGTGTGTAACTCTGTAAACAGATGTCTGAGTGGGTAATTCACTGGTTGTATGGATTCAAAAGTGCATCTGGGAAGGGCTGTATGGATGACTTAGTGTGTGTATGGGTGTGTGGTGAATGAATGAATGTCTCAGTGGTATATGTGTGAGCAACTACATATGTTTTAAGGCAGTATATGTGAGTGTTGGAGTACATGAATGACTATATGTCAGAGTAAGTTATTTGAAGAGTGGGTGTATAAATGAGTGTCTGCTTGTATCACTGATTGTATAAGACAATAGGTATGTCTTAGTATCTGCATAAATAAGTGATGTGGTGTGTGTATAAATAAATCAGTTGGTGTATATAACTGTATACATGAGTATGTAATTAATTCTTTGCATGACTAACTAGGTGTGTGACTAACTCTAAGGATGAGTGGTAGAGTGTGACTATGTATAGGTGTATCAGTACATATTAAAGTACTGTATTGATGAGTAACTGTATGTGTAAGACCCTGGATGTGTGTATAGACCTAAGAAATAGTCGCTGCTATGTAGTATCTGGCATTCTTGTGTGTATGGTTTCAAAACTAGTAGTCTGTATTTTAGAGTGTGTGTATCATAGTTTATATTAGGGCATCAGCATGTGCATCAGATTATCACTGGTCACTGATCAGGGCCGGAGTCCCAAAGAAAAACAGTGAGTCTAGATTTGGATAGGCTACAAGATCCTGATCGATACAATAGAGATAAGCTGGCCCAGATTGCAGGGGCACCTCAGAGAGCCTGTCTGGTTCAAGCAGGGGCTAGGTGCTGGTGGATAGCTGAGGGCACTGGACTGCCGGAATCTGGAATGGCTTACTCTTGCCATATGCATCTTGGTTTCTTTTAATTGATGCATTATCCTCATAGTAGTGACCAATGGTCTCTGCTTATTCTCTCCTACCCCATGTTCCTGTGATCCTTGTGTTCTCTTTTTTCAGAAAACAAACTCACAGATATAACATGGGTATCAGCTCTGCAAAATACACAACTGGCATGAGTACAAGCTTCCATGACTCACAGAAGATTCTTGAAATGGTCACAAGAGCTTGCAAGTATGCCCTGAACACACACTACCATCCTCTACATAAACGGAGCAGCATTGCTGTGTAATGCATTGAGAACCATAACAATGATTCTTGTATTGTAGGTGCTTTTATATATCGCTTCATAGCCCTAACAATGTGCTGAAGTTTTTTCTAAGGACAGTTAGCACACTACTCCAGGTTGCAATTGATTAGAAGGGTGTTTGTTTGTGGCCTATGTGGGAAGTGTGTTGATGTCATGTGGTATGACCCGAGTGCAATGCCATGTTTCATAAGGCTGTACTAGAGCTTGAAGAGGAGCTAAGAGTAGTGAAAGATAGAATGCATGGACTTGCATAGCAACATTGTGAATGATTGCTAGTGTGTGTGGATTGCAAATGTGCCTGGAGTATAGTGTTGTGCATCATAAGCAGTGACCTGCTCTTATGTTCCTGCAATCGTGATGCTGAACTTATACAAGAAGTGAAGAAATAGGGAATGAAATATAGCTGTATGTGGTCATGCCTACTTTTCTCAGTTGAGACATTGGTTCTGATTCTTGAGTGGATATCATTTTCAATAATCTTTTGGGAATGGTCTTTTATTGATTCAATGTAGAAAAAAAATAGTTTGCAGCATTAATAATTTACATTTAAAATTAGATTTGTTGAAGAATTACATTCATTTTTCTGACATTTAGAATATAAGTATTCCACCTCAAGCCAAAAATATAGTTTTCATTATGAATTAAAAATAAATATTACAAGTGAGGTATCAAATTATTTAAAAAATATTGTAATTATATTTTAACAACAAATATGTTTCATTAATTTCTAAATTTAAGTGGTTATGAAAATATGTTACAATAAAATACAAACATGATTTATTTGCACAGAATATTTCTTAACATAAAATGACAACTATTTTAAATTATTGATATTCATTTATCATTTTTGGCTATGGCTTTTTATTTTACATCCTTACCTCTATTTATTTGAATGGAAAGGTTTTGTATTACCAGTGGCTGGACATTTGTAGTGCAGGACTTACTCCGTCTCCATAATGGAGTACATTTAACACTGTTTTGGGTCCTTTCTTGCTTTTGTAATTTTGGATGTGCAATTTGTGAATAGTAATGGCCTAACTGTTTTGTGGTAAGTGCATATCCTCCCGAACCCCCTTTCTGTCTCCTTTCTAAAACCCTCCTATTTAATAGTAAGTATGCCCTTTATCCTAGCCACTGCCCCCGTCCTTCCTACATTTACTATTAGGTAGCAACATTACATGTGTGTGGATCTCCCCATAGAAAAGATAGAAGAAATTGAGGTGGTGATCTACTGTTGTGGGATTGTGAATCGCATTTTGTAGTTAGTAAGTAGTACTGCCATAATACTTCAAAATGGGGTTTGTTAATCGTGCCCAGAGAATGAGGCATGAAAAGGCCAGCACCTAGGGGGGCACTAGGTGGCGCACGTACAAGATGGCCACACTGGAGTGAGGCTCCTGCAGCCCGATGAATTAATCCTTCTATTTATCCTGCTTTTTGGCCTCCTTACAGTCTGGAAACGGTGATTCCTGCTGCGTGAACTCTGGAGGCGGACTCACTGAGCTTTGCGGCCGTATTGGGCTGATCTGCTTCCTAATACGGCCTCTGGAGGGCTCGACCGAGAGGGCCGGCGGAGCGGAGTGGTGCACTGGAGCGGCATCGGCTGGTACGACAGCCTGCGGCTGCCCACGAGGTCACCAGGCCCAGAGGTACAATTGGGCGGTGACGGGGTGCGCGAGGCACCACAACTGCTGTCAGCGACCACCGCGATTACTCCTCTGACAGTGGCGGCTCCTGGCTGTCGCGGCATCGGCGGAGGAAGCCTCGATCCGCGCCTCATGCGAAAGAGTGAAGAAGGAGAGGCCGGTCCGGAGCGGGAGAGGAGCGTTTCCCCTGGGGCTGCGAGACAGACTGAAGTAGCACCGGCGGTGCATGTGGCGCTGTTGGAGTTGCGGCCGAAGATCTAGGCGCATACAGAGTTCGCCCGCAGCCCTTCCCGCGCTGCAGGAGGGAGAGTGTGGATTGGAGCAGGCGGAATTGTGCGGCAGTGGGGGACCAGATCGGTACGCGCAGAGAGGGCGCTTCACCTACCCAGGAGAATGGGGGCACAGTGCTGCTGGCGTTGACTGTCTGCGGGTAGGATCCTCTCCGCACTGCACCTTGCGTACTAGGGCATTACACACATACTCCCTGATCTTTCTCACCCATACTAGCCGCTGTGCCACATACAAAACGCAGCTGCTGGGCGGGTCGTGGGCCATCAATTCGGGGGCCCCACTGTCATCCAGTCGCATCACCGGGGGCATCCTTTCAGGACATATATTGACAGCTCAGCATCGGTTCTTTGCTGCCATCACGAGGTAAAATATGCATGTTTTAGACTACCTATAAGGACTGAAACTCTGCTTGCTTGTCACACGGGGACACAGGATACCGCGGCTGGTGGGGACATCGTTTTGGGGGTCGGGAGGTGCTGCACGGAGTGGCCTGGGGTACTGGAACCGCAGCGTGGGACGTGGCGGACGGTTCCCTCCCCGCAGTACCTTGAACATTGTCGGAGAGAACTGGACTCGTGGTCGTGAGCTTCTGCTGGGGCTTGACCCCCGGTGGCGCAGTTGTGGCTTCTGCGGGTGCCATGAGTGGGCTGCTGCGCAGGTGGGATCATCGTTGAGCACTTGCAGTGGGGGCAACCCTCTCGCTGTGCGTGGCAGAGAGTCCCGGCAGTGGTCGCCCTGCGAGGAGGACAGTGAATGTACCACTGTTGCACCGTTTGGCAAGGGGAAGAGAGAAGCTAGGCCACTTGGAGTTGCCCTCCCGATTCACTGCCATCAGCAGCCATGGGTAAGGCGGACGCTAAGCAGCCAAAGCTGAATTTTGAGTCTATGAAAAAAGGTCCCCGTAGCTTGCCAACGGATCGGGCAGTAGATAATGGAGTGGAGGCATCGGGGGGGTGACGTCACAAGACACTGATGTGCAAAGTATCCTGCAGGAGATCAGACTGGGATTCGCCACCATTGTGGACAAGTTAGACAGAATGTCGACGAGAATGGATGCCATTGCCCACAAGCTGGAGGGGCATGATGATCGGCTGAAGGAAGCAGAGAGACGCGTATCGGATACAGAGGACGTGACCTCCAGACATGCGACGCAGCTAGCCCACATGGATAACTACTCAAGATTATTGCCTCCAAGAACGAGGATTTAGAAGCGCGCAGTCGGCGCAACAATATTCGCATCATAGGTATCCCGGAGTCCACCAACACAGGGAAAATGGAGGAATATATCGAAAAGATGCTGCTGTCTGCGATTGGGGCCGACTCCTTCTCCAGTCAGTTTATTGTCGAGCGAGCTCACAATCCCTTGGACCGCGCCCTCCTCCCGGCAGCGCCCCGAGACCCATCATAGCGAGACTCTTGAATTATAGGGACCGCAACGTGGCACTGAGGGTGGCGAGAGGTAAACAAACTCTAAATTTCCACAGGAACACGTTTTCCATCTATCCGGACTTCACACCGACGGTCCAGGATGAGCGGCGCAAATTCATTGAAGTCAAGGCCAAGTTGCGCAAAGCTCAAATTGACTATGCATTACTGTACCCTGCGAGGCTTAGGGTGACCCACCAGGGCAAGCAGCATTTTTTTACAATGCCGCAACAGGTGGAGGAATTCTTTAACCGAGTCAAGCATGCAAATCGCACTGATAGCACCATGGAGGCATCACAGAGGTCCGCATCGTTGGCAGCGGAGGAAAATTCATAATGTTCTGCATTCCTTTACATTGATGGGCGCGGTAAGGGGTGTGCTGAACTGCTCGTTACACCACAGGACTAATGGTGTGGATAGAACAACGATTACAGTGGAGGTCCAGCTATGAGCAATAATAAACGAACATCGGGCACTCTTCGCCTGTACAGGCCTAGGGCGATCGGCAGAGGTGGGCCCGTCAGGCTAGAGGTCTCTGTGCTGCCACCTACCAATGTCTCCCAACGGGCATCCCCCTAGGACGGCTTTCTGCATAACTGTTGCGGGGATGGTACTGGGGTTCTTGTTTGTGTTGGAATTTGGGGAGGGCGGGTGGGTGCATAATTCTGGCAAGTTGGGGTTGCTGCAGTGGGTGGGGGTGGGAGGGGGGATGTTTTGTTTTAAGTAAGGCAGTCATATCACACAGGTTTTTCATTGATGTCTTAGAGGCGGTATCAGGTGCTTCATTGTGCGCATATATCACGCATAGTCAGGGCTGGATTTCGCCTTGCGTGTGGGATGCGGGGGGCCATCTGACTGGGTATCATGTGAGTTGATGGCACGTGTTGCGATAGATGGCGGATAGTGAAGCCTAACGTAGATACACCAGAGTTTTTTTACATCCTTATGGGCTAGGATATTTGATATAGGCTCTAGCCCAGTGGTTCCCAAACGTTTGACTCCTGAGGACCCCCATTGAGTCACCACTGGAAGCCAGGGACCCCCAAGCAATTTGTAGGATTTAAATTTCAAACATTAAAACAGTAATTCGAAAAAAATTAACACACGTGTGCACACAAAACAAATACTCTAATTACTAATGATTTTAGGTGCATATTTACAAGCCCCTATCACCATGGGAACAGCATTTTTTGAGACGTTCCCGTGGCGATAGGGGCTTTGCCTTATTTACAAGGCAGCGTTAAGCCACTTAACGTGGCTTAATGCTGCCTTGTAAATAATACGCCCTTTCACCCAATGCTTAGCGTGAAAGGGGTGGGCAGTGGGTGTTGCGGTGGGCATTTCCCCTGCAACACCCATTGATTTTGACGTGGCCCCCTATTTACAAGAGCAGCGTAAATGGGAGGCAGCGCCAAAATTAAGACCAGGGAAAACCTGGTCTTAGCTTGGCGAAACAAGGAGAAATGCTTCATTTCTCCTCGTTTTTGCAAAACGCCTTGGATTGTTTATGTTCAGCAAGGTGACCCTTCCTGCACATCAACAATCTTTAAAAAAAAAAAAAATGACATTTTGTAACTTCCATATGTGCTGCATTAAGCAGCACATATAGAAGTGACAAAACGACATTTCAAGATTTTTTATGAGCAGGAAGGGGGACCTTCCAGTACATAAACAATATTCCCCTGTTTAGTGTAACGCCAGCGCAGGGGAAACGCTGGGCTGCACCATATTCTTGCAAATATGGTACAGCCCAGCGTTTCTGAAGTGGCGGAGTGTGTTGTTAAGCCAAGGAGGCTAACGATACTCTCCGCCACATCTGTTGTATTTTATATTGAAAGAATTTGCAAGAAAACGAAAAAAGTTATTGGGAAGGTTGGTGCTGCATCTCCGTGACTAGCTTTTCAATGGTTGGTTTTATTTCGCAGTACAAGGCTCCTGCTCCTGCCAGGGCCAGACTGGAAATCCAAAGCAGCCCTGGCAAATGATTTCTGACCAGTCCCCATACGGTGCACACCAAGTGCAGTGAGTGAGCCTGACCACTACAAAGGGGGCTTTGGGAGGGTCTCCCCCCAAAACATTTAGGAAACAATGGTGCAGTCTACAACACATGTATCATTATATATTGAATTGTATTAGCTTTTAAAGAATAGTAAATGAAGACCTGACTATGCACCAGAATACGACAATCTTTCTGGGGGGGGGGTCTTCAATGATTCCCCCACTATCACCCTCCAACTGTGCTTCTCATCTCCCCATAGCCCCTCTGTCACCTGTATATCATTTTTTAGAGAATCTCTCATACCATTGTAGGATGTCAGAGCACTTTACATCACATACATATAGAGACAGTGAATCATACGTGTAAATCAGTGTATAGAAAATGTTACATAAGGCAAAGGGGACTACAAGGTATATATTTCACATGTCATTTATACTGGTAGGCATTTTTAAAGAGTGCTTGGTCTGGAGAAGCACTAACTCAGGATTCAGAACATAACACAGTGGGTAGCATTGACTTTAACAATAAAAATGTATTTCCACCCAAATAAACCTTTTTAGCAGCATCAGGATAATGAAAGACTGGGAAAAAACATAAGTCACTAACTTGTACCTTGCAGTTTGCAAGCAGCTGTTTGATGACAGTTTATAGGTCACTGTGCTAGATTACGATTGTCACTCATGAACTGCACAGTAACAAAAGAATCTCTCTGACAAAAGCAGTAACCCACTGACCTATGCATATAAAATACTGTTTTTTAAAATGCATGGTACACGTTCTTTGCAGTAGGCATATTAACCCTCTGTGCTACATTAGATAAGTCAAAGCTGCCACTGGACAAAACTCTCATCTCTCTCCAGCAGGGACATTTATCACTGGTGTTATCTTGACACTTTTATTGTTCTTTGAAAATTGCTAATTAAACAAGATACTTTGCAGTGCTTTCGAAACTGCTGCCTGCGGACCCCCTAGGAATGTGTCAGGGACCCCTGGGGGTCCGCGGACCACAGTTTGGGAAACACCGCTCTAGCCATATTATTTGGGGGGGAGACTTCAATGTACATATGACCCTGGCCAGGACAGATCACACACTGCCCCTCATCATTACACCAAGGCGGATGCGGCTCTTCAGGATATTGTGGCTGCCTACCACTTGCTAGACGCTTGGCGACACGCCCACCCACACGCTAGAGAGGGAACGCATCATACGGCACAGGCGGCGTCATGGGTACGTCTGGATTATTGGTTGTTATCTCGGGGTTTGGGGCCTGCGATAGTTTCAGTGCAGCATCTAGCTAGAACGTACTCAGATCATGCCCCAGTTAAGCTCACGTTGGCGTCTGCAGACTTTTACACCCCACACAGAGCTTGGCGTTTGCACGCTCCCATTTTATTGGATACAGTTTTTCAGGCGGAGCTACGGGAAGAGATAAAGGATTTCTTTGCTCGTAACAAGGGCCCGGTGGACAGTGTGGAAACTATCTGGGAGGCGTTTAAGGCCACTCTCCGGGGGTTCTGTATCGCTAAAGGGGCGGGGGTGCTTAAAGATATAGTCCATACACTGAGTAGGTTGGAAGGGGAGCTCAGATCGCTTGAAGCACAATTGGCTGTGAGCCCAAGCAGCGCTGCCCAACTCAAATTCAGGGAAACGCTATCGGAATACATGGATGCAGCGCAGAGGGAGACTCGGTTCCGGGGGAAATTCTGGGTGGCGCGCTGTTATGGAGAGGGATGTTGACCCGGTAAGGCCCTAGCACAAGTGATAAGAAGGGACTGGCAATCTGGGTGTGTGTTAGAGGTGGAGGACACAGATGGCATGGTTCATGGTGACACTGTCCATATTCTCCAGGCATTCACACATCATTACGCCCAGCTGTACACCACTCAGAGGGACGGTGTCTTGGACTTGGACAGTTTTCCGGACGATGTGGCACTGGGCTGGCTGAGCGATAGGCAACAGGAGTTCCTATGCGCACCATTTGAGCTGGATGAGGTCAGGGATGCTATCATGAGTATGCAATCAGGGACAGATGGCATCCCCATAGAGTTCTACAAAATATACATCGATCTCATAGCCCCCATCTTCCGTGAGGTGTATGAGGAGTCCCTGGAGGTAGGCTGCCTACCGGCATCCATGAGGGGAGCTATCGTTGTCTTCCTTTTGAAGCCAGGGAAATCTCCCCGGCAGTGTGACTCCTACAGACCGCTCTCTCTCCTCAATTGCGATGCTAAAATTTTTGCCAAACTAATTTCCACTCAATTGAGTCTACTCATACAGAATTTGATTCTCCCGAATCAATCGGGTTTCGTGCCTGGAAGAGCCACCTCTCATAACCTACGAACGCTTTTTACTGTGCTAAATAATGTCTCACCGTATTTACCGCTGGCCGCTGTTTTTTTAGACACCACCAAGGCGTTTGATTCCATAGAATGGGATTATATTTTCGGGGTCATGCTGCGGATGGGTTTCCCACCACTCTTCTTATCTTGGATCCGGCTGTTATATCACTTGCCGGCTGCTAAGGTGCTCATTAATGGGCACACGTCGCAGGCCCTTCATATCACCAGAGGCACAAGGCAGGGGTGCCCATTGTTCTCACTGCTCTTCGCCCTGGCAACAGAGCCGCTGGCGGCAAGAATGAGACAGCGACATAACAACAAGGCTCTGCGGTGTAATATGCGGCAGATACTGATATCATTATATGCCGACGATATCACGCTCTATATAAGGAACCCGCAACAAAATTTGAGCCCGATATTACGAGAATGTATACCATTCGGGGTGCTGTCGGGGATTCAAATCAATTGGGGGAAATCTTGTATCTACCCGCTGACGACGGCTATGGGGCGGTTCCCGTTAGATTACCCATTAGAGTGGTGCAAAGAAGAGCTGCGATATCTAGGTATTCGGGTCACGAAAGATAGGGAGGAACTCATGCGTTTGAATTATGGCACCACCATGACTCGCATAACCTAAAATATTAGTCGCTGGATAGCTCTTCCCCTCTCTATGGCGGTCGGGCTTCCCTTATTAAAATGGTGATCCTCCCCCAACTACTTTATTTATTTTTAAACATTCCGTATCACCCTGGGCCTTTTATTTCAGGACACTTCGATCTGAATTGACGCGCCTGGTATGGGGAGGGAAACAGCCGAGGCTGCAATGGGAGGTGCTCATCAGGCCGTACGCACAGGGAGGGTTCGGAATACCGAATTTTGAGCTCTACTACCTTAGTGCACAAGCTCACTATTCATGGTTTTGGGTGAAACAGCCATGGTACATGCCGCAAGCAGAGGCTGAGCACTGGCTCGCACATCCCACCCCATTGGAGGGGGTACTATATGACTTGAGCACACCTAGAGACCGTAATCCGACCACACTCACCTGCACTGCATCGGCCTGGCAGCATATTGGGCGCATGCTGAATGTAACTCTGCTTTATTCCCCTTTGCTGCCGCTTAGTTAGCACCCGAGCATACCCCTGCTCCAGGAGAAACTGTTTCACCACTTTAAAGAACGTGCTCGCATCAGCACTTGGGGGGACTTGTACCATAATAGTAGCTTTCGCACTATTGACCATATCTTCCAGGGCCTGCGGCAGACTCCGATGGATGTCTTTATCTATATTCGCCTTAGACATGGAATTCGGTCATTAACTCCAGACTTTCCTGTGGAGCCGCAGATCCTAGTTCCGCTTCAGAATATACTCAAAAACACGACTTGCAAGCGACTGGTCTCCCTAATATTCCGGCCGGTGCATATGCAGTTTGTCTTCGGCCGCGCCTTCCCGAGGGCGCTGGGGCGACGAACTGGGCTTCGCCTTGTCGGATGAGCAGTGGGAATATTGCAGTTTGCAAACTGAGAGGGTATCGGCCAGTAGCAGGCTCCGTATACTCCATTATAAGTTTCTACACAGATTATATTATACCCCAGCCAAGATGCACAGATTTAACTTGCACGACTCGGACGGCTGTGAATGATGTCGGGCTCCTGGGGCGGATTTCCTGCACCTGACGTGGGACTGCCCGAGAGTGCGCGAATTTTGGGGGCAAGTCCTTGAAGCGTTAGGTCTGAAGACGAACACACAGATGAAGCCAACACCATTGTTGGCGCTGCTGGGGTATGTTAAGCCTGTCCCTGCGGCGAATCGTAAATACTTTGCTCTTGACCTTCTCATGGCTAAGAGGCGGGTGGCTTGTCGCTGGGGAAGAGGGCGGGCGCCTAAGTTTAAGGACTGGATTGATGATTTAGTGATTTGCCAAGAACGACTCGCCACGTATGCCAAAATGCTCCCGGTTTCCTCTAGGCCTAGAGATATATGAGCTCCTTTAACATGCTACCTACTATCCCACACACATGGACCTGTCTCCTCTGACGCCGCTGTGCATAGGCACTTAGGATTCCTCCTGTTTTGTTAGTGTCCGGGAAGACCCCCTAGAGATCTATATTTCACATTAGGGCAGAAGATATCCAGGTGTCCAAGGGTGGTTTGGTGGTATAGATTTCTTCAAGGAGAGGTGAGGCCATCCTTGACGCGTTGTAGGGTGGGAAAGGTTATCCTCGGGAGGAGAAGGGGACGTACATGCTATCATAATGGAGTGTGAGGTCTCTGGCCATCAGCAACAGATGGGTCCCTCGTGGCCCTGGCAGGTCCGCGTTCACCTAAGGTGGACGACTACCCCACCGCTTGGTTAAATGGTCATAAAGTAATACACAGTTGACAGGTGGGGGCAGTGAGCAGGTGGGGTGTGCAACGCTGTTACTCATGTCAATTGTAATACTGATGTATTGTCTGGTTCTGCACTGATATATCAACTGGTGTGCTAGGGTCCTGTTTGAAGCCTCATAATGAGGGATGAAGTACTGAGCACTGCTTGTAATGTTAAGTTGATTGACTGTCTGATATTAAATGGATGAAAATAATAAACAGAATTTTTTAAAAAAAAGGGAAAAGGCCAGCACCTAGATAAATGTTGGTAGGCGAAGTTCCCTGAAGAGCTGGATCATTATTGGTAATATAACTACACTTTATTACAAGAATTAAGTCAGATAAGGACCGTTTGGCTTAATCTTGATAATAAAAACAAGCACCCGTGTTTTGGAAAAATATGTTCAAATAGGTGTAATAAAATAACCATCACACGTTTTTGGTTTTCCTAAATTTGACGTGAGTTCTTACATGAGAAATGATATTGTGCCTGTCATTTCATTTTACTGAATCCAGTATGCCAAAAGTCAATATTCAAAGCATTTGCTAACTGCAGAAATATTTATTTAATTGTCTGCCACAGTAGCTCAGCTGGTTTTCCTCAAAGTGTCTTAAATCAAATTTCGAATTTAATATCAAAGTTAATATTAAGTATGAATTTTGCCTAATTAAGCAGTGCAAACATGATACAATCTAAGTATCTGGCCATGTCTCAGTTTTATCATCCATCTGCTTATTCCAAATTGCCTGGATTTTATTTAGATAAGGTTGTTGTGACCCTAAAAAAGCTGTGTATTTTCTATCAACATGTCTCTCATTCATCTTAATTATTTCCTTTTCATACATCTGATTCTCGTCCTTAATTAGGACATTTATTCTGCGTTTCCAATACCGTTCGTTGATATTTAATTCGTCTTCTTCTTTATTTATTCATCTTCAATTTTGAAAAAAATGTGTTGCACATTTGCCTGCCAATGTCTCATATTACGGAGTCCATGAATTTAAACGTAGACCAACTTTTGGAATGTTTTAAAGTTCGAGTTCAAGTAAGGAAAGTAGAACGCACAGTCCCTGTTCGCTCTGCTTCTCCCACCATGACTCTGGTGGTTGGCTCTGCGGTGGTGCTATTCACAGAAGTAATACTAGGTGTTGAAAGCCTGGTGTTTAATGATCTATCATCGTTAGGGGTGGGCGACAATCCTTGCCTTCAAGCGAGAAAGGTAAATTATCAAATTTTACGCCTCATAAGAAAAGGCAGGCTTTTCCAACCAAACTCCGCTGCTCACAGGTGGAATTTTGCTTCTCAGAGGTGAGCCAAAACTCTCCAGATAACGTCAACAACTTTTAAAAAAAGTAACTCGTTTGCTTAAATTTTGATATCAGTTATAGCTTTATACATTTTTACAAACAATCCCATCAATTTTAAAAAGTTAAACATGTTACTAAACGAATGAAAGCATGTACACACGTGCAGAGGAAATGACCACCTCTAAGTGCTTCCCTGCAGAAGAGATGAGCTTGCCAAGAGTCAGAGAATGTGAGCTATTTTTCTGCAAAAACTCAAATCCTGGCATTTTTAGGAGGTGTAACCCGACTATGGCGCTAATTCCGAGTTGCATGGAACTCTGGTGGTTTCACTGCATGGTTGATTTGGTAGATTTGCATGTAAGTTTCCTGTTACCATGTGATAAATCTGACCCAGTACAGAGCAATTGCAAGTAAAATGGCATGGAATAAGTAATTACCATGTGGAACTGATTTTTACGGGCAGCAATACCACGCAGAATGGCCAGTTCCATGGGGTTTAACACAAATATTTACCACCTGCTCTGCACAGGCAGCAGTAGCAATCATGGGCCATGTTTTAAAAAGGCTACTTTAGTGAGTGGCACAATGAATGTTGTTGCCCACTAGTAGCATTTAATTTACAGGCCCTGGGTACATGTGATACTATTTACTAGAGATTTACAGGAACATAAATGCACCAATCAGGTAGAGGTCAATTTCGTTATAAAGGGAGAGCAGAAGCAATTTGCCACTGGTTAGCAGGGAAAAGGTGCAAAGAGTCCTAAAAGCCAACAAAATCATGTTCAGCAAATGAAGGCAGACGAAGGCAAAAAATCCGGGGTGAACCTGCGGAAAGGTCCAAGTCCAACATGATGCTATTAGGAAGGAATTTAAACTCCCACAATGATGTGGTCCTGAACCATCAGAGAAGTGCCCTAAGTCATAAAGGGAGTGGATTCAAAGCCTTTAATGTAAATCAGTCGATCCAGCATTGCCCCACATGAATTACCAGTTAATTCACCCGGTAATATGTGTGAAGGGTGAAGGGGTATAAAAGTTCCCTAGTCCTAAATTGTCAGGCTACAAATTAACTGTCTCCCTGAAGACTCAAATGAAGATATGTGCTGAATATACTTAAGAGCAAACCAGGACATAGTGTATTTTATTTCTTGGTTATTGTTTGATTATTCCATAAATGTACATGTAGGTCCTGTAGGCGATATGGACATTGAAGCAATGGTAGTGTATTGATTTCAGGGTCAATGAACTTCCAAAGCTTTTTACCACCTTTGAATTGCTAAGCACTTTCCCATCTGCAGTGGGAAAATAAATGGTTTTGGTGACAAAGACAGAGTAAGTAGATATTGTGGAGCCTGGAGCGAGCAGATTGCACTTCTCACTTCTACTGAGTGGAGAGCTGTCTAGGAGAATGTGTTTGTGCAGGAAGAAGGCACTGCTGGGATGTGCTTGCCAGGGAGCTGCCGCAGGTATAGATCACCAATCTGAGCCAATAGCTACTCCTTGGATTTTGGCATTGTGAAGAGTAAAGACATTTCAGTTAGGCTAAATGAATTTATCGCTATGCCTTTTCAACAGTGACTCTATTGTCACCAGACAGATCTTCTGATCTAGTTCCTGACTTACTTTGAAGGTAATGAGTAATTAGGAGAGCATTCCTACAGAAAACTAATGTTATGGAAGTTTTTTACCATATATTTTTATTGAGCTGTTTGTCAATATAGACTTATCATTCATATTACAAATGTTATTCGTTTCAGATTCAAGTATGCATCATTCACCTTATACATCCAGTGTTTTTAGCATTCATTGACTATCAGGATATTTTCATGTGTAGCGTTAGAGAAGGTTGTGGTGTATTATGAACTGAGAGAGCTGCTGGCACTAGATGTAACATATCTATTGATGCAGTTACTCCTTGCAGGACTTCTGCACCTGACCTATTAGATATGGAGATGGTGAAGTCTAGTTTAAGCAACACGATTAGGCAGAGAGGAAGGAAGAGATCCAGCAAAGGCAAGAGTCCAGAATTATTCTGAGAAGTAAAAGAATATAATTGTGTTCCATGGCCTTGAATTAAACCATGTTGCCCTTTATAGAAGGTGTATTGCTTTCTAACCAATTCTTAAAGCTTCTCATCAAACTTCAATCAGAGTTCGGTACAATTAAAACTGCACCCTTTACTACTTTGATCCTTCGCTATCTACAGTGGAATTTATTGGTTATTAAGTTTGTTACCACACAATTTCATATTTGTTCCTATGATTTCGTGAAGTGCAATTTTCATTGATTTGCAAGTCAAAATACCCCAATAGATTTAGGACCTAAATGCTGGTCTTTCATCATAGGTGTAGAATCATTCAATCTATTTTTTGAAAAAAGAACATTATTGTGAGCACTCAGTGTTGAAACAAAAACAGAGGACACAGAAACAGAGGGAATAGACCGGTAGGGAAAAGCATTGAGTACACAAAAGAAAAATATCCTACAATGCATTGAAACTAGGCACTTGAAAAAAAGAAAAGAGTGTTCCAATCCAGCGCCATGAGGAGACCGATTTTAGTCCAATATTTATATCAATGCAAAGCTGTGTGTAGGGGTTTAAGCAGGGCACTTATTTTGGTTCACCTCATGCTTTGCCAAAAGTGAGCAAACACAATGCATCTGGGCTTGGTTTTTTAAGGCTTTATTCAAAGTCAACTTAGTGCTGAGTGTATATAAAGTAAACATCAGGAGACTTCTGACAAGTGAGAATGAAAAAACAGAAAGTAAATAATAGGAAAGTAGCCAACAAGTTATTAAATACAATTTCCCTTTCTACTGAGTCCAGGCTAGTAAAAACTAGCACTAAAAGGCTGCCTTTGAGAGGGGTACGGTGCATCATTCCGTACCTATTTGGTGATGGCAGGCTGACTGAGGGTTGTGAAGTCAGACTTGGTATGTGAGAACCCAGCTTGTTATCATCCAATGTCCTTGGTGGTTAAAAACAACGAGCTGAATGCGCCTCTCTGTCTGAGAGAGCGTGTACAGTTGCACAGACCATAAAGGGAATCCGTGGTTCGCCATGATGTAGTGCAGGAATAATCTCCTGGGAAGTTGTGCCTATGGTCATCAATATAGGAAACCACAAGCCTTAAGCTTAAACACTCCATAATAAAATATGAACTAAAAGCTTACTATCATCATGCACAAAACACTAGCAACACAATTATTTGTATGAAAGCAATGAAAGCAAGCAGCATGTGAGATACATTATGGGGGATATTTGCAACACAATTATTTGTATGAAAGCAATGAAAGCAAGCAGCATTTGGGATACATTATCGGGGATATTTGACAGAACCGTGAGCCAAGCCAATAATATGTTTGACACCTGGGAAAAAAATGTGTCAAGAAACACACAACAGCATTGCTTAAGGTGAAGGTAGGGTGAGTGCTCCTGAATGGGAATGATTGCAGTATTAATGTGTGTAGCCTCTGAAAGATTCTGGAAGTTCAACTGGATTTCATCTCTGTCAATCACGTTGCAAGGATGTGGCTATCCAGCTGCCCGCAAGGCAGGCCTGTGCGCCCCTCGATGGCCTTCTCTGGTAGAACAATATATGACACAGAAGATCTCTTTTTGGGTAGACCCTGTCAGAGACATGGCTGCTCCTGGAGGATAGCTTGGCAAAAGTGTGGGAGTCAATGTCATACAATCCAGCATCAAGCATGTTGAAGACACCAGCGGGCAGAATATGGGGGCATCCTGAGTTGCAGCAGCCAGCCTTTATCATGGACAAGGTGCAGTAGAGGGAGAGGTTGGAAGAACACAGATTCTGTCATTGGTGGCTAGGCTGCAGGTAGGTGACACACTGCAGCACTGAGGAATACCACTGTAGATTCTGAAGTCCCTCCGCTGCCCTTTGTGTTCCCTGCTCCACATGACTAAAAAAAATGCTCTAGAAATGACCGCGACCGAGAGCAGAGGTACAGGAATGATCCAGGCAGAGACAACGCAAAGCATTTGGAATGCTCCTTCTTCCTCTGAACATCAGCAGTCACTGGTAAGAGCATGGGCCTGTCTACAGCACAGATCTCTGTTTGGATGGAACACTCATGATGAAACAAGTAGGCTGATGACATCATGCTGATATGATTATGGGATCCAACAGTGTTGAAAAAGTACCTTGACTTTCATAACAACCAGTAGCTTAACATGCTTCTTATCAATGACGTTAGTATGAACAATGTTAATTTTTGTGTGAAAGATGGCACCCTACAATTAAGATTGTTCCGTAAAGTTGCATACAATAGCTCTATTATGCAGGCTAATAGCCTCCAACCGACACATCAAGGTTACAAAAAGAAAACATCCCAAATAGAGATGTTTTAAGAATATGGAAACACTATTCTGAAGATGAAGTTTACACGAAAATGTTAATGCGGTATTCACCATTTCTAACAGACGAGGCAGCACACCATCGTCACATCAGATGCATACTTAATAAAAAAAATGGCCTTATCTTAAGAACTGATAAAACTGTGGGGAAATATACCCCCGAAGAAAAGCTGAATTTGCTTTAAAAAAAAAAAATGCTACATATCAAATCTATTATCCGTTCTTCAGCATTTAATCAACAGTCAGACAATGTACTGTGCCACAAGTTTGCAGACTATATCAAAGAAAAACCAAGGTGGTAATAAAAACAGATGAAAAGCAATATAGAAACTTTCATGCGCCTTCTGAGTTCACATGTGGTTTACATTTTGGACTAGCATTTCTTTGTTAAACCCTAACAGGTAGGATCTGAAAACCTTCAAACACGAATACTTGAAAGCGGTAAAGAAATGTGCTTTAACGCGGCACGACATGAAATAGCATCCAAGTATCAGATTTTATCATTTTGGGCTCATGAACATGTACTGCAACGGAAACAGAAAACTGAGAATACACAAGAAAAAAACATGTTCAGACGCAGCGAGACAACTTACTGTGCTGGGAAACATGACAGGGAGTAAACAGGAATGTGCCATATAATATCTACTAAGATAATACACGTCTTCTCTCTCCTTGCGCTTGCACTGCTGCTGTTCAGCCTAGCCCCAACGCAGGCACCCTTACATCACGGTGAGAGGGTGCCTCCATTGCAGGCAGGATTGTTTTTGTGCAGGAAGGGACACGCTCCTGCACAAACGCAATCCTTAAGGGCATTTTCCTCTTTCAAAGTGTGCTGGAGGATGTACACTAGCACATTCTGCAAATATAGTGGACACATTTTGGTCACATTTAGGATCTTTGCATTCAGAGGAGACAATGTACTTCTTTGACCTAAAGGTCAGAATGGAAAAAGTGGACCTGCAGTTTAGTTAGGACCCAGTATGGTAATTTTGTAAGCTCATAAAAGGGACGATCACACTGACAAGCAACTTTCAGATTACAATGACTGAAGAGACCATTCCTCTAAAACAGCATATTATCTTTGAGATTAATAATGGTTTCATGTCACACTATCGTGGATGGGGAGGGTACCCTCCACTCATCCGATGTGGCCCTAACAGACGCCTTTGCTGGCTACTATGCTGCAATCTACCAAGTCCACCCACTGGCGGATGACCCCCTCATAGCTGATTATTTGGCTGGAGTTGACCTGCCAGTAATAGCTCCCGAGCATCGGGAGGTGCTAAACGGTGACATCACCCTGGAAGAGGTTGCAGCAATCATTACAAAATTGAAATCGGGTAAAATACCAGGACCCAATGGCCTCCTAGCTGAATTTTTTTTAAATATACTCAGTTTTATGCCCCCCCATCTGTTTAATCTTTTTAAGGAATCAAGAGACCATAGAGCGTTGCTGCTAGATCTTCAATGTGCAACTATAGTGGTGATCCACAAGCGGGATAAGTCTGAAACCAACTGTGGCTCCTACCGCCCCCATCTGTTTGTTAAATATTGTGGCGAAGGTGATGACTCCCATCCTTGTCACGTGATTCCTGACATTGATTGCTGTGCTCCGACATAGTGACCAGCACAGATGTCCCGGTCTACACGGCTCAGCCTTCAGCGCCTCCATAATTGAATGTCGGTAGTGGCTCAGTGGGAGGAACCTCACATCTTTATAGCACTGGACGTAGAGAAAGTATTTGATGCTATACACTGGCCCTTTCTCTACCAGACGCTCTGTAAATTTAGCTTTGGTCCCCGCTTTCAACAGTGGACAACTCTGTACTTTTCCATCCCTATACCCCTTTGGACTCCACTGGTCTCCCATGAGTGCTGCTGGTGGTAACTGATGGCTTTCAATATTTGGGAGTGTATGTGACGCCACACCAAAATACATGTTTCACCAGAAACCTTAAAAGAGTGATTAGTTCCTTCCGGGAGGAAGTGGAAGAACGGTGTGTGTTGCATCTCACGCTGATGAGAAAAGCAGCATTTTTTTAAATGATTACTTTCCCCAAACTACTATATGCCATGCAAACTGCATACTACCCACTCCCCAAGGCTGTGTTCACCAAGTTAGCGAGTGACATGCACTCTCTGCTGTGGTGCGGCAGACACCTGAAAATAGCCCTCTCCATATTTCAGCTCAACCCATACAATGGTGGGGTATTGCCCTCCCAGACGTTTGGTCCTATTATTGGGCAGCACACCTGGAGGCAGCGAATAATTGGCTGTTTACACCCCAGGACCATTCCATTTATAGGTTGGAACACAGCCAATTTATTGGTCGCTTCTGTCGCCAATAACTCTATGGGGGAAGGGGAGTATGAAAGCTCAGGTGGCAAAAGAGTTCTGGCAAAAAGCCACTGGCAGCACCGGCTGGGCTGTTAAGCTGGCATGGGAGATATCACTCTAGGGGGGGGCAGTGTGGTTTCAGGAGATAGGGAATCTTAAAGAGGGTTTGGAGCCTGGGATATACTGGGGATCGCACAGGTAGGAGATCTCCTCAAAGGTGCAGAGTTGGTATCATTCGCATCGCTCCAAGGTAAGTACTCCATGCACAGCAACCAATTTCTGAAATATGCCTAAGTGCGTCATGCCTGGGGAGCGGAGGATATAGTGGTACAAAATCTGCCCGAGTTTTCCCTCCTCCAGGGACGGCTTCTACAGGATGAACTCTCTTATAAAGCCATATCCCTCATGTTTAAAATGCTCAATAACCAAATGCCAGACAGACTGATCAAACAGCAGGAAAGGTGGGTCTAGAGGTGTGGTACATAGAGAAAGTGGACTGGGTGGCAGTCCTGATGCACCAAGAAAAGTTGCGATAAAATCCTGCCTACATCTGATACAACTAAACATACTGCATTGGGTATACTACGATAGGGAGCTCTTGCATCAAATGGGATGGGTGTCCTCCCCAGGCTGTCTCTGGTGTGGGGAGGTGAGGGGTTCCTACATGTACACACTGTGGCACTGTTCAGCTGTCCAGACTTACTGGATGCATTTGGTGAGAGAGCTGTCTCAGGTAGTGGGTGAAACCATCCTCTTGATCCCAAGTACATCCTCTTGGGAGTACGGGGAGATGTTGATATTCCCATGGCCCAACTTCTTTTTTGCAATCTGTAGTTAATGGTGGCCAAGCGAGATGTGGCAAGATATTGGGGGGAGGGTGCCTGAAGTCCGACACAGTCGAAGTGGATAAGAGGGATGGACTTATAGATGACTGCCAAAAAGGTTACACCTAAAAGTAGGGGATATAGCACATGTTTCACAGGATATAGGGTAGGTTATTGAGATACTATGACATTCCCATTTTAAAGGGAGCTACAAATCCCTTTACGTAAGAGTACTGCTGTCCAATGTCTGTGAGTATCACTGTAACCATTACTGTGATTTTCTTGGGTGTTGAAATGTGCAGTTGTCCTTCGTGATTGCATGAGTGCGTGTGGGTGTGAAATGCAGGCCTCCTTCCTGTTTCAGTAGTTACTGTTGGGTGCATGTTTGTCACCTTCAAGCAATGTTTGCTGCATTGTATGTGACATTCCGTTAATCTCTAAAATCATATAAAGATATGTTAAAAAAATAATGGTTTCATATTCACAGTTTTGCACGAAATTTCCCAAATGTTGACAATTGTCTTGTGCTTAGGTACTGAGAAGGCCGGATTCTTGTTTCTACCCAATTATCTACAAGAACCCACTCAGGTCGCCAGGATCTTTTAATTTGCCAAATAGCGTAGAGGGAAGAAACACAATTCTCAGAACATATTTACCGCAGTTTTACATTATCCATAAAAGAGGACTCAAAGTCTGGGAGGTTGACCTTTTATTATCAGCAAAAACATCTGAATATATAGGCACCTCAATTCAAGGCACAAAAGATAAATGGGAACTAACACAAATGCTACTCTACGAAGTATCCGCATTCGACTAAAGATAAAAAGAATTCCAGCTTCTAAAAGCATCAGATACAAAATGGCTATCGTGATGTCAAGTTTCAAAGTCAATAATCAAAGCATTTCTGTCCCTACTCTATTCTAAAGTGACATCCCTACACAACATTCCCTTTCAGGTGAGAAAAGCATAAAAGGTGTCAGCAGTGAAACTTCCTAAGAAGTCTTCACTAAATGAGAGCTCGATCTATGGTGCTCCTTCTAGCCTCTCTCCTAAGTCTCGTCTGCTCAACCCACGGGGCACTGTCCCTAGTACAAACCCCCAAAATCTTGTACACACCCTCCAGCACACCCCTTCAAACAGGTCTTCTTCCAGTAAATTTCCATCAGACGCCTCATCCTCCTTTGTTCATTAATTCGACCTTGGGTCCCAGGCTCCTAATGTACTAGGAGTTGCGATTTCACATTCCAATTCACTCCCCTCCAGCCTGCTCCTTCCGTCTCGACTCCCACAACAAAGACTTATTCTATCTAATAAGCCAAACGTCCTTGCACCTGCAACAAAAACAGGGAACGGAAAAACCCTCGCATCATGAAGTTTTACATTTCACTGCAATTTAAGCTTTACCAAAAGCCCTGTCAGCCTAATAAACACAGCTAAAATAAGGAACGAAGGGCCTTTTGTTTTACATATATACGATTAGGCCTTGCAAAATAAACGCATTACAGTCATTATTTCAGCATAATCATCTTATACTTATACGTGAGCAACCTACATTCTAACTTTTTAACATAACCTACAATTACTTAATACATCGCATCTTTGCAGAACTAAAACATTAAACATAACAGAAATACATTTCATAATAACTGATGACCTTTATTTCTCTCAAGGCCTGATTACATTTCTACCTCTCTATATCAACGAATATATTTGTTTCTTATATCAACGAATATATTTGTTTCTATGATAATTCTAAACACTTTTGAATTATATACGGGTACTGACTAACAGTGAATATGATGCACCCCTACAAATCTTAACACCAGTGACGCTCTCTCAGTACCATAGTAATATATCAACAAGGAATGGAGACCTAAATATTTTCTGCTTGAAAATTGTATTCACATCAGAACAGAATGTGCAGCTGATAAAGCAAAATGTTGCAGTTTACTTACTAGAAAGGGCATACAATACATTCCCAACACTTCTCCAATGTGAAGCATGAGTCTATGTTGGAGATACGTTCAACGTGTGTCCTTTATATTCATAAAAAGCAAAAATAGAGCAAAGTCAGATTTCTTTTTTTGACGGAAAAGTATTATTCATGCACAAACCTTTCTTGGTTAAAACCTAATGCATAGGACATACATTTGCTTCTTATGGTTTCACATTCCATCTTCTCCACTTTACTCTGACTCAAAACTCTTTCTGTAATATTGTCTTGAGAAAAATCACAAGTATTTCCCTCCAATAAAACTTTTATGTGACATGGACCGAGCTGACACAATTTTAAATGCACTCTTTTAGATCAGCTGTTCGAGGGTAAACTTAATTTGCTGATGTAGGTCATTTGCATATCTATATACTTTCTAATTTGACATATCAAAATAACTCTTTTCATGGGTGCAATAAGGCTCTCTTCATAACAGGTTCCATAGAAGATTTAGAAGAAGGCAGTTGTATGATTTCGAAACTATTACTTTAACTGACAAGGTAAACCAGTATATGAAAAGAGAAGGTACCTTTATTTTATGCCACAAAGAGAAGGCACCCTCATGCAGGCTGATTCATTGTTAGTCCTGACACTCTTATGGTAGTCTTCCCCCAAACTTTTTGCCTGTTTCCCTCCTTTTCTTTTTACTGAAAATTATTTTTGTTGACCTTAGGGCTCAGTGCATTTTACCACTGCTAACCAGCGCTAAAGTGCTTATGTGCAAGCCGCTAAATGTAGTAAAATTGACACCTGATTGGTATAATTAATTTACTTGCACGTCCCTTGTAGAATGGTATGCCATATACCCAAGGCCTGAAATTAAATGTTACTAGTGGGCCTGCACTTAAATAGTCCCTTTGAACATGTCTAAGGCCTGCCATTCCAGCATTAGTGCAGTTTTAAACTGCCAATGTGACGTGGCAGTATAACCTCCTTCCCAAGAATTGAGCTCCCCTTTGATTGCATATAAGTCACCCAGAGTGCATTGTAATTAAATGGTTGGACATTTACTTTTAAGTTTCACATGTCGTGATAATGAAATATTACTAAATTATTTTTTTGCTACTGTGAGGCCCACCAGTCCCTTAGGATAACATTGGGTTAGCTTTATACATTTAATACGTGCTGACTTTTGATTGGGAACAGACAAGCAGTTCATGTTTGGTATCTATGAATTTGTAATTGAAATCCTTTTTAATGGTAAAGTGGGATTTTAAATCACAATTTTGAAAATGTCACTCTTAGAAAGTTGGCATTTACCTATCCTTAACCATTTGGTGCCTGAAACCTGACTTAGGTCACATGACAAGGTATATTTGGCAGCTAGACTTTGTGAATTCCTCCCAGACAGTCATGTTGATACATTCTATAAGCCATTTTAGCAGTCGCAAAAGGACTGATTCTCTATTTGCGACTTCTAAAAATGGTCATACATGTGGCCCTCAGGCTGAACATAGAAAACATCAATGCAACCATGTTCATTAGCTCCTTATAATGATGCTCACTACTCAGACATAGCCTGCAGCTTTGCGCCGCTAAACATTACCTTCTCAGAATTCTTTTTTGAAAATTCTTCTAAGCCTGAAGGTAAGCACAAACCGGGCCCAATCCACTTCTTGTGTCTGACCTGAGCTCAAAACTTTAAAAGTTCATAACTCTGGTCTACTGTTGTTTTCAGGTCAAATAATTTATTCAAATGTACTCTATTTTTCAAAATTGGTGTGGAATTTTTCTTGAGTAGTATTTTCAGAATAATTAATAAATGTGCTGTATAAATACTTACCTATCGCCTCTGAGTTGAGTCTGACTGTGTTTTTGTGTCAAGCTACCCAGAGTTAAACAGAAGTTAATTTAGTGACTTTTTGTGATTCACCCTGTCAGGGATTGTGGCTGTTGCTTGACCTGGCCTCACACGCCAGTCAACCAATAACCCACTTTCTCACAGTCATGCAGAAACACTTCTGATGCAATCACTTGAGCGAACTAAACACTGAACGAAGTAGGCCAGATTACCAATTCGGGAGTTACACATCTGTGAGGAGGAAATATGTATATGTAAAAGGTGTGCACAGCCCGATTACAAAAGTGATCTGTTTCCATTAGAAGGTCGGTTCTGTCATTGCATTTGATGTTAAATCTGTCATAGCCCAGCCATCTTTGAATACTGAAGCGATCCGCGAGGGTCCCCTGCTACAGTATTTACAGGTCCTCATGAGACACACGGAGGCAGTGATCGGTGTTTGCTAAGATTTACATGCACTTGGCCGACCGCTAACACTGATAAAACATTCTTTTCATTAAGAGGGGATTTGAAGGGCCCCTCATTGTGAATGCGAAGGATTTAATTTCTTGTCAAATAAGGACTTGACAGGGAAACTAAAGTGAGGACGAGTACAGAGCATGGCACACTCCTGTGTGAATGAGGGATCTACAGGAATTCCTGTCCTACACAGTCCTCTGCCATTTCCCAAGTGCAGTCGTTTTTCCTTGTTTAGCGTTATGTTTATATCTTTTATCAGTCACCTACCTTCAGATTGTAGACGTTCCTTAGACGATCTTCTAGCGTACATCAATCATGTCCACCACCAAGAGATCAACACAGCTCCAAATCCCCACAGCCTCCTGGGTCTCTTTAAGGGATTGGCAGCACATGTCTGGTCTTTCCCCATGTAGGAAAGTCCCAGGTCCAGATTTACTATCCTTCCGCTAAGGGAAACTGCAGTGCTGCTGTTGCATAAAAGGCAGAAGACAGGGTAGCACCAGATTCAGCAAAGAGTTGCCTGCTGATGATGTCGGAAGAGGCAGCCATGTTACTTTTACTGTTCTGCGTGCTACAGAGCCTGTCGTTGTGAAGCAAGGGGGAGCCTAGTCTGTCAAGCACGATTTGAAATAGAGTTATAACCCAGTACTAATTCCTTCATGTAGGCACCACCACAGGGGTCAG
This sequence comes from Triturus cristatus, assembly GCF_964204655.1. Classification (NCBI taxonomy): domain Eukaryota; kingdom Metazoa; phylum Chordata; class Amphibia; order Caudata; family Salamandridae; genus Triturus; species Triturus cristatus. Next base: position 1,445,523,468 of record NC_140591.1, read on the forward strand.
ACATGTAAATGTGTGCTTTAGACTAAAGCACACATGACATATGGTGATGTAAAAGCAATATACTGCTTGATCATTTGCAAGAGCCTGCTTTTCTTTGGTGTTAGGACCTGAGGCAAAGCCACTCCACACTATTTTAGTAAATCTGGATTTTAACTAAAACCTAAGGCATTTCGGCTGAACCACCTCAGATACACCTCCCCCTGCATACATAAGCATGGAAGGGTGCAAAGGGGTTTGGGCACACCATCAGGGCCAACTTTCAGGTAAAAACAGCTTGTGTGCATAAGTAGTGATCCCTCACTGCTCCTCTTTGCATTGCTTAACACTGTGTTAGCGCCAGTGTGAACCCTTAGTAAAACTGGGCCTCAGTGTGTTAGGTCTTTGTCTGGAAGAACCTGAATTTCATTTCTGTGCCAAATGGAAAAGTAACATTCAGATGTTTAGCATCTGTGTCTGAAACAGTACCCATCTGTAAGAGAAGGTTATGTTATAGTATGTTATTTTATATTTTGTTATTTTGTTATGTTATGTTTTGTTATACTAGATGCATTTGTATATCACATTGTGTACCATTTTTATAATCCCTTATTGTAATGTACCAGTATCGTTTATTGCTGGTTATCAAACAATTGCAATATACAGGCACAAGTTTTACAAAACACAATGTAGAAAAAGTCACAAATCGGACACAAACAATACATGAAGCATAATTTGCTTATAAAAATTGGCTGGACAGGATGGTTGCGGTGAGCCCCGTCATCCCGTAATCACAGGTGACCACCGCTCCTCCCCCGGCAATGGAGAATGCAAATGCCTGCAACTCGGTGTCCTGCTAAGGCCCCAGTGAGAAAAGAGGGTCCGAAAGAAGGCTGAAGGCTGGCCGTTCTTTGCCGGCGTTGTGGCAATCTGGCGTCTGGGCTGAAGTCAGTGAGGTTTTCGAACGAAGCGGACAAGCGGCTAACCGCGCTCCATGACGGCTACGGTCGCCGCTGCTCTTGCTGGTTCGAAAGGCTGCACGCCGGCAGAGGGAACCCAGGAACCGGTGGTGCTGCCCTGTCGAAAGCGAGCTGTGGACTGCAGGGTGGATTATCGAGTGAATGCTCTAGACATTCGCTGGGTGCTGACTAAGGAAAATCGGTGACTTTTGGATTTAGGAATCCAGCCCCCATTTCAACGGATGCCTTTTCCTCGCCTGGACTTAGAGGGATCATCGTGATGTACCAGCAGGGGAGTGATGACAAAGATGCATAGCCAAGATTTCTGAGGTGAGCCTGCCGCATGACACTTGCGCTAGTTGTTTAAACCACCAGAGGGTGGGTCTCGGGATACCGGGCTTTCGTTAAACTCTCATTGCGGGAGGCTTTCGGTGTTAGAAGTTATCATTTCATACCATCAAAGTTTAAGCGCACAATTGAACTGTTGCATCTTGATTGAGGCTTTAACCACCTGGCAAGTGGGGTTCAGTATCCAAAGAGGAGAGATGGGTAAACATCTTAAACTGGCGAATGCCATCTCAAAAGTTGATTCGGCGACAGGGCTCAAGGCTAAAACGCGACTAGCCCAGGCAAAAGCAGCTTCTTCGGTGGCAAGAGCTGAGAACACTCCAAACCAATTTCATTTAAATTCAAGTCATGAGAGTTCCGAAGAAGAACTCCATGAACTCTGTCATTCGCTGAGCATACTGCTAGGGTTAACAAAGATACAATGAGAAATCCTAAAGACTTCCCACTATTCTCCCAAAAAGCTTTGCAGTCAGCCTCAGCTCTGGCTAAACATACAGCAGACCCGATACAATGGACAAAAGGGGATGTGAAGGGGGTATCCACTAACCCCCCACCGGCAGACTCTATCTTTGCCACTGCCGACCCAGAAAGCAGTATTAGCGCCTGCCTCCTCTGCAACCACCTTACAACCACAAAAGCCCGGTCAATCTCTTAAAAACCAGTCCGTTATATCTGAATCACCAACTCAGGCATCGGCATTGGCTTGGGTACTGGCCCTGTCACCTCTGGAGGGTCCAACAGTACTATCGTTTGATGTACAGGCACCGCCTCAGCTACAGTCCCAGGCCCATTCTGGATTTTTCAGACCCGCCAGCTGGGACTAAGAAGCAAGATGGGAAGCCACTACGGAGCGACTCCCAGTCATCAACCGAAGAAGCTAGTATTCACGAAATGTACAAGTTATGCTGAATTTGATCCTGGATGAAATCAGAGAAATGAATAAGTCTCAAGAATGTGAGATAGCCTCCCTTCATCTCTGTCCAGGAATAATTGTAGAAACTGTGGCCTGTTTCCCGGCCAGAATTTAAGAAGCTGAGTCGAGGATTTCTGTTTGGAGGATCAAATGAACACAATGAGCCTGAAAGTAAAGGAGGCTGAAAAAGACAAAGCCGCTTTGGAGAATAAACTCAAGGAACTCGTAAATCATTCTCGACGTTCGAATTTACACTTCGTTGGAGTACCGGAGGGGAGCGAGGGCTCTCAAGCTTTCCAGTGGGTCGAGTCTTTTATCAAGCAGAAGGTCCTGCCAAAGTTCTCGGGTGACCTCACGATTACCAGGGTGCATCAAATTCTGAAACATTCCCTAAACAATTCATCCATCCCACACACAATTCTTGTATAACTTTGCAGATTATCAGATCAAAGAGAGGATCCTGAACAAGTCTATACAGCAGAAACAATTTTTTGTAAATGAGGTCTCGAAATGCCGGATCTTCTTAGACATGTCCATGGAAGCTGTACGTAGGCGGAAATAATTTGTCAAACTCCTGTATCTTTTTAAATCACAAGGGGAGCAGACCTCAATAGCCCAGCAATCAAAGCTCCGAGTCCTTATTAAAGGGAAATTTCATTTGTTCTCTTCAATAGAAGAAGCCCAGGGCTTGCTGAAAGAGATCTCATCTGCAAAATGATTTGGGTTTTAATTAAATGTTGAGGATCTCCAGGGTCAGGTGAGGAGCGAGAGTCGCCCAGGGTGCGATAACAAGGCACCCCATTGTGTATCAGGGGAGGGTGAGATGTGGTTGGTGGGGGTTTTCCACATTTCTGGGGGGAGGGCCACAGGGGGGGACGATGGGGGATTACATAGCAGTAAAAAGAGCCGTGGCAAAGGGAACAAAGAGAGGAGAAAGCAGGATTTTGCATCTGATCAAATATCAAGGCTATTTAAGCAATAGACATGGCTAGTAAACGTGAATGCTATGCTTAACTAACAGAAATATGGTGGGCTTATAAGATGGCTGGTCTCCTTTACGCCCCAAGTTCTTTTTCTACAAGAAACACATCTTAAGTCAAACTCACCTAAGCTCTTTCTGCCGAGAACATTTTATGATGCCTTTTTTGCATCAGCTGGGTTAGCAATGAAAGGTGTAGCCATTTACTTTTTCAGAAACATGTCTTGGGAATTTGTGCAAGTTCGACGAGATCCCCAGGGAAGATGGTTATGGGTAGTGGTAAAATTAAATGGGAGTATTTTGAACTTTGTCAACTACTATGGTCCGATTATGGATGATGCTTTTGTGTTGGCAAAGATCAATGAGCTGCTAATGGGAGCCCCTGGTCAGATCATCATTGGGGGGATTTTAATTATATTCAGCACCTAAAAAAGACACCACTAATACAAAAATAAAGACAAATTGAAACCAAATACAAAAATAGTTTTTGAGGTTATAATGCATGACTATCAGCTGATGGATCCATGGCGCAATGCCAACCCGGCTACAAGCAGTTATACATGCCATTCTCACCAATACCAGATGGCATCCCGCATCGATTTTTTTTTTTAACATCTAGGTCACTAAATATCCTAAAGGCAGATATCGGGGCTAATTCCTTCTCTGACCACTCATTTATTAAGCTCGACCTAGAAATTGATGAGGGGAGGAGGGAAAGATCCAGGTGGCAGATGGATTGTCTTCTTCTTCAAGATCAACAATGGGTCGAAGGTTTAAGAGTATAGATTCTTGAATATTTTAGGTTTAAAGAGGGGATGGCAGAACCCTTCTCAGTATGGGGGGGTTCAAGGCTACTATGCACGGACAAATTATCTACTACTCGGCCGCTCAGTCAAAAACACAACGGGCTACAATAACAGAACTACAGCAGGCCGTGGAATGTGCACAAGATCTGGAAATGCGACTCAACAACATCAATTTGAAAATGCCAGGAAGGCGGAGGGAATTATTTTTATTAGAAGAAATTAGCAGCTCTCGAACTTACCAACAATGGGTATATGAAGAAAACCAAATGGTGGGCAAATTGTTAGCCGGCTCCACAAAAACTAGACAGGAAGCGGCCTTAATCTCAGAGGTGGTTGATCCTAAGACTGGATCCATAGTGTCAAATAGGGATGACATTGCTCTGGCTTTTATTGAGCACTACCAACAGCTCTATACAACGGCATATCCAGTTGGGCAAGATGCCATACAGAATTATTTTGATGGCGTAGATCTCCTGAAACTGTCTAATTTCCTTGTGGAACAGTTAAACTAGATTTATCAAGTGCTGAAATCCTGGCAGCCCTGAAAGCAACTGCTGGCGCTAAAGCCTGTGGAGATGATGGACTGCCCATAGAATTTTACAAGGTATTTGCAAAGGAGTTGACCCCGCCCTTGACTGAACTATTCAATCATATAAAAAATGGTGGTGCGGTGCCCTCGCCTTTTAAAGAGGCAATTGTTGTCAGCTTCGTGAAAAAAGGCAAGAATCCAAAGGATGTCAATACCTAGAAACCCATTAGCCTTCTCAGCGCTGATTATAAGATCTTAATGATGACTTGGCGCACCGTTTTACACCAGTTACACAGGCCATAATCCATAAGGATCAGTCTGGGTTTATAGCAGGGAGATCTATGTCATCAAATACTGAGTTTTTAATACAAGCGCTTGATTACTGTAATACTAACTCCGGCTTGTATCATGATAATCAATGCCGAAAAGGCGTTCAACCTGGTAAACTGGAATATCCTTTTTTTTGGTCTCGGCAGGTTAGGAATTCCTCCTCAGGTTATTAAAATGCTCCGGAACATTTATCAGGGAGCTCATTCCCAGGTGGTAATTAATACAAGTTGTGTTGGCACAGTAAAAATAAACGGGGGGACAAGACAAGGGTGTCCGCTTTCCCCTTTACTATTCACGTTTTTTATTGAACCATTAGCCATCCAAATTTGAGAAAATGCTGCAACTAATAATTAAATTCTAGGTATGTCCAAACTAAAGTTATTTGCGGATGATATTATCTTATATACCCAGAATTTAGAACTGGTCATAATAGATTTCAGCACATTTGAATTAATGACACATATACAAGGAGAAATAACTACATTTTTCTTAGTTTTTTCCTCTTTCTAAATGTGCTGCAATCTGCTTTCTGAAAATGCCTCTAAGAATTGTTTTTGTCCAGGAAGGTGCCTCTACCTGTACAAAAACAACCCTGACTGCAGTGCAGGCACCCTTGCAACATTATGCAAGGGTAACTGTATTGGCGCTAAGCAGTCAAAAATACCCCAGTTCTAGGAAAGGACAGCAAAACCCCGCAAACTATGACCAGGCCTATATAAGGGTTAATACAGCACATTTCTGGCCTTTCTCTTTCATGCAGCACAGCACAGCAAGGTGGCTTGCAGAGTTGCGTTGCATGAATCTTTTATAATTATGGGCCCTAGGGCCAGATCTACGACCACCAAAAATAGCGACTCGCTAATAGCGAAAAATAGCGACTCGCTATTAGCGCTTCGCTATTCGCTACCTACTAAACACCTCCACCAATTAAATTGCGAGTCGCTATTGACTCACAACGCTATTTGGGACAATCACTAATAGCGAGTCGCAATTGGCCTGCAAATAGCGATACCCATATAAATACCATTTTTGCATGCGCAATTTGCAAGTGTGGGTCAAAATCTCAAACAGTTTAAATTGAATACAAAAAAAGTTAAACTTCCTGGTTGGGTTGAAGGACTCCCCAAACAGGAAGTGGTGCCCAAATCAACTCCTGATCACAAACAAGCACATGTACTGGTGCAGCAGCATAGTCAGACACTGCTGAGAGAGCAAAGATGACCAGCAAGGATACCAGCAAGGGAACCAAGCTGAGGCTGCGCAAGCTGAAGTTTGCAGAAAAAGAACTCAATATAATTACAGAAGAATGCTGTATTCATCATGAGGAAATATGTGGCCGAACATCCCACCGTCTGGCTGAAAGTGAAAAGAAGAAGATCTGGTGTAGCATGCAGAGAAGGATCAACGTCCTGGGAGTAGCACACCGCACCATCGATGACATCAAGAAAAGATGGTATGACCGACGCTCCAGGGCAAAAGAGAGGGTGGCAGAGTGCCTTGAAGCTGCAAAACAGACAGGAGGTGGACCATCCACATCAGCAGACCCGACACCAGCAGAGGTAATGGTGAAAGCAACCCTGGAGAGGGCAGCTGTAGCAGGCTTTGGTACCCTGGATACATCCCAGACATCCATAACTCCTGGTAAGTGAAAACTGTGCATGTGACGTGTGCATACCCACTAATGCCTGTACTGTGCATGCATACTAATCAAACACAAGCATACATCTATGCAATAACAACAAACAACCGAAGTGTTGCATCATGGGAGATGTAGTCTGTGTCAAAACAAGTGTAGTGAAGGAATCACTTGAGCTGATTAACATAGACATAACACTGATACAGTGAAACACATCTTTTATTATCATCTGTCATCTCTTTTGTCACATAGACACACCACTTGAAGCAGAGGACACGGATGGGGACACATCGAGTAGCCACAAGCCAGAGGAAGTTCAGGAAGGGCAGGTTGCTTGGGATACGAGTGGGGATAGGCCCACTGACAACACTTCCACTGTGGCTGCAACCACTCCCTTGCCAACACTAACTGCCACCTAAGCAGCTCAGCACGACATCACACCACCAGGCCCTCAGCCCACCCATGTCTGCCGTGCACCGAGAACCCAACAGTCCCAGCGGCGGTCCCAAGGCATGTCCTCAGATGGGTCATTCAGTCAGGCAATGTCAGCTCCCATTGACAAAGAAATGCTGCAGATACAGAGCCTGCATTACCAAAAACAAAGAAATCTGAGAATGACCCAGGGCTTCCGTATGGTGACAACAAAACTGGCACAAAACCAGTCCAAAATAGAGGCAAAACTGGATGCCCTCACCAGCACCAAGGCAGACCTGGCCAAGGAGTTTGCAGCAGACAGAGAACCAGAGGTGCATTGAGCGCAGCAGGGGCCCAAAAATGGACAGTCTCACCAGGGCTATCAACAGGCTGGTTCATGCCACCAATAGACAGAGTCAGCGCACACTTGACCTACAAGTGGAAATGGGCCACTACAGTGGCAATGTGGCGTGTGGTTTTGAGAAAATCACAACTGCAGTTGAGACACTGCAGACAAACCAGTTACTCAGGGATGTTAGACTTGATGGCACTGATAGCGAGTTATCAAGCAGGAGCAGCATGTCAGCCACAGATGCCCCTTTGTTGCGCAGAAGCAGCAGCTGCAACCTTGGGATGGCTAGTGGCACCTTTGGCTAGGCCATGTGCAGGGGCAAGAAAAGACATTTCACTGTTTCCCAAACAACTTACATATACATTTTCTTTTTTTTCTGTTGGTGACGGAACCCATTTATTTTCCCATTGCTGTCATTATACGAAGGTTACTGAATGGACATGTTGTCCTACTAAACAAATAGATGTGTGAAAATTAAACACCATTCCCAATTAAGCATGTCTTTTGTACAGCTGAGTGACTAGCTGGTGTGTACGTACCTTTCAGCAATAGTTGTTTGCAATCTGGTCCCTGCGCCTTCTCCACTCTCCTGCAGCATTGCCATCCCTCAGTCGTTGGGCAGGCCGTCCCGGGCCATCATCCTCAGCTTCTGTGTCAGACACATCCATGGGTAGTTCACCCCTGTAGGCCATGTTGTGCAGCATCGCACATATTGCCACAATTTTACAGACTGTCTCTGTCACATACTGCAGAGCTCCACCATCTTATGTAGGCATCAAAACTGTGATTTCAGTATACCGAAAGTACACTCAATCACTGTCCTTGTGCGCCTTTGTGCAGTGTTGTACCGCATTTCATAGATGTTGGTGGGCGACAGGTACGGTGTGAGGATCCAAGGATGCAGAGCATACGCACTGTCACCTGTTGTGAGACATATGATGTTGATGTTGAGCTTACAGGCATTCACTGATATTAACAAACGTTTGGGAACAGGTGATAACATTACCTAGGAGGTAGCCATCATCAAAGTCACCTCTTTCTAACCTTTGAAGTAGGCCACTGTGGGGGCATGGCTTGGCGCCCGAAGGAGATGGCGGCGTTCGGCTAGGAGCTCCGTCCATACCAGGGTCTACCGGCGGTTCGCGCCTCAATTCCCACCAACAAAGGGCAGTCATCCCTGTCAGAACATGCCAGGATCATTTTTAATCCTTTTTTGGCGCTGAGGCACAGTTATTTTAGGACTTACAGCCCATTTTATTTTCGGTCGCGGCTCGTTCTCGGCCGCGGCCGCCATCTTGTTTACTCTCGCCTGTGATCGCCTCAGCAGCGCGCCTTATCGCGCATGGATCCCCTGGACGCCTCACGCTTTTATTACTGTCCCCAGCACCTCCTGAAGCACAGATGTGGATAACCTGCACTCTAAGGTGACTTTTCTCTTCTCTCTTCAACTATGATTATTTTCGCTGCCTTTTTCAGCTGACTGGAATTTTCAATTTTCCTCATATACGGCGGCCATCTTTATGACTCTAGCCTCCAACATTTTTGACTCCAATTCTGTGGCCTGGCATTTTCCTTCCTTTTTTAATTTGCTCCCTGGTCCTTTTTCAGCTGGGCAATAAGATATTTTTTCTTTTTTTGACCTCACGTTCCATTAGCGTGCTGATGGCGCATTGCTCCAGTCAAGTTCAAAAACGTAGTTATATTAAGAATTCCAAATTATTCACGGCACTGGCTCATTTGGAAGCTTCTCAGTCTCTATCTTCAACCGAGATGACATCAACTGCGGACATCTCCTCACAGCCTTCGGCAAAAGTGAACTCTAAGAGGTTAAAGAAAGACCCGCCTTCGCCTCCTAAGTCCTCCTCGCCCATCTCAATGGAGCTAATCCTCGAAGAGATACGGGCCCTGCGCCCTTACATGGAGGAGACGAATGCTAAATTGCAGATTCTCACTGACAATTGGGCTTCGATGGACGAAAGAGTGTCGTTGGTGGAGCGCGACGTATCCTCTCTTCAGGAATCCGCGTCCAAGATTTCCCACATGCACACGCAGATTTCCTCTCTTCAGAAGCAGGTGGAGGAACTTGAAAATCGCAACAGACGTAACAATCTCCGTCTTTATGGCTTGGTGGAGGGTTGTGAAGGAAATGATCCCATCAGTTTTTTCAAGTCCTTTCTCCCGAAGCTTCTTCACCTACCTGAAGACACTTCACTGAATATCCAACGTGCCCACAGGCTTGGTCGAGCTTCCTCCTCTCCTTCCACGTCAACGAAGCCTAGAGGTGTAATAATGTACTTTCTAGAGTACACAGACTTACTGAAAGTCCTCTTAGCCGCCAAAGCCTCTCCTCGCCTCACATGGTCAGGCTCCACTTTGTTCTTTGCGCAGGATTATGCCAGGACCACTGCACATCGTCGCAAGGCCTTCCTAGATATGAGACCTGACCTTCGCTCCATTGGTGCCAGATATGGACTTTTTCATCCTTGTCTATTTAAGGTCACTCATAATAATAAGACTACGACATATGAAGATCCTGCACGACTTCGAAGTTTCCTGAACTCCTGTGGTCAACCTGACATGGAGATAGCTGGTCCCTCTTCCCACCCACCATGACTTGTTTTTGTAGTTGCAATTTGACTCTCTAATTTGTTCTGCTTTAATCCCTTCATTTTTTTTGCAGGTTCTTCAGATTGTATGACTTCTAGTTAAGATTATATTTTTCATTTTTTCGTCTGATAATGTTGTTCTGGCTCCTCAGTTGGTCATATGTTTTTTTTTTTTATCTTTGTTGTATTCGAGTTTCTAACCATGTTCTTTTTCTCCCCTCACAGATCATTGTTTTGCGTTCCGTTGTGTTATCTCTGGTTGGACGTCTCCCTCACCCCGAATGCCTTGCCTCTCCCAGTTGGCCCTACCTCCCTCCCCTCATCTCCACGTGTGTTTTCGCTTGTCCCCAGTTCCTGATTGTATTTTTCCCCTGCTACCCCTCGTAAGTACCCTTTATTCCTTATTTATCATGTTTTGCTATGTTCTATATCTTCTTATCTTACCTCTTCCCTCGTTGCTTTCAGATTTATTGGTGTCGTTACCTTTTCCTTGGCTCTCCTCCACTTCTCTTTCGTCATTCCTTCTTCTCCCCATTGCATACTGGCTCTCTTGCTCGTATTCATCTCCCTTTACCTATTTGATTCTCCCTTGGACCTTATTTACCACTATTTTTCAGAATTACTGTATCTTCTTACCATTCTTTCTATTTTCTTGGCTCTCTCCTATATTTATGGCTTCACTGGTTCCTTTCTCATTTTTTCTTCTTTCCTTATTCCATCACGTCAGTTCTCACCTCATTCTTTTTCTTTCTTGTGCCCCTGCTCGCCGCAAGGCATTTCCTTGTTGTCCTACTCTCCAATTGGCCCATTTTTTGATTAATCCTTAATGTCAGTTCGAATTATATCCTGGAATGTTAAAGGTCTGCATTCTCCTATCAAGAGACAAAAAATTCTCTCTCATTTAGCCAAATTAAATGTAGATATTGCCTTCTTACAAGAAACCCATCTGTCTGATGATGAAGCTGCTAAACTTAAGAGAGGTTGGGTGGGTGCTGTATTTTCATCTCCGGGTGATGGTAAGAGAAATGGTGTGGTTGTACTGGTCCGCAAATCTCTTGCTCATTTGCTCTTAGCTTCTGAATCAGACCCTGAAGGTAGATGGTTGTACGTCAAACTCTCCTCAAAAGGCGTCCCTCTCTCCCTCCTTAATATCTACGCCCCTACTGGTGGTGATCAGGTTTTTTGGCGCGCAATGGCCTCCCGTATCACTGAATATATTGATGATAATTTTGTTTTAGCAGGTGATTGTAACCTACCCCTTGATCCTTTTTTAGACAGAAACTCCAAGGCACCTTTTATCCCTAATAAATCTCACAAGCTTTTCGCTCAAGCGATATCCCAACATAAACTCATTGATGCCTGGCGTCTCTGCAATCCTACCTCTAAAGAATTCACCTTCTATTCCCCGACTCACCATTCCCAGTCACGTATTGATTATATTTTCCTCTCCCACCATATGTCCCAATCCCTCACCCACGCTGACATAGGCCCCATCTTATTTTCTGATCATGCCCCCGTTTCGATAAACATTGACATTTTACCCAAATCCACTGGACCAAAGAGATGGCGCTTCAACAACACCTTACTCCTCGATCCCAAATTCTCCGCCTCCTTTGTAGACTTCACCACAGAATTTTTCACCATTAATGACACACCCACTATGCCTATCCACGTTGTCTGGGACGCCTATAAAGCAGCAGCCAGAGGTTTTATTATCAGCTTTGTAGCTACTAAACGCAAGAATGCTCGTAAACGCACCAGTGACCTCCTTTGTACGATTAAAAAGTTAGAGCATTCCTTCTATACATCCCACTCGCAAGAAAGTCTGACTGCTCTCATTGCTGCTAAGATGCAATATAACAAACAATCCACTGAGGATGCTTCATTGTATTTGTTAAAATCCAGTTCTAAATTCTATGGAGGTAAAAATAAGGCGGGGAAGGTCTTAGCCAATTATTTAAAAGTCAAACAAAACAAACTGAATATTGAATCTGTCTACGATGTTAATTCTGTTTTAAAGCATACAGATGTTGATATTTTAGAGCAATTCTCCCAGTTTTATTCCAAACTCTATTCTTCTGAGACGCACCCCACTGCTCATTCTCTTGCTACTTTCTTTGCCACCATCCAACCACCTTCCAATTTCCCTGTTGATTTATCCGCCCTTGAATCACCAATCTCCAGCGATGAATTACTTACAGCACTTCAGTCACTCAAGAAGGACAAGGCCCCTGGACCAGACGGATTCACAGTTGAATTTTATCTGCATTTCTCCAAATTGTTGTTGCCCAGACTCCACTCCCTTATTGATTCCTTCATATTAAATGGCTCTTCCTCAGGTACATTCTCAGACGCCCACATTTGTATCATTCCCAAAGAAGGCAAAGACACCCAGCATTGTAAGAATTACAGACCAATTTCTTTGGTCAATATTGATTATAAATTGTATGCCAAATCTCTCGCCATTAGATTAGACCCCTATCTTCCCGAGTTGCTAGGCCCTGAACAATCTGGCTTCGTCAAAGGTCGCTTCATCACAGATAACACCAGACTTTTGTTTAATGTCCTTTCTAAATCTCCACAGTTCCAACATTCACTAGCAGCCATTGCCCTAGATGCAGAAAAAGCGTTCGATAGGGTGGAGTGGACTTTCCTTTTCTCCGCCCTCAAATGGTTTGGATTTGGCTCACGTTTTATCTCTTTTATCTCCTTCCTTTATTCCAACCCTAGAGCGGCGGTTTGCGCCAACGGTCTAGTTTCCTCTTTTTTCAATCTAGGTAGGGGCGTTCGTCAGGGATGCCCTCTTTCCCCTTTTCTTTTTAATTTAGCCCTGGAACCTTTTCTTTCAAAGCTGCGTCAGAATCCCAACTTACACGGCTTCCAAGTCTCCCACACTAACATTAAACTTGCTGCCTACGCAGACGATATTCTATTATTCATGTCTAACCCCACAACTTCTATTCCCGCATTTCTAGCTGAAGTCCATGATTACTCTCAGATCTCAGGTTATAAGCTAAACAATGACAAGTGTGAGATTTTACCCCTTACTAAGTTCACTTTTAAACCGGACTTTATGGCGTCCAATTTTACTTGGAGCCCCTCACACATCAAATATCTAGGTCTACACATTACTTCCTCCCTCTCTGACACTGTTTCGATGTGCCTCAATAAATGCATCCAGAAATTATCCGACCTCACTTCCAGATGGCACCCATTATACCTCTCCTGGTGGGGTCGTCTTGATACGATTAAAATGATGCTCTCCCCGTTAGTCCTCTATACCATCTCCAACATCCCAATTCCTATCCCTGCTAAGTTCTTTAAGAAAATTAACACTATTCTCTCTTCCTTTCTCTGGTCCGGCAAAAAACCACATATGTCCCTGCTCAGATTGCAACTCCCCAAGTCTGAGGGTGGAGTTAACTTTCCGAATTTTCCCGCTTACCACAAGGCATTCCTTCTGCGGCAAGCTTCCCATTGGCTGCAAGACCCTGCTGAGCCGTCCCCCTTATGGGTTATCATTGAGCGACTTTCCTTATCCCCCTTCACTTTTGCTGAATACCTCTCATTCTCTCGTAAGCCTCACTTTTCCTCCATTCCTATCCACAAGTTTACAGCCAAGCTGCTTCTTTCCACCTCCCCAGGCCCCCCTTCCTCTGTAACAGAGTTTCTTAACTCCACTATCTGGCACAACAACAGTATAACCATCAATCGCAAGCCCTTTTACTGGAAAACCTGGAGACAGCGGGGTTTAATCTGGGTATCTCAACTCTTCTCTAATTCTGATTTCTTATCCTTCTCCGTTCTCAGCCAATACTTCCATCTTCCCCGTTCTTTTGCCTGCAAGTATCTTGCGCTTAAAAATGCAGTCATGTCCACTCATGCTCTTCTTTCTAACCCCCTCATGCATCCCCACCCTCCCAATCCTACCTCACAGCTTCATTCCTTCTTGCGTACTCACCCTACAGCCTCCTCATTATACCACTCATTTCATACGATCCTCACACCTAGACCAAAATCCAAAGTTGAGGAACAGTGGGAATCTGACCTTGCCATTTCTTGGCCCACCTCCCTTTGGGATAAATTATGGACCAAACTTCGCAAGACTTCTAGAGCTGCTTCCCTTACACAAACTCTTTTCTTCATATACAACAGACTTCTCTTTTCTCCCCAGGTGTTGAATAAGAGATTTTCTTCTACACCGGATCTCTGTTGGTCCTGTTCTGCTCCTAAGGCCACTCTTTTTCACATGCTTTTCTCTTGCACTTTCACGCAAGATTTCTGGACACTAGTTTGGGCCCAAATCAATGCCATATTCCACACTACATCCCCCTTCTCTTTTGTCAATATTTTTTTAGGAAGCCTTTCTCCTTGTTGGGATGACACTGATCTTAATACGCAAATTGTTGATTTGTTGTTAGCTGTTGCTTTCCAGCAAATCACCGTCAACTGGAAAAACTTTACGAATATTTCTTTTAAAGCATGGTGGTACAATGTTTGTTATAATCACAGGCTAGATACTGTTTTTGTGCACCCCCTTAGTTTAGCTGCTAAACGACATGATTTATGGCTTCCTGTAACCTTGTACCTAGATACCTGTGCTAAACGCTCCTCTCATGTATCACCTATTCAGCAAGAGGTCTCTAAGCCTCCTTGAGTGACATTGCTTTTCATTTGCACTATTCTCTCTATATAAGTTACTATATTGCTCATTATTACCAACGCTGTTTTTTTTGGTTATTTAGCCTCAAACTTTTGTTATCCTCTGATTAATTGTATATTTTCATTACCATGTTTTACTTTTCTCCCCTATTTGAAGATATGTTTGTATTCTTTCTCATGTATTGACACCTTTACTTATCCAATAAAAACCTTTTGAACTAAAAAGAAGTAGGCCACTGTGCTGGAAAATGAATGCATCATGGGTGCTTCCTGGGTATGCTGCTACAATATCTGTTTAGATGTTCTTTGAGTTACACACTACTTGTATGTTGAAGAAATGTGTACTTTTTCTATTCTGAAAAATATATTCAATGCGGGGTGGACATAGGGGCCCATGTGTCCCATCTGTGTACCCATTACCTGTGGGAACCTTGCTAACCTGTAGAAATCCATTTTTGTCTGGTCTAAGTCCCGATTGTCATTGGGCATGTATATGTGTTGGCATATGTGGTGTAGCATTGCGTCTAGGAAGTAATGGAAGAAACGTGATAGCGCACTTTGAGATACACCACCAGCCACTGCAATGACATCCTGGTAACTATCAGTGGCCAAGAGGTGGAGGGAGCACAAAACCTGCACATGTGTTGGAATAGCATTGTTGCGCATGGTACTACTCTCAAGTTGTGGCTTTAAGATGTCAATGAGCTCTAGTATGACCCTGCTACTTAGCTTGTACTGATCATAAATCTCCTTGTCAGTCTTATCCAACAATGTCAGCCTGACTCTGAATATCCTCTCCTGTCTTCTTCTCCTCTGCCATGCCGCCATTTTCCTCCTCCTCCTTGCTAACCAATACAGGGCAGCCATTGTGGAAAGATTTTTGATGCATTCTGAGTTTCTTTTATCGGCTGGACCTGATTACCACCTGTTGCTGTTTAGTGGTAAATTGCATGTGCAAAATGGCCTTTTTGCGACTTTTCGCACTTTGGGATTGTTCTGTACATGCAATTTAGCGACTCGCAATTTGCAATTCGCAATTTGGTAGTTGCAAACTGCATGAGCTGTTTTTGCGTGTCTGTATTTACTCGCAAATTGTTTGTGGCAATTGCGAGTGGCTTTTGTACATAGTTAACAGACATTTTAGCATGCAAAAAATAGTCTGTGACCGAATTTGCACATGCAAAATGGTATGGTTGTACATCTGCCCCTTAGTGTTTCTGAGTGGGCTCAACCTCCCTGGGGACGGAGTATGTCTAGGTGAAATTGTCAGTGGGATATGTATAGCGTATGTAAAATTACCTCAAATATCCAAATGTAATGAAGCAGGCCACTGATGAATTCTAGTGGGGGAAAGTCTCTTTAAAATCTTAAGGGATTCCTGGATGGGAAAGGTGTTATAGTGGCTCCACTTCCCTTTGATTTTCCGTGTTATTGCTGGAAGTTGATTGTTTGAACCCCTATTACATCTTCCTCTCTTTTTTGATTCTTATCAATTTACATATGCGCCAGGGTGAGTTATTGCTCACCAGCAGAAGCTCAGGGAATTGAAAACCGACACTCATCAATTAAAGGTGATTGTCAGCTTTCTAAAATCGGTTATTTCTTATGAAATATAGTGGCAGATGGAACTTTTACCAGAGGGGTGGGGGGAACACCCACACCCATACACCTCACTCACACCCATTAATTCACACAGACACAACACTCACTAACAAAAACACATACATTTATACATACATACACGCATGCACCAAACAAAAATAAAATAGATAAATCTTACCTCAACAGTAGCTCTCTGTCAGGCAAGCCTCTGAGGTCCCAGGAGGATTTGGACTGCTGCCTTCCCTCATTGGCTGATCTAAGGTCAGCCAATGAGAGAAGGCAGCAGTCTCTATTTTGCAACAGAGGGGGATGGGGACAGTGAGACTGCTGACCCCACCCTACTCTCGGATGAGATGTCACTGATTGACACTAAGCCCTGGGCACTTCAGGGCTTAAACCTGAAGCACCCAGGACCAAGGCAATCATTGACACTCTCCTTCGTCACGAGGGTGAGGGCCTCAACCCACTTTTACCAGGCTGAGGAGGTCATGCCCACAGAGCTGTGAAATCCTCAGCTTGGCAAAGTTCAGCTCAGGCAGCCAGGAGCCTGCGCATTTAGCGCATGTCCAGCTCCTGGCTGCCTGACCTAAACAATAAGAGTGTCTGCCAAACTGACCTTTGCTCATCCTGACAGACACTCTTCTTTCCTGGAAAAGGTGGGGGCTGCTGCTGATGATATAGCTCTTCACTGTCATTGTGAGGTTGGATTTGCATGGGCATTCATGGCTAGTACAAGGATATGTGGGGCCATAAACAACATGGCACTTGCAGGCACCACTCCTCTCCTGGTAATGGGTCCTTGTTTGAGGATTGAAGCAGCAATCATACACTGCCTCCTACTGTGTTAATGTAAGCTTACATTGAATATCAGATCATTTTTAGGAAATGTAATAGGGCCCTATTATGACTTTGGCAGTGTGTCAATGGGCCGCCATGCCTGCATCCTGCTGCCACACCACCAAAACGATAAAGAGACTGCCTGCCGGATTCTGACTGGAATCCAGGTCGGGTGGTCCTGCGGCAGCTGGCCCACTGTGGTGCAGTGCTAAAGGATCGTACGTGAGCCCTAGGAAGGCACTGCAATGGGAAGGCCACTGCAAGTTTCTGCAGGGCATGGACTGTGGTCCAATGGACTGTCGTATTTGTAATAAGGCCCATAGTCTTGTCAAATTTGGGAAAGATGCAACATCATATATTAATTGGTGAAGTTTGTAAGCTTCCTTTAATAGTCATGCTTATTGCCTGCTTTAATACTTTGCATGTGCATTTAAGAATGTAGCTTTTTTCAATTGCATCTTAGTCTAGCTATTTCAGTCTTCAGGGGCTTCGTTCAAATTCAGAGCTAGTGAGGTGCTTATGATGAAGAGAGCACGTAATAAAGTGTAACTTCTAAAAATGTCTGACAATCATTTCCATTCCATTATTCTGTTAATTCAAAATGTGAGTCTTTAAATGAAATTCAAAGTCGTTTGGAGAATTATAGATTTAAAATTAAACTCTAATTTTCAGTAAAATTGAACCACACCTCTATTATCATGCATAATGTACTGTGTTCCATAAATATAACTAGGTCATTCTCTCAAGGCTGAAGAAGATTCAATATTATAAACTTAAGAGAAATGGCATGGAAAGCAGTGTCTTTTGATTGGTCACCTGTTGTCCTGTTCGCTGCCACTAGCCTGACCCTCTGCACTGCTCCTGGGAGGAAATTAGGGGTGAGCTGTAAACTCAGCTTTGCCAAGTTTGCCCACTCCACCTGGAGCACAGAGTTCTGTAAAAACTCTACGAACCGGCATAAAGCAAAGTTTTTCTTGCACTTGGCTCACCAACGTTAAGTTGTCAAGCTGAAATGAGAAAAAGTGAGCGGTAGGATGAGTCCCGGCATGATTTATCAATGTGGGCAGTGGCAGCAGTTCACTATTGTCTGCATTGAGAAAACTGCAGCTCAAGTAAAAAGTCTACTCGAGTGGCAGAGAAAAGAAGCTCCCTCTGGCACAGCGTGTGGTGCTGTTTGTGCTGATTTTACAGCATGGAGTAGTAAAAATCAGCATGAGCTGTGTGGCATGCCAAAACACCATCACTCGTAGAACTCCGCTGACTCTCACTGAGTTTTTATGTAACTGCATGGAATTCCATTAATTCACAAGTTCCACCCACCCCTAAATGAAATCTGTATACAGATGGTGTTCAACATTTCCTGGTAGAGACATCTTCCTCATAGAAGGACGTATGTATCTCCATGTGGGGGGTGTAGTCTCAAACAACACAAATTAGCTTTGCAATGCTCCTACTAGTCAATGTATTACCGGATTTCAGCTGTATGCTTATAGACAGAGATGTGGTCCACCACCAATGGATGCTCTCAATGTAAAATTATAGGCAATCAGAGTTAATCTGAACTAAATCACACACACATTACAAACATTATTACTGCAAGCCCATAAATACATCTACTCTCTAAGCTCTGTCCTTTTCTTCTTGGTCTGTGGTACTTTGCTAATTTCCAGTAGTACAACCACATAATACAGCCTACAACACACAAGATGAGGAGGAACTTCCTTGGAGGAGGCAGATTTTGTATTTTCCTTTACTGTTGGTCACTTCTGGGAATTACATGGCCTGTCTTCATACAGTCTCCATGGAGCGAAGAAGATGAACATGGAAGGAAGTGACATATGCCCCAAACAGTAGAAGGATGGCAGAGTCTGGTAAGTATTCAGCAACATCAACTTGAATTAATATAACTAAATTGCTCTCATATTGATTTCAGGATGTGTACATTTATTCCATAACAATAAAAAAGCACATGATTTGCTTGTATCAAACAGATTGTTTAAAAGATGAACTTCAATGTGTAATCTCTCTGTGCCCATGCGTCATTAAAGACATATTTCATTGTGCAGCTTTTTAGGTAAGCATATCTTTATGTTTATATCCTTCATCAGCCATTTTATGCATTCATATAACCATTTGGTATGCATTTTCTATCAATAATATTTTAATATACACAGATGGTATTTGTATTGAGATATTTCCAGCCTTTGAGTGTCTCTCTCTTTCCACAGCTTCAGTGATACAATGGCCTTGGTGGCCACGCTATGCCTCCGCATCACAAGACATTTAAAGGGCATCACTCAAGCACCAATACGGCAATCTGTGATCCTTCAATCAAGTAAGTCACTGTCCACAATACATACACTAGTATCCACATCTGCTTGTAACATATTTCTCATTTTCAATTGTCTTTCCACTGACCAATTTCTCTTTCTGAGGATTACATTTTGAATATGTATGTAACATGTTTCTTCCTTGATTACATTAGTCATTCTTCTCTTCAGGTCTACTGTCACATATCTAAAATGCACCATTAATTTTTTTTTATCAGTTGCTGGATCTAGGGAAATTGGTCTACCACCTTCTCCCTGAACACATGTTCATACCTTGACAGCTAAGGGCCGCTTTACAAAGGTAAAGTTAGACCAAAAGTTTAACTTAGAACAAACGTTCTAACTTTACCTCTTTTTGGTATTCACAAAGGTAAATAACTACTAGTAACTTAAAAACTAGTAAAGTTACTGTTTAGAAAGTTACCTTTGTGAATCGGGCCCAAAGGGTCGGGCTACAAAGGAAGCATCCATGGCATTAGCAGGAATGACATTATCATTTGCATGGGCAATTTGTTAACTGACAATGAGCCTATTTTAAAATGAGGAAGTTTGATTTATATGTGCTAAATTGTTATCTGTTGCTTTCAGATTTTCAATAATATATGTATGTTAGTAATATACACAATCTTCAATGTAAAATGTAGCCACATATATACATGCAGCCCAAGGGCCAGATACACAAAGCATTTTTGCGGTCGCAAACTGTTTGTGACCGGCAAATACTTTTTTCACATGTTCAAAATGCTAAATACAATTCGGTAACTTGCTACTGAATCACAATTTGCATTTGTAATTCTGTATTTGGAAGGTACATGCTTTGGGCATCCCTTCCAAATACCAGATCAGTATGGTAAGTATTACTGTTTTTGACTGAATTCCAGTCACAAAACAGAAATACTTTACCACCATTTCAAAAGCAGTGGTAACCCATATGAGAATGTTGAAAAAATATTTTTAGGAGCAGGCAGTGGTCACAGGGACCATTGCCTACTCTTAAAAAATGAAGCTTCAAAGTTTATTTTTTTTCTTTTTACACACATTCCATTTTCCTTTATGGAAAATGGGCTGAATTTTGTAAAAAAAGGATTACTTTATCAAAAAGCACTCACAGACATGGCAGACTGATGACCTCAGCAGGCCCCCATCCCTGTGATAAGAGAACAAATATTGAGTGTGTCTACCTGTTGAATTGAAGAGAGACACAGTTTAGTTGTTGCTTCGTTTTTATTCTTTCATTTTTCCTCAGTGATTATATACTACAATGTATATTTTGCATCATATAGCTTTGCTGAAAAGTCCCATTCCATTATGCATTTTACATTCTTGGTATATCGCAAATAGCCAACATGTGTTTCTCCCCCAGGATGGCTGTAGTGCATGAGGCTTTTGCAAGTCTCATAAAATAATGGTTAGTTCCTACAATAGTTTGTTCTGTCAGATTCAAGTAAAGGAAATAATGCAAACCCCCTCAAAATACCTGACGAAGTTCTCCGTCACGGGTTGAATCCCTCCTTACGGTTCAGCAGTTGATGTGGAATCCATTATTTCCTTTAATCGAATGTGTGTCAGCTGTTTGCGATATACCAACTCTTTAAAAAGCATAATGTAATGAGTCTTTTCTGTAAAGCTATGTAATACAAACCACACAATGAAGTATATAATCACTAAGGAAAAATAAAAGGATATAAACAAGACAACACCTAAACTGTGTCTCTCTTCAATTCTACAGGGAGACACACTCAATATTCGTTCTCTTATTTGACTGGAAAACGGTACAGTAGGTCCAAATCTAATGAACGGTAGGATAGGATTGGAGTGTTGGACATTGATGGTCTTCCAAGCTGTCTTGTTTTTTTGCTTCTGAATCTGAAGAGCAGAAGTTTGTTCGTCCTAACCCCAAAAAACATTTCAAAGATATCCATTGTGGCTGATCACCAGTCTTCCTCCTACAGAAGTCCTACAGATAGCAAGCCTCCAGAAAAAGTTACAAAACCATGGATGCAAGATGTGGCTATGGAAATCTCTTCTGAACCTATCCCCCATCCTTCAGGTAACTCAGTAGACTCCCAACTAAGTTGCAGCCCAGCAAAAATCAATGAAAAAAAAAGATTTTGGATTGCATTGCAGCCCTACTTGTGTACTGCGAGATCCAAGAAAAATGGAAGGCCCACATATATAATTGAGTTTCATCCAGGGTGTGCCAGAGCCCGGGGGTGTTGACACACATTTATTTAATATTTGGTGAGTAGTGTGTGAGGATCCCCTCCCCGTGCCAAGTTATGGCCCAGGGGCTCCATCCCTCAAGGTCCGATGCATCACTGTCCCAACAACCCCATCCCCCCGGACAGAATGTTGATTGGGGAGGCCAAGCATTCCCTACTCTCTAATGCCTGTTTTGGGGCATGGTAGGTCATACCAGGAGAACAACATCCTGCCTGCCCTCAATGTTCGCACAGAAGCCAGCAGAACAGTGTTTTACTCCCGTCAGTGAAGTAAAAGGTTTCTTGTTCCTAGCAGGAGAACACATAGAAGGTGCTTGGTCTGGTGCAGCCCCAGAGGAATGGAGAGCCAGTGGGGCCACTGGAGTCTTGGGGCTCCCTCGATATGCCCCAAAAGAAACAGGAAGCTTTGGGTGTCCCAGATGGGATTGGGACACCCCATAAAAATGTTTAATAATACAACATGAGGCTGCATCATATAAAATAAAACAGCTGGCAGTTGTCACTGATATATTTTTCATTGCTCCTGCTGATGACCACCTCATAAGGCCCATCATGGGTTAATTTGCCTCCTTTCCAATCCAGCAGGTGCACAAGCAACATGTTATCAGAGTGTAGGGGACTGCAGATAGCGCAGCGCCCTTCCCCAAAATGATTTATTCAAAGTAGTCCTGTAACTCTTGTGGTACACAGGACATGATTCTGTCAGGGACTGTTCGGGACTATGTCTGGAACACAGTCAGGGACTTGGGTAAGGCTGGCGACTGGGTAGAAAATGTAAGCAGAAAGAGAAGGACATTGCTGCCAAGAATCACACACATGAAGTCAGAGGAGAAAGAGGATCAAAAGGGGAAGCCTGCACAAAGTAACAAGATGGCTAAGACTCAGAAAGGACAGGCACTCATAAGGCGAATTAGCATTCTGAATAACTACACCCAGAACAGACGTGCAAGAGATATATATACAACAACATTAACAATAAAGGGAATGTGGGGTAAGGCATTCAGGAGCTCCACACAGTAAGACTGAAGCTCAGTAAGTTCCTCACCCCCAATTGCTGTTACAGATACTGACTGCAAATACCCACATATAGGATATGCATGCAAAGGCAGGGTTTGTGGAGCGGATACCTATGGTGATGTTATAACTGTAACTCGAAGACAATACTCACAGTGAACAAAATACACCACCTAGATAATCAGCTGAGTCCACGGATCCTGGTGATCAAACGGGAACATGCAAAGCAGTAACAGCAAGGGTGTAGAACTAAAGACACGTGCAATAGACAAGGAGCTAGCAAGGAGGAATGCTTAACAGGAAAGGAAGGAAATCACAGGGCACACTTGGCAGAAAGCAAGTAACAAACATGCAAGGTAATAGAAGCAAGACAGCAGCAAGAGAAAGAGAGCAAATTAGGAACTCTAACCAAGGAAATTGGAAGAAAGGCAGCGACTGGAAAAGGGTTAACAGAAGTCGAGGCTACAAGGGTATACTAGAATAGTGCTGGATCAGGAGTCAAGAAAACAATGTAGTACTGCAGGCAGTGCTAGTTCAGGAACAGGGATTTACTAAAGCTCAGGAGTCAAGGTAGCACTGCAGACAGTACTAATTCAAGAACAGGGAATTACTAAAGCTCAGGAGTCAAGGTAGCACTGCAAACAGTGCTAGTTCAGGAACAAGAAATACTATAGCTCAGGAACAGGAATCGAGGAAACAATGAAGGCTGAGTTAGTTCAGGAACAAAGATAGCTATTGCTCAGGAATCAAGAAATAACTAAAGCTCAGGAAACACTAGAAACAAGGATATCAAAAGCTCAGGAAACACTGGAACCAAGGGTTGGTCTCGCCAGTACACAGCTGCAATGCCCAACACTGGACTGAAGGGAGGTGGGGCTTAAAAGAGCAAACAGTAATTACATGCATCAGGTGTGAGCAGGCCAGCAGCAGCCAGCCACAGGTGAGCTGAATTCCCCCACCCATCCTTGGCCTGCAGGGGTGGAAATGAAGCAGAGAGCAGGGAATTCTAGTTAATAGAGTTTCAGAAATGAGGAGGCAGGCTCCCACAAAACCCGCCATGGATTGGGACTGATGGCAATTTCCAAGTAGCATCCAAATGGCTAGCAGTCAGAAAATGCATGCAGGGGAATGTCTGGAAGCTTATCGGAACACTGGAAAGTCCCACAATTTGCCCCCTGGTGGAGGTCATGAAAGAGCAGAGAGCGAATTGTAACAGACTGCAGGAAAAGTTTCTGATGTTTTAAGAACTCGCAGAGTTGGAGCTTTAACTCGGGACAACTTGTGATTGGTCTTGTGACTGCATTACATGGCCTGAGGAGTATAAAAGAAAGAGCCAGACACATGTTTAATGCTATTTTGAATAACAAGACTGTATTTAAAGGTTTATTGAGGAACATTGCAATGCTTTTTATTAAAAATGTATGTTGTCGAATATGATTTCAGATTCTGTTGGTTTTAAAGTTGAAATCTTACTTGCAAATACTGTTTTATTGAGGTAGTGCCCTCTTAAAAAAAGTCAATAGACTTGCCTTTTATATATAAATATGGTGATCTCTTGGTAAAACCATTAGACTGGCCTTATTTAAAGTAGCACCCCCCTATATTGTAATGTTGCATTTGGTATAGATGGGGGATTGCTATTGTGGAGGTCATGACCTACAAGATGTCAAATGTGATTTGAAAGTTGTTGTCATGTACCAAAAGTACATATTTGTAATTCATTGCGTAGTATTAGTGTGTGCGTAATAAATTTACATTTTCTTTTTAATAGAAAAAATAATTTATTCAGTGTTGGTTTTGCATGTCAGCGAATGGAGATTGCATGTCCTCACCACCTCCTCTGAGCAGGCCTTGAAGTGCTCTGCCTCACTACCCTAAGAGAGTGAAGTGCTTCTTGTTTCCCTGTGAGGAGAGGCTTGTGGACTTATTATTATTATTTTTTATTTTTTTTCTGTCCTCATGAGCCTCTTTAGTGGAAAGAAGAAAAAAGGACAGTGACGTTCTTCCACTTGCACATCTTGACGGGCATCTAAATTCCTGTGCTCTCATATGCCTTATATCAGATCGGGTAGGTATGAGTAGAGAGGGAGGTCGAGATTTCTAATAGCCCTTGGACTCAATGCTCCATCTCACTTCTTGTATGTTTGTCTGCTTTCTCGCTCACACTATCCAACCAGCAGACAGAAGACTACAAAGACCCAAACCCAAGTGTCTGGTGAGGCTGGTAAGGCGTAATCATCGGACCTCAAAACAAAAACAAAAAAACTAGCTAAAATCGTTTAGAGCATCACACCATTCCAAGAAGGGAAGCCAAAAATTAACATCTCTCGGACTCTTCCTATCTATAGTGGCTATCTTTTTAATCGAGACCAACAAATTGTGCAAACTAGGAGAAAGTGGGGACACCCATAGCTTGCAAATGTCCCTGCGCGCCAACAGTAGAACGTAAAAGATTAATTTTGCCTGACCTTTAGAAGGGTTTATCTCAGGCTCTAACTGACCAAAGATGACAAGTTAAACGCTTACCTTTACAAGCAGCGTAAGCATTTGAGACAGAGCCTTACTCACTTTGCTCCAGTAGGTTTGCAAATTTGTACATTCTAAAAACATGTGGACATCGTCAGTATTCGTGTTTCCACACTTTGGGCAGGGGACTTCACCTCTTCTCCCAAACTTTGACAGCTTCAAAGGTGACCAATATGCCCTATGGATGGAAAAGAGATGATTGCTCCTCAAATGCGCGGGTTTAACTGATTTAAAAAGTGTAGCCATAAATACTTGCCAGTATTTTTCCAGCGATGATTCCGGCAAGCATTTTCCCCACAGCTCCACCGGCAGCGTAAAATCGCCATCCTCGGTTTCCACCAATAGCCGATAGATGGTCGCTAATTCCTTCTTTTGACTTGGTTGTTGCTTCAGCTTAAACTCTAGGTCATTTTGCCCACCTATCTTTGTTGATGGGTGGGAGAACCAACTTTGCATTTGCGCATATTTAAACCTGGTTAGGCAAAAATTTGTAAGCTGGCTGCAACTCTCCCAAAAGATAAGCTCCCCATCACTAATGATCTGGTCCCATTGATTAATTCCCCCTTCCATAAGAGGCTTGGCTAGAATGTCTTTTGTCCACTCAGTAAAAAACCTGTGATATGGAATTTTCAAGATTGTTCTTACTTTATACCAGGTCTCTGCTAGCCCCCTCAGAATGTTCAACCTAACCTTTTTTAAAAAAAAAAATTGTGTCAGCATTTTTTACGATAAACCCCTCCTGACCTCCTGGCTCCAGATTCACAACTGTGGACCACAAGCCTCCTATCATAGAGGTGTTCGGAGAGTTAAAGAGACACTTCCCATTTTTTAGCAGAAATGCCCATGAATAGAAAAGTAAGTCCGGCAGAGCCACTCCACCTTTCTCTAACCTTCTCCGAAGCTTCTTCCAGGCTATTCTTGGTCCTTTACAGGCCCATATAAATGAACTCAAGTCCCCTTGTAGCTTTTTGATACACTCTGTATTGAACGGCAAAGGAATTGCATCGAAGAGGAAGGTCAACTTTGGGAGGATTATCATCTTTATCAAATTTTTTCTTCCGAAAAGTGATAACTGAAGATGAGACCAGGATTTCAAAAGTTTTGTAATCTACTTTCGTACTATATCAAAGTTAAGTTTTGTTATTTTACTAATGTCTTGAGTTATCCTAACTCGCAGATATCTGATCTCTTTCCTTCCAGATTTCCCTTTGATGTTCCAGGACATAATTTCAGACTTGTTTTCATTCACCTCATAACCTGATGCCCTCCAAAAGTCTGTTGTTAGTGCCTTCAGGCGCGGCCATGTTAACAAAGTATTTGTGGTTAAAATCACAATATCGTCCGCATAGAGCCCAGCTTTTTTTCCCAAACGAAAAATCTAAAGGGTCCTCTCTGATCTTTCTTGCCAGTGGCTCTATGTATAGATTAAAGAGCAAAGGCGAGAGAGGACAACCCTGTCTGGTTCCTCTGGATATTGGAACTGGTTGAGATTAGGAACCATTGATTCTAGCTTCTGGGGCTTGATAAAGACCAGCGAGAACGTTACAAAAATGTTCTCCTAAATTCAAGGAGTAGGCAACTTCTTTCAGATAACCCCAGTTCACGCGGTCGAATGCCTTAGCAGCGTCTAGGGCCACCAGGGCAAAAGGAAGATTATAAGTGGTAGCTAAATCTATTGTGCCGATCAATGAAAAGGTCAGATCTTTCAGGAATCTTCCCCAAATAAAACCTTTTTGGTCTTCATTTATTAACTCAGTCATCAACCCATTCAATCTGTCCGCCATGACCTTGGTATAGCTCTTATAGTCACTGTTTAACAGAGAGATAGGGCGATTAGAATCGCAATGTTTTGGGCATTTTCCCAGCTTCAGAATTAGCGAAATTGTGGCTTCCTTCAAGGAGGATGGCATGTCCATATGTTTGACAAATAGCTCATTAAAAAGCTTAACTAAAATAGGAGCTAGAATATCTGCCAAAACTTTATAGTCTTCTTGGGGGATGCCATCTGGCCCCGGGACCTTCCCTTTCTTGAGCTGAGCCATATTTTACCCACTTCTAGGACGCCTACTTCTCTATTTAAGAGTACTGCTTTTTCCATAGTCAGTGGATTTCCCTTGCACTGTCCTACCCATCTACTGAGAGTATCTTTAGATGGCATAAGATCCTCTCGATAGACTTTAGTAAAATAGCTTTGAAAAACCTGCTCGATTCCTCTACTGTCACACACCAGGCTACCCGATTGATCGCATCTAATTTCCTCAATTCTATTTCTTAATTGTTCCTTCTTTACCTTCCACGCCAGAAGTTTGCCACAACCCTCACTGTATTCAAAATGAGCCATTTCGCTGGCTTCCCATCTCTTTCTCACCCGTTCTTGCAAAATAGTAACCAAACTATGCTTCACCTGCGCCACCTCTCGGTGCCATCTCATCCTGACGTCCTCATCTATCGTTGGATCAATTAATTTTTCTTCCAAAGAGCGGATCTTCTCTTCCTGTATTGCCACTTCTTGATGATAATTTCTCCTTTTCTCTGCTGCTAGTGCCCCAAGTTTACCCCTGAGAAATGCCTTATAGGCATCCCAAACAACCCCAGGGGCTGTGGATCCCCAATTATCTTTAAAAAATTCTTCTGTTTCTGTTTTAAGGACTACTACCACTTCCTCTTCCAGCAAAATTGTACGGTCAAGGGTCCATCTGGACTGGGTACCAACCTTACTAACCTCCAACGTGAGCAGCACCACTGAGTGGTCTGACAGGTGGATCCCCTTGTGCTCCACCTGCAGTACTTCATCTTTCAGTTTACAGTCCACCAGAAAATAATCGATCCTGGACTGGTGCCTATACTTCTTATTGAAGACAGTAAAGCCTCTTTGTTCCCCTACTCTGTGTCTCCATATGTCCAACAGACCCAGTTGTTCCATCATATGCTTAATTAAACAGGGCATTTTTGGGTTAGCCTGAGCTCTACTATGTGTGGACTTATCCAATGCATTATTCAACACAACATTAAAATCACCCGCCAGGATGATTGGATCCGACGATATTAAAAGTTCAGCCAATAGATCTTGTAAGGGGCCCACTTCATCGTGATTTAGCCCGTAATAACCTGCTAGCGTGAATGATCGTGCCAAAATCTTAACTTTGGTTACTACCCACCTTCCTGCTTTGTCCGATGTGTGAGAGTCCAGACTCACATGCAGTCCACGTTTGACTAAAATTACCACCCCCTTTGTTACTGCTGTTTGGGCTGTACATGCGAAGTGTGCCACCCATTTCGTAGCCTTAAAGAGCTCAACAGCTTCCTTCTCAGTTAAATGAGTCTCCTGGGCTATAATAATATTGGCTGGAGAGTCCTTCAAATATTGGAGAATTTTCGCTCTCCTACCTCTGACTTGTAACCCGTTTAGGTTCCAAGACAATATGTTTATGGTCCCCCCCTTCTTTTTACTACCCATCAATAAACACTGCTATAAACTTGTTTCTATTAACATTTAAAGAGGATCTAGAGGATAATTTTTTTTTATTTTTACCCAACTGCACCCCACCCTGGGCTCCCTCCCCCCCCATGGAGAACCCTCCACCTACCTCTCCATAGCCAGAAGGCCATATGGAGTTCCCCACAGAACGCGTTACCATCAAGCAAGAGTTTACCATGCCTGCGAGCTTACTAGTAAATATATATATTTTTTTCTTCTCAAAAAATTGAAAGAACAGGAGTCTTACTCAGAATCCCCCTTTTTTCCATCCTATTGTTATGTGTTTTTTTTCTTCATCTTTCCCTTTTTTTTTTGTCGTCAGATTTTTTAAAAATCATTCTTCCTCTCCCTTCTCTTCTCCGCTACTAACCCCCCATCTCTTTTCAGCTAGTGACCTTCCTATAAAAAAAATGCCATTATTGCCCCTCTTAACTTTACTACTTTAACTTCTTTAACTTAAGCTTAACTACGCAGGAAAGCGGGATAGCAGAGGGGACAGGTGGCAGGTGCTTTAACAATTAAAGTTACTTTTTATTCGCTTGTGAAATCTTTTAGAAAGTCGTCTACCTTCTCTCTGGAGTGAAAGATAAGCATTTTATTGTTGATCATCACCTTTAAGTATGCCAGAAATCTCAACTGCACTACTGCTCCTAAGCTTCTCAACTGATCCATTCTTTTTCCAAGCTCCCATTGTCTGTTTGAAGTGGCAGCTGAAACATCCAACCTAATTTCATATCTGTTCCCCCCCACTTCTATGGATTTCAGACTCAAAGCTTTGGAGAGTATTTTCTCCTTTAATGAGAAGGTTAAGAAATTGACCAATATTTTCCTAGGCTTCGTCCTATTTGGGTTTAACCTAAACGGATCTCTATGTGCACGCTGAATATCCTTGCTTATCTCCTCTTCAGATTCTTCTAGATGCAGCTCTTTTTTTATCAAGCTTACTACAAAGGCCTTGATGTCTTCTCCCTCCCTTCCTTCGAGGACTTTCAAGATTTTTAAATTGTTCCTCCTTTGGAAGTTTTCCAACCTTTCCACTCTGTCCAAAAATTCAGACTCTGAAGATTTTAACTTTGCGATTTCGACTGAATTTGTACTGACCTTCTCTCTAAGCTTTTTCACTTCCCCCTCCAGTACGACTGTTCTACTACTGAGGTCGTCCATCTTTCTTTCCAGGTTGTCACAGGGTTGTCGAATCTCCCTCTGATTTCCTTCCGAGGTCTCAAACCTTGATCTTATCTCATCTGTTAAAGCTTTTAGCAGACCACTCAGCGGTAGCTCCTCGTTCCCCAGAACCCCTAAAGAGTCTGAGGTGACCGGACCTTGACCTGGGGTATCTAAAGATACCCCCCTCTGTGCTCCCAGCTGTGTTCCCTGCTGTACCCCTTCCTGCCTAGGTGGGGGTTTGTATTTTCTTCGACTAAGGGCCCAGCCAGTACCTGATACCTGTTCGGGGAGGTGTTATCACTCCAATCAATAGCGTCAGATAGATCTTTGGGGGTGTCCTTCCCTCTATGATCTTTTCTTTATTTGACTCTTTATTCTCTTCCATCCTACCCTCTGCTTAAAGGACCGTTTGGGGCACAGCCTTGAAATATGCTGTAAGGGAGGGGGTCACCTTAACCCTCTGAGCAGCTTTCTGCTTCTGAACTTCAAGTTTTTTTCTTTTACCTTTCTTGTTTTACCTATCGTCGTTGCTTTGCTCTCTTCCTGCTCTGCGCTCCCTGGACTCACAACCACCTTGCAGTCCCCTCCCTTGACCCCTTTGCTATTCTTATTCTTATTCCTATTATTCCTAAGTATCTATTTGGTGGATGTGGATGTAAACAGTAGCTCCTTACAATTGGGCTGAAGTGCGGTGCTGGGACTGGGTTTTAGCGACGTTTTCTCCGTGGGCCAGTCCTCTTCTGGATGATATTTGTTAGGATCGGATGGTTCTAAACATTCACCTGAAATGTGCTTCCTCTCATGCAGACCTGCCAGACCTACCAGACCACTAGCAGCGCGACCTCCTTTGCCCCGGAAGGGGATTCTGACAGCTGCACCTCGCCCTCTTCGGAGCTCCAGGGCCGCTCTTCCCCACGGCCGTCCCAATGGCGCCTCCACCCTGCCGAAGAGCCGTGCACACAACGCCAATCTCCCTGGCCGTCGCCTACTCTGCCTGCAGCACTCCCGCCGTGCTCCCGCCGCCACACAGACTTAACCCGCAGGTAATTTCTGAAACGATGGTTGAAAGAAGGAAAGAAACAGGGGATTCAGACTTCCACTCCAACCATGTCCTCTTCGATTTCCTTAAGATTAGCTCACAGATTCATTGTAGTCAGGTATTCTTCTGCGCGCTCCATGGGTGCTTCCGCGACCAGCTTAGCGCTGGCCGCCATGTTCTCCCCCGCCTACAGTCCTCACAGTCTTGGACTTATTACTTGTAATTAGGTGTTACTTTACATGAAAGAAACTCTAGAAACTCACTCACAAAAACAAAGGTTAAAGTGACTTTGTGGTTAGGTCTGGTAATATAATATCTTAATTTACATTAAAAAACCCTAGAACCTACCTTGAAAAAAACAAAGGTTAAAGTAACATTATAGCTAGGTCTAATAATGCTTTCTTACTTTAACTTTTAATAAAATGTCTCAGGAATGCACTGAAAAAGGGTAGGTTAAAGTGCTCTTGTAGTTAGGTGAAAATATCAATTAAAATATAACATTTTAAACAAAAATAAATACTGAAATTCACCAGTTATAGTTTACTGAGCTAACCATAACTTCTGCCCTTACACTGCTTCTCACTTCACATATTACATCCCTCATGACATGTTTAATGACAACGTTGATGGCATCACTGATGATATCTCAAATGAAATCATTCTTGCCATCACTGATAAGACAATTAAACAATCTGCTGTTCAAAGTACTCTATACACCAGCACAGCATTTCAGATGTTAAATTAGTACTTGATGGAGCTGAATCGTGTACAATATAAAATAACCTCTAGACAAACCTTAGGTGAAGCAGGATCCCCCTATGCACAGCTTTCGGTTTTAACTGAGATTTTTACGATGGATTGCATTCACTTTAATTGAGCTCAATGCTGACCCCCTTTGTGCAGCTCAAATGATGACAAAGTGGAGTCTCAAAGTCCAGAGTATTTGTTCAGCTGGACCTGTCTGGGTCCTTTATCTGGCCTGCCGTTGATCTCGGTTAGCCTGAACTCTGGCTTTGCACCGGTCCCTAATGGCCTCAAGTAATCTTTTGACCGCTAGTGACGTCTAAGCACTTATTTTTTAATTTAATCGTTAAGAATTCATAGCTACTGATTGGATTTGTGTCATTTTGGTCTTATTTTGCTCAGATAAATATTCTCTATTTTTCAAATCCCGTATGGAGTCTTTTTGTGGTGTATTCATTGTGTTACTGTGTGAGTGTGTTGCCTTTGGAGATAGTCCTGACTGCTCTGTGCCAAGCTATCACAGGGCAAGCACAGGTTATCCTAATGTGTATCTAGTTTACCCTGACTAGATTGGTGATTCCTGCCTGGCCTGGGTGCATACCTCAGCCAACATGGAATCCCATTTCTAACAACCTTTATTTCCCTATTTTTCAATATATGATGTTTGTGTTATTTCCGGCCTTCTTTGAGAACCTCTTGCCGTACCACACATTGGCCTTGTGTGGTGTGTGATATATTTAATGGCTTAGCGAGTGTAGATTTGGCCCTGTTTGCTCAGCAGTACTCTTGAAGTTTTTGTGGGTGTAACTTTGGTGAATAATAATTATCTTGCTATTTGTGATTAATGTTTGTATGTCTTTCTACATACCACACCTTAATTGTATCTTAATGCCAACTACTTAGTGATATATGTTACCATTTCCCACAGTTCTATACAATTGTGTCAGTTATCTCCACACATGAGAGATAGGACAGGCAGAGGCAACATTCTCTGGCCCTGTATTAGTGAACAGCATTTGTATGTACATAAAGCAGCTTTACTGAAGTACTGTATGACTTTATGTACTCAGTAACGCTTTGTAAATACATCCCTAAGTGTGCAGGTTTGAGTGATTCAGGAATAGGATGAGAGCCCCTATAACCTAGAAAAGGTGTGTGCCCTCTTAAGTCTATCTTTTAGAATTAATTTTTGTTTTTGCTTCAGCCGGATAATGTCTTCCTCGTCAATCTCCTTTTCACAATTACACTTCAAAAGGCCTCAACTGCTGAGGGAGACAACAAGATCAAGGCTAGTGAGCACATGTATCTGTTGTGTCAGTTGCAACTCAGAGGAAAGATGACTTCTATTGTCACCAGCTCATGAATATTCAGATCCTCTTTGCAAATCAATGTTATGAATTTCAATGGCATTATCTACCTATCTACCCTGTGGTCATGGGGGTCCTTAAGAATGTTTACATGAAATTGATGGGATAAACAGGTGAACAGAGAGGTCAGATGACCTATAAAGATATAGTCACAGCTCAGCCTGCAGTCCTTTCACATTTTGTAAACTTTTGCAAATGTTTCATCTTACCAGTATCTTTATTAACTGATATACATATATATATATAATTCATTTATTTTTCTAAATGTTCACCCAAAACCAGTTTTCACTAGATTTAGTGGGCACTCGCTGTTTGTGGCCATCTTTTCAACAAGAGGAGGGAAAATGTAGATGTTTAACCTGGGATTCCTGGTTTGCTGAGTTATTAACCCAGGCCATGTAGGAACCACCACTCTAGTCAGGGTAAGCTAGATACTTTTCTCCCCAGGCAGAACCCCTTAAGCAGCTCGAATTCCACATTGCCAGGTAGGGCAACAGCATTGCAGAAAAAATCTAGACATTAGCAAAATGGACTTTAGAAAAATCAAAGGATGTCAGATGAGGGAAAATTGAAAATGGCTCCAATTGTTCTTAGTATAAAGTTGTATTGAGCAATGAGTTACAATATGGTATTCCATAACAACAAGTCCAATCCTTGCCTCTGATCGCCAATGATAGAAATGGGATTACTGGTTGGCTGAGATATGCACCTAGGCCAGGCATGAACCACCACTCCAGTCAGAGTAAGCTAGATACACACTAAAAGATATCCTCAAAATCAAATCAGGTGTTTGTTAAGCGCGACTACTCACCCGTAAGGGTTTCAAGGTGCTGGGGGTGTGGGGGGGGGGTTTCGCAAGTTCCAGTCCATCAAGAAGGAGGTCTGTTGAAGATCCAGGTTTTGAGGTTTCTTGCGAAGATGGGAAGCGATGTTATCTGTCTGAGGTGGAGCGGAAGGTCGTTCCAGGCACTAGCCACACGGAAGGAGAAGGAGCGGCCTCCCAATCTGGTCTTTCTGGTGCGGGGGATCATGGCATAGGAGAGCTGGGCTGATCGTAGGGTCTTTTGGGGTGCGTGGAATTTGAGTTGGCTGTTCAGGTATGCTGGTCCAGTGTCGTGGAGGGCCTTGTGAGCGTGGGTTTGCATCTTGAAGGTGACTCTAGCTTCGATGGGGAGCCAGTGGAGTGTGCGCAGATGCTGGGAGATGTGGCAGTGGCATAGCAGGTTGAGAACCAGTCTTGCGGCGGCGTTTTGGATGTTCTGTAGCTTGCGGGTGAAGTTTTTTTTTATTCCGGCATAGAGTGCGTTGCTGTAGTCGAGCCTGCGGGTGACCAGGGCGTGAGTGACTGTCTTTCTGTGTTTGAGGGGTATCCATTTGAAGGTCTTACGTAGGAGACAGAGGGTGTGGAAGCAGGAGGATGAGACGGAGTTGATCTAGCGGTCCATTTTGAGCTCTGAATCCAGGATGATTCCCAGGTTGCGTGCGTAGCCCTTGGGGTGGGCGGGCTTCCAAGGGCGGGGGGCCACCAGGTGTTGTTCCAGGCATCTGGGATTGGGACCATGATGAGTACTTCAGTTTTGTTTGTGTTTAGTTGTAGGCAGCTGTTTTTCATCCATTTGGCGACGGCTTCCATGCCTTCTTGAAAGTTGTGTTTGGCGGTGTTGGGTTCGTTGGATAGGGAGAGGACGAGTTGGGTGTCGTCTGCGTATGACACAATGATGAGTCCATAGGTTCTGACGATGGAGGCTAGAGGAGCCATGTAGATGTTGAAGAGCGTAGGGCTAAGGGAGGACACCTGGGGGACTCCGCCGGTGGTAGGTGTAGGGTCTGAGAGGAAAGGGGGGAGTCTGACCCGCTGCGTTCTGCTGGAGAGGAAGGAGCAGATCCAGTCGAGGGCCTTGTCTTGGATCCCTGCGTCGTGGAGTCTGCGTATTAGGGTGTGGTGAGAGACTGTGTCAAACGCCGCTTAGAGGTCGAGGAGGATGAGGGCTGCTGTTTCTCCTTTGTCCAGTTAGGTACAGATGTCATCTGTTGCGGCAAGGAGGCCGGTTTCCATACTGTTGTTTTTTCTGAAGCCAGATTGGGAGTTGTCGAGGATGTTGTGCTCTTCGTTGAATGTGGCGAGTTGGCTGTTGATGGCTTTCTTGATGACTTTCGCTGGGAATGGGAGCAGGGAGATGGATCTGTAGTTTCTGAGGTCATTGGGGTTCGCCGAGGGTTTCTTCAGGAGGGAGTTGATCTCAGCGTGTTTCCAGTCATCAGGGAACAAGGCGGTTGCCAGGGAGTGGTTGATGGTGTGGCAGAGCATGGGTGCGATGGTGTCGGTGGCTCTGTTGAAAATGTGGTGGGAGCAGGGGTCCGTGGGGGACCCGGAGTGGATTGACTTCATTGTCTTCAGTGTGTCTTCAGTAGTGAGGGCTGTCCAGTTGTAGATCGCTGGCTTCAGGGTGTCAGGGGTGGTTGGTGAGGGTTCAGTGTGTTGGTCGTCTTCGTCGGAGTTGTCATAGATGCTCTTGATTTTGTGGTGGAAAAAGGTGCTGAGTTTGTCGCAGAGGTCTTGTGAGGGAGCGATGTCGGTGGACTCGCTGGTGGGTTGGGCGAACTCCTTCATGATGTTGAAGAGTTCTTTGCTGTTGTGTGCATGAGTGGAGATTCTATCTTCAATCGCTTTTTTCCTTGTTTTTCTGATGAGTTGGTGGTGGGCGTTGGAGGCGGCTCTGAAGTTGTTGTGGGCTTCTGTGAATTTGGTGTTCCTCGAACTGCCAAGCCATGTCTTCCATGGACCGGAAACAAGCATGATGGATTTAACCCAGATCAGTTGACTGGGGGTGAGTGTTTGATTTGCTCAAACGCTCCGTCCATCATCCCCTTTGGTAGCGCTTTGGTAGCCCTAAGTTGGCAGGGTATACCCAGACGTGGGTCACTTGCTCACTTTGCCACTAGAGTCAAGATAGCCTGGCTGGATGAGGGCTATGAACTCGAAACCGGTCCCAGGATGCTTGTTTCCGGTCCAGGGAAGACATGGCTTGGCAGTTCGGGCTGGACTGTTCCCATGAGGCACAGGGTCAGACTGATTTGCATATGGCCATGTCTGAACTGGGGTGGTAGAGTGAGCTAAAGAATGATGATGGATTAAACCCAAATCAGTTGACTGGGGGTGAGTGTTTGATTTGCTCAAACGCTCCGTCCATCATCCCCTTTGGTATCGCTTTGTTCGCCCTAAGTTGGCAGGGTATGCCCAGACGTGGGTCCCTTGTTCACTTTGCCACTGGATTCAAGATAGCCTGGCTGATGAGGGTTATGAATAACCCTGGGCGTAGTTTACGTAGTCGCGCTTCGCGAAGCTTCGCGAAGATGTACTTGAACTACGCGACCTACGCGTAGCTTCGCGAGCTTGCGTAGTTGCTTGGGGCGCCCGTTTGCGGTGGCTTTTTCTTGTTCGGGAGCGCGGTGAGCGTGTTCGGGGAGCTGTTTGCATGCTCGGGGGATATATCTCGCGATCTTACCCATGCGGTCGCCAATGGGCACGGCCATCTTGTTTTTCAATTGTCCTGCCCGCTCGCGATGCCTTATTTCCTGTTCCGGGTCGCGCATAGCGGGTTCGCGATGTGCATTGACGTGTTCGGGAGTGCATTTTACTTGTTCGCAATGAATAGTGCATGTTCGCGAGAAATATCGCACAAACTTACCCACTCGGTCGCGAATGGGCGCGGCCATCTTGTTTTTCACTCTATGCTATGGTTCTGGGCCTACTTTTCAATCCTCCCTTTATCTTTGCAATCCTTTGTCTTTAAAGCATTTTTTCTGACTTTTTTTAGTTATCATCTATCTCTCTCTTTGGCTAAGTTTATATTTTGCATTTTATTTCTACTTTTACTGTTTTTTTTTTTTACTTTTATAAAGTTCTTTCTTTCTTCTTCACCCTAACTTTTTTTCCCCTTCTAACTTTTCTTTTCCGCCTCCCACCCACCTCAGAACCATGGCCAAGGGCACAGCTAGTGCCAAGGGCAAGGGACCTGCAGGAGCAGCAGACAAGGGCCGCCTGCCTTGCGGCAGAATGCGTCCTGCAGGGGTGCAGGCCCGGCAACTGTTTGGGGAGGAGGAGGTGGCCGCCCTTGTTTTTTTCATCCAGCGCCACCTCCCCTTGACCTTGGCAGCAGGCGGCAGGCCCGGCTCCGGGTACGCTACCCAGGAGCGGCACTGTCAGTGGCCGAAGGTCCGCCGGGCAGTGTTCCGGTGCTCTGGGGTCCGGCGCACCCACAATCAGCTAGCCCACCGGTGGTCTGACATCCTGGACTGGGAGCAGGACCTGTTGGACCTGCTAGGTGTCAAGGTCGTCGGGCTTGGTGAGTATTAGTAACTTATTGTGTATAAATTAAATTTGACGAACAACAAGATTACTGCTGCGTGCCAAGCGTTGCTGGTAAATTATGTTCCAAAAAGCAAAATCTTCTTTGATTTAAGGACCCAGGCGCTCGGTGGTACTCTTACTTGTTTGCAACTTAGTTTGCGCTAGCTTGTGCTGTTTATGTAAGAGTTTATTTTACAGAACTGAAGCTAGGTAATGTGATTTGCTAGAGAGACTCTAGTCTTTCCATTGTCCTACTGTGAAATAGTGGTGGATGGATGTTGGATACTAGGTTTAGTTTGTTAGTATTAGTTAATAATAGTTTTATGCGGTTTGCGTGACGCCTCCTCTGTCACTGAGTGCTGCTTACCCCAGTCCTCTGTAGAACCTTTTGTACTTTGTTTAGTGAGTGGTAGGCTTAGCATGGTCAGTCAGTATCAGAACTAGATCAGAATCATGCAACCAACCCACAATTTGTTGTGTGTATGTATGCACAAATGTATGCATGTGTCCTCCATCTCATCTATGCATTTGATGGCTGAAAAAAATGGAAATGCAGACTTAGTGAACAATTGGCCCATCTGGAATAGGTGGTGTAGGTCAGGTGGTACTTACTAGGCTTCGTATTGTAATCAGAATGATTATGGAACACTGGAGTGTTCATAAATAAGTAGACGATCTGTGAATGCAGGAAGAAGCCAGTAGAAGTCGATCCATCTGATTAGATAGGTCAATTTTATTGCAATTGTTGTTTCCTAAAATGTTGCTTGACTTATTTTTTCAAATGACTTATTATTATTTGTTTCACAGCACTCCTTAATGTTTTTCTCTTTCTTTATTATATTTTACATGATCATCAGCACCACCCAGGGGCAAGAAGACGGGGTCGGAGTCGGCGGGGGAACCACAGGACCGCTCCTCTACCGAGGCTCCTGCTGCTGGCCCCAGTAAGTCCTCCAGTGGTTATATTGACATTTATATTTCCCTAACTTTTACTGCATTTTTTTTTATTCCGAACTATAAATTATGGTTCCACTTTCTAATTCTATTTTTTACAAAAGCTTACTTCTTTGACCTTGACTATCTGTTTCCAAATTCTGTTTATCCCTGCCTCTAACTAAGTTGCTTCTAACTGCCTCTGCTATGACTCTCCGTACTGCTACTACTACTATTACTATTATTACTCTGTCTGTAGCGAAGCTTGCACAGTTGCCCACTCTTTATTGAAGGTTTTCTTTGGAATAATAAAACTCTGATTGACCAATAGCTCTAGCCACTGTGTCCTGTCCTTTGGGTTGTCCTCTTCTAGTCTTCTCAATGTTGAGGCTTTGACAATAACCACAAATAAAATGGCCAACCAGATATTTGACTAGTATTTTCGATCAGATAGTACATGATTCTACTATTGTCTAGTGATTCTGAAGAGCCACATACAGAACTATGCACAGCAAAATAGGATGTTGGTGATGGGAGGTTGGACCTTACTGATCACACCTCAGTCCGAAGAACCCATGATCCCCTGACCGACTAGCTATAGTGCCTCACATTAGGGTCCCACTCCCGACCCCCCCACGAAGAAGATACACAATGTTGATGATGACTGAGACAGACAACCCAGAACATAATAACACCATTTTCCTCACTCACTTGTGTAAGTCCACCCCACCACACCAAATACCACAGAGTCTATGTGTAAGTTCAAAAGGTTTATTTGAAACAAGTAACACACTCTGTACATCATTAATATGAAATTTAATTTACTACAGCCATAGTCAATAAGCCAGCAAAAAGCCTAAGATTAAAACAGTAAACATTTACAAGTGCATGACAACAAGAACAAGATCTTTTGAATTCTGGAAGACCCCTCAACGTAGAACGTAGAAATACTGGTTACATCATCCTGCATCATAATATGCTCTGTAAATCTCTGGTTTGTAGAAGGGAATCTTCCGCCTATTATATGAGAAAAATGCTGCGCGTTAGCCGTTAGATAGTATACTGGTGAATGCAAGCATTTGGCAGTCATGGCAAAAAGTGTAACATGTATGTGATGGCTAAGCAATATGGACTAAACAAACTCAATAAGTGGGTTGTTTTTCGACCTAGTCTTCACTTGTACGCAACAGTCAAGTGGCCTCAAAGGCGTCTACTGCACATGTCAATAAGCTGGCAGGTATAATTAAATATATGCGCCAAAAGAGTAGTAGTCGACATGATGAATCTAAAAGGGTTACACATGGCTCAGGCTATCTTTCAAAAGAGTAGAGTAGGACTAGATGACCCTAGGAACCATATCACTACTAGTGTCTGTCTACTGACTGTACTTACTGTCTAGGGCTGATGTATGTTGGATTAACTTTTTTTTCAATGTTCAATGTGAACACTATTAAAATAGGGGGAGGTTTCTAAAAATTTGTGATGTTTTTTTCTAGGCACAATACCATCCACCAGTGCCGGCGGGGCCAGCGGCGATGCGGCCATTCCGGAGGGAGCAGGAGAACTGGCGGCACCTGCAGGAGAGATAGGGGGAGAGCCAGCAGCAGTGGCCGGCGGCGGTAAGTTATATTCATTACTTCTTGACATTACTACTAGATGGAAGTGTGTTCACTATTTCACTGTACTGTGTGACTTATTAAGTTGTAGTGAACATTATACAACGGTTGAAGAAGACACCCTTTACTTAGCATTACCAGCGTGAGTTGAGTAACCAATGGCCTCTTCTATTTGACTCCAAAATCAGCTGTGAAGGTTTTATGGAGAAGACAAACTCAGATCAGATGACCTTGATGGATGTGTTGAACAAAGAGGGAAAGAACCAAGGGTGGAAGGACGGGCGAGATAAAAAATATGACTGACTGGCAGAGTAGGATATGTTGTTGGAAGCATGCATAGGTGGCTGATAGTAAATCAGATCAGATGCATGGGTTGTTGAAGGATGGGTGGAAGGTGAAAGAATGCCTGCCTGGGTGGGCGACACAGTATGGGTGGATAGTGCTAGATAGCAAGAATCAGCGGTGTTTGGTTAAAAAAATTCAAACACAAAGCCAAGGCAAGCAAGGAAGGTGCGGAAGCGTGGGTGGTTGTTGGTGGAACCAACTAAGTATGAGATATATAAAAAAGAAGGATAAACGTTTACTTTAATGGATGTATGCCTGGATGTACTATCATTAATATTCAATAGACAGTATAGGTGGAAAGTGTCACTGGAGATTCTTACTTTGAAGAAAATGTAAAAGAAACTGCGCCACAGTAGCAAAGTGTAGGAGAATATAGGTAGTATTATCAGAATACAGTAGACTTGCAGTAGTTTGCAAGCACGTCATATATATATATATATATATATATATATATATATATATTATCAAGCGGAAGCCCCTTCCTCCCACTCTGGGGACCACTCCCTACCTGTTATTATTAATGTATTTTCGATTGGGTCAGCCAGCCTGCAAAGGGTGGTCTATCTGTTGTTTATGGTTATTGGTTACACAATCAATGAAAGCAAAGTACCCTCTGCAGTAGCGGGTGCTGGCGGGCGGTGACATGGGGAGGGGCAGGGTGGGTGGCACTGGCGAGTAAACTGTGTATGACGGCCAAATACAGGTAATCAACATAAAAATAAATAAAATTATTTTCATTGTGCGCACTGCACCGCCGAATGCGATGCAGTGTGTGCAACAATTTTTTTTTTTATGTATTGTTTAATTACCTGTGATTGTCCTTAATCCATAGTTTACTATCCCCACCCTGTACCTTCCCATGTCACCGCCCGGCAGCACTCCCACCACCGACCGCTACTGACCTGATGTCTTATTACCATCTATAATATGAAAAAAAGCAATGATCATTGGATCAGATAAATAATCAGCCTTTTTGTAGTACCCAGGGCAGGGTGTAAGTAAAATTGTGCATTTGCCCTCATGTAACAGACAGAGTATGGCCAGTGCCACCGGCCGTAAGGCGTCACACAAAAACATGAGCTTCCCCACCTGCAGACAGTAGTAGTAAATAAAACTAACGAGAGTCTGCATCATGTGGCTCATATCTGTTTCTCTTGGGTGCAAGCTTAGCTGACTGAGCTGGCATGCCGGCTACAACAGGGTTATATAATTGCGCTAAACTCCAGATAAGAACAACACGACTGGTGTACCGGAGTACATAGTACGATTATAATGTCGGAAACTCCCACAAATGTTAGAGTCCAAGGAAGTAGGAGTAGAGATACTTACCACCAAATCACAAATGTTATGAACTGTGCTTGCTAGTGATACTGTGACACTATGTGTTGAATGATTTTAGTGTTTCTGTTTTCCTAAGAGTATTGGCTACAACATGTTCTTTTTCTTTCTTGATATAGATACTCCTTCCACATCCACACCCAAACCATCTCGGAAAGTGTTGGCCGCCAGGGCCCAGCGCCGTAAACTGGAGGCCATTTGTGAAGAATATCGCCGGCTGGTGGCTCAGGCGGAGGAGGAGGAGGAGGCGGCTGCAGCTGCAGCCTCCTCCAATGCCCCGGGCCCCAGTCAGGCCCTGCCTCCAGTTTCACGGCGCCGTGGTCCGGCAGCCGCCCGCCACCGCGTATTCATCTCGACCACTGCTGCCCCCCACCCTGCATGTAACTGCAAGGCATTTTGCCGCCAGCGGCTCCGCCGGATGGCCGGCTGAGAGGAGAACCTAGAGGAGTGGGTAAAAATCCTGGTGGACAAACACCTGAAGGCCCGCCAACTATAGAGGACCTTGTCTCATTTGCCCCTTTTTTATTTCCTTTTGTTGGTGGGTGGGTTTTTGGGCGTTGGGAATTCGTTCGAACCTTGGGACTCTTGGACTTTCGTTTCGTTTCGTTGTGGACATTGGTTGGGGTTAGGGAGGGGGGTAGGTTAGGTCAGAGTGGGATAGTTTATTTTTGTTAGGGGATATTACATTTTATACTATTTACTTATACGATGTTAATGTTTTGTGGTGGGTTACAGTTTTCCGAATTCAATCTAAGTTACATGGTTTGTTACTTTGTTGCCGTGCTGCTGCATGTCCACAGCCAGTGTTTGATTTAAAAGATCTGCCGATTTTGTAACACACAAACCGATAGATGCAGTACCCCTCACTGAGGTATTTTTAATTGTCATAATAGTACTGTCAGTCTCTCCTCCTAGTCCATCCATACCTCCCATCAAACTTATCTTACCTGTGATTGATGATGAAGTTCGGCACACTGATGGCTGCATGGTTGGTTTCCCAAATGAATGGAGAAGATGCCATTATTGTGGTGGTAGTAGTAGACACTGGCAATGCCATTTGAAAAAAGAAAGAGAAAGTCACTTGACTGAGAGACTGTGGGAGGAGTAGTAGAACACAAAGTAAACTACAGAATGGGTGGGCAAACAGAAGAAGATCCTTGCCCTGCCTTAGTTGAAATTCAATTAGTGTTGCTTTCACCACATCTGCCCCAGCAAGCGTGTGATCAATTGTTGGTGTACATTTAATGTAGTCACATCACACCTCAATATAAATCACACAGCCCGGGGAAGAGGGTTAGGGATTGATGAATGGATGGGAAGTGGGGTTTTGGGAAAGGTTTGAGAAAGAAAAACAGACAGTATGCATGGACACAACAAAAGTAAAACACAATCTTGTAAGACGACCATGATCCATTATCAAAGAAATCAAAGTATAAAGTGAGAAAAAGCAAATGCATGCATGCTGAGGAAGAGAACTTGATGGTTAATGATGAGTTGTACTTACTACTATTACCCAATGAGACAGTACAGGGAAGAAATTATTAATATGAAATTTGCCTTGCATGTCTGCCGCCCTCAGAGGTCAGACCGAACCAAATGACATGCTGTATTGGGCTTACTTTAATTTTTCAAGCTAG
Organism: Triturus cristatus; assembly: GCF_964204655.1. Classification (NCBI taxonomy): domain Eukaryota; kingdom Metazoa; phylum Chordata; class Amphibia; order Caudata; family Salamandridae; genus Triturus; species Triturus cristatus. Next base: position 1,445,566,524 of record NC_140591.1, read on the forward strand.
CAAAGGAAATGAAAAAATAGTTGTAGGGATCAATTACCAAACAAACCACAACACACAGTCGTAATGATTGAAGAGAAAAAAGGAATCAAATAAATTTAAAGACGAATAATGAATGATACTAAAGTTACTGTATTATCCTGGTCCAAATGTGGAGTTGCATCATTCTTGTCATTCCTCTTGGTCCTCCCTTCCATGGACACTCCGCACATCAATCTTGGGTACCACTGCCTGCCTGATGCGGATTGGCAAGGTAAGTGTGAGTCGTTTCTCCCACTATAGCACAGGTTAAAGGCCGGCCTGTAAGTGTAGATGGAAAAACAAACGGGGTATTGAAAAATTACTGCATTTAAAACAATAAACTCAATTACAGTGGAGTGCAAGAAGAGAAGACAAGACTCTGGAGAGAACACTTTCAGACTGAGGCAGCTTGGATAGGATACATAGTGTCTACTCTACAGCATTAAGCTACAACAACAACGGGACAGGACTCAGGAGCCAGCACAGCCACCGAACAGGAGAACCGCGGCACAGGCCAGGCACCCTACCCCTTACTTACATTTTGACCGAGCCAGACAAATGTCATATGCACTGCAGCAACCTAGCATTTTCCAAATGAAGTGACTAAATCAATGTGCCACTGTCCCTCATACCACTACACTCTACTCCAGTCCACACCACTACACGGACATCTAGCCTAGGTCTGCTGTGATTCTTGTTCAAACTGTTTACCTTTTAAGTCAGCCCATGAAACACAGTTATTCCATCAATTATCTCCGATCCAACTGACTGTGTGCAAAGATAGTATGCTCAGCAGCATCATGATGATGACCGTGTCGTACGTATTCTCCAACACCAACTCAGTCTGTAGTGACTGATTAAGTTTATAATATATTCCATATTACAAAATTGCAACGGATATTGGCCGGCACCTGTAGTGGTAGGAGTACAATGTGGTTATTAAACAACAAGGAAACATTAACTGTCACCTCACCTGAGTCACTTTTACTTTGTCGATAAACTAGTATAGTTCTACTTCATGCACATTCATTCGTAGTCAGCCAGCATCCAATGCAATGCATGCCATTATTCACAATAATCACTCATTACCTGTCTTGCTGTTCTCTTTCACTGTCAGATCTGATGCCTGCCTAGCCTTCTGACAGTCAGTGATGAGTTTCTTTCGGCTTGGAAACAAAACAGAATATAGCTGGAGTCACGTTTCACTTCTTATGGAGGGACTGTTAGAGGCAACATGTATGTACCATTCTCCATCATTCTCCATCCAATGTCTGGCTTGCTTGAAATGTATTTAGGGAGAGTAAGGAAGATGGAGCAGGACCCTGAGAAGTGGAGTGGACAGTTATGCACAGACGTGCAACTCCAATAGGGAAATAAAAAGAGGAGACTGTTGATGGATTTGATGTGATTAGATTTAGAACCAGAAAAACAGATACACAGTCACACACAAATAAAGGAAGGGAGAAAAATTTGAAAGCCTAGTTGTCAGGGAAGAGGAGCTCGTCCTCAAACTCTGGTGGTTCGGACAGAAGTACGTCTAATAACCCACTACTTATGTCATCGAAGTCGCTCTCCTCTTCCTGCTGTGATTCACGTATTTTGTACTCCGGTGGTATAAAGTGATGATTCATTTTGATCATGGTTAACCTCTCACCGCTTTTGGGCGAGAGACTGGTCCTTTTGACAGTAACAATGGCACCAGCAGCACTGAAAACACGCTCTGAAGAGACACTTGCAACAGGGCAAGCCACATACTTTATCGCCAGCCTGCTGAGCACTGGCCATTGGCTTCTTTTCCCATACCAATACACCAATGGGCTTTGCTCCATGAAGACCTCTGTTGTGTCATCTATTTAGGCCTGAACCATCCGCTCAATGTTCAGGGGTGCTCCGATTTGCTTGGCCTCTTTTGCCTTTGCATCAGTCATGGACGTACAAAACCCTTTCCGTAGAAACCAATCACCTGCCGTTTTTTTAAATGTGCCTGATGATCCTGTTGGTGCTGTTGATGTTATTGCTGGCAGTGTTGTTGACTGCTGGGAGGCAAACGCACAGCTCTCGGACTCTGAAGTAGAGCTTGACTCTGGGTGCCCTGCAGTACTTTTTCTGCCCTGGGGGGCGGGCCTCTAATTAAGATCCGTTCGTTTTCAAAGTCAGTGGCTTCCTCAGCTATCAAAGTTTTGTACTGGGCAACATCCACTTCTGAAAAAGGAATTACTTCATTACTGCGCAGCAATAATTTGTAACGTGGATCCAAAATTGAGGCAGTAATGTAATGTGGATGTGACACAATGTTATTTTGAATCCTTGTATTGTCAGATAAGCGAGCGACTAAGGTGTCTGCCAAATAATATGCGTCTACTTTGTCATCCACACCTGCGTACATTTCTGACACCTCCTTCAGCTCTTGCTCTAGCATGTACAACAATGGGATAGCTTGGCCCATAGTACAGTCCTCCCTGCTCACTTCACGTGTGAAGACCTCAAAAGGAAGTAGCATCTCTGTCAGGCATTTGAGGAGGTCCCATTGGGCCATCTCAACTGTCATGCCTTTCACAGTAGGATCCCCAGACCTTTTCATGACATAAGCATTAATTGGTATGTACTGCTCAAACAGATGCTCAAGCATGTAATACGTTGAATTCCAACGTGTTGGCACCTCCTGGATGAGTGCTTTGACTGGCATTTTATGCTCACGTTGAATGACCCTCAGCTGCTTCCGGGCTTTAAAAGAATGGTTGAAATGGGTGCATATTCTTCTGCAGGTGGTCAGTAAGCTGCTGACTTTGCTTTCATTTTTCAGAAAGTCTTGAACAACAATGTTAATGCAGTGTGCCAAACATGGGACTCTGAAATAGCCACCATCTTTCATGGCCCTAACTATATTACTGCCATTGTCCGTGGCAACAAAACCAATGGTAAGCCCTCTTGGTCGCAGCCACTCAAACACCTTACTGTTAAACTCATCCAAAATGTTTGCAGCAGTATGAGATTTCTCCATAGCAAACATGGCTACAGTTGCATGTTTGCGAGTGTCTTTAAAAATCTCAGCGGTGTCAACAACACCGTCAGATATCCTATCTTTAACACCCGAAAAAGAGACCCAGTGTGCAGTGATAGACATGTAATCAGTGGCTTGGCAACTGGTCCACATGTCTGTTGTCAGGTGTATACTCTGAACAGCACTCTGTTTTAAGGCTTTTCCAAGCAATTCCAGCACGTCGTGATGTAGTGCTGGAACAGCAACTCTTGCGAAATAGTAGCGGCTGGGAACTTTCCATTTTGGGCAGATGGTGGTCACAAATTCAAGAAAACCCACCCCTTCAACAAAAGAAAAAGGGAGAAGGTCCAGTGCTAACATTTTAGCCAGCTTCGCATTGTACAAACGTGCTATTGGGTGGTTGCGTTCGTACTGCCCCTCCGGCCTACTAAACATGTTAAGAATGGTAGGCTGCATGGTATTCCTTCCTGTGGTCAACGTCGCACTTTTTGGGCCAGCAGTACTCCTTGGTGTCTCAGGCTGACTCTTACTCTTGTGCCAATGAGATGTGGCTGAGGATGTGGGCGTTGACACTGCAGTGCTGGGTCTCCCTCTTCTTCCTGGTCCACTGTGAGCGGACTTTTTACTCGTTTATGCCCAACAGCAATGGTTCCAGTTTTCATGCGACTAAGGTGCTCCTCCCACTGGATTAGGTGGTGTTTTTTCAGATGGGTCATTTGGCCTCCGGTACCATAGTTTGTACCAAGCTTACCATGACTAACAGAGGTATGACAAACGGAGCATATAGCAATGTTCTCCTCCTTTCCGCTAACCGTAAAGAAGTCCCCCACTGGGGAGCTTAACTTTTGTCTCCTGCTGGAGGTGCCACTCCCACTTCCAATGCCGGATGAACTTGAGGGTGTGTGTTGAATTTGACTCTGTGCAGTACCACTACCTACTTCTGCTGAGGTGGTGCTTGTGCTGGATGTAGGACGCTGCCGGCCCTTTGCTAATGTAAATATGGAAGCTGGAGGTCGTGTTGGTATTACCTGTGTTGGAGGTATGCGTGCTACATCCCTCGCAGCCATTTTGTATAGTGTAAAAATTTTGGTCTCCATCTCCTCAGGCCCGGGAGTGATGTTCGGGAAGACTGGCTCATCATCATCATCATCATCCTGCTCTTCTACATCAACCTCAATAAGTGTAAGGCTTTCTGGAACCTTCCTTTTCCCATGCCTGCTCTTCTGACGTGTTTCCCTCTCAGACTCAGTTTGTGGCTTCCAAGTGGCATCTAGATCATCAGAAGGGGGGCTTGGTGAAGAACTTGATGTACTAACCCTCCTTTTCCTTGCTGGGGATTTGGAAGCCAATGGAACTTCTAAAGGAGTGGCTTCCTCTTCTTCCTCTGCATGAGGCTCAATTTCCTGAACTGCCCCTGCTTCGAACTACAGCTACTATTGCAGGTGGTGGTTGTGGCTGTTGACCACTTATCTACTGTGTTCCCTCTTGCGTTGATTGTGTACTACTTTGAGATAGCGATAAGTTTAGTTCAGGCTCAGCATCACTGCTTTCCACCATGAGGCTGGCTACCTCTTCCACACTCATCTGCTTGGGCCTGGGTTGGTGGGTTGGGCCCACTGATGTGGAGGTGCTGCCCCCAGCTTGGCCCCCCGACACCGCTGCTGCAGGCGTCATTTTTGGTGTCCCAAAAAAGGTTTTGGGAGGCACACCAGACTTAAGTAACACTTCCTTCTTCTTCTGTTCCTTCTTCTCCATGGCAACTTTCTTGGTACCGGAGGACCTGCTACCTGCTTTCTCTTGGGGCATCTTCTTCAGATGTCAAAACAGCACTCAGTTGCACAAGTTGCAGAGATGCCTGGTCAGGTCATTCACACGTCACGTCGTGTACAGCAGCAGGACGTCGGTCTGGCACCACTACGGTTGATGATGATGACACACCTCCTCTGTCGTTTGTGCACCTAAAAGCAAAATAGCCAGAAGAACATCAGTCAAAAGATCAATAATATAATATATAACTTCTTAGTGTCTGGTGGGTGGTCACAATTATTAAATTTTATGAAGTCAGTTAACAACAACAGTATAGCCATTAAAGAGACTGACAAGGCCAGGGATGCTGGTGTACTTGTACTGCTGTGTACACTCAGGAAGAAGAATAGCAAAGAACAAAAACATAAATTTAGTCTATCCTGTTTGCCCTAAATAAAAATGTGTGCATCTTATGGGATGGATGCAGCATCAGGGAGCAACAACAATGAACATATACACATAAAAACTAAAGGCATTTATTTACAACACCCAAAAAGTGAAATGTACCTCCGAAAAAAAGTAAAGACCCCTTTTTCTACAATTCAATCCAAAGCCATACATGATGTTGAAATTTAACGCACAACAAAAAAGCAGTTGTTTAAATTCCATGCACCCGTGATGATTGATGAGTAGTACCCCTGGGTCTTCTGTACGACTAGGCCACAAGATTGGAGGCCTATGGAAAAAGCACAGTGGCTGGTATCACAAAATGGCCGCCACCACATGGCCAGGCCACTCACAAAAACAAGAAAAGGTCCGGAATACAAGACAGACAATGTAGGCCTATTGCAAAAGCACAGTGCCTGCCTCCACAAAATGGCCGCCACACATGCTCAGGCCACCCATCACAATAATAACAAAAAAGTGATTACAAAGGACAGGAACAGGAAGTTGTAGTCTCTGTGGGACTTACTTCCTCTCCTAAAAATATATTTTTTTAAATAAAAGCTTCTCCGTGCTCCAAACTACAGCAGAATGACAACCTGAGGAGTCTTTTTTGCAAAATGCACAAAATCTGCGTTTTTGAGAAGGATTTATGTTGCTCGCGAGATATTGTTTGCCAGATTGCAAATGCTGCGTGTTCGGGATCGCGAACTGTACAAAAAAGCTTTATCGCGTGTGTGAACACGCATATTGAGAGCGTGAAAATGACAAAAACTGTAAGTCCGCATTGTCGCGCTGTGCAGAGTTACCGAAAGTACGTGAGCTGAATCCCTAGGGTTACCTACTGGCCGAAAAGCCCTATTTATTTAACACACACCCAAAAACTGCTATTCCACCCCAAAAAACACCTTTTGCAATGAAATCCAAAGCCATCCTTGGTGTAAAAAAATAATTCAACAGACAACACAAAATGTAAATTTAAATAATGCACCAAAGATTTGAGGATGACTACCTCTGGGCGTACTGGCAGACTAGGCCACAAGCTTGGAACAGTCAATGTAAGCCTATGGCAAAAGCACAATGCCTGCCTTCACAAAATGGCCCCCACACAGATGGCCAGGAGGACACAACAACAACAAGCATACGCCAAGGGGAACAAAGAAAAGAAATGCAGGCCTTTATGGAAAAAGAAGCACACACTACTAAACTACCACCACAAAATTGCCACAAGCCACATGGGCACTCACAGTCACAACAGGCCATGGAAAACAATGAACTGAAGCAGGCCTATAATATATCACCGGACAAAGGAGGCCCGCTAAACAACACAGCTTTAATACAAAAATGAAAATCAACAGGGCTACGAAAGGATTAGAAAGAAGTTACACATCAAGCACACACATCCAACAAAGGTATTTCACACACACACACCAACAGTGAAATACACCACAGCGACATTTAGCATTTCAATCCTATGCCATCCATGCCCTACATGATGTTGAAATTCTACAGACACCATGAAACATGGACCCATGGGTACCCTACTGGCTGAAATTGCAGAGAAAAACAACTAAGCCCCTATTGAAAGTACAGGCCACCCGCCACAACAATAATTTTTAAAAACAATGAAAATCCCAGAAAAATGTAGGTACAAACAAGCCCCAATGAAACAAACACACCAATTCTCCAACTTACTTGTAGTAAATTAAATCTCAAATCAAAAAGTCCTCAAATAAATCCAATCCAATGGTATGATGCAGCAGACAGACACAAAAAGTGACCCTTCCAGCTCCAAATCCAAATGAAAGTGAACAGCACATGCACAAAGCACTGGGAGGACCCTGCTGGACAGGAACAGGAAGTTGTAGAGTCAGGGGCACTTCCTTCCTCTTAAAAAAAAGCGTTAAAAAAATTTAAGGACTCCTCCTTACACAAAAGACTACAGCAAAATCACAATCTGAGGAGTTTTTCTGAGCAAAATGATCATTTTATAGAAGGTTTTATGAAGCTCGAGAGATATTCTTCGCCAGATTGTAGTTTTTGCATGTTCGAGATCGCGATCTTACCAAGACAGCCGCCGGAAGTCAGCTTGCGCGCCCGAATGATGTGTTCGCGTTCGCACACTCTCGCGGGCTTGGGCAGCTATATTACAAATCTCGTGGCGCTCGCGAACGGACAGAAAAGCAAGTTGGCGATCACAGAATCACGGTAAGACGTTACCGCGCGCGCGAGAATGAATATTGAGCGCGCGAGGAAGCAAAACTACTACGCTACGCGCTAGATTGCGTAGCAATCTGCAACTTCGCGCTCTACGCGAATCGCGAAGTTGCCTAAACTTCGCAAGCTCTGCAAACGGAGCGTAGTTCAACGCCCAGGCTTAGATATGAACCCGAAACCGGTCCCAGGATGCTTGTTTCTGGTCCAGGGAAGACATGGCTTGGCAGTTCGGGCTGGACTGTTTCCATGAGGCACAGGGTCAGACTGATTTGCATATGGCCATGTCTGAACTGGGGTGGTAGAGTGAGCTAAAAAATGACGATGGATTAAACCCAGATCAGTTGACTGGGGGTTAGTGTTGGATTTGCTCAAACGCTCCGTCCATCATCTCCTTTGGAAGCGCTTTGATCGCCCTAAGTTGGCAGGGTATACCCAGACGTGGGTCCCTTGCTCACTTTGCCACTAGAGTCAAGATAACCTGGCTGGATGAGGGCTATGAACTCGAAAACGGTCCCAGGATGCTTGTTTCCGGTCCAGGGAAGACATGGCTTGGCAGTTCGGGCTGGACTGTTCCCATGAGGCACAGGGTCAGACTGATTTGCATATGGCCATGTCTGTACTGGGGTGGTAGAGTGAGCTAAAGAATAATGATGGATTAAACCCAGATCAGTTGACTGGGGGTGAGTGTTTGATTTGCTCAAACGCTCCGTCCATCATCCCCTTTGATATCGCTTTGTTCGCCCTAAGTTGGCAGGGTATGCCCAGACGTGGGTCCCTTGCTCACTTTGCCACTGGATTCAAGATAGCCTGGCTGATGAGGGTTATGAACCCGAAACCGGTTCCAGGATGCTTGTTTCTGGTCCAGGGAAGACATGGCTTGGCAGTTCGGGCTGGACTGTTCCAATGAGGCACAGGGTCAGACTGATTTGCATATGGCCATGTCTGAATAGGGGTGGTAAAGTGAGCTAAAGAATGATGATGGATTAAACCCAGATCAGTTGACTGGTGTGAGTGTTTGATTTGCTCAAACGGTCCGTCCACCATCCCCTTTGGTATCGCTTTGTTTGCCCTAAGTTGGCAGGGTATGCCCAGATGTGGGTCCCGTGCTCTCTTTGTCACTGGATTCAAGATAGCCTGGCTGATGAGGGTGATGAACCCAAAACCGGTCCCAGGATGCTTGTTTCCGGTCCAGGGAAGACATGGTTTGGCAGTTTGGGCTGGACTGTTCCCATGAGGCACAGGGTCAGACTGATTTGCATATGGCCATGTCTGAACTGGTGTGGTAGAGTGAGCTAAAGAATGATGATGGATTGAACCCAGATCAGTTGACTGGGGGTGAGTGTTTGATTTGCTCAAACGCTCCGTCCATCATCCCCTTTGGTATCACCCTAAAGGATGACTGGCATAACATTTAGGATGTGGACGGGAAAATCAAAACAAAATAAATTCCTAATTATGTTGGCTGTTCACATCTAGGAACAAGTTTTCCCAGGAGGAGGCAATGGCAGCCTGCCAGTATGTGCATAAGGACTCCACCCACTAATTTCCTGAGGATAATTATTGTCTGTCAAACTGAGCAAAAGTCAGCCCCAAAGACACTCATCATGTCAAAGTCAGGCAGCCAGGAATTTTACATGCACTAATACGCAAGCACCATGAAGAAAATATTTGTTGATCTGAACATCTCACAGCTCTTAGGGCATTGACATCAACCTGGCAAAGCCCTTTTAGGATCCTCCCTCTGATCGTTAGGGGAGCGTCACTTGTTGAGTCAGATATGGCAATTTTAGGTTTAAGTCCTTAAGTGCCCAGGGCTGCCTGTCAATTAGTGAAGCTCAACACCACCCTTTCTCAACCCGTCATAGAATGTGGTGGGACCAAAGATTATCACTGAGACCACCCCACCCTGCGATAAGTTAGGGAAGGTCCCCTCTCACAGGATGACCCTTGGCAAGGGTAGCCAAGGAGCAGAGGTGACAGAGTCTTTCAGGTCTTGCTTTCTGCCAGAAGCCTCAAGCTCCAATCCAGGTAAGTGCTTCAATAAATGCTTGGGTACATGTGTATGTAAAAGAATGTATGTTTATCAGCACATGTGTGCTTTCTAATTGGCAGGTCTAAGTGTGTGCATGTATTTTCTTGTGAATGAGTGGGAGAGAGTCTGTGTGCTGCAGAGGAGCACCTTGCAAGCAGGAATGACTGGGCCCAACAGTGGCCTTTTACTCCTGTTGTCCCTAGTATGGGTTCTGAGCAACTGGGGCCAGTACCCCTTCATCCCTTGATTCTTAGTGGTAGTCTTGGTTGAGCAGTCCAAAGCTTCTTAGGGAGGAGACAGGTGCCAGGTGAGCACTAACTCAAACTCAAAATACATCCAGCAATATTTATAAATGATTGTCCAGGTCATAGTGCTGTGCCAGGAAATAGCCCACTATCTCTCACAGCGTTGTGCCAAGGACAATAATCCTTATTATTAACTATTATTCACAATTGTACCCTCCTGACCAGGGAGGTGACCTGCTTTGGCACATGGGCCGTACAAAAGGGGGTGGTGATGGACAGAGCATCAGAACCAATCAAATACTCACACCCAGTCAACAGATCTGGATTTGATCCATCACCGTTCTTTAGCCCACTCTGCCACCCCAGTTCAGACATGGCCATATGCAAATCAGTCTGACCCTGTGCCTCATGGGAACAGTCCAGCCCGAACTGCCAAGCCATGCCTTCCCTGGACCGGAAACAAGCTTCCTAGGACCGGTTTATGGCATTTCAGCCGTCTTCAGCCAGGCTTGCTTGAATCCAGTGGCAAAGTGAGCAAGGGACTCATGTCTGAGCATACCCTGCCAACTTATGGCAAACAAAGCGGTACAAAAGGGGGTGGTGATGGACAGAGCATCAGAACCAATCAAATACTCACACCCAGTCAACAGATCCGGATTTGATCCATCACCGTTCTTTAGCCCACTCTGCCACCCCAGTTCAGACATGGCCATATGCAAATCAGTCTGACCCTGTGCCTCATGGGAACAGTCCAGCCCGAACTGCCAAGCCATGCCTTCCCTGGACCGGAAACAAGCTTCCTAGGACCGGTTTATGGCATTTCAGCCGTCTTCAGCCAGGCTTGCTTGAATCCAGTGGCAAAGTGAGCAAGGGACTCACGTCTGAGCATACCCTGCCAACTTATGGCGAACAAAGCGGTACAAAAGGGGGTGGTGATGGACAGAGCATCAGAACCAATCAAATACTCACACCCAGTCAACAGATCTGGATTGATCCATCACCGTTCTTTAGCCCACTCTGCTACCCCAGTTCAGACATGGCCATATGCAAATCAGTCTGACCCTGTGCCTCATGGGAACAGTCCAGCCCGAACTGCCAAGCCATGCCTTCCCTGGACCGGAAACAAGCTTCCTAGGACCGGTTTATGGCATTTCAGCCGTCTTCAGCAAGGCTTGCTTGAATCCAGTGGCAAAGTGAGCAAGGGACTCACGTCTGAGCATACCCTGCCAACTTATGGCGAACAAAGCGGTACAAAAGGGGGTGGTGATGGATAGAGCATCAGAACCAATCAAATACTCACACCCAGTCAACAGATCTGGATTTGATCCATCACCGCCAGCAGCCCAATCCGTGCAGCAATCCCGATGGACCAGAATCTCACATTGTGCTCCCAGGATCCACATAATGGAATCCCCACTCGAGATTGCTCCCTCTAACTCAAAATACATCCAGCAATATTTATAAATGATTGTCCAGGTCATAGTGCTGTGCCAGGAAATAGCCCACTATCTCTCACAGCGTTGTGCCAAGGACAATAATCCTTATTATTAACTATTATTCACAATTGTACCCTCCTGACCAGGGAGGTGACCTGCTTTGGCACATGGGCCGTACAAAAGGGGGTGGTGATGGACAGAGCATCAGAACCAATCAAATACTCACACCCAGTCAACAGATCTGGATTTGATCCATAACCGTTCTTTAGCCCACTCTGCCACCCCAGTTCAGACATGGCCATATGCAAATCAGTCTGACCCTGTGCCTCATGGGAACAGTCCAGCCCGAACTGCCAAGCCATGCCTTCCCTGGACCGGAAACAAGCTTCCTAGGACCGGCTTATGGCATTTCAGCCGTCTTCAGCCAGGCTTGCTTGAATCCAGTGGCAAAGTGAGCAAGGGACTCACGTCTGAGCATACCCTGCCAACTTATGGCAAACAAAGCGGTACAAAAGGGGGTGGTGATGGACAGAGCATCAGAACCAATCAAATACTCACACCCAGTCAACAGATCTGGATTTGATCCATCACCGTTCTTTAGCCCACTCTGCCACCCCAGTTCAGACATGGCCATATGCAAATCAGTCTGACCCTGTGCCTCATGGGAACAGTCCAGCCCGAACTGCCAAGCCATGCCTTCCCTGGACCGGAAACAAGCTTCCTAGGACCGGTTTATGGCATTTCAGCCGTCTTCAGCCAGGCTTGCTTGAATCCAGTGGCAAAGTGAGCAAGGGACTCACGTCTGAGCATACCCTGCCAACTTATGGCGAACAAAGCGGTACAAAAGGGGGTGGTGATGGACAGAGCATCAGAACCAATCAAATACTCACACCCAGTCAACAGATCTGGATTTGATCCATCACCGTTCTTTAGCCCACTCTGCCACCCCAGTTCAGAGATGGCCATATGCAAATCAGTCTGACCCTGTGCCTCATGGGAACAGTCCAGCCCGAACTGCCAAGCCATGCCTTCCCTGGACCGGAAACAAGCTTCCTAGGACCGGTTTCTGGCATTTCAGCCGTCTTCAGCCAGGCTTGCTTGAATCCAGTGGCAAAGTGAGCAAGGGACTCACGTCTGAGCATACCCTACCAACTTATGGCGAACAAAGCGGTACAAAAGGGGGTGGTGATGGACAGAGCATCAGAACCAATCAAATACTCACACCCAGTCAACAGATCTGGATTTGATCCATCACCGTTCTTTAGCCCACTCTGCTACCCCAGTTCAGACATGGCCATATGCAAATCAGTCTGACCCTGTGCCTCATGGGAACAGTCCAGCCCGAACTGCCAAGCCATGCCTTCCCTGGACCGGAAACAAGCTTCCTAGGACCGGTTTATGGCATTTCAGCCGTCTTCAGCAAGGCTTGCTTGAATCCAGTGGCAAAGTGAGCAAGGGACTCACGTCTGAGCATACCCTGTCAACTTATGGCGAACAAAGCGGTACAAAAGGGGGTGGTGATGGATAGAGCATCAGAACCAATCAAATACTCACACCCAGTCAACAGATCTGGATTTGATCCATCACCGCCAGCAGCCCAATCCGTGCAGCAATCCCGATGGACCAGAATCTCACATTGTGCTCCCAGGATCCACATAATGGAATCCCCACTCGAGATTGCTCCCTCTAACTCAAAATACATCCAGCAATATTTATAAATGATTGTCCAGGTCATAGTGCTGTGCCAGGAAATAGCCCACTATCTCTCACAGCGTTGTGCCAAGGACAATAATCCTTATTATTAACTATTATTCACAATTGTACCCTCCTGACCAGGGAGGTGACCTGCTTTGGCACATGGGCCGTACAAAAGGGGGTGGTGATGGACAGAGCATCAGAACCAATCAAATACTCACACCCAGTCAACAGATCTGGATTTGATCCATAACCGTTCTTTAGCCCACTCTGCCACCCCAGTTCAGACATGGCCATATGCAAATCAGTCTGACCCTGTGCCTCATGGGAACAGTCCAGCCCGAACTGCCAAGCCATGCCTTCCCTGGACCGGAAACAAGCTTCCTAGGACCGGCTTATGGCATTTCAGCCGTCTTCAGCCAGGCTTGCTTGAATCCAGTGGCAAAGTGAGCAAGGGACTCACGTCTGAGCATACCCTGCCAACTTATGGCAAACAAAGCGGTACAAAAGGGGGTGGTGATGGACAGAGCATCAGAACCAATCAAATACTCACACCCAGTCAACAGATCTGGATTTGATCCATCACCGTTCTTTAGCCCACTCTGCCACCCCAGTTCAGACATGGCCATATGCAAATCAGTCTGACCCTGTGCCTCATGGGAACAGTCCAGCCCGAACTGCCAAGCCATGCCTTCCCTGGACCGGAAACAAGCTTCCTAGGACCGGTTTATGGCATTTCAGCCGTCTTCAGCCAGGCTTGCTTGAATCCAGTGGCAAAGTGAGCAAGGGACTCACGTCTGAGCATACCCTGCCAACTTATGGCGAACAAAGCGGTACAAAAGGGGGTGGTGATGGACAGAGCATCAGAACCAATCAAATACTCACACCCAGTCAACAGATCTGGATTTGATCCATCACCGTTCTTTAGCCCACTCTGCCACCCCAGTTCAGAGATGGCCATATGCAAATCAGTCTGACCCTGTGCCTCATGGGAACAGTCCAGCCCGAACTGCCAAGCCATGCCTTCCCTGGACCGGAAACAAGCTTCCTAGGACCGGTTTCTGGCATTTCAGCCGTCTTCAGCCAGGCTTGCTTGAATCCAGTGGCAAAGTGAGCAAGGGACTCACGTCTGAGCATACCCTACCAACTTATGGCGAACAAAGCGGTACAAAAGGGGGTGGTGATGGACAGAGCATCAGAACCAATCAAATACTCACACCCAGTCAACAGATCTGGATTTGATCCATCACCGTTCTTTAGCCCACTCTGCTACCCCAGTTCAGACATGGCCATATGCAAATCAGTCTGACCCTGTGCCTCATGGGAACAGTCCAGCCCGAACTGCCAAGCCATGCCTTCCCTGGACCGGAAACAAGCTTCCTAGGACCGGTTTATGGCATTTCAGCCGTCTTCAGCAAGGCTTGCTTGAATCCAGTGGCAAAGTGAGCAAGGGACTCACGTCTGAGCATACCCTGTCAACTTATGGCGAACAAAGCGGTACAAAAGGGGGTGGTGATGGATAGAGCATCAGAACCAATCAAATACTCACACCCAGTCAACAGATCTGGATTTGATCCATCACCGCCAGCAGCCCAATCCGTGCAGCAATCCCGATGGACCAGAATCTCACATTGTGCTCCCAGGATCCACATAATGGAATCTCCACTCGAGATTGCTCCCTCTAAGTAATCACTTTCATCTCCAGGGCCCACTGGTCTTGAGTCAGGCAGACGCTGATGCTGCAGGATCCAGGGGAGGGTTTTGGTCCTCATGGTTGATGTACCCTCACCCAGCAATATTCATACAAAATATTGAGTCATAAATATTGAGTGACCATAATACTGAGTTTTTAATATCATGTCACAGAAATATCATGATACAGGAATATCTTTGACAATAATATAGATTTTTTAAGGTAAGTAATATCAATGTCAAGAATATCGTTGTTGCAAACATCATTTACAATAATGTTGTAAAAAATATTGTTTTTTTAATTATATTTATGTGTTTTAAATAACATGTTAATTGTATATGTTTCATACTGTTTGTGTAATTGTTGTTAATGTTTTTTAATATAGTTTGTAATTTTAAGTTATTTATAATTTAGTTGTTAGTAATAATTTATAGTTTTGTAGCGGGAGCTGATAGATGTCAGGTGAGCACAGAGTCACAACTCAAAATACATCCAGCAACCTTAATAAATGATTGTTCAGGTCATGGTATGTGTCAGGAAATACCTCTCTGTCTCTCACAGCATTGTGCCTAGGCCGATAATCCTTATTTTTCACACTGCCCCTACCTGACAAGGGGGTCACATGCTTGGCCCACGGGTCAGCAGCTCAATTCGTGCGGCAGACCAGATTGACCAAAATCTCCCACTTTGCTCCCAGGATCCTCACAATGGAACCCCCATTTGACATCACTCCCTCTAAGCGAGTTCTTTCACTTCACAGGGCCCACTGGTCTTGAGTCAAACAGAAGTTGGTGCTATAGCCTCCAGGGGAGTGTTCTTGGTCCTCCTGAGTGACTTACCCTTACCCAGCGATAGTCGGACAAAATATAGAGTGACACTAATATCGAGTTTTTAATATTGTATCACAGAAATATTGTGATGCAGGAATATTGTTGAGAAAAATATAGATTTTTTAAGGTAAGTAATATAGTTTTCAAAAATATCGTTGTTGTTAATATCGTTTACAATAATATAGTTGTAAAAAATATTGTTTTTTTATTATCTTTATGTGTTTTAAATACTATTTAAATTTCATATGTTATATACCGTTTGTATAATTGTTGTTAATGTTTTAAAATATAGTTTGTAATTTTAAGTTATTTATAATTTTAATTTAGTTGTCAATAATAATTTATAGTGTTAGTAGTGGGTTGTCGGTGGGAAGTTAATTAAGCATAATTAATTAATAATAATTTAATTGATAATTAATTATGTAAATTGTGTAAATATTATTTGTTTACGTTAGATTTTAGGTGCAGGTAGTTGGGTTTGTAAGGATATAGGATGAGAAGTTAATTAACTAATAACTGATTTCTAATAAATCATTATTTAATTATTAATTATTTAATTTACAATTAATTGTTTAAAGGTTGTAATTATTTTTTTAAACTATATTTTAGATGTGGGTTGTTGATTTTATAGGGGTATAAAGTGGGAGGTTAACTAAGTAAATATTTCATTCTAGTTAATTATTTATTTTAATTAAAATATTTAATTTACGTAAAGTTATGTAAAATTATTTCCTAAATATATTTTTTATGTTCTATATTAGGTGTGTGTTATTGTGTTTTTGGGGGGATAGGGTGGGAAGGTATTTAAGGAATAATTAATTAACAATTAATTGTTAATATGTTATTAATTATTGCATTTATTACTTAATATGTAAATGTGTTATTTTGTATTTGAACTATATTTTTTAAATTGGGGCTGCTAGGTATATGGAAATATAGTTTGGGAATTTAAATAAATACTCAATCAATAGCATTTTGTCTTCTGATATTGATGCTAAAGAAAATGTATATCCATGTAAAATATTTGATTGCTTTTAAAACGTATATATAGATAAGTATATAGATAATGTTTATGTTAATTTTTTATATTTCTTCCTTACTGCAGCACTGCGTGGATTGGGATTAGTACATTTTACCCCTCCTGAGCCCAATGCTTTCCCTACTGCTGCACAGACTAGAGTGGGAATAGTAAATGTTACCCCTACTGAGTCCAATGCTTTCCCTACTATTGCGCAATGGGAATATTACATTTATTACTTAAAAAATGTAACAGTTGTGTTCATATTTTTTAAATATATATGTTTATGTGGTTGTGTATTTATTTTATATTTTTCTAGATATAGAAATGTATGTTTCTATTGTTTACTTTTATATACAATTACATTCCCAATATTTTGTAAGTTTTTTTGACAGTTTATTTTTTGTTTAATATTTATTTATTTTATATATATCTATATAGATATTTAGACATATATAGATATATAGATATAGAGATACTTGCTATGTTAGTACATTTAAAAACAATAGAAAACCAGAATAGAAATTAAAATGAATATTTTTAATGCTAATTTTACATTATATATGCGTACCTAAATACACACATGCATATATATATCTATATATGTGAGTGTGTGTTTATTTAAATAATTATATGTGTTAATGTTATATGTTAAAACATGTAACATTTACTTCCACCTGACCTGTCCCGACAGTGAAACCTCAGCCAATTACGTGACCAACTAGAGTTCATGTGAGCCAGACGTCTCGAAACGTGAGATCAATTTCGCCAGCAGAGGTGCGTATTAAGCACCGTAGATAACAACACAAGATAATGGCAGACGAGTTGCTAAAAGGACGTGAGGCATAAGCCAAGACAATTTTCACTAAGACACAGCGGGACATTCAACCTTCTGGGAGTACAGGGGCCGAAGGGTCACCCACAAACATACAACAAAAAGGCAACATGCTAGAACGCTTGCAGCGCAAAGAGATAAGCAGATGGTGGGAGGCAACCTCATTGCAAAACAACCTAGAGGTCAAACGGATACCGAGAGGACTTTGGATTTTTATCACCCCCACCCTGTCAATACCCAAACCTAAAGTGCTACAAGACTGGGTTGAGAATACAAAAGCATGCTCGAGGCGAATAGTGGAAATACTGATAGCAAATGCCTGGGAGGAACAAAAGAGTCTGTTAGCATAAATACAAGACATAATGGATGATCTGAAAAAGGAAAGACATCAACAAAATGTGGAAAAAACAATCAAATTGGTGGATGACAGAATAAAAGCTTTTAAAAAAGATGTTGTGGCCAGAAAACAGCGCAAATGTGTGCGCAATGAAATAGACAATGAATCAGGCCGCATATTAACATTTGCGAGGAAATACGACAAAATGAGATCTCAACTGAAAAAAGACAGAGCCTTGGAACTCCTGGAAACAAGCAAGGAGGGGTCAACCATGGATCTCAGTTCAGATCAAGAGTCTCTGGACAGCGAAACATCGGGAGTTTGGAACAACAGTCTTTTTCCCGGGAACTTCTCCTCGTACAGAAAGCGAAAGAACATTCAAACAGAGGGAGGCCAAAAGGGAATAGACAAGAAAACGCAGGCAAAACAAGAAAAGAAATATCATGCGCCGAAAATCTAAGAACATTTGGCATGGGAACAAGAGGCCAGAAGGCAAAGAACCAATATTGGAGGACATCTCACGAAAGCTAACGGTAATGAATCTGACCAATAAGATTCTGTCTGACGATGAAATGAGTGTATTGGAATTAGGCTTATCTTTCTGCCCCTAGACAGGGTTCGATTATGCACAAGCCAGGGTTGATCTGTATAAATTTGAGCATAAATTCAAACAATGCAAAATGCATGCTTTGAAAAAAGACTGTAATAAGACGCATATCAACCCCAACGATGACAGTGACTCAGTTTTAACCATTGCTGATATCCCAACACTACAAACCATGAATAACCTTGAACAACAGACATCCCAAGAACTTACCACTGTCCCCCTTGACCCATTTAATCCCACACATGCGACTGACATTGCCAATCTCCTGAGCATAAATACCGGTGAGGCATCCCTCACTGGTTTTAGAGCCAAATCCAAATACGTTCCTATACTTGCCAAAGACAATATTGATGTATTTAGCGACCTAGTGGCCCAAGACCTACTCAAACTCCTGAACAAAACCAAAGGGAATAATAACATGACCACACCTCAATGAGAGGCTGTGAACAGTTTACAGAAAGACCACAAGGTGGTCATTAAACCCTCCGACAAATGAGGTTACGTGGTCCCTATGACGCGAATGATGTACACAAAAGAAGCTCAACGCCAGCTCCATGACAACACATGCTACGGGAGAGTAGATAAAAATACCTAATTGATTTAAAAAAACAATATCATGATAAACTTGCAGTATGGCACGAACAAGGTCTCCTGACATGTGACGAAAAGCAATTCTTGAAAAATGACACCCCCACCACGCCTACACTATATCTTCTTCCAAAGATACATAAAACAGCAGCAACCCACCAGGCAGGCCCATAGTGTCCTCCAAAAACAGCTTGATGGAGAACACTAGCACATATGTTGACCACTTCTTATTCCCCTTTGTTAAAGATCTCACGTCCTACCTACGGGACATGATTGATTTTCTTCACAAAATACAAGACATCAGATTAGGGGATAATGATTTTTTGGTTTGTTTAGACATGGAGGCTCTTTATACGAGCATACGGCACGAAGATGGGTTAAAAGCATGTCAGTTTTTTCTAAAATAACGTAAAGTGGAATTCCTGGAACATACACACATGTTGCTTGATATGATCTCAATATGCTTGAAAGAAAATGTTTTTATGTTTGAAATTGTATATTACAAACAACTACAAGGAACTTACATGGGCACCTGCTTCGCCCCAAGCTACGCCAATCTCATGGTGGGCTGGTGGGAGAAGCAGGTGCTCTGGAACGGCCAACACTGGATCTATAATGTTTCAAAATGGTTGAAATATATCGACGATGTTTTCTTTGTTTGGAATGCATCTGAGAGTGACCTTAACTTATTTATTGACTGTATAAATCTGAATGATGTCAACTTAAGATTTACCAGACATTACAGCCAAAGTTCTATTGAATTTCTTGACCTTGAATTGACTGTTGAAAATTGAAGAGTAAGTACCAATCTATTTAGAAAAATGACAGCAGGAAATTCTATCCTACATTCTTCCAGCTCACACCCATCCAGTTTTAGATGGGGAATTCCTTATAGTGAATTCTTAAGGGTCAAACGTAATTGGAGTACTGAGGCATCATACACACAAACTAAGCAGGAGATGAAAGCAAGATTCAAAGATAGAGGGTACTTGAGAAAAGCACTACACCAAGCAGAAAAAAGAGTAGAAACGCAGTGCAGGGAAGAGATTCTAGAGAAAAGTAGAACCAGGAGAACTCACGAAGACAAGACCAAGGAACCGACCAAGTTCATAACTAAGTACTGCAGCCAGTCCAAACAAATACGCAGAATCCTTAAGAACAGACGGGACATCCTGAGACAGGATCCCATTCTGCGTAATGAAATAAGTACATCCCCATCAATCACATACAAAAGAAGTAACTCACTAAGAGACATAGTCACCTTAAGCCCAAAGAAAATAACTGGCTTAGACAAACTAAAGGCTTCCCCATATGCGGAAAATGCAAAGCCTGTAAACACAGCAGTAATGTCACTGAAACCATCCTGGAAAGGACTAAAACCAAATGGAGGATACCCAATCTGATAAACTGCAACACAGAGTATGTAGTGTATGCCATTGTCTGTCCCTGTGGCCTTTGGTACATAGGGTCCACAACGTTTGCAGTGAAAAGCGAATCTTGGAGCACTGGCGCGCGATCACCAACAATGATCAAAGCTACAGTACTGCCAGGCACTTTACTAAGGAACATGGGGGTGACTGGACCAAAGCCAGATTTTTTGGACTGGACACAATCAACCCAAATCCCAGGGGAGGTAATTGAACTGCTGCCCTTCGCAAAAGCGAGTCACGCTTCATCCTCCTAGCAGGCACCAAATTCCCAGACGGCCTGAATCAGGATAAGGAAATGTACAGCCACCTGTAAACTACATTTCTTACACTGTCAATCTTGCCTTGACTGAGCACTCACTCCTCTTCCTTTCCTTCACACTTTACACCCTTGTTTGTTTTTAACGTTACAATAGCAGACATTATAGATGTGCAAATTATCGTGGAAGATGTTTTGATTGAACTCGAAACATCTTAACCTTATAGCTCTGATGACTGTCGCCTACTTCATTCTAATTGTGTGTATTTATTTTTAGGAGAGAGCAGCCAAAAACCACCTGACCGTCACGTTTGTGTTAGCATATGAGCACCGGAGTTAAGGGCCGACAACCCCAATCTACTCCAAGTCACCTATATAGATTAATATTGATAGGGTACTATAGCTTCACTTTATAAACTCTAAGCTTACACGGTCCACACCTACGTGCTTCCTGATCCTACAAGATCAATATATATTCTTATGACATATATCTCTCTCTCCACACTGAAACCCAACACACAATGGGCACTAGACCCATAAGAGCACAACTCTCACTTGAATGGAAAGACCAACATCAGCGCACGATACACTAGGCACTAACACATTGTTCCACACTCACCTAAGCAACAACCACCAACTTCTGTCAAACCATGTACTTCAATGCACAATCTACAGCTCAGTCTGCTAGCTATTTCTATGTATGTACTTATACAGTTTGGCACTTTTTTAAAATTTGAAAATGTGACGTAAACATTTATTTTCTTTATGTCTATGACTAAAAATTTGCAACTTCACCTTTAAAAGCTCTGTAAATTGAGGCGGAGGTCATGTGACCAAGACCAAGGATGTGGTCGAAACACGTTGTCCTTGTCTGCAAATTGGATAAACTTACCTGCAGAATTCGATCGTGTGGGGTCGAGCAATCTGTTTCGCCGGATTTCGATTCCTTGAGAATATATATATGTATATATGTATATATATTTATATTATCTACTGGCGGTCGCCAGTAGATAGTTATAGTTAGGACCTATTTTCCATAGGAAATCCGCAACATTCTATTGGGAATATCTTTGGCGCCGATTGACGAATCTTCACAAAATTTTCCAAACTTTTGGCCAGCTCCGCTCCGCTCCTACCCTGAAAGTTTCGCGTTGATTCGTCAAGTGGGGGGCGAGAAAAAAGGGGGGTCCCAAAACGCGTTTTCCCCATGCAATTTCCCATAGGATCTGTTGTTGCAGCTACAGCCCGAACCACTGAACGGAATGACACCAAATTCGGCAAAGAGGTATTCCTCAGTTCAGACTCGTGCCTTTTGCATAAATGGTGTGAATCTGTACAGTAGTTCCTGAGAAAATGAAGGTAAAAAAGTTAGTGATATCTATGGCCGCAGGATGCGCGTAGGGTCCGCGCATCCCGCTAACGAAAAAAAAAACGAAGTGCGGGCTCCCGCGCTTCATTTAGATTTAGCCCCCGGGGGCAATATGGTTTTATAATGGGGGCCCAGAGGGGCCCCCCAGCCCTGGGGACCACCACCCCCGGGGCTCTTTTTTTTAAAAACCCTGTGTGGGGGGGCTCGAGCCCCCCCACATGCCCCGGGGACCGCCACCCCCGGGGCTCTTTTTTAAAAAAACCCTGTGTGGGGGGGCTAGAGCCCCCCCACACGCCCCAGGGACCGCCACCTCCCCGGGGCACTGAATATGTAAAATAGGGGGTCCGTTACAGACCCCCAAGCCCCGGGGACCACCACCCCCCAGGGCTTTAACTTAAGTGGGGGGGGCGCGCGGCCCCCCCTGGAGCCAATGATGGCCCTGGGGACCGCCACCCCCCAGGGCCGGCTCCTGCAGTGTCCCGGGGTGCCCACCCCGGGGACACTGCTGTTTGCTATGGCAGTGTGGGAGCCTCGCGGCTCCCGCCCTGCCATAGCAAACCGGAATCAAGCATCCTAGGACCGGTTTCTGGCTATCAGCCGTCATCAGCCAGGATAGCTTGAATCCAGTGGCGTAGTGAGCACGGATCCCACATCTGGGAATACCCATCCCACTTAGCCAGAAACCGGTCCTAGGATGCTTGATTCCGGTCCAGGGAAGACATGGCTTGGCAGTTCGGGCTGGACTGTTCCCATGAGGCACAGGGTCAAGACTGATTTGCATATGGCCATGTCTAAACTGGGGTGGCGTAGTGGGCAAAAGAACAATGGATTTAACCCAGATTTCTTGACTGGGGGAGAATGTCTGCATTGTCAGCATTCCGTCCATCATTTGTTTGTTGTAACGCTTTTCGCCCTAAGTGGGATGGGTATTCCCAGACGTGGGACCCGTGCTCACTACGCCACTGGAGTCAAGCTATCCTGGCTGATGACGGCTGATAGCCAGAAACCGGTCCTAGGATGCTTGATTCCGGTCCAGGGAAGACATGGCTTGGCAGATCGGGCTGGACTGTTCCCATGAGGCATAGGGTCAAGACTGATTTGCATATGGCCATGTCTGAACTGGGGTGGCGTAGTGGGCAAAAGAACGATGGATTTAACCCAGATCTCTTGACTGGGGGAGAATGTCTGCATTGTCAGCATTCCGTCCATCATTTGTTTGTTGTAACGCTTTTCGCCCTAAGTGGGATGGGTATTCCCAGACGTGGGACCCGTGCTCACTACGCCACTGGAGTCAAGCTATCCTGGCTGATGACGGCTGATAGCCAGAAACCGGTCCTAGGATGCTTGATTCCGGTCCAGGGAAGACATGGCTTGGCAGTTCGGGCTGGACTGTTCACATGAGGCACAGGGTCAAGACTGATTTGCATATGGCCATGTCTAAACTGGGGTGGCGTAGTGGGCAAAAGAACGATGGATTTAACCCAGATCTCTTGACTGGGGGAGAATGTCTGCATTGTCAGCATTCCGTACATCATTTGTTTGTTGTAACGCATCTTTTAGCCCAGCACTGACCCTGAAAAGTAATTCAAAGCGTACTTACCAGTAACTTGTATTTCCTTCCATAGGAATCCATTGTGTGGTTTTCACCAGAAAATTTTCTAGGTGTCCATTTTTGAAACAAACAAATATTCCTCTAAAATCAGCCGAACTACAAATTCCGATTTACTCACCTATAATCAGGAGAGAACCCAGTGCTGCATCTTTTAGCCCAGCACTGACCCTGAAAAGTAATTCTAAGCGTACTTACCAGTAACTTGTATTTCCTTCCATAGGAGTCCATTGTGTGGTTTTCACCAGAACATTTTCTAAGTGTCCATTTTTGAAACGTACAAATATTCCTCTAAAATCAGCCGAACTACGAATTCTGATTTACTCACCTGTTATCAGGAGAGAACCCAGGGCTGCATCATTTAGCTCAGCACTGACCCTGAAAAGTAATTCTAAGCGTACTTACCAGTAACTTGTATTTCCTTCCATAGGAATCCATTGTGTGGTTTTCACCAGAAAAGTTTCTAAGGGTCTATTTTCACAAACTAAAAATATTTCTAAAAAATCGTCTGTATGACTTAAACACATTCTTTCAACTGTTTACAGGAGGTTGGCCAGTGCTGGATCCAGGATCCACCACTGAGTAAGAAAAAGTAACGATAGCACTACTTACATGCTAAGTGAATTTTCTGCCATAGGATAACATTGGTGATTCTATGGGGAAAGGTTTCTAAGTGTCAACTTTTAAAATACAATAATATTCCTTAAAAATCACTACTGTAACCAAAGCGCTTTTACTCAACTGTTTACAGGAGATGTCCAAGGGCTGAATCTAGGATCCAGTCTTGTGGTTAGAAAAGTAATCCATAAAGTAACTAATTGCATTTAACTAGAAATTCACATTGAGCTCAATGTTGCTTTGTGTTTGAAATTGTGTTGCCCATTGCAACAACTGTAACTACTGTACTTAAAAGTCTGTTGCCTATTTGCCAAGTATTTAAACTAAAGTAATTCATTCTGAGAAAGTATATTTTGTATTGTAATGTATAATGAAATTATAATGTAATTTAAAAAAAAAATATCTAAAAATAAATAGTTTAAAAAATGTAGTAAATCAGTATCAAAAAAATCAGTATAACAATTAATACATTCAAAATTGTCATTTAGAAAACCTTTGAAATTCACTGAAAAAACCATAGGTTTCAGGCCTGATATAGTTAGGAATTAGCATTTAAAAAACCTTTGAAATTCACTGAAAAAACCATAGGTTTCAGGGGCGTTATAGTTAGGAATTGGCATTTAAAAAACCTTAGAAATTCACTGAAAAAACCATAGGTTTCAGGGGCGTTATAGTTAGCTGGACATTTCCCTCATACAAAACCCTAGAAATTCCCCTGTTATAGTTAGTTCAGCTAACTATAACTCGCGCCCCCGCAATGCACTGCTGATGACGTCACATATTACATCACTCATGACATGGTCAGTGACATCACTGATGACATCACTGATGACATCTGAAATGACATCACTGATGACGTCACTGATGACGTCATCTAGTGAGTGTGTGTTTCTGTAAATTTTAAATATGTTTAATATATATATAGGGAAAAACCTATGGAGGAATGAGTGGGTGTATAAGTGTGTGAATGGATGATTTAGTAGGTGCGTGACTGACTGTATAAGTGAGTCATTAAACGTATCTTACTGCAGACTAGTGACTAAACTGTGTGAATGTTTGTATCTGTCTGTCTGTTGGTGTATAAGCGGCTGCATGGTTTTGTGAATAGCTATATGAGTGTCTCTATGGGTTATTGATTGGTTGCCTGAGTATCTGTTTGGGTGCCTGTTAACGGTTAACGGTCATACCTTGCACCATTAAGCATTGGTGGCTTTTCAGCTTGATTTGGTGTCCCGGGTGAGTTCCGTCTCAAGTCTGCTCCTCCTGCTACGGACAGAGAGGGTCCACTTGTCTAGTCTGCCACACAGACTTTTCACACTCACACCCCCAATATCGGTGAGTGCTGGCCCAGTCCTTCGTTTCCTTTCATCGTTGGGCCCCCCGCTTTACATCAGGGTTTTTTCTTAAGTCCAAAGCCCGCAACACCTACCCTTGCTTTGGTATTGCATTTGTTTCCCCTTTTTCTGTACTTCGCCAGTGATTAACATTTTCCTGGCTTGTTCTAGTATCTTTTTATCAGTATGTCCTAATGGAAATTGGTTACGACTTTGCACCCGATTTTTATTGGCGCTTTTTGAACATTGCGCGATTTACTGTTATCCTTAGGTACATGTACTGATATTTATTAACATCTCTAAATCTAATTATTGCACTATTAAAACCGGCGCTGGGCTTAGACTTCATATCCCATGATGCGTCAGAACCGGATGGAGCGCATTGCTAGCCGTAGCCCGTGATACTCTGATCACGTGACGAGGCATTTCCTGCTGTCAGGCTTCTCACGTCAATTTCTGGGTTTTTGCCTGTCTCATTAGGACACGCTTTACCTGGCCTCGGTACCGCTCGGTACAATCAGGAAGACCGCCCGGGGTAGCGACGGCCAGGTAAGTGTGTTAATCGGTATGCGCACCCTTGTATTTAACTAGCAGCTTTTTCTTTTGCACGTTAAGTACCGTAGAGCACATACAACTTTGTGGCCACCTGATTCTAGTTCTTGCTCGTCCTGGCCATTGTTCAGCCGGTTACAGATACCTGGCCCAGTTTCAAGTCGGCCTCGTATCCGAGCCTCCGACTGGTACATACCACCTTTTTGAGCACCCGGATGCTCATGTACATTATTCTAAGCTTATATCCTCGTCTTGTCCCTGGATGTACTGTCATCTCAAAACTTTGTGCACACCGGTTAAGGTGGCAGCCCGGACCCGGTCGCTGTACCATCTGGCATAGTGATGCGAATACAGTGGTGGCACCATATTGTCACGGTCTGATGTTTCGGACTACTCTAACTTAGGGTTTTCCGTAGTTGAGACTCTAGTTATAGTTCTCAGGTCATTTAGCGTATTCAGATGTGGTTCCATGAGCAACTTGGGTTTAACCATTAGCCCTTGATTTGCGGTTTTGAGTTCTTCCACCCATACCGTGGACCATGCTCAGGGCTGTATGCTAATATTACAGACTGTGTTTCTGACTAAGTCAGTGTTGTTTAGTGATTTGAAGACGCACAAGGCCATGAGCCAAGCCCCCTCTGTTTGTTAAAAGATCGCAGTATTATCTACTAGATCTTTCTTTTATATTAGTTTGTCTTTGTTTGTTTTTTTAACAGAGCGCTGCCTCACGCCCTGAGTTGCTACCAGGAGTGGAGGCGACTATCCCCGATTTATTACGGGTAAGAAGGTCTTTTAGAGACCTGACTGTATCAACTGTTCACTGTTTTCTCAGTTGTTTTTCTGACTGAGTGCTGTGCTTCAAGACCATGTGTTTCATTGATATGTTTTCCTGTTTCTTGCCCTCTTCCCCCCTTTTTGTCTTGAACAGGTGTCTTATCTGAACCCCTGCAGTTCCGCTTACTACTCGAGGAGTAGTTATATCTGTTGGTGGTATCGTTCCATTTAAGTCTGGGATGGGATTTATCTCACCCTGCTTCTATTTCAATTCTTGTTGCAGTAGTATCATCTGGTCCTGAAGAAAGCCATGATCAAATAGTTGGATCACCTTTGGCTGAAACATGTTGACCATGTTTTTATCCTTTGACATCTAAAGATACTCAATAAACATAATTTTTTTTAGATAGTTAATTTTAATACACTGTTTATTTACACTGCACTTCACACGTTGTTTCACCACACGTTAGGTAGCTTCAGTCTCTGTTGAGATTGCTCCATCCAGGGAGCTAGTACTAAGAAAAACATCCGCGAGCTCCTCCTTTTTCATCAACACAGGAGTTGTAGCTCCTTAACCACACCAGGTGTGTTTAAGAGGAGGCCCCAGATGATGAAGCATGCCACTTCGGTGCGTGATGGGACTTCGTCCTCTTTATGAGGACTGTTTTTCTTGGAGCACTTGGTCTTATTGGCATCAGTATTTAATTCTGTCTTTCTAGACCCACGGATTCCTTGTTGGTTTATAATTAGTGATTAGGGATTCTTTCCGTGCAGGTCTTTAAACTTCCCCTCGACCCCTTACCCACCGGTATTTTTGCGAATTGTCAAATACCCCAGGCTTTAGACATTTAATGCAAGGTGTAGTGAAAGGTATATGGGAAAAGAGTGCTGTCACTAAGCATCTGGGATAGTGGTGAAAACTTGACACCAGACTTTTGGAAAACAGCACAGTATCACTTGTAATGCTGCTGCAAAAAGTTTTTACCAAGTTCAACAAAGATTGGAGTGATATTGTCTATATTTGCAGTGATTCAGCTACGTATGTGAAAAAGTTGTGCGACAGCCTGTCAAAATCAATACCTGAGCTGAAGTGCTTCCCTCTAAGAGATCCTTGCCACTTGCTAGATGGTATGTTGAAAGCCTCTTTACAATCTTTACAATCTTCAGAGTTAATGAACAATGCTATTGACTTTTTAGTTCATTCTGGTGCACTGTTTTATTATGTGTTGTGGGAACTCAAACGCAAATATTTCTCATTTTGTGCTTCGTGTGGCATGAAAGAAAGATTCATCCCAACTGTGTAATTTAGCTGGTGGTTCTCAGCCCTAGAAGCCATGAATGCTATATTATCCATGTGGCAACCGTTTACATATTCTGTGCTAAGTGATGATGCCAAAGGCAAGAAATGTGAGGATTGTCTGTCGCATATTGAGAGTGATGTGAAAAAAGTACACTCTAATGCATTCTTAGATTCTTACAGGAAAACATGATTTCTGTGGTGAAAATTAAAAAAAATAGAGTCTAAAAAAACTCTTGTCTACCAAGTGTTCAGCATAATTGGTGTAGATGCGAAACATCTCCTTGAGAGTAGCCTGGGCGACACTTTTAGTGACTTGGCACTGCAACATGTTCCATGTTAGAGTGCTTGCCACTTGGTAAGCAAAGACATTTTGAGGAGAAATGTATGAAAAATGGCTTGCAATAATGCATAGAAATGTCCCTTCACCAACAATGGTATTTGAAGTCAATGAAGCCTCAATGTGGTACTCTGCACAAGTTCTAGATCCCTTCCGTAAAGTAGAATTTTATCTAGATTTTCAAAAGTGCTGCTTCATTTTTTACCACTTCAATAACTGTGAGGGCATATGCGCCTAGTTCAGAGCATTTGTTGCAGAACCTGTCCCAGAGAATCTCAACCTTCAAGTGCATCAGCAATAGCATGGAAAGCTATGTCAATGGCCAGAGTTAGAAAATTGTCTACTGGCTGTTTTGGCATTGCCTGCCTCAAGTGCCAATGTTGAGAGGGCCTTTTCACAGATGAAAGTTTACATGGGAAGGAAAGAGCAAGCGTGCATGACCAAAGACTCACTGAAGAAGTATTGTATGGTGTACTACAATAAGTTTGATTTGTAAAAATGTCTTTTGACCTCATATACGCTGTACATACACTGTCTATATACCATGCACGATCAGTGCAGAAAGCAAGCAATAATAAAAGCAAAACTTCCCAAAAACACCAGACAAACACTGTTTCTGTTGTTTTTTATGGCGTGAAAATGTATAACCACTGATAATCACTGTTTTTTTAAGGTATTAAAATCACTTGAAAAAACTCCACCAGAATTTACCAAAAATAGAAATTGAAAATAGGAAAGCTGAGTCATATTGCACATGCATGATGTGTGTTTAGTCACGACCAAAAAGCATTGCCTAGGAACCACAGCAAGGACACTCAGGGCAGGGGTATAAGTATGTCACTGGCAAGGGACTTTCCCATCTCAGCATGCATATATCTGGCTACCCCACAACTCTTGAAATAAAATAGTCATCATAGCCAGAAGGCCATAGGGGCTCAGCCAGTGCACTATTCCAAGGCATGTCTCTGAGCTGGGAAATGGGAATTGGAATAGTTCCACTTCCCATGACACTTTCTAGGACAAGAGTGGGACTGGTGATGATTAGGACACAACTCTCACTAAGGCTTTTGTGTGAAACTCCAAGGACACGTACACCTAAAGCATTGTTAAGGGAATGGATTACATGGGTCAATGCACAAGCACCGACAGCTGTATCTCTTCTTGTTGGTATTAGTAGTCTAGTCTCCAGTACAACAATCCCTGGAGTTTCTTTCTTTCCTAATCATATTGCAGTGAGTGTGGTGAAGCATGTGACACACCTGTGGTGGGCAGAAGCTCCATGAGAGTGCAAAAATAACAAGTATCCATATCCTGAAATACTTTGATCACAATCTCAGTTTCAGTTATCAGTGGGACATGGACTACTTGTCTTTGAGTTATGTTGCCCTCCAGTAGGAGGCAAGACAAATCTCTAAATGTGGTCCTGTTTGTACACTTGTGAATAGTGCAACAGTTATTTACCCTTTCAGTCTCACTGTGCTATTGCTGATGTATTGGACCAACTTCTGAAAGCAACCAACTGCTTCCCCTGGTAACATTACACACATAAAAAATAATGTGATATACAATATTACAATGTAAACTATGTTGCCTTGGATTGCTCTCTAATGCAAAACAACTATATTCCAATATTCCATCATATTTATGGCTAATGTATTTTATTGTCCTCAATGCATTGAAATGTTATTTTACATTCCACATAATAAAGACTAATGGGACCTTTTCTTTACAAGCTAAATGAATCCCGTCATTGAATGTACCAACCTTGGTTATTAGTTTCCACTATTAATCATGATCCGTCTTCTGTATCCTTAGTTAAACTAATCTTTTGCCACTTATAACTTTCCAAGTATTTGTTACTGACCATCATACGTATATGCATGTGTGTATGGATGTGGGATTTCTGTAGCACAAACATAGCCAAAAGGCATTAGAGCACTGAACGGGGTCAAAAACATGGAGAGAGTCAATGAGTGAGAGGAGAAGAAGCTGTTTGTGAACTGGTAATGCATTCTGATCTAGTGTTCTTTAGAGAGGAGCATCTTCAAATATTTCCTAAATTGAAGCAGAGTGTAGATGTGGATCTGGTGGATACAGGGTGCATACCTAAAAATTGCCTGTAGCTAATTGTTTACACTGCTTAGTCTGCAGTCTGATGGTGTACTGGTTAAAATGTGCACAAAGAGGCATGCAATTCAAGCAGGTCACAGACTGACATAAGTGCTCAGTTTCAGTTTCAAACACTTTATTGGAAGAGATTTTCATCCATAAAAGTAACATAAATAAGACAAAACATTTCATACAGTTAAAATCATATTCAAGGAAAATAAGAATGATAGGAATATCAAATTTTAAAATAGTAAAGTGCCACGTGCCCTTAAAGCATGAGTAAATGAACCTACATGTAAACAGATTTCCACATCAGACAATTGCATAACCTATAGGTGTGCACTTTGCAATGGTATATTTGCCTATTAACAAATTCAGGTTAGCACATTTCTCGATTGTCCCAATCTTACTTCTGAACCCATGCTGGGAAGGATGCAGAATGGACTCTGCATGGGCCCACTCCTGGATTCTATTGTATATAACACGCCCCGAGATGTTAACGGTGTTATCAATCAGAAAGAATGGCCTGTAACAGCTGGGGTCATCTCTATTTCCCTCCTGAAATATAGGGACAATGATTGAGGTAGCCTGGAGTCAGGCGCATCTGAGTGTGCCAAATTGTTAAACACATTATTTAAGATAGGGAACCAAAGATCAGTGTTATATTTAAATAGTCGATCGGGACACATTCAGGCCCATGGGCTTTTCCCCCCTACACTTTGTGCAAAGCCGTCTTCCACCTCACCCACTGTTACCTTAACATCTGCTAATTTCCTGCTATCAATGTTAAAAATATCCTCCATTGAGGGGACAGCATAAACTTTTCTAAAATGGGCTTCCCAGGCTTCACTCGCAATATGGCAGGAGACCGGGGAAACAAATTGATTTTTATGTCTGATATCCAAGACGGTGGCCTAAAAATGCCTGCTATCTTTCATACAGGCTGCCTGTGCTAGTGTATCCCCCTGGTCTGTTACAATTACCTGCTTTCATTTAGCTGTGACAGCCCTACATTGTTTCCTCAAAATGTAAACTTGATCTCTAGGTTTTTTCCCAAGTGCTTTTCTCAAGTCTTGGTTCGCCACAGTACAGTCATGATCAAACCAGCCATGTAGCTTATTTAGAGGGTGTATCGGTTTAAGGAGGGCATTTTTCACACTGGCGCAGAGATAATTAAATGCGCCCACAATAAGGGGTGCACTATCCTCTTCTGACAGACAAACTTCCACTATTATTTTTTATTTATTTATTTTAAAGGTTTTATAAAGCGCTGGCTAGACCCGGAGGTATCAGAGCACTTTACATGAGTATAAGATCATAGTTGCAGGTTACATCGTTACAAAGGTTACACAGTTATTATAGCATGGCAACATTGTTACTTTTAAGGTCGAGATAAACAATAAGCACAGATACGTAAGGGAAAAAGCAGGCAAGGGGAGAGATTCAGGAGAGGGGGTAAGGAGCAGGGGAAGTAGACAGAGAATGAAGGAGGGAAAGAGGAGGGGGGAGGGGGAGAGACACAGCGTGGAAAGAGGGGGGGAGGGCGATGGGGACACAAACCGGAAGACGAGTCAAAGCTTCGTCCAAAGTCCAGTAAGCTGTGATCATAGGGGAAGTGGTATCATTTCCCCATCTCTGTTGCGAGAGGCTCCCTTTACGCAGTGGACTCTCTCAGAGGGGTCTCTAAGACTCCAAGGCCTACATACTGGATCCATTCCCCAAAAAGGGAAGAGGGAGTGCTTTGGCAAGGGGGGCCATACCATACCTCAATTGTGAGTGGCTCCCTTGGCGCTGTGGACTCTCTCAGCGGGTTCGCTGAGACTCCAGAGTATAAATATTGGATCTTTCCCCAACAAGGGGAGAAGGAGTGCTTAGTCAAAGGGCACAAAGGACAGGTGGCTAGGCGGTGTAGCAGGTAAGGGGAGAGATTCGGGGGAGAGGGGATAGGAGCGAGCGTTTTACATGAGGAACACTAATGTTACAATTTTACAACAGTGACAAGTTACATAAGTATCACGAAAAGCATTTAAAGAACATAGGGGACAAGGTTAATGGAGCAAGGAAGGGTAAGGGGATAGGGTAAAGGGGTAGGAGGAAGAAAGGTCGTAGAGACGAGACGAGCAGCACAGGGCAGGACTGGCACCGCAGGCCGCACCCCTTGCCGCGCACCCATCATCGTGCAGCCGTGGCTAGTTAAGGCGCAAAAGTTCACAAGTGTCAGCAGGAGTTTCCGCATCCCAAGCAGCCGGCCAGACCTGCTAATTGTGTGGCCATACAGGAAGCCCTGAGTCAGGAAGGCGAGAGGGGCCGAGGTGGCCAGCAGCACGCAGGCACGGGACGAAGCAATCAAGCTCGCGGGCAGGGAAGACAACCAGTAGTTTGTGCAGCACAGGGCAATGTCGACACCACAATTAGCGCTCAGTGCAGTTGGCGTTGTTCAGCACATTGGTGGAGGTGTTATACTGTGGGGGCCCAGCATTACTTGTAGGGGCTCACTCCTGTAGTCCAGCCAACCTCGGTACACGGTGAGATTTGCCAGCATTGACGAGACACCTGCTCCTTTGAACGAGTAGTAACATCTTCTTTGTGTGTACTGTTGTCGATGGGGCTATTCATTGTCAGCTTGGGAATTCGGAGCCCTGGGCGGCCATCTTGTGGTTGGCACCGGAGAGGCACAGCACCTAGAGAGGTCGGTCTTGGCATGCAGGGTTTTCACGCTGCATCAGACTCAATTTAGGTTATTTTCACGAGTGTGCAAAGGAAGGGGGCACTTCGGCGTAGTTGGGATCGAGACTGAGCGTTTTTTTAGGGTGCCAATTTTGAGGCCATGGCGGCCATCATGGAGTCAGGCACAGGTGAGAAGAATGGAACTTAGCCAGATCAAGGTCTTTATTGGTAGGGGGGGTCACGCCACACTTGGACTGGGTCATAGGCTGACCCATGTGGGTATTGAATCGCTTGCCGAAGTACTTACTGGGACGATCATCCCCAGAGCGATTCTGGTTGCCGTTTTTCTTGTTGGCGCGGCTATCTTGGAAACAGGCATTTTCAGGCTGCGGGGATCGCTGTCTGCTTGGTGACTCCGCATTGCTTCCTTCGTTCAGCAAATTCAGTCCCGCAACTGGGCCCACGAGGGATCCGGAGGGTGGTGAGTGCCAGAGTGTCTCTGGGGCCGTTAGTTCCAACCTTAAATTCGACCCAGCGGAGGAATGGACAGTCAGGGATTTGAACCTAGTAGGTGATCCTAGTGTCCGGGAGCTCTGGCACAGAGCTCCATCCCGGCGGCCATCTTCTTTACACCTCCACCTTTCCACTAGTCTCATATTCCTTTTTAGAATTGCTTCTTGAGTTTGGGCACGATCATCCATTTTCCATATCAGCTTTAAATTATCTGTGGAAGATTGAAGGTTACTAGCCCCAATCTCTCTCATGCGCTTTCTGTAAAGCCATTGAGAGAGCAACCTCAATAGGATTGTGATCACCAAACGTAGATAAAACAACAGATATATACATCAAAACCTCCTCCAAACTCCTTGTGACAAATATATAATCAAATTGGAGGGTGCCCCTTTAATTCTTTACGTTGGTGGGGCAATAATATCTTTCCCTGCAGTGTCCATTATCTCCACCAAATAAAGGGATGCTACTATCATCTCCAACTCCAGGCTTCTTGGATGCAACCCACCCCCAGTAGGAGCTGGAGTATTTCGACATGTAGGGAGACAAACGTTGAAATCACCATCAAGACACAAATGCAGTACGTGGTCTTGGGTAACAATCTTGTCAGATAACTTAGGAAGATAGTTGGACAGTTCTAAAAACTTTGGATTAGGTACATTGACAAAATGGTTGTTATAAAATAGAACCAGGTAAAGATTAAGATGGGTTCTCAAGCAAAACACCTGCAAGCTAGTACTAGCTGTTTCCAGAACATCTATGTGGCCACCTAGAGCTATATTGAACCATACTGCCAGCCCACCAGCTGCTTGGCCGCAACGTGATCTTGTGGCTGGCACACTGTAACATTGAAACCCATCAATAAGAGAAGGCATATTTACTCATCCTGCCATTTTTCTGTCAGTTTTCATGAGTTAACAACTCTACATTGGTTTATAGTTCTATCTCATGGGCAAATCTGTACAACTCAGAAACTTCTAAAATATATCATGCCTTATTCATATATTCTTCTTCGACATGTTTATTCCTCTTCCATTTGCTTACGCTCAGCTTGCATGGTGATCACATTATCCTTGTACTCTTTATCAATCCCCAATTCCTTTAAAGTTTATAATCATCCTTGCCACTACCCCGTGTCTAGCTCCCCCAAATTGTGCACTATCATGGAAACCATCTTAAAATATGGATCCTATTCATGTAACTTAACAACTGATTGGTCAATCTATGTTACAGACGTAGATGTTCTATTCTCAACAATTGGATCACTAAGGTTTCCCATGTCCATGCTGTGTTTGTCACACTAGTTTTCCTGATGCCCAATTAGTGATATTTCCTCCTCTACCCACTTCCCTATCTCCTTTATCCAGTTGAATAATGTAGGTGGCCAGACGGCTTTCCTTAGCTTATAAATTTTAGGTTTTGTTAGTTGAAGCAACAAATATTTGCCTTTGCACTCCAGTTTTGCTTTTTATGTCCCTCAACTGACAAACACCTCAGTCCCACATGTTCTGCTGGGCATGTCCTCTAACTTTATGGTTACTGTTTTCATATAATCATTCAGCTTGGGGTAAAACCAAAACATGGGATAGAAGAACACATCCTCTGTGTGACATCTGAAACAGACAGTAGGAATATTACGGTTGATGTGTAGTAATATTTAGGGGTTAGGGTATGTCTGGAGTATAGAGTTAGGGCCTGGTTGCGTGTCTGGCGGTCTTGCGACTGCGACATTCCCAGTGACATAGGGGTGGCAGTCCACCATTTCGCTGATTATGACTTTCAAAGTCGCATTGGCTGTGAACCGCCGGTTATGGCAAGGAACAGTCGTTCCCTGGAGGTGGCGCAGCTGCACCACAATGCACTTTGCTGAGCTGGGACTAGTACAGTCCCACTCAGTATTTTATGAGTTCTTCCACCGCCAGCATTTCATGGCGGGAGTCCTGCAATGAAAAGACTGGCGTTGGAGGAACATGTGCCCCCCTCTCTGTATCCCCCACAAGTTCCAGCACTGTCCATGATGTGCTGGAACCTATTTTCTGTTCTCATTGCGGATCCTGTTTTCCAGGCACAGCCATGGGAAAGGCAAAGTACCACTGACTGTATTACAAGTTGATCTCGTGTTACACGAGTTAAACTCATAATACGGCCGGCAGTCCTTGCGGGTTTGGCGCAGCAAAGGCGGCATTGCGCCAGTGCCACTGCACCAAATTCATAATCAGGACCTTTATCTGTATGTAGTTGAACCTAGAATTTCTTGACCCAGCTTCTGGAAGCTCCAAATTCTATCCCACTCCTTTTCTGTAAATTGTTTGCCCAAATGTTCCACCCATGTAGACTCAGAACTCTCAGTGCTTGTTGCGTTCCTCAAAGTGAGTGCCATATATTACTAGGTGACAGCTTTAAGACTAGTGTCCATCATGCAGAGCAACTGAACTGAGAACATGTGAGCTTACCTATTACAAATCACAAACTGGCCTAGCAGTAGATTGTCTCTTCAAAAGTTGATCTAATGAGTTTAGTTTTTCAGCTACGTACAATTCACCTAGATTAGATATACCCATCACAGTCTATGTAGCTGATCTCAATGCCTGCTGCAGTTCTCCCTTGCACCTCACTATCGACCGGTGTGAAATCTGTATGTCACGTCATCCTCTCAGCATATCTTTACCAGCAATCCCTCACCAGGTTGACAAGCATTGGCAGCCTCCAGTTAAGTTAAAGTGTTCCCCATAAAGCCATGGATAGTGGCGTGGAGCCCATCATTTTTGCATTCAATCTCATCTCTGAAGGTTTCTGTTAGTTTATCCACCTGGCTACCTACCCAACAGTGCTGCCAGGTAACAATACTCCAAAGAAGACACTCCTAGCACACATTATAGAATTGGGAGCATGGGTATGTCCAGGGCCACTCTTGTCATCCCCCACATATTGCATTAAGTAGCGAATGTATATGGGAAGCAGTATGGGCATATTGACATGATTGTACAGAAACCCGTGGAGTATTACAGTCTTAGTCAAGCTCATCTGATTCAAAACTGAAATCAGAAGTTGACACCAAATGCTGAACAATGCAAAAATAACATGAGTGTACCTATCATGGATTATATTCAATGGGTCCAAATAAATTCTAGCTCGGGTTACTTTCAAGGTAGTCAGAGCGCATTCAATTCTTTATGTTCTTCACCACAAATCACCCTTAATCCCTCTTTCAAGGAAGAGGAAAAAAGCATGTTTTAACCCTGCTCTTGCAGAGTCCCAAAATTCATCAACATCTGTGAGATTTTCTCTATTTGTTCTCAAAGTTCCAAGACATAATATGTATGTCGTCATGTACAGGGATAATTTATGAGTCTCTCCATACACCCCCACCCACGTCCATCATGCTCTCTCCAAATTTTCCTACCTATAAGTTCAATTGCTAGTGAAAAATTCAGAGGCAATAAGGTGAATTCCAGTTGTGTATCCCTGCAAACTATTCAGGCCTCCAAGATGGTCAAACCTATTTTTACCCTGGCTGATAATACTCTCCAAGCCGATCCATCCCAAAAAATTAGCTCCAAATCGCATATGCCTTCAGGAGGCATAAACAAGGTGCTATCCATTTGTCTTGACCGCCTTTTTTATGTCAATTGCTGCGACCATGAAAAGCTAGTCTGACTTCCCCAGCTTATCCATAACATGGAATACTAGTCTCAAATTGTAGGAAGTGCTTCTCCTGGGCACAAACTCTGATTGATCGGGAGCACCAGGGCTGGTATCACTCTTGTCAAATGAGTAACCAAGATTTTGACAGTGTTAAAGGTTTGTAAGATGAGACCTCCAGCACAACCAATTCTTTTGATGGGCGTATCAGTGGTGGATTTAGGAAACTGACTATTTGTACGGTTGCGTCACATAGTTCCAGCAGACAGGGCCTGAGTCAACATGCAGGAAGAGAAGCAGCCATACAAAACTTAGACAATTAACAGCAGCCTAGTCTGCTGCAGACAGCAAAATAGTTATAGAAGGTTTTAAGCCAGCAAGGCAGGAATGTAACATGAATAACAGCAGTAACCTGATGAAATCCTGGAAACCCTGGACCCAAGCTTGAACACAACAGTTGTTAGCAATGCAAGGAGCCCAATGGTGACCTGTTGACTAAGAGCAATGTGATATGCCAACTGGGGGAATACTGAATGGAAGAATCACTGGAATATGAGATTTGGTGGATCATCGTACCTGACAATTGATATAGTAATTGAGCTGGGTAGGCGGATGGTTACACTGATCTCTGCTGTACACATTAGACCACCACACAGTGCTAACTGCTGCCGTTCATCCTACCACCATGAGGCAGGCAGTCTGGCAAAGCAAGATAGGACTTTATTTGCAGGCAGGAGCAAACATGTTAGGCATAATTCCTGCCCTCAACCAGCAATGGGTTTTGGCCCTTGCCAGTCTCTGTATGGGTGTTATTCTTTGCTCACTGGCACTGCCCACTTCAAATATGACCATGAAGCATTTATCATCTGAACATTTGCCAAAGAGCATT
Organism: Triturus cristatus; assembly: GCF_964204655.1. Taxonomy (NCBI): domain Eukaryota; kingdom Metazoa; phylum Chordata; class Amphibia; order Caudata; family Salamandridae; genus Triturus; species Triturus cristatus. The sequence goes on from NC_140591.1 coordinate 1,445,604,662, forward strand.
TAGGCACTAGAACTACCTTGACCCAAAGCTAAATGAAGACAAATGTGATAATAAAAAGATGGTCCTAAAGGAAAGAAAGAAAGTATTATGAGTCTCATCTCAAATCTTTGGTACCAGAGCTACATTTTCAATGGCTGTGTATCAGACAGACTGCATGTTTTAGGCACACTTTATTCTCTGGAAAGTTCCAGAGAGCACATATTGCCATAACTAATTCCCAACAGAATTTCCAGCTTGCATCACTGATGCTTAGTAGTGTCGAGAAAAAAATAGAAATATTTTTGTAATAAATCTCTTGAGGTGCAAAAATGAGTGTCCACCTGCTCCATCAACTGAAGCTCCTCATCAAAAATGAAGCCACGGCTTTTGACCTTGGAAACTGTAGTTGGCCAGAAAGTGGGAAATGTAGATGAGAAGGGCATGATCCCAATGTGCCAGAATATGGTAATTCACAAGTTGACTTGACCCAGAAACACATTTAGTTTGTGTTGGCATTGAACTTCAGAACAGTATTGGTCAATCAGGCCTTCATAGTAGATTGACAGTTCTGGAAATTGTCCTGAAGTTCAGGCAGAAACTTGTTAAGATGAAGGATCTACTAGGTGTCATCAGCACAGAATACTGACTGCACAGCTCAAGCTCCTATAATACTGTCCAGCATTCTCACATATTTAAAGGATGGAGTGGGAGGGCAGAGAAGAACCCAATGAACCCATAAAGCGCGTGCATCCATTGGAAATTGGGTTATTAGTTGTGTGGCCAGCACAAACAATAGCTCCTCTCCTCAGTTGTCCTCATTGGGAACCAAACTCCACATTGTAGTGCTTAACTCTCACAGAGTAGCGAGGAGGAGAAGTCTAAAGCCTACTCAAAGGAGGTGGTGTGGGCTAGTAAACCCCAATTACTGGAACATAATAATAGCATTCAATAAATGATTGTCCAGTCTATATATTGCCCAAACACACACACACACACATACACACACACACACTACTAAATACTATGCTGTAATTTACAAATATACATTGGGAAATGGAACATACCATAGATGACATTGTGTAATCACTGGTGACCCCCTGGAGAAGTCACCCAAACATATCAAGTGAATTTCAACAGTCATTGTGCAATAATTATATTTATTTGGCATGACTCATTGTCATAAGTGTGATAAGGATGTATTAATGAAAAATGTGCAGTCATGATGCCAACCCAAAAAATATTTATCTGGAATAAACTTTGTATTTGTGCATTTTTTCATATACTTACCATTACACGGTAATGATCAGAACAAACCCTAGATGGCCTCACAGTAAACCAGCATGATGAAAATGAAAAGGAAACCTAGCAAACCTGCACATTTTTTAAAACTAGACACCAAGGGGAATCCAGGATAGGGTGATTTGTCTGACTCTCACTAGGTTCTGTTACCCAGAATCCCTTGCAAACCTTAAAGTTTGTAAAAAAACATTTTCTCCTCATATTTATGTGGTAGAAAGTTCTGGAATCTGCATGGATCCACAAAATTCCACCCACTCCGCATCCCCCAAAGTCTTCCGAGAAAAATGGTACCTCACATGTGTGGGTAGGCCTAGAACCCGCAACAGGAAACGGCCCAAAACACAACGTGGACACACCACATTTTCTTTTTTTTAAATGTATTTATATATTGAAAATCCACAGTATATAAAGAACAATATCAAAGCATTCCATACATATAAATCATAAATCGGGAGCCAATAATAAATACATATTAATTCATTCCATACCATAAACATAATGTCAAAAAGTGAAATGATCAAACATAGGACCCCATATTTGCATACCCAGCGCACGCTTCCTTGAACCTTTAACCGAGTACAAATTAAATTCTAAGTTAGATATATTATAAAACCTAGCATGCCACATTTCAAAGAAAGGCGCCTCTGGGTGAAGCCATGTAGATCCTATATATAGCCTTGCTACCCCCATAGCTACAAAATAAGATACCTATATTTATGTATCAATGTCCCTTGACGCAAATCCTCCCCTATACCCAATAGCATGACAGAAGCCAAGATCTTTATAACCACACCCGCAACCTCTGATAGGAACCTCTCAATATGTTGTATATACAAAGCCAAATTTGTGCATGAATAAAAAACATGTAAAACATCGTCATCATCTGCACCACAACGGAAACATTTCCCATCATACCAACTCCCCCATTTCTTCATCTTTGCAGGAGTATAATATAAATTGAATATTGTTTTGTAGTGCTGTGTTTTCAAGTTTGCGGCCATAAAGATGTTTCCTGCCAGGTCAATCGAATCCTCTTAAAACACAGCTTGTACTCCGAGAGAGCTCCCCCACTTAAGAATATGTGTCTCGAGGTCATCAGTTTTGGCAGCTTGTAGTACATTATAAAGAACCCCAATTGTTTAGGAAATCACGTATCTGAAGATATTTTAAAAAATGACATTTGGGGAGCTGGTACTTAACCACCAGGTGAGAGAAGGAAACATACTGCCCCTGCCTCCGTAAAATGTCCAAATTGTATGAATCCAGAAAGTCTCAATTTCCCTGCCACATAATCGTGAAATATTGATTAGAGAATCCCAACAGCCGACAAGGGTGTATAAAATGAGAGTCCGTCAATCTGAAAATTTTTTCGGACTGTCTTCCAGACCTTATAGACAGCCCCAAGATCTTAAAACGTGTTCTCTTGTAATAGCTACCATCAATTCTTAGGAAGAGACAATTTTTTGCCTCAGTCCCAAGCGCCATCTGATATATTGATGGAGCTTCAGCAAGATTATCCACTTCTTCTCCAGTTAAAAAAAGTTGGATATTGGCTAAAACACAGGCATAATAATATCCTGCAAAGTCAGGAAATGACCATCCCCCTCTGTCTCTGGGTAAAGTCATGAATCGTGCCACCCTACGTGGTTTCCTTGGGGCCCACAAGAATTTAGAGCAGAGAGATTGTAATTGTTGTAATTGCAGGTGAGATATTTTCAAACGTACTGATCTAAAGAAGTATAGCACTTTCTGCAAGATATTCATTTTAAGAACATTGGCTCTCCCAACCAAAGATAAATGGAGACAGTGCCAACTCTCAAGAGCTTGTTTAATGTTTCCAATCATGGCCCCCCAGTTAGCATCAAAACAGCTCTTTCAGACACACCCGTATCTTGATAGCCAGATATATCAATTAATCAATCAAATAATTTGTAAAGCGCACTACATACCGCAAGGGTTTCAAGGCGCTGAGGGTGGGCAGAAGGGGGTGCTGTTGCTACTGGTCGAACAGCTAGGTCTTGAGTTGTGTCCTGAAGGTTAGAAGGTCTTCGGTTTGTCGTAGGATGAGCGGGAGGGTGTTCCAGGTCTTGGCGGCGTGGTGGGAGAAGGATTTGCCTCCGGCTGTGGTTCTACAGATGCATGGGACGGTAGCCAGGGAGAGGTCTGTGGAGCAGAATTTCCTGTTGGGTACGTAGAAGGAGAGTCGACTGTTGAGATAGGCTGGGCCGGTCTTGTGGAGTGCCTTGTGTGCATGGATCAGGAGCTTGAAGGAGATTCTTTTGTCAACAGGGAGCCAGTGCAGGTTCCTCAGGTGGGGGGTGATGTGGTCGCGGCACGGGACGTCGAGGATCAGGCGTGCAGAGGCATTCTGGATTCTTTGCAGTCTGTTGATGAGCTTGGTCAGGGCTCCGGTGTAGAGGGTGTTTCCGTAGTCGAGTCTGCTGCTGACTAGGGCCTGGGTGACTGTTTTCCTTGTGTCTGTCGGGATCCATCTGTAGATCTTGCGGAGCATACGGAGGGTTTTGATGCAGGGGGAGGAGACAGAGTTGACTTGTTTGGTCATGGTGAGTTTCGAGTCAAAGATGACTCCCAGGGTTGCGTGCGTGGTTGGTGGGTGCGGGCGTGTCCCCAGCGATGCGGGCCACCAGGAGTCATCCCATGCTGAGGGGTTGGGCCCGAGGATGAGGATCTCCGTCTTGTCTGTGTTCAGCTTAAGGCGGCTATCCTCCATCCTGTCGGCGACAGCCTTCATTCCCTGGTGGAGGTTGGATTTGGCAGTGAGGGGGGTCCTTGGTGAGGGAGAGGATTAGCTGCATGGTGTAGGAGATTATGTTGAGGTTGTGATGTCGGGCGATTTGTGCGAGAGGTTCAATGTAGACGTTGAACAGCGTCAGGCTGAGGGAGGATCCCTGCGCGACGCCGCAGATGATCTCGGAGGCTACGGATCAGAACGGGGGAGGCGGAATCTCTGGGTTCTGCCGGAGAGGAAGGAGGAGGTCCAGTCCAGGGCCTTGTCTCAGATCCCTGCAGAATGGAGTCGTGTGCGTAGTGTGCAGTGGCAGATGGTGTCGAAGGCGGTGGAGAGGTCCAGAAGGATGAGGGCCGCCGTCTCGCCGCTGTCCAGTAGGATCCTGATGTCGTCTGTGGCGGCGATGAGGGCAGTCTCGGTGCTGTGGTTGCTGCGGAATCCTGACTGGGAGGGGTCCAGAATGCTGTTGTCTTCGAGGTAGCGGGTGAGCTGGATGTTGACTATCTTCTGAATGACCTTAGCTGGGAACAGAAGCAGGGAGATGGGCCGGATGTTTTTCAGTTCGCTCGTGTCTGCCTTGGGTTTCTTCAGTAGGGCGTTGAGCTCGGCGTGTTTCCAGCTTTCAGGGAAGGTTGCAGTCTCGAAGGAGAGGTTGATGATGTTACGTAGGTGGGGTGCGATGGAGCTGCCGGCTTTGTTGAAGATGTGGTGTGGAAAAGGGTCAGACAGCGAGCAGGAGTGGATTGTGCCCATGGTCTTGATTGTGTCTTCGATGCTCATGTTGGCCCAGGTTGTCAGGGGGTCGTATTCGGTGGGGTGTGGTGGTTCCGGCGTGTTGGGGCCTGTTAGGGTCATCCGAGGGGTTGAAGCTATCGTGGTTGTCGGCGATCTTGCGGTGGAAGAAGGTGACGAGGGAGTCGCACAGGGCTTGTGACGGCGGGATGTCATTGGCCTTGGAGCTGGGGTTGGAGCGTTCCTTCACGAAGTTGAAGAGCTCCTTGCTGTTGTGTGTATAACCTCCTTAACAACTCTAGGATCATTATTGATGCTTTGATTAGTACAAAGAATCTGGGTTTTGGACGTATTGAGCTTATGGCCGAATTTGTATGCAAGATGTTCAATTTCGGGTAGCGCCATCACTGGGTCAGATGTTATGATGGCAATATCATCCGCATATGCGCAGTCTCGGAACTGATCTTGCCCCACCATAAACGGTCTTATCCTAGCACTCCGCTCAACCATGTCCAAAAAAGGATTGATATAAAGCGCAAACAAGAGCGGAGAGCATGGACAGCCCTGAAGTGTACCTCTCGCGATCTGAACTACCTTAGATGTTAAGCCCGCAGAACAGATCCGAGCCACAGGAGAATGATATAGAACCTGCAAAGCCTGGATGTAGCCCTGAGGAAAGCCCATCATACGCAGAACTCCTACGTCTCTGTCCTCCACTTGAGCGATATCAAGTATGGTGATAATTCTAGCTATGTGGTTCACCGTCCCCCTACCAGGGATAAACCCATGCTGTCTGAGTGAGACTAAGGGGGATATAGCCTTATCCAGTCTATTCGCGAGAATTTTCACATAAATCTTCCCATCACAGTTTGTAAGTGAGATTGGGCGATAAGACCCCGGGAGATCAGATTGCTTGCCCTTCTTTTTAAACACAATAATAGTGGCGTCATCCCATGATTGTGGTGCCACGCCAGGTTGAGCGGCCTGACAAACCGCCCAAAAATCAATTTCAAGGTCTTGAAAAAAAATCTGATAGAGTTCAGATGGAAGCTTGTCTGGCCCTGCTACTTTACCGCGAGTCATGCCATTAATAGCCTGTTCTAATTCATCCATTGTGATAGGGCTGTCTAATATTCCTACCTCCTCATGAGCTAGCCGCTGAAATTGCACATCCAAAAGCGCAAAATCCACATCGTCAAGTTCTCCATCCTGTTCTGTATAAAGTTTTTGATAAAAATTATGAAAAATTTCTAAGATCTCCTGGAGATCGTGTACCAATCTACTGGAAACGTTCTTCATGCCTTCTATTCTTTGTGATGCTGCTTGGAACATAGCCTTTGAGCTAAACAGCACCCTGTGGCCTCCCCATGCTCATAACGATCTTTCTTAAAAAGCTGGTATTTTGCAGCAATTTCTTTACTCCATGTCAGATTAATAATATATATGCTTTACATCTAGCCACTTCAGTTTACAGCTCAGTAAGATTAGTTACGGAGAGAATCCCGCATGTTAGGTTTCCTTCTGCTGCTTTCAATTTATCATACAACTCCTGGATTGTACGTTTGGCCTGTTTCTGTTGTATACTCCAAAACTCAACACTTCCCCTCTAAAGCAAGCTTTGAAGGTATCCCAAACATTCCCGTAATTTGTAGAATAACGGTTATTTTGAAAAATATCCTTAACCCATTTACTCATATACTTGATGAAACCAATCCAGAAGAAGTTTTCTATCAAAAGTGAATATCCTTGGTACTGAGTTGCTACCCAAAGCTGGATTGTCCAAGACATCTGGAGCATGGTCAGAGGTAATTCGGGGGAAGACCTGAATTTGAGCTTCTGTTAATAATAAAGGAGAGATATAAAAATAGTCAAGACGAACTAATTTATCATGCGGGTGAGAATAAAACGTATAGCCAAGGACGAGTGTTTTAAGCATACCCCAAACATCAACTAAACCATTATCCAACATTAGGTGGTGTAAAGCCTTAAACACCTTAGGTTTCCGGCCATTGTAACTCTGAATACCTGCCTGTAGTTCGCCCTGTACCAAATGTATATCAAAGTCCCCACATAACAGAAGAGGGGTGGGTCATGATGCAAGTTCAAGATTTAGGTGTTCAAGAACAGGGGCTTCATCCAAATTGGACCCATATACTGTACATAGCGTAAATTTAGACCCCCCTGAAATGCATTCCAAGATTGCCCACTGCCCATGGCTGTCTACAGTTATACGTTCCGAAGTTTGTACTGTCGGTTTGTCCCACAAGCCACCCCATGATTCATAGTTGTCTGTTGTGAAGTGGCTAAAAGTACATACCCCAACTTTAATAAAACCTTACGTTTCCTCCAAGGTATGTGCATTTCCTGTATGCATACAAGATCTGGGTGAATCACCCTAAGCTCTGCAGCAACTCTTTGCCTTTTATTATAGTTGTTGAGCCCACAAACATTGAGCGAACATGTTCGAAGCCCTAATTTACCGTAAGGTAGATATGGATACCATCCCTTTCTTAATTCTCTTGCATGGAATTTAATATTTTTCAATTTCACAAACTTAGCAATACTGTGGATACATTTTTTTTCCTCCCCTAGATAACTCCCCCACCCAACCCCTGACTCTGAACCCACCCGAGCCCCCAAACCTCAAATCCCTGTCCATCCCTCCCCCCCGGCACCCCCCAGAACCCCCCTCCCCATTCCATCGAAATGGCAATAGGACTCATGGTCACAGTGATGACAAGCTCCCACCACCCGGTTGTCCCCGTCCCACACTCATATAACACCATATGTGCTGATAAACCCAACAATGTATAAGAGAAAACCCAACTGTTGAATAGCACACAACTTGCTAAAACCTAGATATGTATATTTTTTAGAACTAAACACTTCAACTGGAAGTTACGGATACTCCGAGAAGAATATACCCACAATACTAGCCTACCTCAATATATAGGACCAGACCATCATACAAGTTAATAAATCATTCTATATTACATAGACTGTAAATACTCCTTGGCCTGAACCTCAGAGGTAAAGAATCTAGTATGGTCTTTGAACAAAACCTTTAACTTTGTAGGATTAAGCAAAAAAGCTTGTGCCCCTTTAGCCTGAAACAATGATATAAGCTGACGGAGCTGCCAGCGCTTTTCAACCGTGTGATGACAATAGTCAGGTCGGACAAAGAATTCCACACCCTTGTCGGCCCTCTTTCCATCAGGGCGGGCAAGCTCATACAAGGCCTCCCGAGCAAGGAAATTATTAAGAGGAATTAGAATTGCTCTGGGTTTAGCTGCTGCTTGATTTGAATGAATAGAAAAAGAAAATCGGAGTGCCCTCGGCACCTTTCTCTGCCAGTCCCAGTGCTTAAGTTGGGGAAAAGCTTCGGAAAATAGTTCAGTGATAAACTTACGAGGCTCTTGGCCCTCCAAGCCCTCAAGAATCTGCAGAATTCTAAGATTATTACGGCGAGAGCGATTTTCTAACTTGGCCAGATTCCACTGAGTGTCGTCTTTTATAGCACGCAGGGTCTCAGTTAGCGCTTTCTGTACAACTAGTTCATCCTCTAGGGATGACATTTTTAGTGAAAGCTGACCCTTTTTTTGCAAAGTGCCTACCTGTAGATTTTGAACCCTAGCCTTGCCGGCACCTAGGGAAACCTAGCAAACCTATACATTTTTTTAAACTAGACACCCAGGGAAATCCAGGATGGGGTGACTTGTCTGGCTCTCACCAGGTTCTGTTACCCAGAATCCCTTGCAAATCTCAAAATGTGTCCCAAAAAATATATTTTCCTCACATTTCTGTGGTGGAAAGTTCTGGAATCTGCGTGGATCCACATAGTTCTACCCACCCAGCCTTCCCCCAAAGTCTTCCAAGAAAAATTGTACCTCACTTGTGTGGGTAGGCCCAGTGCCCGCAACAGGAAACGGCCCAAAACGCAACGTGGACACAACACATTTTTACAGTGAAAACTGGCCCATTTTTGCAAAGTGCCTAGCTGTAGATTTTGAAACCTAACTCTGCTGGCACCAACTGAAACCTAGCAAACCAATACATTTTTGAAAATTAGAATCCCAGGGGAATCCAGGATGGGGTGACATGTCTGGCTCTCAGGAGGTTCTGTTACCCAGAATCCCTTGTAAACCTCAAAATTTGTCCAAAAAAACAAATTTCCCTCATATTTCTATGGTGGAAAGTTCTGGAATCTGCATGGATCCACAAAATACCAGCCACCCCGCATTCCCCAAAGTCTTACGAGAAACATGGTAATTCACTTGTGTGGGTGGCTCAAGTACCCGTGACAGGTAAGGGCCCACAACCTATTGATGCGACATCAAAATTACCTATCAGAAAACATCCTGGTTTTGCAAGGGGGTCCCATGAGTTTTTGGCCCCAGGCTCAGCAGCCATCTAGGGAAACCTACCAAACCCACACATTTCTGAAACCTAGACTCCTGGGGGAGTACATCAAGGTATGGCTTGCATGGGTCCCCCAATGTTTTCCTACCCAGAATTCCCTGCAGACCTCAAATTTAGCTGAAAAAATCACTTTTCCTCAAATTTCTGTCTGGGAAAGTTCTGGAATCTACGTGGATTCACACATTTCCTACCACCCAACATTCCCCCAGGTCTCCTGATAAATATGATACCTCACTCGCATGGGTGCGTTAAGTACCCGTGACAGGCAAGGGCCCAAAACATATTGAGGAGACATCAAAATGACCTATCACAAAACAACCTGGTTTTGCAAGGGGGGGTCACCTGGGTTTTTGGCCGTGGGCTCGACAGCCATTTTGGGAAACTACCAAACCCACACATTTCTGAAAACTAGACACCCGTGGGAGTCCAGCTAGGTATGATATGTGGAATCGTGGCTGTTTCAGGCAGAAACATTTCAAAATAAACCTTACACAGAAAGAAAACTCCCTGTACAACATATGCATTTTTCATTATCTCTACAGCAACAAACACCTGCTTCGATATTTATTGCAAAAAAGCAAAATAGAATGTTGAACAGATATAGCTCCTGCTTAGCATTGTGCTCTGTTTTCAGTGCATCTCCCGGCGTGGGAGATCCCGCGCAGAGGAAGAGATCTCTCACTATGGCTTACAGGGCTGCTTTAATCGTTCTCAGCGTATAGATAGCGGACAATAGAGAATTAGCATGGATTTGTGAGGCTGGATCCATAATGTAAGCATAGAAGTCACTCATTTATTGCATGATATATGCCATGGTTTTATGCTGTTTGGTGTCATATTTAGTTGCAGAGGTGGAGCAGCGGTATCTCACCATCTGTGTCAGTGGAAATAGGTTGCTGTTGACTGAAACTTCAATTGAATGTGTTGCATTTAGCTGGAAAGTTAATAGCGTTTTCTGAAGTCTGTGTAGAGGCGACCTACCAGAACATAACACAATAACACAACAAACGCTTAACGGTACAAAACACAAACCAAAACAACCCAGGCAGATGGCAAAAAAACAACGAAAATTGGAGTACATTTTTAAATGAGCTGGTGCCCGAATTTTATTACAAAAACATTGTTACAAACGCACTTTGGAGTTTCAACAGGTGATATGGGAGCTTCTTCGTAGGACCAATATGTCAAGCATTTACCATGAATTAGCTCTTGCTATTACATATGATGCTTGAGTTTTAATGTTCTGCATTAAAAACTGTGCAATATCCATGCATGTATTAGAAGCTTCCATATTAAGGTGGTGCTTTCACTTCCCACCTGCAGTTGTGAATGTGATCTGATCCATATTTAATGCATTCCTTGAGTGGCGCTGTTCCATATTTTGGTAGCATTTTTTTAAATAACTCTCAGGATCCAGGACGGATTTGTTTTCAGGTTTCATCGGTACAGATTTGAATACACCGAGCCTGAATGGTGCAGATTCATGTAACATGTTGCAGATTGCATTGTTAGGGTGTCAAGCAACGGCCATTGGTGTTACTAGAACAACGCTAGCACAAACAAGAACGTGAAAAGTAGCTATAATTATTTTATTATTATACTATAAGGATGGGAAAACCTCCAAAGAACGTTAATGCAGCCACCAAACCAGATTCCGTGGCTCGCACTAAGGCACTAAGGGAAAAACACCCTTATCAATGGCAAAAGGCGCTGCATGTAGGGCCAAACAGGAAATACATCTTAACCCCAATTCCATTTCCCCTGGGCTGGATAGCACTTTTGAAAGTTCAGAGGAGGAGCTGCCTCCCACCACTTCTCCGCAACATGACGGACTTTTTGCTAATCAAGGGGCCGCCACATCGGAATGGGTTGAAGCGGCTGCTGTTCCTTCCCAGTTGCCACAAGGCAACTCCACACCAGATGACAAAAGGAAAAAGTAAAGGAGATAAAGGAATTTCCACTATGTCAAAAAAAGAAAGCCACTTCACAATCTCCCTCCCTAAGCCCTAGCTCAGTATAAAAGACATCTAAGGGTCCATTATCTAAAGTGGGGGAAGGACTGGTCTTCTTAGACCCGGCTAGTAAAGAGCGGGAAGCACCTCAAGCTAATCTCGAGTCAGAGAATTCAGAAGGTTTAATGACACATCAAGGTCGAACCCAAGGTCATGCACAAGACTTATTGGTGTCCCCAATATCTCCAACCCTCTTGAGCCTAGTGGAGATGCCTACATCTACACAAATTTTAGCCCAGCCACAAGGAGCAGCAGGTGAAGAAAGGAAAACAGCGATTTATACTTCATTGATAAACCCCAAAATGAAGCTCCAGGCTCAATCCCAACTCCAACTAAGACACCAAGGGATAGAATTACCAGAATCTCTAGCTGGTTGGGTAGATCCCAAGGTTGGAAGTACGAGAATTAGCGATGTAGATCTACAAAGCAATCTTAGTCAGAATACAGGGACTTTGGGTGTTTATCAGCTAGATTTAAGAGACATGCTGAATTTAATATTGGAAGTGCTCCGTGAAATGAAAAAAACGCAACAACAAGTAATCGCCTCTTTACATCAACGGTTGGGGAAAATTGAAGAAGTGATGACGTGTTTCCCCATTAAACTCAAGGAGGCGGAAACCAAAATTTCAGTGTTGGAGGACCAAATGACTTTGGTAAAAGGCATCTGGAATATGAACTAGAGGAACTTGAAAATCACTCTCGGAGATCCAACCTTCGGATTGTTGGGGTTCCCGAAGGGATTGAAGGCTCCCAAACCCTCCTTTGGGTTAGCTCATTTATAAAGCAGTGCTTCCGGAGTTTGAGGGTGATATCTCACGATTACAAGAGCTCACCGCATCCCAGCACATCCTTTTCCCAATTCCACAATACCCAGAACAATTCTATTGAATTTTGCAGACTTTCGTATTAAGGAAAGAATCTTGACAAAAGCGATCCAGCAGAGGCAGTTTTTAGTAAATGAGACTACTAAGTGTTGCATTTTTTCAGATATGACTGGCGCTGCTGCTCGAAGGAGAAAGGAATTTGTCAAGATTCTCTATCTGTTTAAAGCCCATGGTGCTCAAGCTTCGATCGCTCAACATTCTAAATTGAGACTGTTAGTAAAGGGGACATTTTTTATGTTCTCTGATTTAGAAGAAGCCCAGGTGTTGTTAATGAAGATTTCGGCAGGATCCAGTGTGTAAGCAATGATACTTAGATAGATAGAGCATCATATGGCAATGGGGGGGTGAAATGGTTTCAATTTCTTTGAGATAAGATGTGTTTATTTACTAGTCAATTAGGATTGTTTTAAAGGTACTGCTGAACATTGGTATACATCTAGATTTTTTTTCTCTCTTTTAATATCTAGTGCCTAGACATCGGTATATATTTGGAGTTAGAATTACCATATGGCAACATGAGGGGCTTCCTCCCTCCAAATATAAGTCGGGCTAGCCAGTCTATAGATAGGCTCTAAGGTATTGCTGGGGGTTCTCGGGGTCAGCGGGGTCACCCAGGGTGTAATCTCATGACACCCATGAGGTTAGATGGGAGGGGCGAAATGTGGGCAGCGTGGCTGGTAGGGTTTTTTCCACATTTCGAGGGATGGGTGTTTCTTTTTTGGGGAGGGAAGGGAGGTTTTGAGGTAGGGTTCATAGCAGAAAAAAGAGCACGAGCAGAAGGTACAGCAAACACACAAGTTAGAGTCAATTATAGAAACCAGTAAATGTAAGATTCTATCAGTCAATGCTAACGGAATGCTAAATAAAAAAAGTATGGTGCTCTTATTAGATGGCTTACATCACTAAATCCCCAAGTTTTGTTCTTTTAGGAGACAAATTTGAAATCAAACTCCCCTAAACTATTTAGGTGCATAGGGATACACATGGGAGATGGATTTGGGTGGTAACTAGGCTATACGGGAAAACATAGAATTTTATAAATTATTATGGCCCTGTCTCGGATGATGTTGTATCCCTGGTCCAAATCAATGATTTATTGATAGCAGCTCCCGGGCAGGTGATTCTCGGAGGAGACTTTAACTTTATACAGGATGTAAGGAAAGATACTTCGAATAAGAACAAAAAACAACTAAAACCAAATACAAAGAAATAAGTGGGAACAATCAGACAAGAATACCAACTGGTAGATCCATGGCAGGAAATTAATCCAGATAAGGAGTTCAATACATGCTATTCGCACCGTTTTCAGACGGCGTCTCAAATAGATTTTATTCTTACCTCCAGATCCCTTCAGATTCAAGAGGCTGGCATAGGCTGTAAACCTTTTTCAGATCATGCTTATGTTGCGGTAGAAATGGTGTTTGGGGGAGGAAGTAGGGAACGGCCCAGGTGGCAGCTGGATCGTCTCCTGCTGCAAGACGAGGATTGGGTGAAAAGGTTTAGAGAGTGGATTCTGGAATACTTCCAGATCAATGAGAATACGGCAGCCCTCTTCTCAGTGTGGAGAGGGGTTTAAGGTAGCAGCCCGCAGGCAGATAATAGCCTTTACGGCTGCCCAGTCCAACAGCCGGAGGGCTAAGATAGCTAAATTGCAAGCTACGGTGGATCAGGAATATGCTCTTCAACTTCAGCTTCTTCCAAATCAATACGAGCAGGCAAGAACAGAGCAGAAGGATTTTTTCATTTTAGAAGAGGTCTGCAATTCACAAATATTCCAACAAAGGGTCGATGAAGAAAGCCAGTTAATTGGCAAATTATTGGCAAACTCGACGAGGAAAAAGCAAGAATCAGCAATTATATCTAAGGTTTTAGACCCTCAGACTGGTCGAGAAGTAGTTAAAGGCAGTGATATCCCACAGATTTTTTTTGACCACTTTAGCCAGCTTTACTCTACTGAATACTTAGTGGAGGAGGAGATGATCCAGCAGTAATTCATAAATATGAATGTTCCTAAATTGTCAGATAACCGGATCAGTGAACTGGGTTTTGAAATGGAAGCCGCCGAGATCTCGGCAGCCATCAAAACAATAGCTGGGGGAAAAGCTTGTGGGCAGGATGGCTTTCCTATCGAGTTTTATAACGTTTTTTCAAAGGAATTAATTACCCCCCTAAAAAATTTATTTAACTTTGTTAAAAATGGTGGTGCCATTCCAGCAGATTTTAAAGAAGCAATAATTGTCTCCTTTGGTAAAAAAGACAAAAATCCAGTAGATGTAAATTCTTATAGACCTATTTGTCTTTTGAATTCAGACTATAAAATTCTGATGAAAGTATGGGCAGAACGTTTTTTATATGCCGCTCAAGAGATAATCCATAGAGATCAGACCAGCTTCATAGCAGGTAGATCAATGGCGGCTAATACTCAGTTTTTAATACATGCCTTAGATTATTTTATCACAAATTTTATTCCGGCAAGTATTGTAATGATCGATGCGGAGAAAGCTTTCGACCTTGTGAATTGGAGAACCCTGTTTGTTACTCTTGGTCGGTTTGGGTTTCCTGCCCAGGTAGTTAATATGCTATGCAATCTCTTCCAGGGAGCCACGGCTCTGGTAGTAATAAACTCAAGTTGTGCAGGAATCTTAAAAATAAACCGTGGAACCAGGCAGGGCTGTCCGCTTTCACCATTGCTCTTTACTTTTTTTATAGAGCCTTTGGTAATCAAACTACGAAACAATGCTGCTATTCAATCATCGATCCCTGGTATGGCCAAGCTAAAACTATTTGCTGATGACATTATTTTATACCTGACTCCCGATAAAGAGAATTTCGAAATAGTTTTACGGGAATTTTCGAACTTTGAACAAATAGGTGGGTATAAAATAAATGCCAATAAAACCGAGGTTCTGGCCCTCAATGCAGATCTGAATTCTTTTCCATCTTGCTTGAAGACACAAGTGACTAAGTCTGACCCCATAAGATATCTTGGGATATTTGTATCCAACCAGTACCAACAGCTATTCGAACTGAATTATTTACGAATGAAGGACAAGATTAAGAAGCTCTTGGAACAATGGATATTACTCCCTTTATCGATAGTGGGTAGAGTTTCATTGATTAAAATGTCCATACTAGCATTGCTTATTTCCCCATCAAGATAAATCAGTCTTATTGTAGGGAAATTGACACCCTACTTAGGGGATTTGTTTGGGGCAAGAAAGCTCCTAGGGTCAAATTGCCTGTGGTGCAACTGCCTATAGTACAAGGGGGTCTAGCGCTGCCGCATTTGAGAACATACTATGAAGCCGCTTTTTTAGATTTGGTGTCCGACTTGATGGGATCTAAATGCACCAGCGACAGCTTTATTATAGATAAAATGATGCAAGAAATTGGATCACTAACTCAAGTGTTTTTAAAACTTCCAAACTCCCCCAAAAAACACGATACAAGACGCTAAAAGACTACATTTTTAGACTTCAGTCCTTTTTTAGAAAGATGGGCCTCCAGTACCTAAAATCGAGCAAATGTACTAGTCTCGGTCTCCAGCTGCAATTAAGGCATATAAACCTCTGGGAAGGCTGTGGATTATCCGAGTTACGACATTTTATTATTCAAAATAGGCCGAATTCCTGGCAAGAAGCAATTGCAACTGGAAACCGGCCTTTTTGAATATCTACGAGTTGTTCATCTGCTAAAAAACACCAGCGGTATATTGGGCGCCCCTAACCAACTTGTGATAGCCCTTTATGGGGCTAATGTTAAAAGGGTGGGAAACTGGTATAGGCTGCAACATAAGCAGGGTCAAGCTCCTGTGATAGAGAGCCACTTGGACAAAATAACTCGGGAGACAGGATGTAGGCTGGCTTCAAAGGAGTGGGAGGCCATCTGTTATCTAGGAAGTCAATCCTTACGTGCCGCAAACTTTAAAAGGATGGCTTTCCTATCGCGATGGCTCTCTTATTTAACTCTGGCTGCCTTCAAAGAAAGATTCCCGGGAGTAGAGAAGAAGTGCTTTCGCTGTCAGACAGATGGTGAAGGTGGATGGCTCAATACTTTTTATGTATGTCCAGAGCTGAGGCTCTTTTGGGAGGCAGTCTTTTTTGATATCAGGCAAGCAATCAGAAAGAATGTCTTGTTCGAGGCCAAAGCAGCTTTGTTTGGATTTTGCAGAGAAGGAACAATGCTATCCGAGGCCAAAAAAGCCTTTGTATTTATTTCTTGTACGGTAGCTCGCTCTCTTATTCTGCAAAATTGGAAATCTAGTGAAGCTCCCTCTCACTTGAAATGGTTCATCAAAATGAAAAGAACCCGTAAATTCAAAGAAGCCTATGCTAGATGGGTGGGGGCTACTAGGAAATTTGAAAAAAATTGGAAGTATTTTAGTGAATTAGAAAAGCTTAAACAGGGATCTTAACACTCGGGTTCGTAAATTGATGTAGCAGTTCTCATTATACGGCATTAGCACTTTCCTCATGGCACTTTAGAAGCACTAGCCCTTTTTTAGTCGTTGCACTTTATAGAATGATGTATTCCATATTCTGTTCTATTAGTCAACGATGTTATCAGTCACTACAGTCATAATTTCTTCTTTTTAATAAGATGTTGTAGTTATGACAGCTTTAGGCGATAAGAAGACACTAGCACTTTATTGGTATTGCACTTAAAATGCACAAGAAACTTTTTTCAGTACTGCTGCTCTGTAAGATAAATTTCCACATTGTTAATTTGTGAATGAGTATATGATTAGCTGCTCCTTATTGTGTATTGAGAGACTGTCGCTTCAGTTTTTGTACTAACTGGTTTTTATAATGATTTTAAATATACCATGTATTGTATGAACCTAATGCTCTACTCAATGAAAAAAAAAGAGAATATGTGAAAGAGTGAGTAATAATAATCTGCTGCCAGGGAGTCATACACGCTTCCGCGCTGGATGCTCTCAAACAGATAACATCTTAGCACTAACAATACTGGCAAACAAAGCAATCCAGAACAACAAGGCCCTATATTCATGCTTTGTTGACTACAGCTCAGCCTTTGATAAAGTGAACCACAACTTACTCTGGAAGAAACTGCCTGCCTGCCTGACTAAGGCATAGACTGGACGCTATTACGCCAAACACTATCTTGCACAGAGACATTTAGAAAGCGTCATTTTGCCCACCATGAAAGAAGTCGCTCTGAAATTACATACCCAAGACAGCGTAAAAAAGTACTGCATATTGGCATAATTATTGTTTTCTCCATACAGTCTTTCCAACTAACTTGAGCACCTCAAATTGTCTAACATCCAAATTGGAAGGCCAACCGATCACTTATCTTGCTTACTCAAACGATTTGGTGAATTTTGGTCTCAGCACCTTTTGGCCTTAGGACTCGACTAACGAAACTGAACATTTTGAATCTTGCCAATGGACTGATCATCAAAGCTTCAAAAACCAAAATTCTGGCATTTGGTAAAAAGGGGAAGCACCAAGCCTGGTAGATCGGCAAACACCGTATAGATGCCACTCGTAACTACCAGTACCTAGATGTAACAATTGACTGCAAATTAACCTGCTCTGCCTATATTGAATTTTCTTTTTTTTAAAAGCTTCCACAATTCCACAAGGAGTTTGGCACTTCTCCACCATCTGTTCTATCTCCACATCCTCTTACCTCGACAATGTTGTGAAAGTTGATATCTTGCTCTCAATGTTATTGCAGCTCGTTATTTGAGAATGAATATTTAGTTGTTTTACTTAAGCACCTCCATAGGAAAAGGGATATAGTGGAGCAGACATTTATCTAAAGCACAATCAGAGACAATTCTGAACACTGATATCATAACTACAGATTCATTTTAATGACCAAAGGTATCAGTGTTCAATATTTTCAACCATTTCTCATTTATTTTATTTGTAAAATTATGTGTAAATTTTATTAATAAAAACATCAACACAGTTTACAATATGTCATGGCAGAAACAGAGAATATTAACATTGAGGCTCATCCATATATTGAATAAAACACACACTGGATTTCAGAAAAATAATTACTGTCCGATACATTACTGGCAAATTACAAGATATCAATGTGAGAAATATGCAACAAAGTATCTAAATTATGCATCTCTAAGTAGTGCACCCAAATTCCCTTAAACGAAAATGTATCATTTGGGCCTTTCTGTCAGAAATAATCTTCACCTGTGATCTTACCTTTTGAATTTGACAGAATTCCAATTTTAGAACAATGTTCTGTTAATTCAAGGTCACTAGCATTTGCCAAATGCACATAAATTCTTGTGAGGTTGTCCCCTTGTTGAAATGTTCTGCTACTAGTCAAGGATCTCTTCTAATGGGCTATTGTGTAGAGTTTCCAGAAAGTTATATTTTGCTCAATTGGAACTGGTGATAAGGTTACACATGTTCTGTTGGCATTTTAATAATAATGATGGTAGTATGCCTGTGTATAAAAGGAAGAATAGGGCCTTAGTTATACTTTGACAGACTGAGTAGTGTCCATCAGGCTGGTGGAAGATATTACCTCCAACATCCCGATGGTACTTTGTCTGTCAAAATTAGAAATGACCGACAACCCAGCGGTCATCTTCGCACCTTTAAAGGAACACTCATCATGGCAGTTCCCTTAAGGCACAAAAGATTTTTTGGAAGGCCGCCGCAGATTGCTGTTCACCAAACCTTTAAAATGCACTTTTCAGTAACAAACTCCAAAACCAGTATTTATTTTCTTAAAAACAAAAAATATTTAACGACCTCTGCATGCTGCAAGTTTTTTCTCAAAGAGTGTATGTCATTTTCTTTACTGTTCCTCACTGCCAGGTTTTTCTTGGTGGTGATGGACAGAAAAAAAGGAAATTATTTCATCCACCTGAAATAGGGCGGGCAATGTAACTCCTGTCCTTCAACATCCCCTACTCCTTTGGTTGTCACAGGAAACATTTCCATTGACTGAGCCAATGGAGGCTCGGTCAACCAAAAGCTTATGGTTCGCTCATCTCCAAATGAGGTTTGCATACTGCAGCATGGTGTACAGGGTACTCTATGTCGTTATTGCATGCAAGAGAACCTTGCCCACCTAACTCTAAATCACCCCTTAAATTCTGCAAATCGAATATTGGATACAGAAAGACTGAAACTGCAAAAAAAGAGAGAAGCAGGGATTAATGCCAGAATTACTGTGGAGACAAGCACAGTATGGACACGATGAAAGAGATTGTATCCAATGACCTATAGTTGTCTTCAGATGCTGCTGAAGATAAAACCTCTCTGACAATGAAATGCCTTTTGGCTAACATTTCCTTCAAAGGTCTCTTTTTCAGACCAGTAACTTATTATAATTTGTAAATATAGAATACATTAGATGATAAGAACCAATTATGTATTAGTTTCATATACATAACATATTAAAACTGTATAACACATAGCCCATTATTCTGACCAGGTTGGAATTATAGATAAGAAAATCTGCCCAGGAGAAATACAATTTTTACATCTTGCAGGTTTTACACTGTGGCACTTCACCGCCAGACTCCAAGCTTCAGAGGCCAGGCTGAAGCATGATATGTTGAGTCTTTAGTCAGTAAAATATATTTACCATAGCGCTGAGAATTAGGCAAATCTTGTTATTGGTAAACACTGTTCTCGCAGAGAAATTAACAACTGTCATACACTTTTTACAGCCTGAGTCTTTGTTTATTCATACAACTAGGTTGTGTGGGACAGCAGAAAAGACTGACAATGATATTCAAGCTAGAGTTCAAACAATGACATAAAAGTAAAATATTCAGAATATTTATATATTTGGGGCAGTCTGACCAGTAGGAAGACTTTGTGAGCACACTTTTATGCATTGCATGAAGAACAATTTTAAAAGTACTACAAATAGAGCACTGCCAAATCTGATTGGTATAGCTTTATTGGGTTACTTCATGCAAAAAACTCATGATTCAATGTACACAGGCTATTTCTGCTATGTTACTTAAGCCCTTCTGAAAGGCATCCTAGGCTTGGAAAATAAAGAAACATGATAAAGACATGAAAACCACAGAAAGAGGACGTTTGCATCCAGACAAGGCATAAAATGTATGTGCACATGCCCATGTATGTATGTTTTAGCACATTAATGCCAGGCCCCTGAGCTTTCCCAGTGTTTTTTTCAAAGTGTGACACCCTAATTTGAAAGGGGGTGCCTAGATGTGAGCCTCGTGCTCACTGTCGGATAACCCTTGGGTTGTGCCTCAATGATGAGGCCACACACCTATTGAAACTGCTCTGGGGATGCTTGTGTTCCTGTTCAGAGGACACTCACATTAGCAGTTTTGGCAGAAATGTTCCTGCTGGGGCCAGAAGCAGTTTTCAAAGCCAAAGCACTTTTACCTTATGTTGCGCAGGGTTTATTTTGTGTTGGCTAAACTCTTGCTGGGTACTGTTTTTCATGTCATTCTTGTTTGATATGATATGGACATTTCATTAGCCCCTGGTGGAGTGCATCTCTGGAGCGCAACCCCTAATGCTGTTGTATTGTGTGTTTCCACTTAGTGAGTTATATAGTTCTCCAATAGTAGGTGCTTGGTATAGCATAGCTATTGAATTGTCCTAATATATGATGATCTTATATGTAGAACTCTTGCTGACCCCACGATTAAATATCTGAAGTTTATCATGCTGGGCAAGTGTAATATGAAATAGCAGTGAGGGATAGCTATGCCCTTAATACCTGAATAAAAACAATTACATTTATGTTTGAATGCAGCTTTTTTATTTCGCTAGAATACAATTAATGTAATGCCTTCAGTAGTGAATACTCGCTTTGTTGACCTTTTGGCTGGCTCATTTGGGACATCTTGGATGACATTGAATTGGTCAAAAATATTGTGGGTACTTGTGTTAATTATAAGTTAGACGGGGTTGTTTTGTATTCTTTTGTGGTATGTTTGTACCAAATCCATATTGGTCCATATTGGTGCAGGCTAAGTAAAAGAGAATGAGGGTGTTCTTATACATTACGGGTGTAATAAGTATCCTTCAGAGTCCTAAAGAGTTTTAAAGAATAGATATCACAGAAGAACATGTGAGCTAGTAGAAGGTATTTTTCTAACATAGACTTTAGCAAATCTAGATCTTTTCCACTTTGAGCCAGTTTGTCTGTTTGATACCTCCTGCTTGGTAATTTACATCACTGGACTGCAGTGTCGGCTCGCACAGGTAAATGTGGTGTGTTGGTGAGGAGGGCAGGGCGGGGTGGGATGGGGGTAGTGTGGAATTCGACATACGACAGGATAGTGCAAAGTAAATAAAGAAAGAAACAAAACCACTTACTTACGTAGTGGTTTGATTTATTTAATTATTTATTTACTTTTCACCATCCCATTGTCTGTCAAATTATATTATTCCCCACCCCGCCCGCTCACTGCCTCATTGCCCCACCGAGTTTACCTGTGCGAGCCGCGACTGCTGGACTGATGATCTCTAAAGGAGAAGTCTATTAACTATTGTGGTGTAAAAAACAATGGAATATTTAAGATATTTGAAAATGAATGACATGTTGAATTATGCATTCAGTATATTGAGGGAGAAGTTGCTTGCACTGTACAATTGTAGACAGATGTACTCCATTGATTGTGATAAAATGTTGTTTGGAAAGGGATAAAACAATCAAATGTATATTGTTGTGCCTGCTGCTCCTTTTTAATAATGTTTATTGTTCTATATGTCTTTACATGGTTAGTTAATTAATTATTGTGATGCAAAAACACTAGTTTCTTCATGGCTGTTGATAAGGAACATATTGTTGAACAAATCATTAACAACGTTAACTGAGAAGTTATTTATATTTATAAAAACATATTATGGTATAGTACTATGTGGGCCAAAGTGATAATGTTTGAATAGTGTCAGTTTTGATCAAATATATATTGTTGCCCTGGCTTTCAAATTCATAAATGGAATATGTTTTCTGATTTTGGGTTATTAGTGATTCATTTTGTTTTGAGCAATGTTGTATACATTCATGAGAGATGCTATTTTGTCCTAAGGTAGGTTTCATGTGTATCTGATGCCGAGGTACTTATACGTCAATGTAAATTCTGCTGTTACTAATTAAATCAATTCGCTTATTCAACCTCATTAACTTTGATTGAAACAGGATACATAATATAGACATCAGAATATTTATATATCTATATGTTTGTGGTGTACAATGTTATGTGCTTTTTGCGTTGAGTTCTGGTTTTAGTATGTATGTGTGAGGTGCGCGTGTTGGTTTGTATGTGCATGTCTAGCTTCTGCCCCTACATTGGTCTAAGTATAGGATAAATACATTCTATAAATTTTAACCTTTAAATATATGTTGGTGCTGAAAGCAGAAGAAGCTGTACGAATCTATGTACAGTGATGGCAGCTGCTGTGACTGCCAGGGGTGTGCCGGGCTTGATATTACAATGTGCTCCCGTATTGCCAAGGCGTGTCCGCTCAGTATGCGCTTACCGAGCAGACACGCCTCATCAGTCAATACAGCTGCCATCACCAGCAGACCAGCCCTGACTGAACAGGAAAATCATTAAAGCCCTTAGAGTGCTTTCATGTGGTAGATGAACGTATTTTTAGGGGATATCTATGCACCATAACAGGATGAAGCCTCACCGTCTTTGAACAATTAGCCCTGCAAGTACCCCAAACATGAGTATAAATGTTTAAGATGGATGGCCTTCTGCAGGCATGCATGTGGATCGTCGTAGATAAAGTAATTTTTGTAATTGTTGGTAGATCATAGTGCAGTACGAGAATATTACAGATGGGAGCCCATTTAATCCCAAAATGTGGTGCAATGTGTGGAGGTTTATTGAGCTTGGGACTGAGCATGACAGACAGTAGAAGGTGGTGGGTGCAATGACATACCTCTTCAAGCGGTGCATGTCATACAAAAGTAAATGAAGTGATGCATGTCATAGATCAATATGTGAGTTCCTGGCTTAGATGATAAGGATGTAAGACATACAGTATTGGGAATTAATAGAATAAAGCAATGAACTGAATGGCATAGACCAATAATTAGGGGGTGGATGCATGACATACGCTTAAAACATTTTCCTTCCCAGTCACCAAGAGGCATTGTTCTATCTTTCATGCTATCTCCACCTTGTGCGATCTGCGAATGTCCAGAGTTCACCTCTCCCCTATCCTCTTGACTCATCCTCTTCTCCAGCATCATCCAGTGCAAAGGATGTAAACCCGCCCCGATAATGGATGTAGGGAGAGCTTGCAAATGCCAATGTACATTACACAATTATTACCAATCATTGTCAATGCCAAAAGAGCTGTTCCTTCAGGTACTGTCTCTTACAAAGACAAGCAGGCACAAATATTCAATATTAAGCCATAACAATTGGCATTGCAAAAGTTTCTTGATGTCTTTGGTTGGGCTGGTATATTATGACACCGAAACGTGTTTCTCTTTTCCCAATTGTAGATTAGCGCTCCACGTTTTACTTAAAAGAGGAACACATTATGGTTGTCCCCTGACCTAGCTACTTTGTGTTTAGTCCAGAAACACTTTTTATGCAATCATACTCAATGACATAATTAAAGGTGTTAGTCAGCATCCATCTTTTTTAGGAGCAGAATTAATTTATTTTCATATGTAAATGTTATTTTGGTATATACAGTAGATTTCCAGGCCTTGCTCAAGCTTTTTCCCCAAAATAATAATGAGTTCTTGACTGTCTTTGCTCTCACTAGAAAGTTGATATTAAAAAGGTCTTCTGGTTCACACCTGCATTACGAGTGCACCGTTTAGCCTTCTCACAGAATCCCATCAATCTATTTAATCTTTCAATGAGATGCACTGCAGCATTCTCTTGGATATAAATGCCCAGAATTCTAAAGAAGATAACAGCATAAAATGACATTAAATTGATCACAGCAAACGTATGGCTCAATTGGTTGCTGCTGCTATTTACATGCCCAGTTCACAAAGCTCTAGATGTTATTGTGAGACATCTACGAAAGCAGAATTACTCCTATGTTTGAAGTACATTTCTGACTTTTATGGTATTTCCATGGGATCCCTGGAGTACACCAGGATATCTAAAATAGTATTCAATTAAGTTGATTACACAATATGTCACATTTAATTAAGTATGAACCTTTTAGAGGCCGTGGAAAACTGGACATGCATAAATGTGAGGCAAATGTGTATTTCTTCATCGCAGGGAAAATTGATTTTCTAAGTGACGAAAAACAAAATAAAGAAGTTACAAATACTAAAGAGCAATTGAGTCACACTGTATGCAGAATGTACTTCTGTATTCAGATGTGTCACCTAATTGAAATTCAATATGAGTAACTATTGTACATATGCTGTGATTACTATTCTTTGTAGTAAAATCCTCTGGAATTATTTAGGAATGCCAGAAAACGAAAAATGTACTCAAAATACAGGAGTAATCCAACGAGACCAAATGTCCAACACTTTCACTCTTCCTTTTTGACTGTTATCCTCAGAGTTTAGTTGTGTTTAGGCCTGGCAGGAACATTATATTTGATATATAGAATATTTAAAGCTTGTGGGTCTACTAGAGTAAGTGTTATAACTTCAGGTGGATATCAAAAGGGGGACCACTGTCTCTAAATATGGCAAAACTGGTAGCTTGCCTAATGGATGATAGCTATTTAGCAACATTGAATCCAATTTTATTCAAAAAGGGATACAAAAAGATTATAACCCTGAAGTGACTGATTAGTAAATAATTGCGGATAACTAGAGAGCAAGCCACAAACCATGCACCTTAACAAGCCAGGATTAGTCTCTGCCCATCTGTTGAGGTGATGATTGTTCAGTTACTTTTCGGCCCCAAAAAATGGAACACACTTTTACTCTGCCAAGAGCTTAGCCTTTCTACCTGACATTTAGGTGACTCTTCTAACACTACTATTTGCTTGAAATAGTTAGGTATCTTAATATAATCAGAGGTTTCTTCTTCTGAATTGAGGGCCTCATTACTATGTTGATCGGATTGCAGTCACCTGTCTGTTGTGATCTCACCACTGCATTAAGATGCGAGGCAGTGGGAGGCAGGGTGAAGGGACTAACCGACGGTCCCAACAGGCTCAAGGACGCCGTTGTCCATCGGACGGAATGGAATTCTCTACCATAAGGGCGGTGCCTGCTCAGACACCGCCATAGGGTTTATGATGTACTTTTCAGACAGTCTTTAAATGGGGGGGGGTCTGGCCGCCATTCAAAGGCTGTCAGAAACAGACTTTGGGGGCCCCTAGCAGGGCCACGTCCCTCTGCAGCCTCCACTATGAGGCTTCTGGGACACCTGTGGTGCCCCCCCAAACATCCATACCCTATGTGCCAGGCACCACATGTTTGAAGACAACCATTTTACAAATGCAGCTAGTGCTGTGGCCCTTTTCCGACCACAGCACAAGCCACAATGGGGAAAAAAACAAATCCGACCACCTTATGGGCACTCGCATCCAAATTTGCTAGATGGAACCGCCGATTATTAAGCCTGGGCAAAGCACTACGCTACGCTCGCGTAGTTTGCGAAGTTCGTGCTACTTCGCACTACGCGAATTGCACGTAGCACAGTGCGAACACGCGTAGCGTAGTGTTGCGTAGTGCTGCGGTCATTTTTTGCTTGCTCGCGGTCCTCAACGTCAAGTTTGCGACCGCAAGCAAGCAAAATGACATCCCGGTGAGACTTTTTCCTTGTTCGCGATCAGCAACATCAAGTTGGCGATCGCGAGCATGGAAAATAAACCTCCCGGCGAGATTCCCAACGCGAGGAGGTCAGGTTTCTCATTGCGAGTGGTCGCGTATGCTCGCGACCGCTCACGATGAGAAACTACCAGTTCGCATTGAGAAAGCTGCTGCTCGAGTAAAAATCTACTCGAGCAGCAGAAAACTACAGCTCACACTGTGCAACATGCCATTTTCAATGATTGCACAGTGCCGGTTGCTTGTCCGCACTGTGCAATCATTGAAAATGACATCTGGCACAGTGCGAACAAGGTACTACACAGTTCGCGAAGTGCTACGCGTAGCTCACGTAGTGCGAACTGCACTTTGCGTAGCTTCGCGAAGTGCTACTTTGCGAACTACGCCCAGGGTTACCGATTATTAGTCAATCAGTTTTTATTGCTAGATGATGCCGGTGGGACGCGTGTCCGACTGGCATCATAATAAGCCGCTAAGAATCAAAACTAATTTGCGTGAGGTGTGCTGCATGTGGTTGACCTATAAATCTCATCAATGTATCATCAATAAATAACATGAGTAAAAATCAGGCATAAATAACAAGAAACATGTAATATCATGAACTCATCACAAACAGCAAACCTGCTCACTCACCAATGGATATCATTATCCATTAACATAAAACAAAAGATAAATAGTGCTATGGGCTGTACAATTAGCACGTTTAAGGCAAAACGCCCGATGCGTAGAGAAACCTTTGAACCATGCTATGATCTTTAGCGATGGAAGAAAGCATGCATCTGCTTTACATAGCAAAAAACAAAGAAACACAACTAATTGGGCAAAACGCATCTTACTTTTTGCGAGTGTCCGCTGAGATGCATCACTTTCATTTGTTAAACTAATTGCTTAGGATACAAGGAGAATAACAAAATTACCAGGGCCAGTTCTTTTTGTTTTAATTTGCCAATTAAATGTAACTGAACAGAGAGCTTATCTCGCTTTTGTCTTTAGAATATGTGTCAGCTATCTTTTTTTTAAGGAATAGGAGTATTATTCATGCAAATCATCCTTCACTTGTTATGGGCTGTTTGAGAACTTGCTAACCCTCTCAGCTCCTCCAAAGCCTCTGTCAGTAAATAAAGAAGGATGTAGATTTGGAAGATATGCAGACCATTAATTATTTGGTTCCAATGTTCAACAGGATCCTAAAATGGGAAACGGACTTGACAACGCGGGTTGAGCCACACGTGCCGTTTCCCCGCGTGCCATTTCCCCGCAAGCCGTACCACGCTTGCCTTAACCACACATGTGCCTTAACATCGCATTTGCATAGTTAACGCAATGTGATGTCTAGTTGCTGAGCAGAGGCACAGGAAGTGAAAGAACGGAAGAGGAAGGACTATCAGGAATCGGGAGAGGACACTGTGAGGTAAGTGGGGCTGGGGTTTAGTCTTGGGGTGGAGGGGTAGTTTTTCGGTGTGGGGGTAGGTTTTAGGACTCAGGAGGGGGTTGGGTAGTTTTTAGGGTGGGGGACAGTTTATAGGGCTAAGGGTTGGGGAAAAAGGGAAAGGTTATAGGGCAGGGAGCAGTGTCGGGGTAGTTTAAGGATGTAGAATATAGTTTTTAGGGCTCAGGGCAGGGGGGCTGGGGTCATGGTAGTTTTGGGGGCCTGAGCCTAATTTTTAGGGCTCAGGGAAGGGGGAGAAGGGACAGTTTACAATGCAGGGTGGGGTAGTTTGAAAGATGTAGGAGATACTTTAGGACTTAGGGTGGGGGGCTGGGTTAGTTTTATGGGTGTGGGGTGAATTTTTAGGGGCAGGTTGGGGGTAAAACGGACAGTTCACAGGGCAGGGGTATGATCTTAAGCCCACATGCCACTTTACCCATCAGAGACCGTGTGGTACTGGAATGCGTTATTCAGGCATGCATTGTACCATCATACAACCTCCTAAAACCATTGTGGGCATCTTTAGACATGCTGCTGTAATCCAGAGGTGGCCGATAATAAATTACTGGCCTTATTGGGATTGCAAATCCTGCAGCAACAGACAAGATGTCTGAATGAAACTGACTGAAAATGGTGAAAAAGATATGGGAAACTGGACAGAATCTGAGATTCCTCTATGCCATCCCCCATTAACATATAACTTGTGGTAATCCCCCAACACCTGGATTTACAGAGGCCCCTGGTATATGTAGCCCTGTGAAGGGGCGGATACCAGGCCAAATTCCAGCCAATTTCTAGTGACCCTATAAGAGGAGTGAGGACAGAGCCCATCGAGAAGTGGCCTTTCCGTCCCTAAGGCAAGTGTGCTTTATCCTGTCTGGCTTAATCAAAGGTAAACTGAGTGGACAGCGCAAAAAGCACCTCAAACAGGGCTTTTTGTTGCCGGCATTTGAGGGCCGGGCCAGGCCAGAATAATCTTTGCCACTCCCCCCCACAAACGAGCAAGGCAGCTGGCACATTTTAGAGGTGCAGGAGGTCAGAAGGTGAATGACCAATAAAAATCCCTTTACGCATTGTTTTTATCTTGTTACATTTGCTGCATGTTCCAAGACATTTTACATGTCAGACTGTCCTCTGACAAATTGTTTCTTTTAACACTTTAATGTTGTTTACTTCTCTTCCTTTGGAAAGTGAGCCGATTGGCTAAAGTGAACTCTGTGACAATCTGTGGTATAGATAGGACCACTGCAATTAGGCAGCAACTGAGGCCTAAATTCTGTGACTGTGTTGACTAATTTGGCAAGACAACACAAATGTTGTGCCTTAATGCGCCACATTACTTAGTAATAGTATCACTTCATTATTTTGTCATTGTTTACACTTTAGCACTGTCTGCACAAAGGTTTCACTTTATTAGTACGGGTTCCACATCCATTGCACTGCAGCACATGTTGCAACATTTTTAGTAAAGTTTGATCTGTTTCAGCTAGAAAAAAAATAGTTTTTTGTTAAAATCTGCAGAATATGCAGCAGATGATGGATTATGGGGCAAATGCATTAAATTTAGAACTATGCTGAAAACGCAGCAGCCGCAGAACCTCATAATTCCAGTGGCATTATGTACAGGGAGTGCAAAAGGAAATACTGTAGGTTGTCACTATGTTTCTAATTCACCAAAAAATTATATACCTGTAAATTAACTGTACACATATTTCAACATATACCAGCAGTGCATTTTGTTTATTAATTCTGAAGTGTAATGAAAACAAAGATTACAGCATGATCAAAACAAATCTTGGTGATGAAAGTGAAAAATATTGTACTGTATTGCCCATTTGTATAGAGCTTCCTACCCCTACGTGTGGCACTGAAGTGCTTACCTCCATTGGCAGCAAGCTTCACACTATAAGGTGGTGTGTGTGTTGTCTTTGTTTTGTGATCCAATGTAGGAAGTGTTTTCATGTTGTGCATGATGACCACCGAGGTGCAGTTATCATGTTATGGGTTGCAGCATGTAGCACTTTATTGGATGAAACGATGTGAGACACAAACGCATAAACTATCGTTTGTAGTTTTACAGTCACTGATTTGAACAGCTCCACTGACCCATTTATGGTACTTCATTATGATTATAGTCTGCTTAGCGGGTTACTGCACTTGGTTTTGGGGAAGATTTACTTACATTTCACGCAACTCAGCAAGGCAACTTGCTGCAGTGCATTGCGTGAAAGGCAGAGAGAAGAAAATTGCCATATTTACAAAGATATGGCACATTTCTGTTGTCTCCTAGCGCTTGCACACTATGTGCAACCTAGTGCCAACACAGGCCCCCTTGCACCATGGTGCAAGGGTGTCTGTTTTACAGGCTGGATTGTTATTGTGCATGAAGAGGCAACTTCCTGCACAAAAACAATTCTTAGAGGCATATTCCTCCTTCAATGTGTGCTGCAGAATGCAGCACATGACAAGGAGAAATAAAGATATTTCTCCTCATTGTGCACCACTGTGAAAGACGTAGCATTTTGTTGCATTTCCAGGTTTACTAACTTCAGTAAATCTGGGAATGCACCAAAATCATAAGTCAGCTCTCCTTAACTTACCTAGTTATCAAACCTAGTTTGCTGGTTGGGTTGTTTCCAATCTGTGCATTGTAAGCTAAATATTGAGCTTGAGGGTGCAACTATCTTTCCAGGTTCTGTTGCTGGGATCTGTGGTGCTGTAGTTGTCTTCGTAATAACAATGTTTTTAACTGTCTTCTGAAGTGTATAGACTCCTGGTTGCTTCTAATGCTGGCTGGTAGTGTGTTGCAGAGTTTGGTGGCTTGTACTGAGAAAGCAGTGCCTTCTGCGGATTTATCTTGGTAAGGGGGTATAAGTGGTGCAAGCCTGGAGCGCAGTGTCCTATTTGTTTGTATAGATGGATTTCAGCTTGTAGTTAAAGTTGACATTTCATTGGAGCCTCTGTGAACAATACAAAGTGCCTTAAACTTTGTCCTTTATGCTATAGGTAGCTAGTGGAATGATTGCAAGATGGGAGTCATGTGTACGTGTTCGCTTGGGTGAAGGTAGAGAAGAAATTTAGCAGCACCATTTTGGATGAGTTGTATTTTGCTATTAAGAATGAGGGTGCACAAGGGTATAGGCTGTTGGCATAGTCAAGCTTGGAGATTACAGGTGAGATAATAGCATGCAATTTCTGTTTGCATCCAAGGAGGCAACACAATGTTTTTATTGTGTAGAAGGCACTTTGTTTTATGCTGTTAAAATATGGTATCAATAATAGGTCTGAATGGATAGTTACTGCTAGGTTTATGACTTCACTTGATATTTTTGGAGGGGTGTCATGTTCCTTGGTTCAAATGGCCATAGGCTGGTATTTTTTTCATTGTCCGCAGGACATAAGCTCTATCTTAGTGGTATTTAGCTTTAGATGGTTATTCATCTTCCATGTGTTTATGGCCCAAAGTCAGTCATCAAGTTTTAAATTGTAGAGGTCTTGCAGACATCCATTAAAAAAAATTATTGGGTGTCATCTACATAGTTGTAACAGGTAAGTAAAAAAGAACGTTATTGTTAGATTAATTAAAATTGTTGCGATGTAAAATACAGTAATAAATAGAATTTAGTAAAACAATACAAACTTCTTGGCGTGTGCCTGCGGACGGTCTAAATGCTCGTACACCATTAATGTAACAGGTGATGCTGACTGATTTACTCAGGTTTGGTAACTAAGTTAGGTAGATGTTGAATATAAGAGGGGATATGATGGACCCGTGTGGGAAGCCACACTGTTGGGTGTGAGGAGCTGATATGGAAGTTGGTATCAACTCTAGTTAGCTGAACTCCCTTTTCACCTTTCACATACAGTGTGTCAAACAAGAGTTGTCTGTGTGAAGGGATTGCAAAACTGTACAGGACAATGAGTCATGTTGTTCTTAAGCCAGCAAATTTCATGACATTTCCTATTCCCGATACATAAGCGGTTGCCACTACCCAAACCTACCAGTCATTTAAAAGCAATGTTCAGTCCGGAAAATCCATATTCCAATATGGTATGGTACTTTGATTGGCCTATTGTGCTAGGGAAGAGTTATCACAAGCCAGGTAAGATTTATATTTGAATAGGCCAGCCTACTCTGGCCTATTGTGAAATATAGCCTAGTGAGTTCATGTATTTGATCTACAGATTGTGATTGTGTTTACAGGAGTCAGATAATTTGTTAGGAAAATGTGCCTGCTGCAGAGGGGTGCAAATACCCTAACTAGCAGTAGTGTAAAGCTAAAATACCCCAATATAGCCTACAATGTCACAAAGAGCTGTTATATTAGACTATCTTTCAAAAAAGGATTAAAACCTAGTTAACTCTGTCAGGGTCAACAGACTGAGAATGCATCTTCTTGAACAAAATGTGGGAACCCTAGTCAGGGCATTTGAGGCTGAAAGAATGTGTATTATAATTGACCTCTCTAGACATCTCCCCAGAACATCAACTAACATTTTCGGGTGTTTCTACATTGCAATTTAAGATATGTGTAGTATGAATCTGCTTTTTGAAATCTAATGACTTTATCTTTCTGAAATGTATAGCCATAGCACGGAAATTGCTGTTGTGAGGTCCTATGTAATTAATGTACCAAATAAATATTATTTGGTGAACATTTGGGGTAGTGGTTTTATTGAGAGAAGTGTGGGAACACTAGAAGGTAGGAATTGTATGGATCCTCACAGATTCTGGAACCTCCCTTCACAGAAATATGAAGATAATCTGTGATTCAGCTAAAGCTTGGTGTTTGCAGAGCATTCTGGTTAGCAAAAAGTATTGGGATCCCCACAAACTACACCCCAGACTTCACTAGGTACCTTGTTTACAGAAATGTCTGGGCCTGGAAGGTTTTCCTGAGTACAAACTAAGCTCTGACCTAAATACCACAGCTACCCACATCTCCAGAACTGGTCAATTTGCAAGGCAGTCTTGATCTTTGCTTATGTCTTAGGAAGCCTGACCATTCATGGACGATAGGTCAGTCACCAGAGGTGGCTGGCATCCACCCGAGAGTTGTGGGGCAGGCAATTCAGTGGCAGGTGCATGCAAGCGTGGAGACACCGTAATGACAGTGTTTACGAAGAGCAGCAGTGTGCGGCTGCCACGTTTTCTCTCATACAAATAACCTACCAAGGGCCTACCCTGGGGCATTTTTTTGTGCACAATATATTGTTTTCTAGCCCAAATGTGTTTTATCCACTAAATCAACACATGCATCTGTGAGAGTAGTAAACATCAGAAGGCAGTAGTTTGGTTAATGGACTTCTCTGAAATTCATTGATGACACCCATGTAGGGCATGTGGAAATAATTACCAAGTCAGGGGTCACCAAGCTATGGATTGCAATTGCAAACCTCAAATAGGTCTTTGAACTACATATAAGGCTATACCTTACTCCACATATATGTATCTACGTAATATATATACCTTCAAGGTATGCAGATGTGGGCATAGAAGTAGTAAATCTATACTTCCCTATAGGCACTTACCTTTACCTATTCTGTCCTTGATATTCTGGTATGCCGATATTCTAGGGATCGGTATTTAGTAGTGCAAACAGTATTTGAGATGGAATTCACCTATAGAGCACAGCTTTAATATTTGGTCATAGCTAGGGGTCAGGCCCCCTAAAAATATACTTCTGGCTACGGGCCTCACCTCAAATGGAAAAACATTTCATAACCAACAGGTAAAAAAATATCGAAGCTGTCTATTCATCTATTCATCATTCAAAACATTGAATACAGTGTAACACGTCAATTATTCCCAAAAGCAGAAAAGAATAATGGTTTAAAAATAAGCTTTGTCCTGGCAGTGTATTAAATATGTTATTCTTTTCATATATATGACCTTTCTATTCCTTCCTTTCAGAAAATGAAACCATGGCATATAAGAAAGCTTCACAATACAAGACGAGGAAATAGAAGCATATAGTTATTTGAATTGTTTCTTTCGAGGGGATTACAATACTGAGTTTGTTGAAATAAAGTACAAACAGTTCTTTCACACCCTGAAATGTTCGGGAAATATACTAACAGGGACTGATGTTTGAATAATGTTTTCATGGCCTGCTTTTAAGGTAATTCTACATTTGATCAGAAGAAGTTTAGTATAACCTTATCCTATTCAGACATCACTTTAGCTAGATATAGTTTTCCCACACAAACCTGCTACTGGCCTAATGTACACCAGTTAATGCTACCCATCATTCAACAGATTTATCTTTTCTTCCACTGGTACCCAAATATATGAATACATTGCAGAAATATAATTTTGTACGACACAGAGCGCATGCTTTATACTTAAAAACGCATATTTAAGCTAAAAAATATACCATGAACTAAATCAGCCAAGATGGTGAATTGAACGAAATTCGCCTATTACATTTACATTTTGCATGTACCGAAATAAGAATTTTTTTCTCATTTTATCTCTATTACTTCACTAAAGCTTTGCTAAAGTAAATAGTTGAAAAACGTTTTAGAAGTGTTTATGCTCAGCAAATACCGTTTTTCTTTTCTGGGAAGACAAATTGCATATTGAGGGGAAAGTTCGGTTTTTTTCTGCCTATTTTCTGTGATGTAGATGTTAGATTATTGACTGAGAAACTGGTCAGAGAATGTCAAATGAAGGTAGTCACAAAACGTCCTTATGGATGCCTGTTTTGCTGTTCGTCAATCATTTTTATTGATTCAATTAGACAGAGAACATGAATCCCCAACAGAGAACAGCCTTGTCAATAGTACACACTCAGTGTGTGTGGTTGAGCAAAGATTCTCACCTACCTGTTCTGTACACCCCATTTATTTGATTTTAACCTTCTAAATCTGGACCTCTTAGAGCCAAGGGATTGCTTAACAAACATCAGATTATGTTAGTTCATGTAAAATGAGTTATCTTTTGCCACAGTACCTCCTGTTCCCATGAATCTGGCTTGAGACTATCAAGGCATGGTGTGCACACTAACTTGTTCTGCATCAATATTATTTGTGTTGATTTATCGATGGTGTACATTTTTAGCATCACGTTATATTTATAATGCAAGTTAACTTGAAGTGGAACCGGTGCAAAAATCGCATCATGGCGCAATGGAACACGTTGCTGAGTCGCATAAGATTTAAAATGATGACGCTAAGCAGTGTGAAAATCATGAACAAACCCCACAAAGGCAACTTTTCAATGCAAAATTGTACACACAGAAGAAAGGCAAGATTTACCACCAACTCATGGACACATGGTTGATACTGTGGATGAAATATTTCAAGCCGGTTCGAATAAAGAGGCTGAAAAAAGAAAAATTCATTTTCCAAGATGAATTGGAAATTATTTTAGCTGAGGTGTCAAAGTTTTAGGATCAACTTTTTGTGACCTCCAAACTTCCTCTTTCAAAAAAGTCAGCTTTATGGAGAGTTCCACAGCAAAATAAATGAATGCAGTTGCTCCAACTGAATGAACCGTTGACGAGTGTAAAGAAGGATGGCATGACTTCAACAGTCGTACAAAAGAAAGTTTAGCTCTCAACCATCGTTCTGCAATGACAACAGGTAGGGGGACCAGATTATCATGTGCCACTAAGAACAATGGAGGGGCAACTAGCTTTGTTAATTGGGAAATAACTGTTGAAGGACTAGAAGGTCCAATACACCAGAACTTGCGGACAATGTTACTCATAATAGGTGTTAAGACCACCATATATTTTCTTGTTTTCATAACTAATTACATTTATTATGGCAGGGGGAAATCTTGTGTATGCTTTTGTTTTTTATTTGTGAATTGTGGTAGAACCACTCTACATAGGTTTTTCATAGGGGTAATGGTAATATGTTGACAACATTTATATTATCAAGGTATTTTTCTTACGTGGTCTGTGTGATCCATGGTATTTTTACTAAACTTTATATTTATTGTAAGTCTACTAATATGTGGAAAACATTTTAAAAAAATGAAAAACTCCAATGGTATAGATACAAAATTAACTTTAAAAATATGATTTGTGTCACCTCACTATATGAATGTATCAGACTTATTTCTTCTCTAATGTTACACTACTACCTACAAGTATGATTATATTTACTCCCACCATAACCATGTATCTCATTTTGTATTACTTGGTGGCAATCTAAATATTATGATGTTTGCCTGGTTTTAGGTATGAATATTTGCCATTTATATGCAGAGTTTGGCAATATTGTAATTAATTTTTGGACAGATATAGTTTTCACATCATTTACTCTGACATTGATTTTTTTATTTTTATTGCGTTGGGTAGCAATATCATTTTTATTTAATGTACAATTTATCAGTATGAGTGGTCCTATTTTGTGTGGACTAACCACTGTTTTTTCCTTTCTTTTTTTTGATGTGCAACTTTCCGTCCTTTACTACAGAGTTACACTGCAGGAGCAGCCGGCACGGATTGGGGTGGCGGGGTGGGGAACATTTGTGGTGGCTTAAGGGGGGTGTTAAAAAAGAAGAAAAAAATCGCACCCTCTCTCCTCCATTGTCGCCGTTGTCCCTCCTGGCCGGTGTTACAGGAACAGGAAGCACCCACGCTGAGTGTCCCCTGCGCCAATCACAATGCTGCAATGCAGAGTTGTAATCGGTCTGAGCACCGTGGTTCGGTGCTCAGCCAGGGAATGGGAGCCCGAGCATGTTCTCCACCCAGGCTGTAATGCAGCCTGGGTGGAGAGCATGCAAAGTACACATGACTGTTTGGCCGGCCAGAACCTGCCAGCCAAACAGTCATGCCTACTTAGTTAGTGCAAACCAGCACTGCAAAGCAGTGTGGTGACACTCCTTTGCCTTAATGTAGGAATCACCATTGTTACAATGTCTACACTAAACCACTTAGAAAATTCTCACATTTATCATCACCTACTACACATATTAAAATTAATTTAATTACATTTTAATTAGTCCCTGTTAAATATTATAACATGCACCCTGGGCCTGATATTGTATTCTGACTTGGGCACTCTACATACAGCAATTCAACTGGTCTAAGTTAATCCTTTGAGAGGTGTATCCTTACCTTTCAAATAGGGATGTCTCCCCTATGTAGTCTTCATAGGTCAAAAGGCAGGCGGCACATAACTTAGCAGCACATGTTTTAAATCTATGCTATCATGCACTTACAGACAGTAGCTGAAAAATCATTCTTTGAATTTATGAAGGGTGGAAGTCCATGGTAAAAGACTGCGAAGCAGTATTTATTTAAATATGCTATATTGTCAAAAGAAACATCTTCAGGTCTCACTTTTATTAAACTTCGTAAAATAAATCTAGCAAAATAATTATTTTCACAAAGTATTAATTAGGAAATACTTTTGTAAGGTTTACTTTTGGATCCCTAAATCATGTTTACTATATTTGACATAAAACTTTAATTATCCATTCCGACAGCGCAGGTCAGCATGAGGTGTGAAAAATGCTCCTGTAACATACATTAAGCTACGGTTGTTTTTTTTCATCTGTAACCCGAGACAGTATGGTCATTTGTGGTCTGTCATGAGAACTCATTCACTTCAAACAGCTCTCCCATGTCACTTGTACATTGTGTTTGACACCTCTGCAAGCACCCTCTTTTCTTCCACACAGTGAGTCGTGCAACAATTTGCTTGGGAGGGGAGCCGAGAGGTGGCTTGGACTGCTTTACAGTCAGCTCACTGTAAGGTGTCTTAAGTTCCTGGCCCATACCTCGGTGTGTGTACACAATGTATGCACAAAGTGAGAAGGATTGTGTCTTTCAATGGCACTTTTATGTAGAAGTCGTGCAGCGCAGCAAGTCACCTTGCTGCACTGCGTGACATGGAATGGGCAGGAATACCCCTATTTAACACAATAGGGCACATTCTTGCCTTTTTCCAGCACTTGCACATAATATGCAGCCTAGCGCCAACGCACTCACATTTGCACCATGATGCAAGGGTGCTTGCATTGTAAGCATGATTATTTTTGTGCACAGATACAATCTCCTGAGGCATGTTCCTCTTTCTATGTGTGCTGCACAAAGAGGAAAAACCTAAGAGAAATAAAGATATTTCTCCTTGTTACACCTCCCCTGGGAATGCATAACATTGTGGGCATTCCCAGGTCTACTAGTAATGGTAAATCAAGGGAATGCATCAAAATATTTAGGGTGTAGCTTGGAAAAACCACCCACCACCCATGGAATGCCTCCCTGGGGCAGAGTAACTCAACACAACAATTTGAGCTGCATGCGTTACTCTGGGTTTATCAAGCCACTCAGGGCCACACATGGCTTGATAAATTGCATTTTAGTGTTGTGTTTCACTTGCATCCCACTAAGTGCTGGAAAAGCGACACAACCCGTACATAAATAGGGCCATCAGTATTTATTTGAAAAGGGGCAATGGCTTATTTTTGACACTTGTGACAACATGAACTAGGAATAAATTGTTAGGATTATTCTCTTGGAAAGTTTATTATTTCGGTTATGTAGTAGGCTGAAGTCATCCACACCTGCTACATGATGACTAACATAAATGGTGCTTCTCCAGTACCTTATTCACAGCACTTGATGCACTTCAGTAATAACATAGCCTGAAGGACTGACCGTATTTTTCAATATACCCCCCAAAAATAATTGGGTTCAAGATATCATTTGTAATTTCTGGTTGTAAGCTACACAGTACCTTAAATGTAAAAGAAATCTCTTTTGGACAAATTAAAAAATGAACTTCTAGAAATTGACCTGCCTTTTAGTTTGCTTCTGGTATCTTTTGGAGGTAGTCCTTATCTCAAAGTTTAGTTGCTGCAGTTCTGAAACTCGTGCCAGTGACTGCAGGCATATATCCTAACAGCCATGAAAGCCTATGAGCTAAAACATTGTTTTCTCTTAAGTTTGAGTTAACATGCTTTGATTTTATTACTCTTGACTGGGGGTGAATGTTTTGATTTGTTCCACATCCCGTCCATCATTTGTGTGTCTTTTGATTTTTCAATCGGCAAAAGCACTAATTCAATGTGAACTTGTGCATCTCCAAACAAACTTGGGGATCTCTCTACTGTCACTGACTACTGAGTTATCCCACATGTATTTATCAATGTCTATATTTTACAATAAAAGTGCTATGCTTTAACCTACAACCATTTTAATTTATAGCTCCCTCTCTCTCTGAAACTCTCTCCATTGTGTTTGGATAGAAAGTGGTCCTTTGTACCTTTGTACCAGAAACTATTTTATCTGTCAGCCATTTCTTATTAGGTAAGCAATTAGTTTATTAGTAAGCTGATATCTATGAGCCTTAACATGGGAAGTTCCATAAGTGCATGTTTTATTTTATATATATTTTAAACTTGATGGCCTATCATTTTTAAACAATATATCTTGTTCCACAACACTTGTTTGCGTGTCTTGTAGTCCACACTTTTGCATTTAATTATGCTTTCTTGCAACATAAATACTTTTCAGTTTGACTATAATTGCATCCTATCTGCTCTATGACTTACCAAGCCTCCGAGCCATGTCTATATTTGTATTCATGAGGGTTGAGCAGGACACATATTTAGGGTATAATGTAAGCTGGGCATCCACCCCTCTGAACTAATACCCAAAGTAGTTACAGGTATATTTATTTAATTTGCCAAATAGGGAGAGTTCAAATTTAACATCATTGTTTTATATTTTGTACATATAAAAGCATATATGACCAACTTTAAGGAGCATAAATGTGAAATATGCTGTGAGCTTGCATCTGAATATGTTCCATGATATTCTACAAACATCATCCTGTTACTACTATATGTTTGTTAATGTCACATCAAATGGATAATTGTGCCTATTTCTTTCCTTTTCTGTGTAGTGCAATCCAGTTTGCCTGAGCAAACATTTAATGAAAAGTATACCCTTGAAGTATGCCCAAAGACCAAGAAGAACATGCAAAAAGAGATCTGACAGGTTGTTAGGAAGATGTTGAAGCTAAAATACATTTAACAATGGGACAAACTGGAGAAACAGTGAGGGAAGACCCTACAAATATGAATGCTGATTTTAGGGTCTCAATCAAGGAGGGCAGTGTCAAATTGACAGAATAAATGGTCTGCATTCTTTTTTAAGTCATATGGACAATTTCCTAATAGATATCCATGTAGACTTGTCGACAATGAATATGAATTCAGATGATAACAGCACGTCAATTGTACAATCTTTGATTTTACCTTCTTCATGTACCATAGAGCTACTGAAGCTAAATTTAATTACAACCACGTAATATTCAAAGTGCTAGAATCTGTAAATAGACTGAGACAAAATTTGGAAACTATCATAGGACTCCATTGAAAAATGATTGGAATTCATGCAGACATTGCTTCTACCCTTAATAGAATAGTGTAAGCTCAAGATGCTAGATTACACATTCTTCACATAATCAATCAACATCAATAGCACATGCTCCTAATGTAGTGTTCCAAAAAGTGCATGTTAATTCACCTGAAGATGAAGAGTTTGTTTGTCAAGCAGTTTTCGCCAAAACAAATTCACAGGTTTCTTCTAGATTATAATGTTTTTCAAAGGGGTTGTCATATTTTGGTTTTATAGTTTGTATTTTAATTAATAAAATGTTCCTCTTTTATGTTAAATGTTAAACTGTGTTGTTTAATAGCCACATATTTGTCTTTGAGAACGTATCCAATTCATATTATGTGACAATGTAAAGTATGTTTGCCTTATGTATGTATATATGTGGTGTAGTAATGTAAATCATGGCACTGTTCGATAATGTAAGCTTTTTGCTAAATTGGTCAACATCAAACTATTAGTGCAAATATTTTATGTATAAATTGGGAATATAACACATGTATTGCATCTCATTTATACAATTTCTTAGTTGAGATGTTGAATAAACATCTCAGTGTATAACAATGAGTATCTTAAAACTGATTTTTATGAAAGGTTATGACATTCTAAGCTGTCAAGAAACTTGGGCTCTGTTTTGTGCACTTATAAATGGCTTTACATCTTATCTTACTCCTGCAATCCCTGCAAGTTTGGGTAGAGCAACGGGAAGTTTGATTACTTTAGTATCTTTCTCATTTATAGGGAGGGTAGTCTTGTCCAATATAACATCCTCTTATTTCTATTTATTACTGGTAAACTGCAGCTCAAAGAAGTTTCTATTTATTCCTTTATATATTAATAACTTTGATCAAAACAATACTGGAATAAATAATTGCCTGCACTGAGAACTTGAGGCTTTTTTAATAACTAAAGTGCACCCATATCTTTTGTATGGTTGGGTGATTTTAATGTTCATCATGTGTTATAACTGACCCTGTGTGTGATGCTCTAACACATTTTTTGGCATAGTCTATATGGTGAAACTGTAAATTTGCTTCTCCTGAAATTGTGTTTGCTTTTTGCTTTTGACTCTCTTTTGTATCCAAATGGCTTTGAGGCCAACTTTTATTGGCATCAGCCATTTTATTATAATTAATGCTTGTCGATTACTTTATGTTGCCTCTATGTTAATTTGAAGACTCAAATTAACTGACGGCTACTGGTTTCCACTAAATGCACAGGTGTGTTGCTGATGCTGGACCACTTTGACAAGGACAGACTTCTTACCAACCTTCTTGTAGGCAATAAAAATGAGTTCCTAAAATCTTTGAATGGGGAAAGTGAAGCAGATGTCATTAATAATTGCTTTGGTATAAGCCATAAGAGAGGATGCCTGTCAGTCCCTAATAGCAGCCAGCTCTCTTAAAGATAGAAGAATGTTTTGGCAAGTCAGTGATAGACCTACTGTCTCTACTGAGTCTGGCTTGAATGCAATGACTCTCATGGCACTCGATCGCCTCCACTTATTGTTCCTTATGTAGGTTTTGATCTAGCACTTGAGGATGTGGTATGTGCATTAAACAGATGCCCTGGTGACAAGACCCAAGGACCCAATGGGGTTCCTGTGGACATTTTTAAGGAGAACACAGTTCTATGTACTTCTCTTCTGACCGATGTTAAAGACTGTTGTGAATTCTGGCCTGCCGAAAAGCTGGTCCCACCCAAACATTGTACCTATTTTTAAAAAAGGTTGGAAAGCTGATCCTCATTGTTACCACCCAATATCTCTTATTGATTCGACTACTAAGATCATGATTATGGATAGGATAGTTTTAGATTGATTAGAATCATGGGCTCAGGATAATCATATTCTTTCCGATCTTCAATATGGCATTCATACTGGCCTTGGCATGGTTAAGTAGTGTCTCAATCATTATCCTCGAATTAATAAATATTTAGTAGCAAAAGATGGGAATTTCTACTTAGCTTTCATGAACCTTGGGCCATTTCTATTTGCCCTGTATATAAATGGCCTGAATAAGCACTTGGACAATTTCCTAATAGATATCCATGTAGACTTGTCGACAATGAATATGAATTGAGATGATAACAGCACGTCAATTGTACAATCTTTGATTTTACCTTCCTCATGTACCATAGAGCTACTGAAGCTAAATTTAATTACAACCACGTAATATTCAAAGTGCTAGAATCTGTAAATAGAGTGAGATAAAATTTGGAAACTATCATAGGACTCCATTGAAAAATTATTAGAATTCATGCAGACATTGCTTCTGCCCTTAATAGAATAGTGTAAGCTCAAGATGCTAGATTACACATTCTTCACATTATCAATCAACATCAATAGCACATGCTCCTAATGTAGTGTTCCAAAAAGCGCATGTCAATTCACCTGAAGATGAAGAGTTTGTTTGTCAAGCAGTTTTCGCCAAAACAAATTCACAGGTTTCTTCTAGATTATAATGCTTTTCAAAGGGGTTGTCATATTTTGGTTTTATAGTTTGTATTTTAATTAATAAAATGTTCCTCTTTTATGTTAAATGTTAAACTGTGTTGTTTAATAGCCACATATTTGTCTTCGAGAACGTATCCAATTCATATTATGTGACAATGTAAAGTATGTTTGCCTTATGTATGTATATATGTGGTGTAGTAATGTAAATCATGGCACTGTTCGATAATGTAAGCTTTTTACTAAATTGGTCAACATCAAACTATTAGTGCAAATATTTTATGTATAAATTGGGAATATAACACATGTATTGCATCTCATTTATAAAATTTCTTAGTTGAGATGTTGAATAAACATCTCAGTGTATAACAATGAGTATCTTAAAACTGATTTTTATGAAAGGTTGTGACATTCTAAGCTGTCAAGAAACGTGGGCTCTGTTTTGTGCACTTATAAATGGCTTTACATCTTATCTTACTCCT
The DNA here is from genome assembly GCF_964204655.1 of Triturus cristatus. Taxonomy (NCBI): domain Eukaryota; kingdom Metazoa; phylum Chordata; class Amphibia; order Caudata; family Salamandridae; genus Triturus; species Triturus cristatus. Next base: position 1,445,647,189 of record NC_140591.1, read on the forward strand.
GCAATACCTGCAAGTTTGGGTAGAGCAACGGGAAGTTTGATTACTTTAGTATCTCTGTCATTTATAGGGGGGGTAGTCTTGTCCAATATAACATCCTCTTATTTCTATTTATTACTGGTAAACTGCAGCTCAAAGAAGTTTCTATTTATTCCTTTATATATTAATAACTTTGATCAAAACAATACTGGAATCAATCATTGCCTGCCCTGAGAACTTGAGGCTTTTTTAATAACTAAAGTGCACCCATATCTTTTGTGTGGGTGGGTGATTTTAATGTTCATCATGTGTTATAACTGACCCTGTGTGTGATGCTCTAACACATTTTTTGGCATAGTCCATATGGTGAAACTGTAAATTTGTTTCTCCTGAAATTGTGTTTGCTTTTTGCTTTTGACTCTCTTTTGTATCCAAATGGCTTTGAGGCCAACTTTTATTGGCATCAGCCATTTTATTATAATTAATGCTTGTCGGTTACTTTATGTTGCCTCTATGTTAATTTGAAGACTCAAATTGACTGACGGCTACTGGTTTCCACTAAATGCACAGGAGTGTTGCTGATGCTGGACCACTTTGACAAGGACAAACTTCTTACCAACCTTCTTGTAGGCAATAAAAATGAGTTCCTAAAATCTTTGAATGGGGAAAGTGAAGCAGATGTCATTAATAATTGCTTTGGTATAAGCCATAAGAGAGGATGCCTGTCAGTCCCTAATAGCAGCCAGCTCTCTTAAAGATAGAAGAATGTTTTGGCAAGTCAGTGATAGACCTACTGTCTCTACTGAGTCTGGCTTGAATGCAATGACTCTCATGGCACTCGATCGCCTCCACTTATTGTTCCTTATGTAGGTTTTGATCTAGCACTTGAGGATGTGGTATGTGCATTAAACAGATGCCCTGGTGACAAGACCCAAGGACCCAATGGGGTTCCTGTGGACATTTTTAAGGAGAACACAGTTCTATGGACTTCTCTTCTGACCGATGTTGAAGACTGTTGTGAATTCTGGCCTGCCGAAAAGCTGGTCCTACCCAAACATTGTACCTATTTTTAAAAAAGGTTGGAAAGCTGATCCTCATTGTTACCACCCAATATCTCTTATTGATTCGACTGCTAAGATCATGATTATGGATAGGATAGTTTTAGATTGATTAGAATCATGGGCTCAGGATAATCATATTCTTTCCGATCTTCAATATGGCATTCATACTGGCCTTGGCATGGTTAAGTAGTGTCTCAATCATTATCCTCGAATTAATAAATATTTAGTAGCAAAAGATGGGAATGTCTACTTAGCTTTCATGGACCTTGGGCCATTTCTATTTGCCCTGTATAGAAATGGCCTGGATAAGCACTTGGACAATTTCCTAATAGATATCCATGTAGACTTGTCGACAATGAATATGAATTCAGATGATAACAGCACGTCAATTGTACAATCTTTGATTTTACCTTCCTCATGTACCATAGAGCTACTGAAGCTAAATTTAATTACAACCACGTAATATTCAAAGTGCTAGAATCTGTAAATAGACTGAGACAAAATTTGGAAACTATCATAGGACTACATTGAAAAATGATTGGAATTCATGCAGACATTGCTTCTACCCTTAAAAGAATAGTGTAAGCTCAAGATGCTAGATTACACATTCTTCACATTATCAATCAACATCAATAGCACATGCTCCTAATGTAGTGTTCCAAAAAGCGCATGTCAATTCACCTGAAGATGAAGAGTTTGTTTGTCAAGCAGTTTTCGCCAAAACAAATTCACAGGTTTCTTCTAGATTATAATGTTTTTCAAAGGGTTTGTCATATTTTGGTTTTATAGTTTGTATTTTAATTAATAAAATGTTCCTCTTTTATGTTAAATGTTAAACTGTGTTGTTTAATAGCCACATATTTGTCTTTGAGAACGTATCCAATTCATATTATGTGACAATGTAAAGTATGTTTGCCTTATGTATGTATATATGTGGTGTAGTAATGTAAATCATGGCACTGTTCGAAAATGTAAGCTTTTTGCTAAATTGGTCAACATCAAACTATTAGTGCAAATATTTCATGTATAAATTGGGAATATAACACATGTATTGCATCTCATTTATACAATTTCTTAGTTGAGATGTTGAATAAACATCTCAGTGTATAACAATGAGTATCTTAAAACTGATTTTTATGAAAGGTTATGACATTCTAAGCTGTCAAGAAACTTGGGCTCTGTTTTGTGCACTTATAAATGGCTTTACATCTTATCTTACTCCTGCAATCCCTGCAAGTTTGGGTAGAGCAACGGGAAGTTTGATTACTTTAGTATCTCTCTCATTTATAGGGGGGGTAGTCTTGTCCAATATAACATCCTCTTATTTCTATTTATTACTGGTAAACTGCAGCTCAAAGAAGTTTCTATGTATTCCTTTATATATTAATAACTTTGATCAAAACAATACTGGAATCAATAATTGCCTGCACTGAGAACTTGAGGCTTTTTTAATAACTAAAGTGCACCCGTATCTTTTTTTTTTTTTTTGAACCAACTTTTATTGATTTTAACGGTCGTGCAAAAATCCATACACAGCTTGTTCGCCTACAACCACATTGGCCGGCAGCAGGTGACTAGTCATTGGCATGAATACAGGCATATGCTTTAGCACCAGGAACATTAGCTATAGCCCAGAAACCGGCCCCCACAGGTACATTGACTTCCAGAGTTTGTTTGCCTTAGTAGCGTTAAACCCTCAGTAGACCTCCCGCCCAGCAACCCTGTAGAGACAGTTCTTAAAGGCTAGAAACCAAGGCGAACGAAATGTCCCACTCGTCCCGGGCCAGCCGGGCAGGTAGCGTTAGGGTAGGGCAGTGGGGTGTCCTAGTTGTGCGATGTTAGGGTCACAGCATATGCTAGCAAATATCACCTAAAGGAGGCGCTGTACAAGTCAGGTACCTTTCATCAATGATGCACAGGGCAGTAAGTAGCGCCCCACTCCCCACATCAAAGATTGCCAATGTGACGACCAATCAACCAGGGGGAGAGAACAAGGGAAGAGGGGGAGGGTGTGGACCATCGCAAAGGGCGATAGTCGTGGCGAGGGAGAAAAGATGCGCGCTCAGCTATCACCAGCAGATGGGGGCCCTCCAGGGTGTAGTCCGCTAACAGCAGGATCTCCTCCCCTCCCTCCGGGTCGGCTCTCACTAGTGGGTTACGTTACATACCCCCTGCGGTGTTCCAGAACCCCCCCGGGTCCGTGGGAACTAGCACATCATCGAAGAGCTTCAGGGCTCGAAGTCGCGGCGGCTGTAAGCGAGCATGCTCTAGCCGCCCCAGGTAGTCCACCAAGGGCTTCCAGAGCTTCTTATACTTGGCGTCCCGAAGCTGTAGACGCGCCGTGAGAAACTCCATCGCCACCACTTGCCACAGACGGGTAAACCACACGTTTACTGAGGGCGACTCCGGCTTCTTCCAGTGAAGGGCTACTGTTTGTTTTGCAGCGCCCAGCATGTGGAGGCTAAGGTGCCGATCACGACCCGTCATGGCTCTCAGGGTTGTTGGTCTAACCCCCAGAAGGACCACCAGCGGATCCTCCGGAAGAGGGAACCCGAGCACCCTTTTTACATGGCTGAGGACCTCCTTCCAGAAGACTTTCAGAAGTGGACATGTCCACCAAATATGTATGAAGTCTCCCTGCGCCTGAGTACATCGCCAGCACAGGGGAGAGGAATTGGGGAACATTTTGTGGAGTCTGGCAGGGGTGTAGTACCATTGGGTCATTACTTTGTACGCCGATTCTTGTTGAGGGATGCTACGTAGTATTTTAGGGATGTCGCCCCAAAGCCGGGCCCATTGGGCAGGGGTGACGCCCGAGCTAGTAGAGGAGTGCCATCTCGTCTGATAAGGGTGGGGGTCAAGCCGGTGCGAGCGCTGCAGCACCTTGTAGATACGGGAAATGAGCCCCTTATAGTTGCCTAAATCCCGCGCTAGCTGTTCGAACTGTGTGTAGGGTCGCGTGGCCGCCGGCGTCAGGGACGAGCCCTGTATCCAGTGCCGCAGTTGTATATATTGGTATTTGTCTCCGTCCAGGAGCCCAAATTCCTGTTTGCACTGTGGAAAGGATTTGAGAGTGTCACCGCAAAATAGGTCTCGTATCGTCCTGCAGCCCGACTCTGTCCAGTTCGCGAAGTAAGGTGTCTGACATGCTGGCGGGAACTGTGGATTTCGCGCAATCGGGGTGTGTGGGGATGGAAAGGTGGTCAAGCCCCTACTCACCGCCACTTTATCCCAGATCTCCAGGACCGTTTTGGTAGGGACGGCCATGTAGGCGCTGCGATGTCGGGCCGCCCGGGGAAGCCAAGCATGGTCCCACAGCGGCCGGCAGGTGACTGCCCTGTCCATGTGGAACCACACCTTTTCACTCTCCCACGCCCCCCACTCCAGAATACAGCGAAGGTGCGACGCCCAGTAGTATTCGAGGAGGTTAGGGCAGGCCAGGCCACCCCTGTCCCGGGGGAGACTCAAGATTTTATTCGAGAACCGTGGTTTTTTCCCCCCCCAAACAAACGCGTTGAGCTCGCGTTGGAGCCCCTGTATTTGATGTTCCGGAATCGGAGTTGGCAGTGTTTGAAATAGATAGAGGACCTTTGGCAGTATCGACATCTTCACTGTGTTTAGGCGGCCCAACCAAGAGAGCGGTAAGGCCTTCCACGCCCGCAGGTCAGCCAGGACAGAGGTTTTGTAGTCTTGCCAGTTGGCTTGCGTCCAAGTGGCCAGGTCTGGAGTCAAGTTAAGACCCAAGTATCGCACTGACGTGTCCGCCCACTGATACGGGGCCGAAACTTGAATCGCTGGGAGCTCTTCGGCCGGGATTGAGATATTAAGGGCCCAGGACTTGGTGTGGTTAATTTTGAGCCCAGAGGCACGTTCGTAGGTGCGGAGTAGCGAGTGTACCGCCGGCAGTGAGCGCAGGGGCTCAGAGAGGGTGAGAAGGAGGTCGTCCGCGAAGAGAGCAATCTTGTGCTGTACTCCGCGAAGGGTTATACCACAGATATCAGGGGACCGCCGAATCATAATGGCCAGAGGTTCCACCACCAGAGCGAACAATAGGGGCGATAGGGGACAGCCCTGCCGAGTGCCTCTGCAGATGGGAAAAGGTTGCGTGAGCTGTCCGTTAACCCGCACCCTGGCAACTGGCGAGATATACGGGGCCATAATGCGCGCCACCATCTTAGGACCCATGCCTATTTTCCGCAGCACTGCTCGAAGAAAGGTCCAGTCCACCCTGTCGAACGCTTTTTCCGCGTCGAGCGACAACAGGCAGGCCGGGATCTTCCAGTGTTGGGCCTTCCCGACGATATGTGCAATACGCCGTACATTGTCCGCGCCCTGGCGCTGATGGATGAACCCCACCTGGTCAGGCTCAATGAGATTGGGGAGGTGAGGGCTAAGCCGCTTGGCTAGAATTTTAGTGTATAGTTTTAAATCGGTGTTCAGCAGGGCAATAGGCCGGTAGGAGGAGCACAGCGTATGGTCCTTCCCGGGCTTCGGGATGAGCGTTATGTCGGCCATTGTCATATCTGCTGAAGGCCCTACCGACTCCCCAAAAGAATTAAAGAGGCGCAAAAGGTACGGCTGCAATTGCGGTAAAAAGGCGCGGAAGAACGACACCGGGAGCCCGTCCGGGCCGGGTGCCTTGCCAAGCGGGAGGTCGCGTAAAGCGCCAACCAGCTCTGCCGGGGTGATAGAGTCCTCCAGAAGCCCGGAATGATGCCCACTCAACGGGTCCCAGTGACAAGCGTCTAAGGCTTCCGCAACTAGCTCCGCCGCGGGGGGGTCGCCAGTGTAAAGGCCTGAATAGTAGTCGTGAAACGTTTGGAGCTTCGCCGATTCCGTAACGGCCCAGGACCCGTCCGCCTTCTGTAGTTTCGCGATATGTGCCGTAGCTGCCCGCGTCCGCAAACGTCGCGCCAGAACAGCGCCCACCTTGTCGCCCCCCGCATAGTAGCGCTGCTTGAGTGCCAGCAGAGCGCGCTCAGCCTTGTTAACCCTATGTGCGCGGAGCTGCCCCCGTAGGACGGCCAAGCGGCGCTTGTGCGTCGCTAGCGGGCGCTCTTTGTCCATCTGCTCGAGCACCTGCAACTCCCTCGTAGTTTTTGTCTCATAGAGCTGGGCCTCACGCGCTCGAGCAGCCGCCAGGGCTGTGAGAGTGCCCCGTATAGTGGCCTTGAAGGCGTCCCAAAGGATAGGGAGGGGGGTCCCCGGCAGGTCGTTATCCTCGAAATATGCCAGGATAGCTGTTTGAAGCTCCTCTCTATCCACTGGATCCCGGAGGACGTGGTCCGGGAAGCGCCAGCGGCGCGGACGCAGCGGGTGGGGGGGACCTTCCCGTAGAAGCAGCTCGACATGGGCGTGGTCCGAGACCGAGATGGTGGAGTGGGACACCGAGATGTAGTCCTGGAGTAGGGAGTGCGATACGAGAAGGAGGTCAATGCGGGAGTAAGTGCGGTGAACATGGGAGTAAAAGGTGTAGTCGCGCAACCCCGGGGAGTGGTACCTCCAAACATCCACTAAGGTTAAGGCGGTTAAGGAGCGTTTCACCGCCGCAGACATGGCCCCCACCCCGTGAAAAGCGCCCCCACAACGGTCAAGCTCCGCGTCCCACACCCAGTTGAAGTCCCCCCCGACTATGAGGTCTGTGGTTACCGGCTCTAGGTGTTCCCTGATTACCCTACGCAAGAAGAGGTCCTGACCCTGGTTGGGGACATATAAATTACACAGTGTCAAAGCGCGGGAGCCCCGCCTGATCTCCACCCGCAGAAACCGCCCCTCCGCATCTCTATGTACCTTGGAATCACCCCCGGGATATCCCCGCCCGACACAAGATCGCCACCCCTGCCGTCTTTGAAGGAGCCGAGGACCAGAACTGAAGGGGGAAGCGCGGATGCGCCATCCGGCCCACGTCGGACTTGAGGAGGTGAGTCTCTTGAAGAAGAATGATGTCGGGGTTCTGCAGGAGGAGGTAGCGCCAGATGAGGCGTCGTTTGTTGGGGGAGTTGAGCCCATTCACATTGAGAGAGAGAATCTTCCAGGTAGCGATGGTAGTCATTGTCGTAAAATCCCCAGTAGGGCACCACCCGCTTGAGCATCCCACCCAAACACATGTCCCCCCCGCCAAGGGTAAGGAAGGAAAGAGGTTACGGAGGAGAACAAATATGAACAAGTACAACCATGTAAACCTGTAGTCGGCCAACAGGGCCGGAAGAGCCTATTCCAGTCAAGAGAGTAGCCAGGCACCATGGCACAGGCTGTCTCGGAGATGTCACTCTCCCAGAAATAGGATGGGGGGTTCGCCATCGTTGAACCGCAAAGTTATGGTGTCGAGGGTCCAGCCCGGGCCGCCGCCCAAGCCTGGGAGACAGTGCCCCGTAGAGGAGACGACGATGCGCCTCCGAGTGAGGCGTCCAGGGCGCTAGCAATGGGGGAGAGATGCAGTCCACAGTCGGCCATGCCTCCGGTCGGCTCAGCCAGCTCAATAATGTGAACGCAGTCAAGTGAGCAGATCCACGGTGGGCGTTGGTCATTTAACGGCAGAGGCCTGGGAGCCCAGCGGCGAGGAGGAGCCCTCCAAGGATTTGATATGTTCGATAATGTCCTGCTTGTCCCGGGAGGCCCTGCTGCCATCCGGCGACGGTGGGTGTCTAGGGTGGCGCACCGTGGACCATTGCGGCTTCGCCGGGACTCTGAGTTTGGATGGGCGCCGCGCGGGGCTGGCCGGCGGTGAATCAGGAATCTGTAGGAGTTGGGCCGCTTCCCGGTAGGAGCGCAGCACCCGCCGCTTGGACTCCCACTGAAACATGAGGGCGAAGGGATGGGCCCATTGGTAGCGGATGTTGAGCTCCCTCAATTTGGCAGTGATGGGCTTGAAGTCCCGGCGTCGCCGGAGAGTGGTGGAGGCCAAGTCCTGGAACAGTTGAATGGGCTTCCCTCCGCAGAGGATTTCGGATTTGCCTCTGGCCGCCTGAAGAATGGCATCCTTTTCAACAAAGAAGTGAACCCGTGTCAAGATGTCAGGGACCAGGCCCGGCCTCCCCATCGGCCCCGAAACCCTGTGAGCGCGGTCCAGGGTGGGCGGCGAAGTGTCATCATCCCCTCGGATGTCATGGAGTAAGTCCGCCACGAAGGACATAATATCTGCCCCTTCTGCCCCAGGCGGCACCCCCCGGATGCGTATGTTGTTCCGGCGCCCCCTATTTTCCAAGTCCTCCTGTTGGATCTGGAGCTCAACATGTTGTTCTTCCAAAGTCGCCAGCCTTTGCCACAGGTGTTCGTGGTCCTCCGTGCGTGCATCCAGGGTTTTTTCCAAGTCATCCACTCGGCCACCCAGCTCTCCCACATCCCTCCGAAGGTCCTTCACGCATGCCTGGACCTCAGAGCGGAGGGACCCAATCTCCGATTTAAGTTCTTGCATGAATGCCGTCATGAAGGATTGCGTGACGGGGGCTGATGAGGCCCCGGCCCCCGAGGGCTCCACGCTCTGTGACGATGTGGCAGGCTTGGTCCACAAGTCCTTAACAGAGGCGTCTTTGGGGGTTGCCGGCGGCTCCTTCCCCTGTTTCGTACGGGTCATGGTGTGGCCGCGTTCAGGATCAGCCTCACAGTGAATGGGGGTAGCAGCCCCCAGCAGCTCGGGGGCCCGCAGTCGTGTGGCGAATGGCCAGCCCCACCTTTCCCGGCTCAGAACCACAGGGGCGCAGGGGTGAGCGCAGACTAAAATTAGGGGTGGGCGGAATTTGCGTAATCGCGTTACGCAAATCTCCGCGAAACGGTAAAAATCTCCGCGAACACGCAGAAATTCCGCGAACACGCGGAATTGCTTGTTCGCGATGCTTTTTCCTGTTCACAATCGCTGTTTGCGTGCTCGGGGAGAAATATCTCGCAAACATGCATCTTTAGAACGCGAACAAGCAAAAAATTTCGCGAAGTTGCGGAAAGCAGAAGTTTGGGCAATTTCGCGTTCTCCGTGGAACGCGAAATTCCGCAAATTCCGCAAATTCCGCGAGCGGAACGGAATTTACCGCCCAGGCCTAACTAAAATGCCACGGCGTAGAGCGCCGCAACGCAGGAGGTCCTCGAGGCCCAACTCCACGTAGCAATGCGGCCGCTAAACTGTCCCAGGATTGAGCTCCCACGCCGTCCAGGAGAGGCCCTCCAGCACTAGGAATGGCCGTCACGCCTGTAGCGAACGCCACCAGCTCTCAGGTCAGGGCTAGTCAGCGGACCCCACCCAGCCCAACGTCAGTCTATCGTCTGGTTTGCATGTGTAGGCAGCAGGCCACGGACATCAGGGCGCCGGTCGTCCTCTGGGCGCGTTTCCTTCTATAGCGCCCCCCGATCCAGGCCCAGGCGTCGTGTGGGCTAGGCCTCTCCCACGAGGCGAGTCAAGGTGGCAACCAGCGTCTCTCAGCCCCCGGCTAGTCCACAGCCACACGCACACCCCGCGTCGTTCGCCTTCACCTTCGGGCCCCCGCCTCCGCTCTGGCCCCCAGCAAGCACCCAGGTCGTCCAGGAGGTCCCGGCCTACCAGCTCTCGTCGTTGTAGGTGTCGTCCGCCATTCAGCTCGGTGGCTCCTCGCTGCCCCGCTCCACGGATGGCCGGCGCCTTCCAGGCTCAGAGTCGTCACAGGTTGGCAGAACGACGCCGCGGCCAGGGCCCGGCCGGGCCAGTCCAGGGGCCCCAGTCACCAGCAGCAGGGCCCGCAACGCCGCCACGCGGCAATAGCTCCGCACGTGCAGTGAGTCGTAGGTTATGTTAGGGCCGAGGCCTCATCACAGTCTGCCTCCTCTTTGGCGCCACGGGACGGGCAGCCGCAGCGACGGGCCAGGGCCAGCCGCAGAACACAAGATGGCGGCCGCGCCCGTCCCCGAGCCCGATCTCCCTCGAGTCGCCGCTCCGTCGGCCCCAGCCGCCTCAAGGTCGCTGTCGCTCTGTCACACGGCCCCAGCCGCCTCAACGTCGCCGCCGCTCTGTCACACGGCCTCGCGGCTGCTCCAGCGGCACTCCTCCCGGTCAGCCAGGCGCAACCAAGATGGCGGTCGCAGTCTCTCCCGCCGGCTCCTCGCCTCGCATGTCACCCCTGCTCGCCACAGCCGGTGTCGGGAGTCTCTAAGGCGCCTGGCAGCCGCCCGCTGTCGATATCCAGCCGGTCCCCCCCCGGCTAACTCGTCTCCGCATCCACCGCCCCGCTTTAAAGGCTGTTTTCCACGGCGGCGGCCCGGAGCCTCAGCGATGTGCGACTCACATCGTCTGCGGCGAGACCACGCCCCCGCACCCGTATCTTTTGTATGGGTGGGTGATTTTAATGTTCATCATGTGTTATAACTGACCCTGTGTGTGATGCTCTAACACATTTTTTGGCATAGTCCATATGGTGAAACTGTATATTTGCTTCTCCTGAAATTGTGTTTGCTTTTTGCTTTTGACTCTCTTTTGTATCCAAATGGCTTTGAGGCCAACTTTTATTGGCATCAGCCATTTTATTATAATTAATGCTTGTCAGTTACTTTATGTTGCCTCTATGTTAATTTGAAGACTCAAATTGACTGACGGCTACTGGTTTCCACTAAATGCACAGGAGTGTTGCTGATGCTGGACCACTTTGACAAGGACAAACTTCTTACCAACCTTCTTGTAGGCAATAAAAATGAGTTCCTAAAATCTTTGAATGGGGAAAGTGAAGCAGATGTCATTAATAATTGCTTTGGTATAAGCCATAAGAGAGGATGCCTGTCAGTCCCTAATAGCAGCCAGCTCTCTTAAAGATAGAAGAATGTTTTGGCAAGTCAGTGATAGACCTACTGTCTCTACTGAGTCTGGCTTGAATGCAATGACTCTCATGGCACTCGATCGCCTCCACTTATTGTTCCTTATGTAGGTTTTGATCTAGCACTTGAGGATGTGGTATGTGCATTAAACAGATGCCCTGGTGACAAGACTCAAGGACCCAATGGGGTTCCTGTGGACATTGTTAAGGAGAACACAGTTCTATGGACTTCTCTTCTGACCGATGTTGAAGACTGTTGTGAATTCTGGCCTGCCGAAAAGCTGGTCCCACCCAAACATTGTACCTATTTTTAAAAAAGGTTGGAAAGCTGATCCTCATTGTTACGACCCAATATCTCTTATTGATTCGACTGCTAAGATCATGATTATGGATAGGATAGTTTTAGATTGATTAGAATCATGGGCTCAGGATAATCATATTCTTTCCGATCTTCAATATGGCATTCATACTGGCCTTGGCATGGTTAAGTAGTGTCTCAATCATTATCCTCGAAGTAATAAATATTTAGTAGCAAAAGATGGGAATGTCTACTTAGCTTTCGTGGACCTTGGGCCATTTCTATTTGCCCTGTATATAAATGGCCTGGATAAGCACTTGGTGAGTCAAAATATTGATCTACCTTATGTTGGTGTGCATCCAGTGCCGACATTACTCTATGCAGATGACACAGTACTCCCTCCTAGGACTTCCATAACCCTTCAGTGATTGCTGGAACAATTTTGTGTTTTTCTCGCACACTTGGATTTACAGTAAACCAGGTTTAAACGTTTCTGAAGCACACGCAATAGGAATACAAATGATGATATAATCATATGAGTGAACAAAAATTAATTTCCATATTCTTGAGCTCTTCCAATTCTTTAATCGTTCAAGTTCTTCCACTCCCTTACACCAACGTGTTTCGTCGCATATGGGTAGTAAACTCGACAACTTCCACAGGGCTGTAAGTAATACAAATAATTGTATTGTAATATCACAAAGAGAAATACAATCCATTCACCTATATGTCCAAATATTCCCTCTGTGCCTCAAGGGACTAAACAAAGGAATCCAAGTATTGTGCTTATTTCGCATGCGAGCATCAAGTATCATCCGAAAATACTTATAACAGAACACCACTAAGTTTCAAACTTATTCAATTATGTGTGATAGTGAGGTGAAAGTGATTCTATGAAATCTCACCGTGATGGCCAAGGTGCACCTTAATAATTAATGCACCATCTGTGAACACACTGTGTAAAACTAACATCGAAGTACAACAAGTTTGAAAAATAACAGTACCTTCAAAATAGTATCCCACAGTCTATCTGTTGAATTAAAGAAACAAACAAAAAGGGAAAGGATCCCCTTAGGATTGAGACGACAATGGCATGAGGCAACAGTTCTTTGCAAAATGCAGTTAGGATCACCACAAACCAACTCTATATGTTGACGCTTACCTCCAAATAATTATCAAATTCCAGGGAAATATGCCTTTGAAGTAGTTATTCACAATTAACAACGGTAAATTTCATCAGTGATTAGTATTGAAGTCCGTTCCAAACAATCACTCAAAATTATAGTTATTTAACATCCAACATATGAGCCTGTAACATGATATGATAATGTTTATACTGACCAATCAACACTATTAGCACTAAATAATAATGACAATAAGAATAAAATGAGCCTCAACATCGCTGACCCAATGGTCCACAAATTATGTCTCATCTGATGTTGTAGTCAGTATATATAGATCGCTGACACTCGACAAATTATAATCCTTCTAATCTCACAGGATCCCTGTAGTACGGGGTAACCTGTATATAAAAATAAGAAAAAGAATAACCGGGTTCACCTAACGGCTATAATCCATGAGATCATACCGTATCTCTCCCACAACAAACGCCTACCTTAGTGGGTGTATCTCCTCACTTTCTACCGGATGCGGTGAAACCCGTTTCCGTAACTGGGTAGGTTTAAATAATTAAAAACAAAAAGCGAGGAGGTGACTAAACGCACCAAAAAGAAGATCGCGCCATTTTAGAAGAGTACATTCAACGCACTCGTATAACGTAACAATTTTGTGAATCGACTAAAATCCAATTAATCCTAATAAATCTATGCTGCCACAATAGACTTAGATTTTGTGAGTTTATCCTCATTTTATTACCACTCAGCACAAGATAAAAAGAGAAAACAACGAGGTAACTAAACAACACTAAAGAAATCACGCCATATTTGAATGGCAGATTCAACACATTCTCGTAACAATAAACTATAATAGCTAGGTCCTGATTTTAAAATTTCAAATTTTACCACTGTTACAAAATACCGGTAATAAGTATAACATAAGTGCCACTTATAATTAATCATGCTTTGTCATCTCTATCCTTAATTAAACATTTACTAATAGAGACCACGCACCATTGTTAAGTAAAATTTTTAGAGTTTTCATTGAATAGTATCATGGATATATATAGTGTATATAGTAATCTTTCCCATAAGGGTATATATATTGAATTCGTTAAAGATACCCAAATGAATTATTACTGTATTTCCATTAAAACCTAGTGTCACTGTAACTTATACATCAATCGCATTTGCATACATTATAAATTTATTAGGTAAGAGATAGGAGCAAAAAGATACATACCACGAGCACTACAGCCAAAGATCACCGAAACCGCAAGATAAGTATCACAAGAGTAGGGGATATCAGTAAAAGTAGATATCTACAGCGACTAAAGACTTCAATCTCCAAGAAAGTATTGCAGTTGCTGGTCATAATTAAGTCCCTCCTCCACCGCACGTAAGCGCATAATCCACCGTGCCTCATGCCGCCATAGTCTCAACTCCCTATTACCCCCACATGGGTCTAACTCAATATGTTCTATGCCAAAAAACCTAAAAGTTTTGATAGGACTTTGTGCACTACAGTTTTGGACATGTTCTGCAATCGGATATCTATGATCATTATTTTTTATTGCTCGCATGTAATAATGAATTGCAGGTAGTAGGTTTACGATACATTTTACTCTGAATTAGCCCATCTCTAATAAACAATTCCACATCAAGGAATATCACACTATTTGTACTAGAATGGGTAGTGAACCTGATATTCATATCATTAGCGTTAAGATACTCAATAAAGTCTCTCAATGTGTGTTCTGTCCCAGTCCAAATCATGAGGCAGTCATCAATGAAACTCCCCCAATAGAGGATATGTTCATTCCAACGACTCGCAGATGTGCCCCAAATCATGACCTCTTCTAACCAGCCCATAAAAATGTTTGCAGAGGCCGGTGAAAATTTAGAACCTATAGCAACACCTTGGGTTTGTCTATACCATTGATCCTTAAAAAGAAAAACATTTTGGTAAGTATCAGTTCTGCCATTGTCAGAATCATTTTTGAGTGCTCCCAATGACAGGCTGGTTTCTTGGATAAGAAGTGATGTAACGCCTTGAGTCACAGTTCATTACGAATGCTGGTGTATAGCGACACCACGTCAAGAGTCACTAGAATCATACCTGGGTCCCAAGTGATGTCCCCCAACAGATTAAGAATGTGAGTAGTGTCTTTTATGTATGAAGGTAGATTCACTACCATTGGTTGTAAAAATATATCAACAAATTGTGATATGCGTTCACAGTTAAAGTGATTCGCCCAAGATTTCCTTGCCTATTTACTTTGCCAAAAATCCACAAGAACCTCTCATTTCCACCTGGTAGGCCCATTGTGTCAGGCATTGGAAGACCTACTGAACGCATATCACAATTTGTTGACATATTTTTACAACCAATGGTAGTGAATCTACCTTCATACATAAAAGACACTACTCACATCCTTAATCTGTTGGGGGACATCACTTGGGACCCAGGTATGATTCTAGTGACTCTTGACGTGGTGTCGCTATACACCAGCATTCGTAATGAACTGGGACTCAAGGCGTTAGATCACTTCTTATTCAAGAAACCAGCCTGTCATTGGGAGCACTCAAAAATGATTCTGACAATGGCAGAACTGATACTTACCAACATTATTTTTCTTTTTAAGGATCAATGGTATAGACAAACCCAAGGTGTTGCTATGGGTTCTAAATTTTCACCGGCCTATGCAAACATTTTTATGGGCTGGTTAGAAGAGGTCATGATTTGGGGCACATCTGCGTGATATTCCTTGATGTGGAATTGTTTATTAGAGATGGGCTAATTCAGAGTAAAATGTATCATAAACCTACTGCCTGCAATTCATTATTACATGCAAAGAGCGCACACCCTGAGCATCAGATTAAGGCAATACCCTATGGGGAGATGTTGAGAGCTAGACGGAATTGCAGTGACGACACACATTTCTTGACTTGCTTAACTGATATGGAAAGACGTTTTATCCAGAGAGGGTATTCGCCTCTTGATGTCAAGAGAGCGAAAGAAACGGCTATTAAGGTTAAGAGAACTACTGCTTTGAAACCAATAATTATTGATCACAAACCTTCCACACAGACTTTACTTATGTAATTGCTACATTGCATAAAAGCCTTAATAGGCATTGGCATATTTTAAAGGCAGACAAAACTTTACAAGAATTTGTGACAGACAAACCCCAGATTACATTTAGGAGGCGGAGAACATTAGGTACCTTATTGAGCCCCAGTTATCCGACTGTAACGGAACAAAAATCATGGTTAACACAAGCGTCTACAGGTTTTTTCAAATGTGGTCACTGTGGGATGTGTAGGTTTGCTGAACATAAGATTAAACAATTTAAAGACTGTACAGGTAGGATGTATAATATTATGTCAAATATCAATTGTAGTACGAAATGTGCAATATATATCATCGAATGTAAATGTGCAAAAATATATATGGGAAGTACTATTAGTGCATTGAAAGAACGAGTAGCAGAGCATATGCGAGCGATAAAAAATAATGATCATAGGTATCCGATTGCAGAACATGTCCAAAGTTGTAGTGCACAAAGTCCTATCAAAACTTTTAGGTTTTTTGGCATAGAACATATTGGGTTAGACCCACGTGGGGGTAATAGGGAGTTGAGACTACGGTGGCATGAAGCACAGTGGATTATGCGTTTACGTGCGGTGGAGGAGGGACTTAATTATGACCAGGAACTGCAATACTTTCTTGGCGATTGAAGTCTTTAGTCCCTGTAGGTATCTACTTTTACTGATATCCCCTACCCTTGCGATACTTATCTTGCGGTTTCGGTGATCTTTGGCTGTAGTGCTCGTGGTATGTATCTTTTTGCTCCTATCTCTTACCTAATAAATTTATAATGTATGCAAATGCGATTGATGTATAAGTTACAGTGACACTAGGTTTTAATGGAAATACAGTTATAATTTATTTGACTATCTTTAACGAATTCAATATATATACCCTTATGGGAAAGATTACAATATACACTATATATATCCATGATACTATTCAAGGAAAACTCTCTAAATTTTACTTAACAATGGTGCGTGGTCTCTATTAGTAAATGTTTAATTAAGGATAGAGATGACAAAGCATGATTAATTATAAGTGGCACTTATGTTATACTTATTGCCGATATTTTGTAACAGTGGTAAAATTTGAAATATTAAAATCAGGACCTTGCTATTATAGTCTATTTTTACGAGAATGTGTTGAATCTGCCATTCAAATATGGCGTGATTTCTTTAGCGTTGTGTAGTAGTTACCTCGTTGTTTTCTCTTTTTATCTTGTGCTGACTGGTAATAAAACGAGGTTAAACTCACGAAATCTAAGTCTATTGTGGCAGCATAGATTTATTAGGATTAGTTGGATTTTAGTCGATTCACAAAATTGTTACGTTATACGAGTGCGTTGAATGTACTCTTCTAATATGGCGCGATCTTCTTTTTGGTGTGTTTAGTCACCTCCTCGCTTTTTGTTTTTAATTATTTAAACCTACCCAGTTACGGAAACGGGTTTCACCGCATCCGGTAGAAAGTGAGGAGATACACCCACTAAGGTAGGCATTTGTTGTGGGAGAGATAAGGTATGACCTCATGGATTATAGCCGTTAGGTGAAGCCGGTTATTCTTTCTCTCATTTTTATATACAGGTTACCCCGTACTACAGGGATCCTGTGAGATTAGAAGGATTATAATTTGTCGAGTGTCAGCGATCTATATATACTGACTACAACATCAGATGAGACATAATTTGTGGACCATTGGGTCAGCGATGTTGAGGCTCATTTTATTCTTATTGTCATTATTATTTAGTGCTAATAGCGTTGATTGGTTAGTATAAACATTATCATATCATGTTACAGGCTCATATGTTGGATATTAAATAACTATAATTTGGAGTGATCGTTTGGAACAGACTTCGATACTAATCACTGATGGAATTTACCGTTGTTAATTGTGAATAACTACTTCAAAGGCATATTTCCCTGGAGTTTGATAATTATTTGGAGGTAAGTGTTAACATATAGAGTTGGTTTGTGGTGATCCTAATGGAATTTTGCAAAGAACTATTGCCTCATGCCATTGTCATCTCAATCCTAAGGGGATCCTTTCCCTTTTTGTTTGTTTCTTTAATTCAACAGATAGACTGTGGGATACTATTTTGAAGGTACTGTTATTTTTCAAACTTGTTGTACTTCGATGTTAGTTTTACACAGTGTTTTCACAGATGGTGCATTAATTATTCAGGTGCACCTTGGCCATCACGGTTACATTTCATAGAATCACTTTCACCTCACTATCACACATAATTGAATACGTTTGAAAGTTAGTGGCGTTCTGTTATAAGTGTCATTCATATTCGGATGATACTTGATGTTCGCATGCAAAATAAGCACAATACTTGGATTCCTTTGTTTAGTCCCTTGAGGCACAGAGGGGATATTTGGACATATAGGTGAATGGATTGTATTTCTCTTTGTGATATTACAATACAATTATTTGTATTACTTCCAGCCCTGAGGAAGTCATTGGGTTTACTACCCATATGCGACGAAACGCGTTGGTGTAAGGGAGTGGAAGAACTTGAACGATTAAAGAATTGGAAAAGCTCAAGAATATGGAAATTTATTTTTGTTCACTCATATGATTATATCATCATTTGTATTCATATTGCATGTGCTTCAGAAACTGTTAAACTTTGTATCCAACTTTGATTGGAATTTTGGTAGGGTTTGGGTAATTACCCCCGATTCTTGAATGCACAGCAGGACATTGTAATTTTATATATCATTGTGTAATCTTTTATGAGCGCCTAAAATCTCTTTCTTCACCCAACCTCTGTTACAGTAAACCAGGCTAAGACACATATTTTGGTATATGGAATACACAAAAACAAATCCACAACTTTCACCATTAATAAGAAAACAATTAGTGATGTACCATTATTCCATTATTTGTACATACTATTTGATGATACGCTTACTTTCATTAGGGCTGACCATTGCTGCAGCTTTTGCAAGCAGTGTTGAGGCCCTATTCAGCTTTGTCTCTACACTTGGTGTTAAACCTATGAAAGAACTGGTTGTACTGTACAATGCTAAATGCTGGTAAATCGCTACTTATGGTTCAGGCCTATGTAGTGTGAAGAACTATCCAGCCACACAGACGATTGAGAACAGGTTCATTAGAAGATTTCTGACCCTACCTTTGAGCACTTTCACTTATCTGTGTCATTCAGAGCTGGAGCTCAGTAATTTCAATAATCAATTCTAGCTTCAGTCACTTCTATCATGGGTAAATGTCTTGACCAAGGAGAAACTACTTTTAATAGTTTGGTTCTAATAGATTGTATTAAGTTAGATAAAGTATTAAAGATTCTGTGGCTGTTGTATATATTAAGTTAACACTTTTGAAAAGCGCAACTGCTGCCCCATAGGGTATCTTGGCACTGAGAGATCACGAGTAGAGAGTGAAACAGAGAGTGAGAAAACAGGCAGATATAGACTACCATGGGATTATATGAAGGAGTCCTAAGTGATATTATAGACACTCTTTGGCTAGGTTGAAATTCTCCCAGATCGACCTTCTGGTCATACCAGAGTTTCATAACCTCTTGCCTGCCATATTCTCTTTAGCTTTCTTCCAGAAGCGCTGCATCTGGTTTCAGAAAGTCAGCATGTAGCTAACTACATCCTTGGGGAGGGAATTCTTCTAAGCTTGCTCCCATCTTACTTCACTAGGATGAGAGGTCCCCTCAAAGGCGGTCCATAGAGGAGTTCAAATGGGCTAAACCCAACTTCTGTGATAACTCTCTGTAGGCATAGAGTAGGCATGGCAAGAGGACATCCCTCTGCCTCATGGGCTCAGGAAGGCCTGTAATCATGCCCTTGAGGGTCTTGTTGAATCTCTCATCTGGTGCCTCTGTCAGACACCGCTTCTTTGGAGAACCCCACTCCCATGAAAGTCCCATCAGGACCCTGGCAATTGGGGGTGCAGTGACTGAAATCAGAAGGATTGCCTTCAGGTACATAGTTGCATGGGTGACCAAAACAAGGATAAACCTGTTTCTCAGGGCAATTTGGGGATCTAGGGGTCCAACCATGTCGATGCCACCCTTTCAAAGGGGCTGTCAACAATGGGTAAGGGAACAAGGGGAGCCTTTAACTTTTTCAATGCTTTCCTGCTGGCCTGGCTGGGGCAAGACCTTCAGAATGTATCTGAGGCAGTCTTCATCTGGAGCTAATAAAAGTGGGTGACAAGCCTGACAAAGGTCCTGCCCCAGATGTCCTGCCAGGGGTATATCATTAGCCAGACCCAGTAGATAGGCTCTGTAGTACTGAGGGACCACCAACATATGGGGTGCCCCAGGTGCAGGACCCCTAGGCTCGCTTTTAAGGACATCATTCTACCAATAACTTAGGGGATTTCCAAAGGTGTCACCTGCTGCATGGGCCTTAGCTTGCCACCTCAAGCTCTTTAGTGTGGGGCACTCTTTCTGTACCTTACAGAATTCACTTTTGGTGTGCCCACCCTCAACTAGCCTTATAATACAAGTATTGAGCATGTGCTCCCTCAGGATCAAATTGTACATTCCGATATAATAGTTGACTTTGCTGTCTCTCACCCAACCACTTAGTGCCTTACTAAAATAATCAAGAAAATCCACCCATGACTTATTTGGCAGTTTCTGTCTGTCCCTAAATCTCATGCAGTACTTTTCTGGGGTGAGCCTAAATTTGGTAACAAGAATGGCCTATTTGTGTCATACCTCATCTGGGGCCAAAAGTACAACCATTGGAATTTGCGACCCCATTGGGAATGGCTGGAACTCCCAGGGATGGTGGCCTGCTGGGGTCAGCAGAACTCCATGTCTGGGACTGTTTTTAAATAAAGCAGTTTTTTTTAAATGCAGCCCATTTTCCTTAAAGGAAAACGGGCTGCATTTAAAAAATAAAAATGAAACTTTCCAGTTTAATTGTTTAAGGGCAGGCCTTAAAAAATATTTGGTCATGCATTCGCAAAGGGAAAGTGGTCCCCTGAGGACCCCTTGCCCTTTGAGAGCGCTTTATCCCCCTTCTGAGAAGGGTGGTAAACTGCAAGTGTTTTGCGACTGTAATTGCGGTCGCAAAACATTCTTACATGGGTGTTGGAGTCATTATTAGGAAGGGACGCCCTTGGCATGCCCCTTCCTAATAGTGAGTTGCTAACCCTATTTTGCGGGTCGCTAATTGATTAGTGACTCGCAAAATAGGGTTGGTGAATTGGTCTGACATTTTTTGCGGTAGCAAAAGAGCTGAAATCCCCTCTGCAACTTCAAAATTCGGTCGTACATCTGGTCCCTGGGCTCCTATCTCTAGTGCAAGTTAGGTGTGAATCCCCACTGTGGGCATGTGTTTGAAAAGACTTGCTTCCAAATCCTCCTCTGGGACCTGTGCATCCTTAGAGCTACCATTTTGGCTGAGAACCACTAGTCAATAGCATTCCCCTTATCACATAGCTAGGCACCAGGTTTTTGGGGATGTGGAACTTTTTGTCTCCATTAGAACTACAGTATCGCTGCCACCATTATTGCTGGATTCTGCTTGCCTGGCTCTGTGTTCCATCTCTTTGAGACTTAGCTCATGGGCCATTTTCCTTTCCTCCATTTTTAGTGTTTCCATCTGCGCATGAATTTCTCTCTCAGCTCTCTTGCCAGCCAGCTCCTGAGGGGACAGGCCTTGGGAGGACACATTGCTCATTGCCCAGCAAGAGAGCTCCATTCCTGGGGCCAAGTTATCTTCTTCTTCTGGGTGCTGCAACTCAGGACCTGTGCCCAGGTCCTCCTCATGCTCCTTCATACCATACTTCTCATCCTGGTCCTCTGTTATCACCAGCAACTGGTGAGCCCCCACCCAAGCCCTGAGAGCCTTCTGGAGCTCCAGCTTTTTGGTGCTCTTCTTGGTTGAAAGCCCCCTTTCAATGTGACACTGCATCTACTTAAAACAAACCATACTGAGGGCATGGACCACCTCCCTCATGGACAAACCTGCCTCCAGCATGCAATGTATTTATTCTGATGCACCCACAACATCTTAGACAAAGGACTACAGTCCATCAGCTCAGCGCTCACACCCATCCTGTACTCCTTGATCACAACAGCCACCTACCACTTGCATGGAAACATCCCACATTACTGTCCCTGCTCAGGAAGCCATTTGTGGAACCAAAAACGCTTGCCAATTACAGATCCATTTCTTTGCGACTATACCCGGCCAAACAACGTTAAAAGCATCTCAACAGGGGCCCAACCAATCATCTCTTCCCACAACAATTCCTCAGCACCACACAATCCAGTTTTGTCCCAAACCACACCACAGAAACAGTCCTCATTTGCCCAACCGACAACATCTATAGGATCTTGGACAGAGGAGACATGGCATCCTATTGGACCTCTTTCTAGCATTCCACACAGCATCCAACCCCACTCTTATCCAGCGTCTGCATGATATTTGTATCCAAGGACTCATATTCTGATGGTTATGCTTATTCCGGACTGTAAGAACCCAGTCAGTCAGCCTGGCCTTCTACTGCTACGATGCCTGAAAACTCATCTGCGAAGCAACACTAGGGTTTTCTGTCATCACAACATTGTTCGATACATACATAATCCCACTTGCAAGATTCATCAATACCCTTATGAAAGACATCCCATCCTAGTCCAAACAACACCCAGCTGATCCTCACCCTCTGGGTCAAAATTCACAACACCTGGACAAAGATTCCCACCTGCATGACATAATTTGCTGACTGGATGAAGACATACTGTCTCGAAATGAAAACCACAAAACAGAAGTCATGATTTCCATTATTAAATGATTCACCTGGGATTCCACCTGGAGGCTGGCTGAACTGGGACCTACAGCCACCCCACCACCCATGCCATAAACATCAGGATTGCCATCAACATCCAAGTCAACATGACTGGCAAAGTCAGCAGCATCACAGCCTCCTGCTTTCACAGCCTGAAGAACCTGAGGAAAATCTAGACCTGGTTCCCACAAGCACTATAATAACTCTAAGTCATGGACGTCTAACAAGCAAGATGTACTGCGGGGAAACAATTTACAAACATTTCAGCAAACACATCAAAAGACAAATGGAATTTTTAAGCAATTGTCAAACATGATCACACTCATCCTTCCACATTGTAATCACACTGCGCCCCGCATCAGAGAGCTCTATAGTATCAAAATGCACAAAGGAACTCAGTTGCAAATGAGTGCATACACATTCAAAGCTAGACACAATATGAGCCCACCTTCCCACAACAACCAAATCTAGAAACCCACCACGCACCTCGACTGTGCCAGACTCATACTCCCACACATTCCATGTATACATAGAAACAGAATCAGCTTTGGGTCTTTCTCCTACACTGCTACAAAATAATGGAACAAACGACTGTTGCACATCAGAGCCAGCTCTTCAAAACTCAAATTACATAAGAAAAATAACACATGGGCCTTCAAATAGAAGTCCACTCCCCAAATCTAGTCCAGGCTGTGCTTTTCAAATACACACAATCAAACATACCGTAAACAAGTGTACAAAGTAACAACCAGAATATTTCCACCATGATGTGTACTACACCCTGCTGGTGCTGTGCTATCAAATGAGTAATGCCAAGTAAGTGCTGTTCTTCCGGATGATAAGATGTTAAATTGCTACTGTTATACCCATTAATTGGAGTTTCTGTAAAATGTGACAAAAATACCTTTGCACAGTTTAGTACATGTGTCCCTTTGGTAATTGTTTGTGAGGCCATAGTCCAGTACCCTTCTCCTACTGGCAAATTCGGCCTTTATTTACATACATTGAGTCTTGAGCTGCTATGTTTGAACAAGACTGAGCTGATTGCTGATTCCACACTTGCTCCATTACTAATGTGGAAATAGACAAATACTAATGTCACTCAAAAACAATAATTGTACCAGACTATTGAAATCAAGAAAAGCAATTAGAAAGTCTAAGTCTACTCTATGCCAGCAGTGTTGTAGAGATGCATGTTGAATTCCATGAAAATTTGTCAATCTATGACATACCCCTTCAACAGAGACATTCACTAATGTCAAGTCCTTTGTCACATCTACATGTTTTTTACCAACACTAGTAAATTATAAAGAAACATCTAGCCTAACTCGTAGTAAATTAATAGAACATGGTAAAAACACACACAAGCCCATCAAACCACACAGTTAATTGTTGAAGTATGTAAGATGTCACACTTACATGACTTAGATGTAGTGACAGCAGCATCCATATGGGTAGCCTAGGAATGTGTTTACCATTCATTTGGTTATCATAATTGCCCTTGAAAACAAATGTACAACAGTCCAAGACAAAGTGAAACTATTGTTTAGCTAGATGTATGTCTCTGTAAGGCAAACATACAATGAGCCTGATGCTTCACAAATTATGTTAGGCTTTCTTAAAAAAGTTGGCAACAAGAAACAAATAATTCATCCAATATTAGTATGAATTTTTAACAGGTTTAATGTACCAAAATAACCAGGTATGCTGCAGTGTAAATAACACATATGAATTACGTAAATAAATATAAGGCTTCCGTAGTCATATATTTTTGTCCTGCAAGGAAATCCTCCCAGTAAAAATACGTATGTTGTACTTGACCCAAACACTTTTCTACTTAATGTTAGGTTGACAGCCTAATTGTGACACAGTGCTGTGGATATAGCAGGACATCAACATATGTCTGTAGATCTGTGACTGCCCTTCTGCTGTCTCCGTCACGCAAAACAAGATAACACAGCAAATTTTGAAGCACTGCTTTGGTGAAAGACATTCTTGTAAAGAAAACCCATACACTTTCAAGTAATGTGCCACAGAAAATACGCATACATGTTACATTGACTGCCATAGGAACACACAATATGGATTGCTAAGTAAATGTTTGTTTTTCTATTTGATACCGCTGATACCTTGCACATGTCTGTACATATTGGGAAACATATTCCTAGCCAGCCGATTATGAGTGTTGGAGAGGCTAATCCGGCTCCAGTGGGACTCACTCAGTCAGAAGGCATTCTGGGAGCTGTAGTCCCGGTAGCTGATATCCCAACCAGCGGTGCTGGGGCGGTAATTACAAACTTGGACGGACTTTTGCAAGATAAACCCCAGACTGTAAGGGCTGATGCTGATACCAGAGACAAATTTTATTCTCTCTCGGACCACACTATGTCCTCGGAGGAGGAGGATCTTGTAGATGGCAAGGAGTGGTCTGATGCTAGCGATCCAGGTGATTGGGATAGCAGCGAACCAGCACACACAGTCAGTGGCACAGTCCGGAAATCTGTAAGAGCCCCAGACCAGAAGCGCCTGGATGCAGGGCTCCCTAATCTGGGACTACTCTTTTTCTGGACGGACCTCGTTTGAAGATCCTCCCACACAGGGGTTGACATCAATAGACGCTGGTAATTGTGGTGCAGCATTGGGCTTCCCTTCAACGGAAATTACATTGGCAGTGATCTATCAATCTATTATGGCCCATAGGGAAGAGTCAAGGCAGGAAAGTGCTCGGACACAAGGGGCTTGTCGTCGCATGCAGAATTCTATACGGCGTGTCGCAAAAACCTGCACCGAAATCGCCACGCGAGTTGGCGAGGCCGAAGAGAGAATTTTCACACTTGAGGATGACATGAGCGCACAAAAAAATGTAACTGCGACTATTCAGTCACAAAGGGACGATATCTTATGGAAACTTACGGACCTTGAAAATAGGGCATGTCGGAACAACCTACGGGTCCTCGGTGTTCCGGAAGGGATAGAAGGATCAGATACTAGGCAATTCATTGTGGAACTACTTACAGAAGCATTCCCAGAGATTCAGCAGTGGGACTGGGGGATGGAGGTGCTACGTGCTCACCGATTTCCATTCAGGTAGAGTGGGGTCTCCAGTCAAGCTTTAGACAAGCCGAGAGCTATTCTTATTTGTTTAAACAACTTTCTGGCCAGAGAGAAGCTCTATGACCTGGCCAGGCCGGATAGAAAGAGGACTGCCAAGGGGTGCCAGTTTTTCGTGCGCCCCGATCTCTGTCCGTCTACTGTCGAGCGGAGGTGGCACCTCCGCCAACTAATCACCCCATTTCAGTCAAAAGGGGCTCAGGCTTTTTTACTTTTCCCCTCAAAGCTGAAGGTCATATCTCAGGGTCAAGTTAAATATTTTCAATCCGAAGTTAAAGCCAAGGATTACCATAACTCATTTTAAGGGAGAGCACGGTCAGATATGGGTTGTTGTTTAGGTGGCTTATATTATAATTGGAACAATCCACGCCCTTCTACCTGTGTTTCCTTTTGGGGTTTTTCCTTTTTTTTGGGGTGGTCCTGAGCTGTCCTGTTCTTTCATATCTTTTTACTTAAAGTCCGATAAGGCTATGTGAAAAGGCTATGTGCTTGTATTTCCTATACGGCCCTTTACTGGTTCTGCAAGCTGCATTGTATGGTTAAAAGAAATAGCAGAAGCCAGAAGAAGGCAAACTATCTGGGTTTTCCCTTTTTTTTTTTTTTTTTTAGCAATATGGCGATGGCCTTCAGGAGTGCTGAGTCTTAACCGGCTCCTCCATCACAAGGGCCTAGGCCCTGTTGCCTTATGTAGGGGTTGGTAGGGATGGGGGTGGTGGGGTGGGGGGGTGGGTCAGAGTAGGGTCCTGGGGGGGTTCTTACTCGGGCTGGGGGTGGTTTGGGTGGAGGGGGGTTAAATCGAGTATTAAAAAAAGCTTGTGGTTCAATCTAACTGTTTGCAGCTCAGTATATTACGCTGGATTTAATACAGGAAAGATATTTGTTGGTAGTGCTTTGAAGTTAGATGTCTATTACCATAGCGTAGGTATTTGTATTCATGTTGAATGGCACAAGTAAAGATTAGGATAGCTTCCTGGAATATCTGCGGGCTAAATAATGGGAGGAAAAGGGCCTTATTTTCAAAAATGATCTCGGCCTTACGGCTGGATCTGATCTGTATTCAAGAGTCCCCTATTCCCTGGAATGAGCGGGGTATGCTTCGGATACCTGGATTCGAATTAATCTGTTGTTCGCGCCAAACATCCAAGATCAGGGGGGTGGCGGTCTTGTCACGACAGGGCCTGCGTACTTGCAGAAGGACTAGTCAAGATAGTGCAGGCAGGTGGGTGATTGCTGAGATAATTTTAAACGCCAGGTCTTATACAGTCTGTATGGTTTATGGGGCAAATCTAGATGACCCGGCTGTCCTGCACCATTTGAATACTGAGTTAGCTTTGTATCCATACCCTACTTTCCTATGCAGAGATTTGAATATCAACTTATCTGCTAATGTCAATTTATCTGGGGACCAACCTTATTTTGGGAAAAAGCCTAGGGTGTTCCGGGCAGTACAAGCCTTGGTACAAGAACACTCCTTGATAGACTGTTGGTATTTTCATAATCAATCATCAGACGGATTTACATACTATTCGGCTCCACACAATAAAATATCCCGTTTAGATTACTTTTTTATGTCCGATCAGCTGGTCATGTCATCATCCGTCTCGCTCTACTCAAGGGTATTGTCGGATCATAATCTACTTATTGTAGAATATATTCTGCCTCAGAAGGCCCCAGAATTCAGGGCTTGGACGTTTGAAAGGAAACTGCTGACAGAACAGGCCTACATAGATCATATGAGGTGCTGGATCAGGGAATTTTTTTACTTTAATGTTGGTACAGCTTCTGAAAACGTGGTATGGGATACATTTAAGGCGGCCATGAGGGGCGAGAAGAAGAGCTTTTCTTTTTTTCGTCGAAAATTAGCCCAGCAACAAATTTATGAGCGCCTGGCAGAGCTAAGTACAGCAGAGACAGCACTGATCGAAACTGTAAGAGAAGGTAAGGATATCACGCGAAGCCAGGTAAAAATAGCTAAGACAAGGGCCTCTCTGCTGGAGTTTTTTGGCCAGGATCTAGCCGCTAAGTTTTTGCAATATCGGTCCGAGATGTTCGAAATGGGAGAACGATCAGGCAGGGTTCTGGCGAAGAGACATCAGCAGAAGGGGCTGGCCAATCGTGTCACCAAGATACAGAATTCACATGGTCAGCTTCTTGAAACTCCGGACGGGATCTTGGAAGTTATTCACCAGTTTTATAAAAATGTATACAACGAAGCCAGCAATGGCGTTTCACACTCAGACCAGCAGGCTGCAGCCTAACTAGCTAGTATACCAACTGCTCAACCCACAGACCAACAGAAGAGAACTCTTTCGGCCCCCATAGAATGGGAGGAGGTCGAGACAGCAATCAGAGCACTGGCCAATAGCAAGGCAGCAGGTCCTGATGCAGTCCCTCTGGAGTTTTATAAAATGTTTACTCAGGAGATTCGTCGGGCCCTTCTCCCACTTCTTAGGTCAGCACAATCGGGAAGAATTCCTGAGTCCTGGACCCTGACCAATATCATTCTCTTTAAGAAAAAAGATAAACCCGAATTGGATCCCGCTTCATTTAGGCCTATCTCACTTATAAATTCTGATAACAAACTTTTTGCCAAGATCTTGTCATCCAGATTAGCAGCTATAATCACCCCTCTGGTCTCGCTACGACAGCATGGTTTCATTCCAGGCAGAGACACAGCAAATCATGTATCTCGAGTAGTTGCATTATTGGATTTGGCCCAGGCTACATCATCACCTGTAGGGGCGATCCTGCTGGACGCTGACAAAGCGTTCGACAGGGTCGCCTGGCCATTTCTCTGGGCGGTTCTTGATTGGAAGGCCCTTGGCCCTGAATTTCTCCATGCAGTCCAATCTCTATATATTTCCCCTAAAGCCACAGTCTGTTTCTGGGCTAGTTTCTAAGTCATTTACAGTAGGAAGGGGCACTCGTCAGGGCTGCCCGTGTTCTCCATTGCTTTTTGCGCTATATATAGAACCTTTTTTAAATTTAATTGAGAAAGCGCAGGACATTCATCCAGTCACGATCCATTCAACTGACTATAAGGTACTAGCTTATGCTGATGACATTGTCGTTGTGACTTCTGATGTTTCGTCTGCTTACACGGCTGTGAAAATTATAGCAGATCAGTATGGGGCCTATTCGGGCTATAAACCTAATGCTGCTAAGACTCATGTGATTCAATCCGCAGCTATGGGGCCCTTGGATGCCCCGATAGTGCAGTCTGCAAAATATCTGGGGGTATATATCACAGCGCAGGTCACCAGTATCCCTGATCTTAACATTTTGCCAATAATTAACTCAGTAAAAACAACACTGACAAGGCTTGACAATCTCCATCTTTCACTTTATGGCAGATGTAATGTTCTTAAAATGCTGATTCTGCCTAACTTCTTATACTTATTTAGAACAGTACCCTTAGTGTGCCTCAATCTAGTTTAGCTCTTGCAGATGGAATTTGTTGCAGGTTTCTCTGGGGTTATAAGCAGCCTAGGAGGGCGGCTAAATGGATGCTTCTGCCTCGCTCACGTGGTGGCTGGGGAGTTCCCAGCTTATTATTCTATTTTTGGTCTTCGATGGTTCAACATTT
This sequence comes from Triturus cristatus, assembly GCF_964204655.1. Taxonomy (NCBI): domain Eukaryota; kingdom Metazoa; phylum Chordata; class Amphibia; order Caudata; family Salamandridae; genus Triturus; species Triturus cristatus. The sequence goes on from NC_140591.1 coordinate 1,445,675,980, forward strand.
TGGCCTACTACTGTTGGGAGATGCCGCCGGCCCCTCTTTGGCTTGTAGGCCATCAATCTTTGAAATCGGGCTGGGAGAAGATGCCAAGCGAGTCTTAGTCCGGGTTCTAGAACCAAGCTATTATAAAAGAACTAGGTTTAAGGTTATTTGGTCTATGTTCTCGGTATGGCGCAAGGTTCGTCGCAAATTCTTAGTTCCTAACATCAACTTCTATACGCCCCTCTCTGCAGCCCGGCTTCTTCCAGTAGTTTTCCAGGATCAAGTCACCTGGTCAGCTCTAGGAATAACAGTACTCAGCAACCTTGGACATGAAGGGAGGCTGGCCTCTTTTACATGTCTTAAGGAGAGGCACTTGCTTAATACATTTGATTTTTTTCAAATATCTACAGCTACGCAGCTTTATAGAGAAAAGTAAATTGAAGCCTGAAGCACTATTTGGGAAGATAATACTGCTTGAACTTATTGCGACGCGTTCTAAAATTGGGGTAATCTATCAGCACTTACTTACAAGGCTACCAGATGATATTACTGCTTCTACGTTAAAATTAGAAGCCAAATTCGGTATAACGGGGAAAGACATAGTCGCGGCCCTGGAACTAGCAGGGAGGGTTCTCATCTCTGGTAGCCTACGCTCTCAGTGCTACATGGCTATGTTCGACCTATATTATACGCCGGCCAAGATATCTAAGTGGGGGGGTCGCGGGGGACATAGTTGCCCAAGGTGTGGGTTAATGGCGACGGATGATGTCCACATGTTTTTCGGATGTCAAAAGCTGAAGCCTTTTTTGAAGGAGGTAGAGCAGTTTCTTAATGTCAACCTTCGGATCCCTGCTGTTCTCTCCCCCGAGTTAGTCATTTGTGGGTATCAAAGTAATAGTGAGCATATCAGGCCCCGCTACTCCTCAGCTTTTTTGTTAATAGCTATGGCCATGGTCCGCCTTTGTATTACCTCAGAGTGGATAAGTCCTGGGTCACCGACCTTTATTGACTGGAGAGGGAGGATCCTGGCACTACATAACCTGGAGTCTGCAGTTTGGGCTAGATGGGGCAGAGCCAGACGTGACTTTGGTAAAAAGATCTGGGCCCCATTTGAAGCATAGATAGGCCAATAGTTGATGTTCTACTTAGATTAAGCATAAGGCTTCTCAGTAATATCTCATAATCCTATATACTTTTTTTTTTTCTTTTCTAATTATGGATGTACTTTTTATCTATTTGCCTTTACTAATTTATATTGTGCTGTAATCTGCTTAGAAAGTTCTGCGCTAGGAAAGCAAATGTATATAATTGAATTGATTTGTACCTTCACATTGATCTGAATGCTGGTTTTCTTATTCCTTTTTTTTTTTGCCACAAGCCTAATAAAAAAAAAAAAAAAGGGAAACATATTTTAACATAATAAAAACATGGACCTAGGCCTTAGGCTTGCAAAATTATCACAGTAATCAAAAATAATGATATTCAAAATATGAATTTTTAAAAAGAAGCCATGTTTGAATGAAGCAATTAGGTGCATAGTTTTTATCCCCTTCGCTGCTGCGGACATTCCGCTGCAGCGCTGGGGGGGGCAGGGGGGCAGCGCGGCGGGCCTGTGCTCATGACGGAGCCGCTCCGTCATGAGCCACAGTTGAGCTGTGCTCATGACGGAACGGTTCCGTCATGACTCCGCCCATTTGCGTTGTCGCCCCGCACAGGCGGGGAAACAGCGCCGCGCAGGCGGAGCGGCCGCCGGCAGGATTGTCATGACGGAACCGTTCCGTCATGAGCACACGACAACCGTGGCTCATGACGGAACGGTTCCGTCATGAGCAGGGAAGGGGTTATATAGGAAAGAACAACTACAGATAGCATTTGGCAACAATAACATATCATCACCCATATTGTTCTATAAATACTTTATGGTACATGATATACTTCAGATAATCACTCACCTTTCTATTCAATGGCCAGAAAATTGCCTTGAGATACATGTGTTATTTGTTTTATTAGATTTTATTAGCTGTTTTCTTTCAATTTTCCTTAATATTTCTACGGTTCACAACCTTTCTATTGTCATAGATATCATGACAGTCAACTATCTGATGTACAACTGGTTGTCAAATCTTGTTTATATACACAACTTGCTACTTTTGTTTGTCAAAGGCAGCCTTCTACTTCCTAATGCACCTTTTGACAAACCTATTGTCTTCACATAATCTGCTCACTAGGATACTCTACTTTGTTTACACCTTTCCCTCAGTGCATCATATTGGTTTGCGGTGTCGCAAAGTCGTACTTGCCCACAATTTCTTACAATGGTTATGTTGAATAGTAATCAGTTATCACTGAAAATACTATATTTCACCTCCCTGAAAAAACCCTAGCCTAACTGCACAAAAGGAATTATCATGTGTGTCGGCCCTAGGGTCACATACGCCATAGACTTACATGTATCATTAAGGATAAATGTATTATGAACCTCCAGCATTAAAAAGATGTACACAACAACTGGATGATTTATTTTTTAATGATAAGCATATTTAAATATCTCTCTGCAAAACAGGAAAACTGGTAAATCCCCTTTTAAAAACCCATGGGAGAGAGGTAAAAAGCCAATAACTCAACAAATCAAAATAACACCTTCACACAAATCATTTTTTCGAGTTCTACCCAGCCTGCAGAGAGGGGAGAGTTCTGAAGGAGTAATTTCAATGAAGAGCGCTAGGATGGAGGCACCCACTGTGACTATTAATGCGATTGAGGGTAGGATGATTGGAGTTTCTGCTCAAACTCTGTCAAATGAGAATGAAATAAGCTTGGGAAGAGCTCAAATGAACACAGTTCCAGTCCCCATCAGGAACAGGTTTGAAGCATTTGCAATAACAGAACCACCAGAGGAGGCAGAAGATCCACTTTTAAGGAGTGTCAAAAATGGTGAAAGCGGAGGGGTGACTCAGGGAAATGCAGAAGATTCACTGACAGGTATTTTACTGGTTGCGATCCTAATAAGAAGGGGCTCTCGTGTGTAGGTTCAGTAATGTAAAACAGATAGTTTCGGAAGATGGGGCTTTGCTGGAATGAAATTTGCAGACTTTACATTTATTTGTGTTGAGTTTTATGGTCCGAATGAGGAAGATCCACAATATATTGTAGATTTGGAATTTAACCTAGTGGAGGCTACGGTCTCGCTGATTTTGGGTGGTGATTTTAATATTTTGTTTGACCCCACTTTGGATTGGTCAACCCGGTGAAATGGTGCTCTGACTCCTAGGATGAGACAAAATATGATGCAGGATATAGGGTTGGTGGATGTATGGCAACATTTAAGAGGGCAGATGAGAGGGTATACTTTCCACAGTAAAAAATATGGACATTACTGTAGGCTAGATTATTTCTTGGTGGAAAGGGGTTTAGCGGCAAATATAAAAGAGATCATACACCATCAAGCGCATATTTCAGATCATTCAGCTGTCACCATGACATTACAGGTTCTGGGAATTAAGCCCAATGTAAGGTAGACATTAAAGTGTACTCTCCTCTTAGATGAGGAGGTGGTGCTTGCCTTAAAAAAGGCTACATCTGAGTAATTTTTAGACAATACCTGAACAGCCTCCCCAGGAGTAGAATGGGATGCTTTTAAAGCATGTATTCGGGGGTATTAAAAACGTGTGGGATGTTCTAAGGGTAGAGAAGAGAGGGCTGAATTGGCAGGAATGGAAAAAGTTGTCGGTATTCTTGAGGCCGCTTTACAAGCGTTGAGTGGAGGGAAAGATACAAAGATGTTGTTAAAACGGCTTGAGGTGGCGCAACTAAATTATTAAATCAAATTGGATTTCGAGTGTAAGGCAAGGTGGCAGGCTGGAAGTATGAGACAGTTTGAGAATGGGGAGAAAGCTGGGGCATTACTGGCTTGGAAGGCCAGAATTGAAAGATCTAGGAATACGATTAAGGAACTGGTAGGCGTCCAGGGCGAGGTGATAGACAATTTGGAAGATATGCAGAACCGTATGGTCTCTCTTTTTGCTTTGCTTTATAAGAAATATATATTTCCAGAACCTCAAAGACTCAGAGAATGGTTGGGGGGGCTGGTCTCCCCGTACTTACTGGAGAAGGCAAAGAGTGCATGGAAGCCCCTATTACCCAGGAGGAGATTAGGAGGGCCGTGATCAGCGTGAAGAGCGGGAAGTCAGCTGGCCTTGGTGCTATTCCCTTGGAGGTCTATAAACATCAAATGGGAAATTGCCCCAGTATGGGAGACTTTGTTGAAATTGGTGTATAAGGGGAGGACTTGGGTACCTGGGTCGTGGAAGGAGGCTACGATAGTCTTGATTTTAAAACCAGCTAAAGTCCCTCGGAAGGCGGATTCGTATCATCCGATATCTTTGCTTAATGCAGACTATAAGATCTTTGTCAGTATTTTGGCAGGGAAACTGGCTAAACTGGCACCTCAGCTTATACACCTTGACCAAAAGGGATTTGTCCCAGGGAGACATATCCATGAACTTGCCCAGCAATTAATTGGTAATATTGACCTTGCCACAGCCCATTTAATTCCCTTGACTGTAGTTACATTGGACGCGGCTAAGGCTTTCAACCATGTTTGCTCGGCTTACTAGTGGGAAGTTCTGGTGATATTTTGGTTTTGGCCCTTGCTTTATCACAAAGTTAAAAGCTTTATATGAGCACTCAATGGCTAGGATCCTTCTCAATGGCTCCGTCACAAGAAGTTTTCCGATTACTAGGGGCACTCGGCAGGGTTTTCCTATCTCCCCACTGTTGGTCGATATTTATGTTAAGCCATTTTCTCAGCTACCACGGCGAGATGCTCAGGTCATTCCTTTTAGCTCAGGCACCTATAAAAATAAAGTTGAATTGTATGCGGATGATCTCACAATGTTTACTTCAGACCCGGTTCTAACCATTCCCAGGGTGGAAGTTTTGGTGAAAGGATATGGGGCACTATCTGGATATTTGGTAAATAACTTGAAGTCCGGGTTAATGTGTTGGAATGTACCAGGTTGGAGGTGGGAAGTACAAGATGAGCTTAGGTATCTAGGTATAAGTATTTTAAAGTCATTAGAGGCAATACCCCAGTACAATGTGGAGAGGGTAGCAAAGGAGGTTGAAGCATCATTAGTTAGATGGAATAATCTGCCCGTGACTATTTATGAGAGAGTGAACTTGATTAAAATGGTGATACTTCCCCAATTGACAAACCTTTTCAATTGCATCCCCTTGACATTCCCAAAAATCGCAATTGATAAAATTCAGGGAAAGATAGCCAGTTTTATTTGGGCATCAGAGGGAGCTTGGCTGGCCTGGAAGAAATTGAGGCATAAGCTTGAAAAGGATGAACAGGCTCTTCCAGAAAGAATGCGATTAAATAGATCCCAAATAATTGTTTGAATCACACAATCTGAATACTACTGTTCACATGTCGGATACCTGTTGAAATGTTAATCCGGTTTCTGACCATAGTTACCATATATGAATAGAAATAGGAACCACTTGTTATTTTAAGCTCTCTTCCTATAAAAGTTTAAAAAAAACATTCTTTCCCCCAAAAAACGAGGTGAAGGATTACACCTAATGTCAATCTGATGGTTGATATGAATTCTGAGCCCAGGAAAATGGTTACATGTCATTAACTTTGTTAAATGCAGGATATTCATATTCCATCTAGTGTGCCTGATCATTGTGTCAGGGCAAAAAGTCCTAAAATCGCCAGTTCAACAATCACAGATTTGCTGTTTGTTGAAAATCTCCTTTGTGTTTGTGGCAATTCCATATTTCAGGGCAAAAACATTCCCCACTCATTGGTCCTGTATATAATGTGAACAGCTTCTGAATACAAAGATTCTATCTTGCCTCATGACTGAAGTTGTTCAACTATAGTTTACTGTACTGGTGATTGGAGTACTTTTTGTCCTGTGAATTCCACAAATGGGGATTTCTAAAACCAGTAAATCCCATTGGTGAGACATTCAACAACCTGTTTATTTGTTAGCTGCTCATACATTGTGTAGTCATACTGTTTGTTCCTTGTGAAACCCGTGGATTTATATTGTAAGAAATTGGGTTACTGGTTGAGGGGAGGTGAAACCCTTCTCAAGAAGCAACCACATTTCTTCTGAGGGTGAAGTCACAAGCAACCCTAAATTAACCTGTGCTCAACCCTGGGGTAGATAGGCACAGAGCAGTATGGCTTAACTCAGAGGGAATGTATAAAGTATTTGCACAACACTTCAAACTGTAGTGAAAACACACCACAATAAATCCCACAACAGATTAAAAAATATTAGGATTTTTACAAATTAGACCACACCATAATGACTAATCAGTAGGACTTGAGATATGCAGGTTTAAAGATTTTAGTGAAAATAACACCAAAAAGCACAACGCACCAACTGTGGATATCTGGTCGCACCACACTAGGACAAAGTGACAAGTTCAGACTGACCGCGATGGAGTGTGGGCCAGCTACAGGGACCCAGTTAGACCCACTGAACAGGGTACCTTACCTCCTAGCTTGCGGAGCTCTGCAAGGATGCATTGGTTCTGAGGTGTGGTGAGGCTGCAATGTGAGGTCCTGTGTAATCATCAAAGACCCTGTGGACAAGGGCTTTTGATTTAAAGTGTGAAATCAAGGATGTGTCACACGGTTCAGAAGAGCTGGGATGCTCATCACTCGAGATGGTATCAAAGTGCTCTGCTGCATGTATCAATTGAAGAGCCAGGTCTTCTTGAGTTCCTACCTGAAGTGAGTCAGTGGGGGTCTGGTGCAGAGGGGAAGTGGGAGGGTGTTTCAGTTTTAGGGGCGAAGAGGGAGACGAAGGATCCTCCGGAGCAGCAGCAGTGGATACCTGTGCGAGGGCAAGGTGTGCAGACCAGAGATTCCTGATAAAAAATTGAAAAAGCATGTGGCAATTAAAGTAGCTGGGTCCTTGGTCATGGAGTGCTTTGTAGGTGTGGGTCTGATGCTTGAACTGACATCTCTTCTGAACGGGGAGCCAGTGGAGGTCCTTCAGGTGCTGGGTGATACGCGTCCTCTTTGGTAGGTTGAGGATCAGTCTGGCAGCCACGTTCTGGATCGTCTGGAGTCTTTGCATGAGCTCAGTGGTGGCACCAGCATAGAGTGGATTGCCATAGTCTTCTCGGCTGGTGATGATGAGCATCCATCACTGTTTTCCTGGTGCTGATGGTAACCCACTTGAAGATTTTGTGGTGCATGCAAAGTGTATGGAAGCAGGTTGAGGAGACAGCGTTGACCTAACGTTTCATGGAGAGCTTGCTGTCCAGGATGATGCTGAGGTTGTGGGTGTGGTCTTTGTGTGTGGGGTTGGATCCAAGCTCTGCCAGCCACTAGGAGTCATTCCAGAGGGCAGTGTATCTGCTAAAGAACATAACTTCAGTTTGCCCATTTTGAGTTTCAGCCAGTTGTCCTTCATCCAGGCTGAGATGTTCTTCATACAGTAGTGGATGGTGATCCTTGTCGAGTTGGGGTCCGCTGAGAGTGAGAGGACGAGCTGGGTATTGTCGGCGTAGGAGATGATATTGATGTTGTGTGATCTGACGATGTCTGCGAGTGGTGTCAATGGAGATGTTGAAGAGGGTTGGACTGAGGGATGATCCTTGGGTTATGCCTAGCCCTGGAGTGGCGGAGTGAGGTAAGTCATGCTGCTAGTGCTGATTTTTAGCACCGGGCATTTGTCCCATGCTGTAAAATCTGCACAAACGGCACAACATGCAGTGCAAGAGGCGGCAGATTCTTTCTGCTGCTCGAGCAGATGTTCTACTCGAGCAGCATCTTCCTCAATTCGAGTGACAGGTTTCTCAATGCGAGTGGTAGCAACCTGATGTGACTGCCTTCTTTGAGAAATCTTACTGGGAGGTTGTCTAGCATTGAATTTTCCTCACTCTTGTTCACCATCCGTGATAGAGGAAAAACTACACTCTGCATCACTCGCAGAGTTTTTCGGAACTCCATGCTCTACACGGAACGAGGAGTGGGAAAAACTCAGCAAACTCCATGAGCAGAGCGGAGTTTACCGCCCACGGCTAGGTATGCTGCAGATGGTGTGCTTGGGTTGCGAGGTGAAAGGAGGGAGCAGACTCTCTGGGTGCTTCTTGTGAGGAAGGATGCCATCCATGTTAGTACATCATTTGTGATTCCAATCTGTCGTAGTCGTTCAATGAGTGCCCAGTGGGACCCAGTACCATTACGTAGGACTTCGAGAAATTGACCAACAGTCCTTATTTCATTGAATGCACTTCCTCCATTGCAGCAGCCAGTTTTGTATCCTGGTGGCAATTCACTGATTGCAGTAGGGTGCACTGTTCCTGTTTGTGCTTGCTGGTCCTGCTTAAAACCTGCTTAAAGATGGGCCATAAGGCAAACAGGGGCAACTGTCGATAGTGTGATTATTACATAATACCGGCCCTGGATGTTCTACTTCCGGTACTCTGTTGTAAATGGTGTGCCTTTTCTCTAAGTGAACTCTTGCTGCAAAGGAAACTGGTCTGAAGTCAGGTCATCAGACTGATAGTGTGAAGTTAATATTTTTTATACAATTTTTGGTCATCCCAAAAACAACTACATACATGTGTGTTATATAGGTGTGTATAGGATAACAGTTCTCCACATCCAAACACTTGTGATCTATGTGAACCTTTTAAGCACTGACAGAATCACCTTCCAGCATAATTTCTTCTAAATTAATAATGTAGCCTTCAATTGATATTTTTAGCAAAACTTGATCCACTGATTTAAAATGTAAGTCACAAATGTAAGATGATGATTGTAGCAAAACTGAAAATTGTATTTATTGCTTTCACTTTATAAACAATGATAGAAGGAATACATTGCCCCTTTTTGATCCTTTTTGAAAAAAACATATTTAGCCTTGCAAATGAACCTGATTTACAATTTGGAACTGCCCCAATCTTAAAAGTATTCAGAAGCAATGAACAAGAAATTAGTGGGAGGCGCTTTTCAATTTCAAACTTTTTAGGTTTGTAAAGTGAGAAGCTAAACAAATGTTTCTTCACCAGTTTTTTTACAGCAGTGGAAAATCATTCCAAATCGGTGTATTGCTCTGGTTCAGCAGATGTCTCCCATCAGGGCCCCTTCCATGCACCTATCATACCCCACCCTTTGCTCCATACCCTGCTAAATTGCCCCTCCCTCACTGTTTTCAAGCTTCACTACCCACACTGTCGATAGAGGCCCATCACCTCAGTGCCCAGCCCTGCTCCAGCCCCAAATATGCCCCTACATATCTATGCTACTGTTCCTTGCAACAGGGTGTCGCACCCTCTATGGGAAATCATCTCAGTGTATGGTACATGTGGCTTAAACTTCCCTTCAGCCAAATGAAGGAAGTTGCAATCTTTCACTTACCTAGTCAAAGTTTCCCAACTTCAACCAACTCCGCAGACAAAGAAAAAACCTGGACCCTTCCATAACTCAGACTCACTAGTTCTTACTGTCAAAGGAATGCCTTTATAGTCAACTGGGTTCAGAAGAAATGGAGTTGAGAAGAAGAGTAAAGAAGTATACCTGTTCCTCCATAATGACTTTTACTTGCTAGGTACTAACTATGCAATAAGGTATTGTCCTAGAACATCATAAATATGTTACACACAAGGGACTAGCGAACATGTCAACTAGTTGGGGATCAATCATACCTATAAATGGTGTGTTGATTGTACCCGTTAAAAACTATGATCTGAACATTAAACATTCAGTTCAATGCGAGCAAAAGGAAATGACGGAAGGCTTTCCCACCAACTAGTGAGAAGAAAGTGTGTTAACCTGTTACACGAAAACTGGAAGAGTAGTTCCGTCCTCTGGCTTGCTCCAAATACAGTTTCCTGATTTGTATCCAGAGGTAGAGGGGTTCTTGTCTCCTGTGGACAGTCTGTGTCCCTACTAGGGAACAATGGCGGCCATTTTTGTTTAATTGTACTTTGCTCTTTTACCTTCAGCATTAGTAACATCTCAATTTCAGTACCATCATCATTTTTTGCTCTCATCATTGTACATTGCTGTTATGATACAAAACGTGCTAATACTCCAAGTTACAGACATGCTACATAGAACTGCAAATAAATTAATGCAATTCCGTTTGGGAAAAATGAACCTACTACACTCATGGAACTTCAAAATTTAAAATACAAAGTGATACCGCCTCATTTAATTTACACTGAGCACTCAAATCACATTAAAAAACAGAGGTTGTCGTGTCTTCATTTGGAAGTTTCAGTAATTTTAATTTTGTCCAAACGTCCCTTTCCTACAAAACAGAACTTACCTCACCCATGAAGTGACTCCATCTTACAAATTTGGCCAGGAAAATCACAGTGAAATTAGTATCATAGAAAGAAGTTTCAATGAGGCAAGATGTACATAATCAAGTGTGCAAACTCCAGTACAGCTTGTTATGGCTCTATCTGACCTTGCCAAGTCAAACATCCAGTGTAAATAAATGGGCTATTAATTGGAGAGGGTGTGAATCCTTCAGAAATAATAAGTCCAAACTCCTATCAGGTCCAACAAACAAGTTCAATAATTTTGGTAACGAAAGTTTGCCGAACCTCTGGTAGCTATGGCACAGGTCAGACAGGCTTAACTTAAGGAAAAGTGTGGAAAGCATTAAATAGTGCCAAAACACTTAAAATACTTAAAACGTTGAAACATATTACAAAGCATATATAAAAATGTAAATAGAAAAATAACACCAATATGACTAAAAATCCAATAAGGGGAACAGGAAATATATATATTTTTCAAGTTTGGATAAAAAGTGCAAGCGAAAAGTAAAATGCCAATTGAAATGCACCCTTCACATTTGTTTAGGACCTGGGTGCAATTTCAGGCTGACCATGATGGAACATATGCTGGATACACCAAGCGGGCCATCATAGTGATTCTACTATCTAGCATTGGCTCTGGAATGGAAAATCCTCCAGCACAGCAAAATTGCATGCTGTATCAGGTGAAGCCCTCCCAAAGTCTCATAGTTGTTGGCAAGGTACTGCTGAAGCCATTTGCTATAGCAGAAAAAGCTCCAAGTGGGAAAATTCAAATGTTGTGCATGCTGAAGTCCTCTCATCAGTCATATACTTTTCGCACCTTCACCCTGTCAAGAGTTATAGCTTTGGACTTGTTGTGGAGCTCATAATCCTCCAATGGGAAAAGCCTGAAGTTGAATGTAACAAATTCCTCTTCACACACCTATTCCTACTGGCCCTCAGGGGGCCTGGAAGCCCCAAAATGTTCTAAGTCCCAAGTTTTCAAACTTTATTGATCAGCTTCTATTGGGCTTTTCTAAGGCTTCCAATACCTCAGGGACAACACTTAGGGGCAAAGACTCACTCCAGCAAAGGCCATCAGCAGGGCAGTACAAGTCCAGTTGCTACTGGTCAGCTGGCCACTCCTGGACCCAAGCCTCTTGCAGTCTCTTTTGTACCTGTAGTCACACAGCGGGTCAGCAAACTGACCCTTCGAGTCCACGTCTTAGTTCTCAGGACAAATGGGAGAAGGTCCAGCCCCTCAAGTCTCCAGACAGATCTCATACAGCAGGGCTAGTCCTCTTATTTTCTTCCATAGGTTCTTAAAGTGTTTTGTTGTTTTGTGGTGGGATGCCACTTTCGCAGGCTTCACTAGCCAGTGGGTGGGAGGGACACATAGAATATTCCTAATCTATAAGAAAAAAGTTACCAGGATCATCCCTTCCCACAAACTATCCCACAGTGCATTATTCTGAGGCAAGTCGAATATAGAATGACCCTTCTACCCTTGTATGTATCTGGAGTGTCACTCATGGGTGTATTTAGGGATATATGCCATCCACATCTCCTTAACTACACCCAACCTATTCTAGGACTAGCTCCCTCCCACTGAGCTGGTGTCAAACTGGTTACAGATGGCCTAGGGAAAAAAGACTTCTCTTCTCCACTTCACTCTGTATGAATGGGCAGACCTCACCCAGGTCCCTTTCAATTTAATGAAAATCCTTGTCCCTCCCCAGATGCAGGTCATGATGTGAGAGGAGTCACAGACCTCACAGCCAGGTCTTCCTGCCAAAAGGCCTAAGTCATTGTTTCTGCTCTGTAAGCAGTTTTTTTGCTTAATTAATGGTAAAGAGCTGACTGGGCCAGCTGCTGGCAGGATAACGCTAATTACCCACTGGAGGTTCAGAGAGACAACATCTAACTGTTTAAAGGTAACTTTTTTAAAAATATTTAACAAAAATCTTCTGTAGTGAATGGTATTTTTAATAAATGTTAAAATTAGTGGTTGTATATACATGCTAGCTTACCAAACTAAAGATAGCAGAATTTTCCTTTTTTCTGAAGTAAATCTTTTCTCATAGGAGCAGCTACTGGCCTACACAGTGAAAAAAGCTTCTTAGGTATCCTACCTGGTGGGCAACAAAGGGATGACTAATTTAATGTTCCAAAGTAGAGTTACTTCCTGTCAAAAGTGTTACCGTGACAGGTTTGCCTACAAGTTTAAAAGCTGCAAGAGGCAGGCTACACAGGTAGGTCTGATGTCTTGTTTTCTTTGCCAGTCTAGTGGATGGAGCCACATGTACTGCAGTCCACGGGTCTTAACTTCCCATGGCACTGCTGTATTGGCCTGCACCATGTACTATTGTCAGGAAAGTTAAATATGCCAATTGGTGATTAACAAATTTTGCCATGTTTTAGGGGTCAAAGTACATACATTGGAGACTGAACAGAAGTGTCCTGGTGTGCGGAGTTCAAAGGTCAGAAATTCTAGTGAGCACAAAATGGGGTGAGCACGCATAAAGGGGATTTTCTCAGACCCAGCAATACTGACCCAGCCAGTAATTCTTGGAGTATGTCTCTTGTCCATATCTTCTGTTGTGGATCCATGGAGGTGAAGGTTACAAGTGCCAGTGTGTCCGTACATTAAGGGCCCAACATCCTGAGCTTTCCCTATGACCACAGTATTTTGATTACGGCGGTTGAAGGGGAAACTGGAAGGGAATTCCGCTCTTCTTACGATGGGCTCTGTGAGCCTGTCAGAACAGGAGTGGAATAGTAATCCCTTCAATGACGGCGGAGCCAGGCTTGGCTCCGCTGTCAGGATTACGATGTTGGTTTCTGACAGCCAATCCATGTCAGCCTTTCCGACATGGATTGGCAGTCGGAAACTGACTTTGGGGGCCCGTAGCAGGGCCTGCTTTCCTCCAGGCCCCCTGCATATAGACCTGGGGGGTACATATGGTGCCCCCCTTAACATCCCTGCACCGTGTGGCAGGTACCATGAGTGCCTGCCACACGGTGCAGGGATGTTTACCAACTTCCATTTTTCAATGGAAGCTTGTGCTGTAGACTTTTACAGCCCGCTGCACAAGCTCCCCTTGGAAAATGGATGTTTCAAACTGCACTATGTGTGGTGCATCCAAATTAGGGTGTCGGGACCACTGACGTCTGTTCGGGCGGTTTCTTCCCCGCAACGGTGTCACGCGGACTCAAGTCCACCCGACATCGTAACGAGGGCCTAAGTGGAGCACATGGATTGAATTTATAAATAGCATGCTCGTTTGGCTGATTGTTCAATGCGTGGGAATAGGTTGAATGATGGAGAGAGGTGGATCAGGAGTGGTTGTTAGAAAAGCTGTGGGAAATCTATTACTGCACTCCTGAACGTTTTCTGGAAATAACCTTTATCTGTTGAACACATTAAAGGCTCTGGGCCCGATTCACAGAACTAACTTAAGACAAAATCCTAAACTTACTACCATTTTGGTATTCACAGAAGGCACTTACTCATTTCGTTATTCACAGAAGTTAGGAGTCCTAACTTTAGGACTCCTAAATGCCTTCTGTGAATACCGAAAGCCTTAAAATTAGTATTTTTCTCTGTTTAGTAGTAGTATAGTTAGGACTCCTAACTTTAGGACTCCTAAATGCCTTCTGTGAATACCGAAAGTCTTAAAATAAGGATTTTTCTCAATTTAGTAGTCCTAAAGTTAGGACTCCTAACTTTAGGACTCCTAAATGCCTTCTGTGACTCCCGAAAGCCTGAAAATTAGGATTTTTCTCAGTTTAGTAGTAGTAAAGTTAGGAGTCCTAACTTTAGGACTCCTAAACTGGGAAAAATCCTAATTTTAAGATTTCGGTATTTACAGAAGGTATTTAGGAGTCCTAAAGTTAGGACTCCTAACTTCTGTGAAAACCGAAGTGAGTAAGTGTCTTCTGTGAATACCAAAATGAGTAAGTGCCTTCTGTGAATACGAAAATGGTAGTAAGTTTAGGATTTTGTCTTAAGTTAGTTCCGTGAATCGGGCCCTCTATTCTTTCTCATTGCATTGGATCCCCTCTTCTCTTGAACAAGTGGGTTATTTGAATGTGTTTGATTACAGCATCAAGCTAATGTCCATGCATTATAGCAAGAAATTCAACACTGCAATGGATAATTTCAAGCTTAACTCAAGCAAATAAGCCATAGGAGAAGTTATAGACAAGTATGTTGCTGTGTTGAGGTCTTATCATTAACATGCATCTTTGAAAATACAACTTTTGATCAGGTGTTCAGATCAGATGTCCATGAAAGCAAATGTAAAAAAAAGTCCAAAAAAGATTGTGGACTGCTTCTGACCTTACATTAAAATTGGCTATTGACTCCCATAAGAATAGCGAACAATCAGAGAAGCTCCCTAGTTGAAATATGATGCGAATAATCTCAGTTGTTCATTGACGCATTTGTAGTCAATAGGAGAGGTAATAGTGCAAAAATATACAAATGGGGAAGAGAATAAGAAGGAAGATCAAAACATTTGTTAGAAGTGGGGCAACAGTGAACATTTGGGCAGTGGAAAAAACTACTCAGCATGGGACAAGATCTTAAAAGCTGTAGAAAGAAGTGTCTCTTTGGGGTGAGGGATGCAGGAGAGATATAGTTAATTTGAATGTGGGAGATTGAGAAACTGATACTGAAGAGTCTGATGCTGATGTAGTCTAAAGTGTCAGTTTTTGGGAAGAAATCAAGGTTTACACAGGTGTACTACAGAGATTGATGAGAAAGTTTCAGTAATGTGAATGCTAGAGCAATGGTTTAGGATCCTTAGTAAAAACTTGATGCAAAAATTGCAGTGAAATAGCCAGTTGTTTTCTACTGACATTGTGGATTCATGTGAGTAAAAAGTCAACATATTGGGGTATTGCTTTGAAATAAGTATTTCAAGTGAAGAAGAACCCAAGGAAAAATATACCGTGCAGATAAG
Organism: Triturus cristatus; assembly: GCF_964204655.1. Taxonomy (NCBI): domain Eukaryota; kingdom Metazoa; phylum Chordata; class Amphibia; order Caudata; family Salamandridae; genus Triturus; species Triturus cristatus. The sequence goes on from NC_140591.1 coordinate 1,445,691,219, forward strand.
GTGATCCTATCTTGGATTGGCCATTCCAAGATGAGATGGAGATACATTTGGACCCCCTGAGCTTTACTGCCAGTTCATAATATTAATAGTGACAATGGTGATTGACTAAGATTTGTGTGGGTGATACCCTACATCAGTGTTACTTTGAGACATGAAGGGGCAATTTGGGAGTGTTTTAGCAGAAATCTGAGGTGGGACCAGTATTTTGTCCATTGCATCATGCTGAAAAATTATGTGAGGCATCATGTTAGTAATGTACTATTGGCTTACACAAGCAAATTGAAGGAAATTCTAGTGGATCTTTGTAAGAGTGATATCAAGAAACATGTTGAGTCCTCCCCATGGGTAGTACCCGCTGTTATATCACATTAGAGTTCTCAGTGTATGGACCTTCGCAGCCTCAACAAACAAATCTGGACAGACCAGCTACCTAATCCCTACAAAATCATTATTGATTTAGCATTTTCAAGAATGTTCTTCAGCCTAGACCTTGTTAGCACCCATCACCAGTTAGTTTTGCAAAAATCTTTCCTAACATTTAATGATGTTTGTCACTTTGGAAGGAATGTACCAATGTAAACAAATACTATTCGGCCTGGCCAGTGTTGGTACAATCTTCAAAAAAGTAATAAAGGAAACATAAAAGGGTGTGCATGAGGCCATAGCCTTTTAAGATGACATTCATATTTGTGTAAAGAAACAATGTGAGCATGACATTAATGTGGAGAATGTTTGGAAATATTTGGAGAAGAAACGTTTAACTTTGAAGTCAAAGGTGAACAAACGTGAGTTAAGTAGTTAGGCCTAAACATTGCCATGTCTAGTCATTTTGAACACGGCTTGTCACAAAATTTTATTCAAATTTTATTCATGGGTACGCCAGTAAGGTGGAAGCTCTGATAAAAAAATGTAAACAAAAGTTTATGTTTGAGTTGTGACTGGCACTTAATGAAATATTTCAATCCCCTAGGCACAAAACGGTGCAGACACCTTTTGGGAAAGGAGTATCGGGTTGCAGTTCATACTAGTAATAGGGTCTTTTTTTTATACACTCAAAGCAAGTGAATCAGTTTTAGCTTATGGCTCAAGAACACTGTGTGATAAGGTGTGTAAATATTCATAATCAAAGAGAGTTTTTAGCATGTACCTGTCATGTGGAATACTACAGAAAGTTTCTTTAGAAGCCAGTTCATTCTTAGTACTAACCACAAACATCTGCTGAATTTATTGCCACAGGAAGAGGTTAGGGTCCTTACTGCTAGATTGGCACAGCTTGCTGCTAAGTTCCAACATTTTCAGTTTATGTCGGAGTATGTACCTTGTAAGAAAAGTGCACATGCAGATTACATGTCAATTATTCCCCTAGAAAGTGGTCCTAAGCATGAGATTGAAATATAGTCTAAAGTGGCTTACACCTTTAAAGAAGGAAGAAGATTTTTTTTTGAGGGGGGTGTATACTGACTAAAAAAGAAGTGGTTAGATAATTCTACAAAAATCAACTCTTTTAAGCAAGGGTGCCCTTGTAAGCATCATCTACAGGGGGTTCTGAAAGCATTTGTTAAATTTCATTATGTGTAACCTTTTGAGAATAGTGAACTGGAGGAATTCAGTTCAGAAGGTCCAGGGGCACACTTATAATACTTGGCCCTAGTTCTTACAACTGGGGACTTTCAGCAGTGGTGTGCTGGGACCCCTGCTTTGTGAAACCCTCAATAACCAAGTATCCCTTTACAACACTATACTCTCATGGTAGTGATGAAGAGCAGTCCAAGGCTTACTCAAGACTTTGCTCTAGAGATTCACCACCCAGCAATACAAAAAATACCACTTAACTCACTGTCAGTCACTGCTTTTTCATGTAAAAAGTAAACAAAATGTGTTAGACAAACTAGTAAATACTATGCAGAATAGTCAAATATATACCTAGTGGTAGATGGATGCAAACGGCTACAAGACACTCTCTATTGTCCCTCCCAACCTATGGGGAACCCACACTATAAAAGGTGCCACAGATCAGGTAACCACTTAAACGTACTCTGTACCCACTGTGAAGAAGGTACCTCTAACTCTTTGCATTACATCAAGCCACGAGCCCTAAAAACATAACATCCCCCTCCTTTGTCTATTAAAACATGGAGAGAACGCTTAATAAAAGCCATGCCAACTGGCTTTGTCAGGGTGTCATAATAATAATATGTAAAGACAGAATTCTAATGTCTAAACACAGTACAGCTAATATTAAAATATTTCAGAATGCTAATGTCTTTCAATGACACTCAAAAATATTTACAATAAGGTATTGTTAACAATGTACATATCAATAAAGATTTCAATGTTTACAGTAAGAGTCTTTCTTCTACCTTTATTCTAGCTGCAAAGCAGTCACATGACCTCAAAAAAGGTCCATGCACCCTTAAGCAATAAGACTAAATGTTCCAAGTAGGCAACTGCTTGAATCAATTGAAAATCTCTCATGGGGTGTTATGACCAGACAAAGACCAAAATAAGGTCAGAACTGTGGCAGTGAGCAAGATTAAGAGTGAAAAAAAAGACTAAGATCTGAGGTCTGGAAGCCATTGGAGGCAGGACAGTGGAAGTTGGGGCTCAGATACATGGTTAGGGCCTTGCAGGTCCAGAAGAAGCAAAAGACCAATCAGAGTAATGAATAAAGTGCATTCAGGACAATTTAAGGAGCAGAGAATTGGAAACAAGGTACCTCACAAGTGCTTGCCTGCATTGTACCTGAAGGGAAACATAGTACAAACAACATAGATTGTGAAAGTAGGGGGCAGCTCTGAAAAGAGCCATTTTTGTTATCAGTTTTCAACATTTATTAACATCTTTTTGTGATTTCAAAATGTTGTCATTTCTTTTGCATTTAATTTTTTTAGTAGGATAGGACAACAACATACAACTTAAGGTGTTAAACAAACACCAACAACATCTCCTTAAAAACAAAAAGGAAACACATTTGGAAAAAACTGTTAAGAAAAAATAGATTGCTGCCTAGAGGGGCACTTGTGATCTTGGACAACATTTCCCTGGGCAGACCTGCTTGTCTCAGGTGAAAAAAACATGATCTGATTACACAAGTAGCAAAACAGTGCTTTATTCAAGAATGCAGGGTTCTTGTCTGCTTGTGCACTTAGAACATGCACAGTCTCCCAGACCAAATGATGTGGAAGCCCCTGTAGAATTGTCTAGCTTTGCAGCACGATCCAACTTTGTCCGTGTAAAGCTTTGCAGATGTATAGATCTGAGGTGTCTCCACATGCCTGGGATACTCATGCTATATTGTTTATTTCTGCTGTTCCGGCTGAACTCCTTTTTGCAAAGTTTACAGATAACATACTTTGCAGAAACGTTCTTGCTACCTGACCTCATGTCAAGGAGTTTTCACACCAAGGATTTCTTAGGAGGCTGAAATGGTTTTGCTGGTGCAGGTGCCCCCAGCTGTTCCTCAGACCTTATGAAGAGATCTTATGTGATAAAGGGCAAACAGGAAAGGTGAGCAAGCCAGATATGTCTACCCTTACCAAACTCCAATAGTGAAATATATCAAAAAAGGATGGAATCTTCTTCTTCTAAATAATGACATCCAAAAGAACCAATAACAATCCTTCCATAGGATGTGCTGCCTCTCCTGGACCTCTAGTGAGAGGCTTGTGGGTGTCTCACAAGACAATAAAAAAGTAATTGCTTTATACCTTTATAGAACAATAAATAATGAATATCCATATACACACATGATCACATGTAACCAGTGCAGAGACTCTTACCCCAGTTGCGCAGTAGTGGACCTTATTTTAACTGATGGTTAACACATCCATTTGACTTGAACATACAGTAGGTGAGACTCCATTAGTAAGTCAAAAAAGAGGTTGGTCCAGCAGCCAAAAACCTAGGGGGGGTTAGATCGGCTCCGAAATCAATTCATCAGAGTTTATTGCAGAGAAAAAATACAATTGTGCATTAGGTCTGATAAGTCCTTTGTGTTTGAGGTTATGCCAGTTATTTTACACAATGGGACATGCAGGAAATGTGGATTCAATGTTATGTGGCAATTTGCTCTTGTACCAAAGATGGATATATTAGTGTGACTGACTACTACCTCCAAAGGCCTGAGTGATAATGGATTACATGATAACTACCAAGGTTATCACTGACTTTTTAGAAGACAAGGTTTGCAAGAAAAACCTACCATAGAGGTCGGTCACAGATATTGGCCCTCAATTTGTGATCCTGAAAATTAAAGACTATTTGGAGAGAGGTGAGGTTACAAATAAAGTAATTACTATATGTCATCTGAAGGCCAATGTCCAAGTGGAACATTACGACGATGGCAAAGGGATCCACTCAACGTACACCAAAGGTGGGATTTGTTGGAAGAAAGCACTTCAGACCACTTTGCTATGGTATCACTGGAGTATCTTCTTTTGAGCTGTTGAGGCAACAGAAGCCTGGTTCACGTGTGGTCTCTTGGTGTCTGAGGTATGTGTGGAAAATCTTCATAAGAGGAAATCAGAGTCAAGGTAAAATAATATAAAGACAGAATGCATGACTACATGAACCAAAAGATGGGAAGAAGGTGTTGAGTGAAGATTGTTGTGGGGCAATTTGTATGATTCCATTTGCCGAGTGGACAAGGCAAGTTAAACCTCTTTGCTGCATTCTGTTTAGTTTGTAGAGGTTTTGAACAATGCTATCACAGTTAAGAAAGGTAGAGTGTGAAACATGGGATGGCTATCTGGGTAAAGGTTGTGAGATCCCAAGTGGGTTAGATGAATTTTGCAGTTGGGGGTTTACAAATTGTAAAGGTAACATCTTTCTGTAATTTGCATCTAGTGGGGCAAGCAGAGCAGAATATAGACATGAAGTGCAAGCTGTAGATGGTGACACGAAAGAGTATCAGTCTTTTCTGAGGAATGCCAATGATGAACTGAATGGTGGAAGTGGGAGTTCAGATACATCTTAAGCCACATATATGATTTCCCAGGGAAGAAAGTGAGCATCAATCCTGAAAAATGCGATCAGTACATTTTCATAGTTATGTTCTATACTTTTTCAGACATAAACAATTCTGTTTATGTGAAATGTTTTGTGTACGTGTGTGTGTGTGTGTCTGTGTGTAAGTGTTTTAAATGAGGGGAGGTGTGGAATGCATGTTTTGTCTCATCCTGTATAATTGAGCATTTTAGGTGATGGTTACATGTGTGAGTGTGTGCGCAAATTATATGTAGCATGTGGATGCAATTTCTAAAAAGTGTGCATGTGTCAATGATTGTAGAATGTGCGGTGAGGAGAAGAATGTTGGAGATTGGTAGATGACTAACGGTTGGTGGAGAACCTGTGGAAAGTTTCTATTACATTGCTCCCGTGGTTTTTACCTGGAAATACACTTCAGTTGTTGAACCCATTGAAGGCTCCTAGTTTTCTCATTACAATAATGAGCCAGAGAAATACCTGTATTTTTCTGGGTTAAAAAAACTTTTTCTATAATATTGGGACAATTGTAAATAGACCCAAAGGGTGAAGTGCAAGAGCGTAGTGAGGCACCAGCTATATCTGCTCCAGCGGGGGTAGGTCGGGGCAGTTAAAATTGCTTTTGTGGCCCTTCCTGACTTTCACCTGTGGCTCACAGGTCACAAGATAGAAGATAAGAAACACTAAAAAAATAAGAATTCCCTGACATATTAATAGGGAGAAAGGAAGTGGTCTAGAGTAGTCTAACACAAAGCAAAGAGGAATTATTCAAATGGAAAGTAAGAGAGAGAGAGAGAGAAAAGAAGGAAAAAGATGAATGCAAAGATAGAAAGAAAAACAGAAGTGCAGATAGAAGACATGGAATTAAAAAGGATGGAAAGAAGGCACAAAAACATATTTAAAACACGAACGAAAGATGGAAAGCAGGAAAGAGAAGGACAAATACTAAGAAAGAAGGAAAGAAGGATAGAGAGAAGAGAGAATTAGAAGAAAAGCATCAAAGTAGGAAAAGAAGGAAGGAACAAACTTCTAAAAAGAAAAGTGGAATGAGGGAAATGTAGAAAGAAAGAACATAGAATGAAATAATGGAAAGCAGGAAAGAACTACGGAGAGAAAGAACGAGATGGAAGGAAAAATTAACAATTAAAGTAAGGAACGACAGGAAAGGAACACAGAAGGAAATGAATATTAAAAGAAACAAGCATTTGCAATGCAATAGGTCTCGCAGTTACCCAAGTTTAAGCTATTGGCATTGTAAATGAGCCAGTCCAGGTGGGCTGGGCCAAAAGGAGATAGGGCAGTAACAAGGAGGGACTAAGAAGCCTCTTTTACAATGAGAAGCCTGCGTTTAGCCTAAGCTATAACGCGAGCCAATAGGAAGAGGGGGCGGGGCTTCAAGTTCCCTTCCTCAACCGTATTGATTTCAAGAAGCTCTCAGATGCCAAGAGCAGCGTATGCGCGCTGCTATCGCCAGCTGAGACCTAAAAAGAAGGGGAGCAGGACGGACAAGACAATAAGAAAAAAGGAAGGAAGAAAAAAGAATGAAAGAAGGAAGAAAATATGGAAGAAAGAAAGAAGTGAAATAATATAAAGAACAGAAATGTACACAGGAGGAGAGTTGGAATGCAAGAAGAATCGATAGAAGGAGAGATGGAATGTAGCTTCCACCACCCATTGTCCCTGCCAGCACTGCCCATGACAGTACCAACACAATTGCTAACTATCACACTTCTACAATTTTGAAAATGCAGACTGGTCCAGGGCCCCAAAGCTGTAAAAATTGCTTGGGCGGCAGGTATTAGTCATTGTTAAAGTATGTTGAATTAATAAACTACTGCTGTTGAGCTCATCCCTAAATTAGACAATCAGTGCCACCATGTGGCAGACTGCCTTAAGTGCCAGTGTTGGCAATTAAGTGCCAGTGCTAAGCACCAGAAACAACTGGCTCAAATTAAGCATTGCTTTTACTCATACTTTGTTTTGGGAGGGTGAAATGTATTCATGTCGTAATCTCTATACACCTTTTATTAGATTGCCCCTTGAGTGACCCTTTAATGCTGACGTATGATTCAAAATCTGCCATGAGCAAGTGGATACATCCACTCAACTGATTCTCATTTTATAACATTTGTGCAGTCTTGCGACAGGCAGCATTGCATCCCATACTTTTCCATCAATTCTAAGCTTTAGCTGCCTTTGCTTTCCATTTCGATTTTCTCTTTTGACTGACTGTTTTCATCCCTATTCTGTGTTTGTCCCTCCCCTGAAGCATAGCTTCCTCACCATGCTTTTCAGTAAATGTGTTCCTATTCAGCTCACATGATGATGCTACTGTTTTACCTCTTTGCTGTTTTATAATTTTTCTTTTACCACTTATAGGGAGTGTCTAACTGTTGTTGATAAAATCAATTCCTCACCTGGTCATCATTTGTTTATTTATTCCCATTCTTTTGTTTATATTTCTTTGTGCTTTTTTTATTGCACCGTGTAACAAAACACAAGGGCACCCAAAGGAATTAGACAGGGACCTTGGGAGGTTATATGTTACAGGAAACAGTGGTCCCTGAAAACGAAGAGATTAGTAACACAATGAATATAGCCGAGGTTGGTTCTATATTGCAGCCAGTGTCCAGCCGGACAAAGGCACCTTTAATAAGTTGAAATGGTTAACACTAATCCAGAGAATGTAAGTACAATCTTAGTGGGATACAAGCCTGTATCCTGAGACTTACATATCGTAAGGACAACATGTGAAAGACGTTCAGGCAATTTCAAGGATGTTTCTATCTGAAAAATATATAGAGTAGCTAAACATCTGATACATATACTGTCACCTTCACAATGCGTTATATACAAAGAATAGAATGTGTAAGGTGGACAACTGTGTCGACGGCGTTTCGATCCATATCAAGGGGATATCGGATCATCATCAGGGCTAATCAATTAAATTGCCCATGTTCAAAAGCCTCGGTGATCGAAATTGAATTCTTGGGTAATTAGGGGGGCATCTAGGACGGGTAGCGAAACCAGAATAGTCCAAGGGGACGCGTGTCTAAGTTCAGAGATGGTAGGGCATTGCGGGTTAGGGATTCCGGGAGTACAGGTCACGGTACGAATTGCTGTTTGTCTCAAGGTGGTGAGAGAATGGAATTCCGTGGCCACGTCAATTGCGACTCGCTCGGATAACGTAAAAACTAAAGGTGCCTTTGTCCGGCTGGACACTGGCTGCAATATAGAACCAACCTTGGCTATATTCATTGTATTACTAATCTCTTAGTTTTCAGGGACCACTGTTTCCTGTAACATTTTTTATTGCACCAGCATGCCTTCTTTACAGCTCCACAACAATGTGTGTTTGCTTTTGAGCTATCACCCTTTTGTTTGTTTGTACTTCTTTGTCCTCAGTGTCGCTTTATAGCACGCCTTCTCTTAGAACCTTCACTGCACATCTCCTGCTGCCTGCAATGTACTCAGCTCCACAACCGGGGCCGGTCATTAGTATGAACTAGCTGGGCCCCTGGCTAGAGCGCTGACCTTGACAGTGATGCTGCAGCTGTCTGCAGCAGTTTCCGTGCCTCTAAAAAAAAGTGTGTTAACCACTGTTTCTGAAGGCTGCTGGCAGCTGTACCTCCATTTTGTATGCTTTTCTCCTGTTGGTTCACCGATCTCATGTCCCCTTCACTTTTGTCCTGCCCCTCCTTTGATAAATTGGGTTGTTGGTTGACTGAGGTGTGAGATCTGCTCAAGCAATAGCCACAATCCTTGGCAGGGTGAACCCCAGTAAGTCACTAAATGAAACTGTGCTTAAACCTGGGTACCTTCGACCAAAATGAAATCAGAATTAGCTTAGATGCAATGTGTAAAGAATGAATGCAGCACACAAACAGTAATAAAGTGAAAACACAACACAAGAAAAATCTCATACCAATTAAAAATAGAGTACATTTTCAAGTTTAAAGTTAAATCTAACACCTAAAAGATCAAAGCGCCAACTGCTGGTATCCGTTTGCGCGAAACCTGGTCAAAGTTGAAAAATATGACCAACCGTGATGGAGCACGGGCTGGATACAAGAAGTGGGCTGGTCTCGATCAGCGCTTACCTTCTGACTTAAAAAAGTTCTGAGAAGGTCAAAGTTTAGTTGGGCAAGGCTGCAGGCAGTGCCGAAGAAAGGAGCGTCATCGTCTGGGAGTTGCTGGACAAAGGTGCAGAGAAGATTTCTACATATGTACACAGTAGACTCAGCCCAGTTGTCCAGTCTCTTTCACTCTGACTCAGTCGGTTTCTAGCACGGGGACATTCCGAATTAGAGTAACCAGACGCTTTATAGGCTGCAAATAAATAAATATGGTCTTAGTCACTTTTTTGGTAATCGAAAATCTCCAGAAGGATGAGGCTGTAGCTGATGAGAGTTCCAGGAGGCCCGATACCCCTTTGGTGAAGGACCACTGAACAGGATTTGCTGCTGCGAAGAAGGACATAGCAGGAAGAACCAGAAAGTCAGGCAGACAGGAGAAGCACCTTGGGTGGATAGACGAGCAGGTTGGCTTTGGGCTTCCCTCAGTTCTCAGAGTTATTTTAGCCAATGATCTTATAGTTCTAAGTTTTGGATTTTTGCAATCTGTACACCTTTAACACCACTACCAAGGGTCCAAGGCTGGAAGGACACCACTTGGGGGTTCAGGACTCACTCAGGCTAGGTCCAGGTGTGGGTCCAAGATGAAGGGAGCCTGTTATGTTCCTGTTGCTCTGAACTGGAGGCCAGCAGACTAGCACTTGGCGTCACTCTGGCTGTCCTGAGTTAAGGTAGAGAAACAGGACTCAAGTAGCAGGGCTGGTTCCTGAGGGTTCAATGCAGGATCCAGGCAGCAAAACAGTCCTTCGCGTGCAGCAAAGCAGCCTTGTGGAGTACAGAGCAGACCACAGCAGCAGGCAGAGCAATAAGAGTCCTACTGCAGGTCCAGAAAATGAGCTGAAGAGTGAGTCTTGTGGCCCAATTTTTGTACCTGGTGCCATCTTTGAAGTTAGGAGAAGTTTCCAGAGATTTCACTTTAAATGACATGGAACTTCTTGATATCCCCACCATGGTTCCAAGCAGTGGTGGCAAGCCCATGGTGTGAAGGTAGAGCATAGCCTATTCAATTAAGTGGGGCTATGGCCATGTCAGTCCCCCCATCCTTCCAGCAGATGGCCCATTCAAGCACACCTAATTCCTCTATTGTGTGACTGTCTGGGTGGAATTCACAAGGTCTCACTGGCAGTTTCACCCAGTCATGTGACCTAAGACAAGCTACAGGCACCAAAAGACTATGGGCAGGAAAATGCTAACTTTTTAAGTGGCATTTTCAAAATTGTAATTTAAAATCTGACTTTACCATTAAAGAAGATTTTTTATTACAATTTCATAGATACTAAACATGAAATGTTTTTCTGTCCCCAGTCAAACGTTAGCACTTATTAACTGGAATAAGGTGACCTGCTGTTATCTTATGGGAGAGATAGGCCTCAGAGTGGTGAAATATGTATTTAGGAGATTTTCACAAGCAGGACACGTAAAACTTAAATGTACATGTTCCTCATTTTAATTACAATGCACCCGTTCCATATAGGCTACCTAGTGCCTAACCTGGGGGTGACTTATATGCAATAAAAGGGAAGTTTAATGCTTGGCAAGTGGGTTATAATACCAAGTCAAATTGGCAGTGTAAAACTGCATGTTGGCTGCAATGGCAGAACTGGGAAATATTTTAATGGGCTACTTAAGTGGATGGCAAAGTACGTGCTGCAGGCCCATTGGTAGCATTTAATTTAAAGGCCCTGGGTATATGGTATACCACTCTACAATGGACTTATAAGTAAATTAAAGGTAGCAATCAGGTATAAACAGATTTAACCATGTTTAGGGGAGTGAGCACAAGCACTTTAGCACTGGTTATCAGTGGTAAAGTTCACAGATACTAAAGCCAACAAAAATGAATTTCAGCAAAAATGGATGAAAACAGGCAAAAGGTTTAGGGGAAGACCACTCTAAGGTTGACAGGTCTAACACCTCTCATTTTATTTTTCTAACACACTGTCAGTTAAAGATGGCAGATTGGCGGTCACACAAAATGTTGTTTTGCTCAGGGCGCTATCTGGATAATTGCCAGCTCAGTTACCAACCCTAATTAGTCTGTGGTGTGCCAACATTCTTTTCTCTGTCTTTTTCAATTCTTGCTGAAAGTCTCTACCACTCCCCTTCTTATTGCCTAAAACGTGACATTATTTCTCATCCCTTTGATATCATGAACTCAAGAAATTAGAAAAAATATACAATAGAATCATGCAAGCGCCATTTTGCCTGGCTGTACATGTCTTCATCATCACCAATCTTTATTAGCATGTTATGCCATAAGATACTAAAAAGAACGTTTAAATATCAATAAACTTCTCAATTATAGAAGATATGTCCATGAAAACCCAGAGGATGTGACCTGACGGCTAGAGCGGTCATCCTTGAAGCTCTGTAACCGGATTGAGTCTTAGCAGGGACGCTCAACATCTTGTGATTCTGGGCAACTCACTTGATCTCCTCGTGCCTAACAAAATAAATGTGTCTGTCTGTAACACAACAGGTGCTCATGTAAAGAGCTCTGATAACTTTGGGTCGAGTTCAAGCTATATAAAATTCTCAAAAATAATAAAATAAATAATAAAAAAGCAGGCCCAATTGAACATGACTATGATTGATCAGTAGCCATAGTAATAGCTCTATGTGCCCTTCTTGTGTTAGATCAATCTCCCATTATATAACTGGACACAGGCTTGAAAAAGGTTTGTGATTCTGATCTGGCACAAAGTGCTAGTGCTTCTGTAGAAGATGAGATAAAAAATTGATTAAATAGTCGGATAAGACATTCTGGGCCATATGTAGGTAAATTATATTTACCGATTCTTAAATACCGAATTTTACCGATTCGGTATTTATGAATCGGTAAATGTAATGTAGGTAAACAATCGGTAATTATTACCGATTCAGTAAATATCGGTATTTAAGAATCGGTATTTACCGAATCGGTAATAATGCATCCCTTTCCATTCATTCCTATGGGCCTGGAGGCCCATAGGAATGAATGGGAAGCCAGTTACCATTACCGATTCGGTAAATACCGAATCGGTAATAGGGGAGGCATTATCATGGGTGGCAGGGTGTCACATTGACACCCTGTTGCACCCCTGATTCGTGCATGTGTGCACATGTGGCGCACATACATGCCCTAAGGGCATGTATGTCTGCCACATTGCACTTTTAAAATAGCACAAAAATGCTTTTTGAAAGGTATTCGTCATTTACCATCACCTTGTAGTTGGTGGTAAATAACGAATCCAGACACCAATGATGCACTCACTTGAGTGCCTCCTACATAGCATTTCTGGATTCGGTATTTACCGAATCGGTATTTTACCGATTTCTTAAATTCCGATTCGGTAAATACCGAATCCAGAAAATCAGCCACCTACATCGCAAATGCCTAAATACCGGTCGGTAACGGGATATTTACCGAATTTCGGCCGTTACCGACTGGTATTTGGCTTCCTACATGAGGCCCTCAGTATTTACATGCCTAGTCTTGGTGCAATCTAGTATAAAGTGCATTATTGACTCATTGCCACCCATTTTTCAATCTCAGAGTTCAGATTTGATGTAGCTGTTAGAGAATTTGGCAGTACGAGTTTTAATGAGCAAGGTGTCTAGGCACAATTTTATGTATAAAGCGTGACATGCATCTGGACTAATGTCATTTAGATATTGTTCCATGCCCAGGGTTTGCTTTGTTTGCAAATGTTTGCAGGATGAGATGGAGGAGCATGCAATGCCAATACAAGCCTTGAGTTTAGTATGCAGTTTTGCTTCTTTGATCATGGCAGCAGTGGGACTGGAAATGAGAGTGCATCTTTGGCCCCTAGCCAAAGATGTACACGGCCAAGGTTTTGGAGGCAGTTTCTCATGTAGCTTGTCCAGGGATACCAGGGACTCTTCAATTACTGCTCTAATTTAGGACTCTCCAGCAAACAAAATGATGGATTTAGGCCCAGATCTCTGAACTGGGGGTGAGTGTCTGACATTGATCAGCATTTCTTCCAACAATTGTTCTTTTTGCCTTTGTCGCCCCAAGTGGGAAGGGGATGCCCAGGCGTGCGTCCCCTGCTCATCATGTCACTGTATTCAAGCAATCCTGGCTGATGATGGGAGATTCCCCCAAACTGGTCCTATAATGCTTCTTTCCGGCCCAGGAGGGACATGGCTTGGCAGTTTAGACTGGACTGTTCCCATGGGGAGCAGGATCTAGACTGATTTGCATATGGCTAGGTCCAAACTGGGGTGACGTGGTGAACAAAAGAATTATGGATTTAGGTCCAGGTCTCTGAACTGGGGGTGAGTGTTTGAAATTGTTCAGCATTCCATCCATCAATTGTTCTTTTTATAGGGCTTAGATGTAGCAGCAATCTCAAGAAAGCATTTCCCATCTTTTGAAACTGTTTGCTGTTGCTCTACTCTCATAATTCTGCACCGTAAATTGCTGCTACCACTGCTTTTTGCATGAGTACTTGGAGATCAACTCTCAATGAGTCGCAGCCGATCTTCTTCTTGAGCTTCAGGATTGCGTTACCAGACCGCTGCAAGTTGGTAGCTGCCTTGTCAACGTGCATATGCCAGGACAACTTGTTGTTAAAGGAGACCCAAATAGTCATAGACGTTAACAATTTCAAGTACCTTGCCAGTAATTCTTGGTGGTTTTATCTGCGGTGGAGATAATCCCAGCAGCCTTATTGTTGTCTTTTGCATGTGAATAAGGAGGTCTTTTAGGATGCAGTAGCTTTCAAAGTTGCCCAAAACCCTGTGCAGCTTGTATTGTGTGTAGGATAGCAATAATGCATTATCTGCAAACAGGAGGACATCTGTTTTTTTGTTGCCCAGCTTCAGTACGTCTGTGTCTCCCTCAAGTAAAGATTAGTCATTCAAGAAGCAGGAGCTGTTTGTTTATATTGTGATTGAAAGTCATTGCTGTTCACTGCTATTTACTGAGGACTGTACTAAACATATCGACTGAAGAACTGCGTACCAGCAGTGCAATGCTTATGGATAATGATATCTTACATGACAGCTCTTCTTATCTGACAGTAATTTTGTTTTGCTGTACTTCAGTGGTGGCCTCCTCTTATTGCCTTTATAGCGGTTTGTCCATGTTCCTGTCTAGTAATGATCACTTTCCACTATCAGGGGTAAGATAAAGTGTATGTGGCTTTTCCTCTCACTGGAGCTTTGATCACAATAAATTACAATAACCGAAACATATTTCACATAACGTGTATTTGTAATTTACACTTTCACTTTGAAAGGGAGTCTGGGGCTAAAATAACAGATGTTTATTGTTACCCAACTTTATTTGTTTTAGTGGACTTGAAAGAAGGAAAGGTCGATTGGACTCAATAGATTTCAGACCTGTGCCCAAGAAGTCGAACCTAGATTGTAGCAACTTCTTTTTTTTGCAGTTTTATATAGAGCAAGCTCGTCACGGAGCTACTGGAGCAGTTTACATGAGCACCAGTTACCTTACACAAAGACACATTTATTTCTGGTAGGCATGGGGAGATTTAGGGTAGATGTACGTCCATTCACTTTTACGAGTCACAAATTCTGTTGAATTGCGACTCACAATCTGAGACTTGCAAAAATGAATGTACAACAGTGCCTCGGACTCTGTTTGCGATTCCAAATGGTGTCGCAAATTGCATTCCTCATTAATATTCATGAGTTAAGCTCAATTTGCCACCCCATTGGGAATGGCTAGCACTTCCAGGGATGGTGGGCTGCTAGGGTCAGCAGACCACCATATCTTATTCCTTATAGGAAAGGGCAGGAAGCAGTCCCTGGGACCACTGCCTGCTCTTAATAAATATTTTTGCACACACTCACAAAGGGGAAGGGGGTCTCTGGTGACCCCTTTCCGAAGTAGGTGGTAAACTGCGAGTGTTTTGTGACCACAAAGGCGGTCGCAAAACAATAGTACATGGCATTGAGACTCGCTATTAGGAAGGGATCCACCTTCCTAATAGCAAGAGTCGCAAATGCTATTTTGTGAGTTCATGACTCGAAAAATAGCGTTTGTACATGCATGGAACCTTTTTTGCGGTCACTAATGGGCCAATCTCTTGTTTGTGACTGCAAAAAAGGGTCGTACATCTGGCGCTAAGTAATTTGCCCAGAATCACAGGATGCTGAGACTTGAACCTGGTTTCCCTGTTCCAAAATCAGAAGCTCTGGCCACATCCACTTTCAATGGATGCATTAGTCTACTGGCACGTCAGTGCTTGGCTCCACAGTCCTGGCTGGTGACCTGGTGTGCTAATATCATTTTGTTTGTATTTCTCCATCTTTGCTATACCCATAGGTGGCTCCTCCATTGGAGCAGAGGAGTGTTGCCCTACTTAAAATCTCCCCAAAACCCCAGGGATGAAAAATAAAATGGTAATCAATTACCATTTTATTTGTTAACCCCATCCTGAACAGAGCATCAGGACTGTGTGGATGGTGGGCTGCCTATGCACTGTTTAAAGTGTTCATGTCTTTGTGGCTGGCCACCTTGCGACAGCCAGCCACACATGCACACTTTAAACATCTCTAACCCAGCTGGCTTACAACAGCTGGGTTAGAGCAAGTGCAAGCCTCCAGAGCACTGTGGAATGCCGAGTGAGGCTGCTCCCTCTGATCAGGGCACTGCTCTCATGATGCATGAGAGCAGTGCCAGGATTGGTCAAGAGAGTTGCAGCATATAGTTCCTGTAAGAAGAGGTCCAGAGTGGAGGACGTTGTGTTCGTCTTGAGGCAAGTGTTTTTTAATATTATTTTTGTGCGCCCCCCTCATATCTGCCTGCCGCCACTGGCTGTACCACAGATTATTTGACCTACTTTACAGCTCTGACATGATTTATAACATATACAAACCTTCACTTAAGCAATGTCTTCATTTACACCCTTCTCTTTGTGCTTCTCCCATGGGTAATGGCTTCCTGCAATTTGTCATTTGTAAATAGATTCTCTTACTTGAAAATGACACCTAGTTTTAAAACAGCAGCCTATTGAGTAGGTGTTCTTTCTTCTCTAATGTCATTAGTGACACAGATTGGAGTTTTCTTTTTGATGGACGAAATTTCCTGGGGTCGGCAGCCATCTAGGGAAACCTACCAAACCCACACATTTGTGAAAACTAGAGACCCTGGGGAGCCCAGGGAGGTATGGCTTGCGTGGATCCCCCAACATTTCCCTACCCAGAATCCCCTACAAACCTCCAACTTTGATGAAAGAAATCAAAATGTTTCTCAAATTTCTGTGTGGGAATGTTGTAGGATCACCGGGCTGACACAAATTCCCTACCACCCAGCGTTCCCCCATGTCTCCTGATAAAAATGGTACCTCACTCTTCTGGGTCGGTCAAGTACCCGTGACAGGCAAGGGCCCAAAACATATTGTGGAGACATCAAAATTACTATCACAAAACGATCTGGTTTGCAAGGGGGGTCACATGAGTTTTTGGTCCCGGGCTTGGCGGCCATCTAGGGAAACCTACCAAACCCAAACATTTCTGAAAACTAGAGACCCTGGGGAGTTCAGGAAGGCATGGCTTACATGGATCCACCATTGTTTCCCTACCCAGAATCCCCTGCAAACCTCAAATATTGATGATTAAATAGAAAATGTCTCAAATTTCTGTGTGGGAAAGTTGTAGGATCACTGGGCTGACACAAATGTCCTACCACCCGGTGTTCCCCCAGGTCTCCCGATAAAAATGGCGCCTCACTTGTGTGGGTGGGTCAAGTACCCGAGACAGGCAAGGGCCCAAAACATATTGTGGGAACTTCAAAATGACCTATCATAAAACGACCTGGTTTTGCAGGGGGGGCTAAGTTTTTTGGCACCTGGCTCGCTGCCCTCTAGGGAAAGCTACCAGACCCACACATTTCTGAAAACTAGACACCGTGGGGAGTCAAGCGAGGTATGGCTTGCGTGGATCCCCCAATGTTTCCCTACCCAGATTCTCATGTACACCTCACATTTAGCTGAAAAAAATCACTTTTTCCATACATTTTTGTGTGGAATCACCATGCCGACACAAATGTCCTACCACCCAGCGTTCCCCTTGTTCTCCCGAGTAAAATGATACCTCACTTGTGTGGGTGGGCCAAAGGCCTGTGACTGGGAAGAAACAAAAACATGGGGATTAAAGGTACAGCACCAGGAATTCTAAGCGCAACATTTAAAAAAAAAATAGGTTTTAGCAGATTCTACATTGGACAGCCACACAAGTGAGGTATCATTTTAATTGGGAAAACAAGGCGAATTGTAGGTGGTAAAACATTTGTGGCAGCACAGTGCTCCCACACAAAAATATGTGGAAGAGGTGATTTGTTATAGCTAACTTTGAGGTTTGCAGGGGATTCTGGGTAAGAAAATTTTGGGGGATCAGCGCGAGCCATACCTCACTGGACTCCCCAGGGTGTCTACTTTTTAGAAATGTGTGGGTTTGGTAGGTTTCCCTAGATTACCGCTGAGCCCGGAGCCAAAAACCCAGGTGGCCCCCACTGCAAAACCAGGTCGTTTTGTGATAGGTGATTCTGAATTCTTCACAACACGTTTTGGGCCCTTGCCTGTCGCGGGCACTAGGCCTACCCACGCAAGTGAGGTACCATGTTTCTCGGAAGAGCTTAGGGAATGCAGGGTGGGTAGAATTCTGTGGACCCACACAGATTCCAGAACTTTGCACCACAGAAATGTGAGGAAAATGAGTTTGTATTTTTACAAAGCTTGAGGTTTGCAAGGGATTCTGGGTAACAGAACCTGGTGAGAGCCAGACAAGTCTCCCCATCCTGGATTCCCCTTGGTGTCTAGTTTTCAAAAATGTATACATCTGCTAAGTTTCCCTAGGTGACGGCAGAACTAGGGTTCAAAATCTACAGCTAGGCACTTTGCAAAAAAAGGTCAGTTTTCACAATGAAAATGTGGTGTGTCCACATTGTGTTTTAGGTCGTTTCCTGTTGCGGGCACATGGAATATTCACACAAGTGAGGTACCATTTTTATTGGAAGACTTTGGGGAATGCGGGTTGGGTGGAAATTTGTAGATCCACACAGATTACAGAACTTTCCACCACAGAAATATAGGGAAAATTAGTTTTTTTGACAATGTTTGAGGTTTGCAAGGGATTCTGGGTAATATAACCTGGTGAGATCAGACAAGTCACTCCATCTTGGATTCCCCTGAGTGTCTAGTTTTAAAAAATTTATAGGTTTGATAGGTTTCCCTAGGTGCCGGCAGATCTAGGGTTCAAAATCTACAGCTAGGTACTTTGCAAAAATGGGTCTGTTTTCACTGTAAAAATGTGGTGTGTCCACGTTGCTTTTTGGGTCGTTTCCTGTCACGGGCACTGAGCCTACCCACACAAGTTAGGTACCATTTTTCTGTGAGGACTTTGGGGAATGCGTAGTGGGTGGAATTTTCTGGATCCACGCAGATTTCAGAACTTTACACCACAGAAATGTGAGGGAAATATTTTTTTTTTTACAAAGTTTGAGGTTTGCAAGGGATTCTGGGTAACAGAACCTGGTGAGAGCCAGACAAGTCACGCCATCCTGGATTTCCCTGAGTGTCTAGTTTTAAAAAATGTATGGGTTTGCTAGGTTTCCCTAGGTGCCGGCAGAGCTAGGGTTCAAAATCTACAATTAGGCACTTAGCAAATAAAGGGTCAGTTTTCACTGTAAAAATGTTGTGTGTCCGTGTTGCGTTTTGGGCCATTTCCTGTCGCAGGCACTGCACCTACCCACACAAGTGCGGTACCATTTTTATCAGGAGACTTAGGGGAACACAGAATTGTAGAGCAACTCTTTTTACGTATTAACATTCGATGCATTTCTGCCTTCCAAATGTAAGACAATGTGTAAAAAAGAAGTCACTTTGAAAAATGTCCTATAATTCACATGCTAGTATGGGTACCCACAATTTCGGAGATGTGCAAATAGATACGGTTTCTGAACAATTTATTTCCCATTTCAGAAATAAATAGTTGTCTTTCATACCGAATTTTCACTATTTATAGTTTCCCAAACGAATTGCTATATACCCGGTACACAATAAAAAACCATTGGAGACGCTGCTCAGTTATTGGCTCTGGGTTCCTCAGGTTCTTGGTGAACCTACAAGTCCTATATATCCCCACAACCAGAAGAATCAAGCGGATGTAACGGTGCATTGATTTTAAAAATCTGTCATACTTAAAAAAAGTTACAGGTGAAAACGTTGGCACAAATGGCTGTTTTTTTAACTCATTTTCAATTTTTCCTATATTCAACTGTTAGTTTCTATAAGAAAACCTTGAAGGATCTACAGAAATGACCCATTGCTAAATTCAACATTTTATCTACTTTTCAGAAATGTATAGCTTTCCAGGATCCATCATTGCTTTTATACCCATTTTTACCATTAACTGGATGGAGGTTGAAAGCACTAAAAAATAGAAAAGATAGGGTATGTCCCAGTAAAATGCCAAAACTGTGTAAAAGATTTTGGTTATCTGACAAAAGTCTGTCAGTCCCTGAAAGCTGGGAAGATGGTGATTTCAGCACCACAAACTCTTTGTTGATACCATTTTCAGGGGAAAAAAAAGATGCTCTCATTTGCAGCTTTTTTCCCCATTTTTGCTGTATTTTCACTAATTTCTATATCCCCTCGTAGGGAATCAACAAACCCAGCATACCTTTAAAATACCCATGATGTTGGAAGAAAAGGACACCAATTTGGCATGGATACCTTATGTGGTCAAAAAGTTACAGGGGCCTAAGAGTGAACTACCACAAATAGCCAAAAATAGGCTTAGCACAGGGGCGTGGGGAGGGGGGGAGGGGTTGGCCGAGCAGCGAAGGGGTGAAAAAGGAATTTCACAGACCTGTGCCAAGATTACAAGTAAAAATAATAATATATATTTGTTTTAACTTCAAAAACCCCATGTATGCATTTGTCAAATTTTAAGTAAAGCAAAAAGTGATACCATTTGCTTGTTTATCCTTCAAGGAACAAATTCTTCCCTGAACCTTAACGAAACTACATACATCACTATAATTAGTATGGACCATCTCTGGACCGTGTGCACGAGAAACCCTGCAGAAACATTGCCATCAGAATCCAGAACGAGCAAACACACTTTTTCATGGGGTGTTTATTCTACTGCCGTCTGCTATTTTTAAGACCGTCAGAAGGAAGGCCTTCTCACACAGCTGCCACGCGCTGACAGCATGCATTTGATATATTACAACATTGCATGCCCTGTCAGGTACATTATTTGATTCAAAGCACTGTAGGGCTGCACTGCTTGGAATAACAGAAATACTATTTGCACACCTGGCTTTCCTCTTGTCAGGGATTTCCTTACTCACACTCAATGGAGCGTTTGTTCCAGGAGCCGAGGGGTGCCCTTTATTGCCGCAGCCTAATGCAAACAATCTGTGTATCCATTAAACTACACATCTGACATCTGAAAACAAATTATTTTCTCATTGTAAACAATAATTATCATGTGTGCTCCCGGCCGCCCTGGCTTCGACGGATATCTGTGCACCGCCTTCCTCGTTCAGAAACAGAGGAAAATGACAGATAATTGAAGCCAATACTTCAGCGTTGCAGGAAGCGGCTGCCTGTTTTAGATTATGACTTCCTGCGTTTCCTTCTTTAACTACACCATTAATTTAAAATGGCTCATGATTTCAAATGTAAAGCTCTTTGACTTAATTTATTTGCAGTCTCTCCTTAGCTTCCCCCCCAAACATGATTTATATTAGGCGTTTATGTGCCTTCCCTTAGAGTGTCACCGTTTCCTTTCTTGTATCTGCGACCCACCTCTGCCCATCCCCCTTCCTTCCTTATTTCTTGCTTTATTCTCATCTCACCCTCATCCTCGCCCATCTCTTTTCCTTTTTAGATCGAACTGTAATTATTTTCTGAAAGCTGTCACATCATGGGGTAAGATGAATACATCTGAAATAAACCTACCTAGGGTCTCTCTTCACGCCACTGCACTATATCAGGCATTGGTATTTTAGCACCTGCTCCCACCTATCATCTTATTTTGAAATTCCTGTTAAAGATAGCTACTCTTGTGTAGGTGGTATGCATGCATCGCCTATACTCACTGTCGAACCTGCTCTTGTTGAAAGCGAAATACATTTTTGGACGCCCGAATTCCAGTTCAAATACTCATGCATATGAGTTTCATCCATAAAAATTTAATCAGATCTTCCTCAGAGCAGTACAATCTCAATTTATTGTGCATTTTATGTTCAGAGCAGAGCACAAATAAGAAACCAGATTTAAGAAGCATTAGCAAAACCAACTGGTCTGGTGTTGTCTGCCAGCCTTTGTGCAATTCGTGTTTTGTGTTTTCAATGGATTTTGCAAAACTTTATTGTTCAGAAAGCTGCTGGGTGTTCGTGAACCTAAATAAAACATTACAAAAGGTAAAAATGTCCTTTGGTCTCAAAAAAAGCATGCATTACAATACTTCTCCCTAGCACTGAAGGAACTACTTTGTGTTTAGATGTGCTTATTGTGAAAGGGAAGCATGCTGCAACTCATAGTGAAGTCAGCCAGTGACTGAAGTCGTCTGACACATTGCACCTTGACGCATGCTTGAGTGGTTTGAGAAAAATGTGAATGACCCAACCACAGACAAATGGATGAAGTGTGGCTAAAACCCCTATAAGTAACTACATCAACCGTACTGCCATTGGCTGAGAGCCTCTTGACTAAAAGAAAGGATGGAAGGAAGCAAGGAAGGCAGACAGGAAGGGAAAGAAAACTAGCAAAGCAAAAAGGTAAGAAAAAATGAGGAACGCAAGAAGGATATAAAGAAAAATGAGGAGGAAAGCAAGAAGGAAAGAAAGATGGAAAGAAGGAAAGATTGAAGAATGGAAAGAAAGGAACTACGATGGAAACAAAAGAAGAAAGGACAGAATGATGGAAAGTGAAGAATGAAAGAAGGAGGGAACGAAAGATAAAAAGAAGCAAAAGAAGGAAGGAAAGAAGGAAAGAAAGAAGGCAAGAGAGAAGAAAAGAAACAACCAAACAAAGAAAGTAGGGAAGAAAGAACCCAAGGAAGAAGGACATTTAAAAAAGTGTTACAAGTGCCACAAATTAAACACAATAGCAGCAGATTTTCTTTCTGGTCAAAGTTTATTAAAGAACTGTTGGCGAAATTGAGTCCAAAAGAAACGTGTTCTGAAGAATTGTCCGCTTGTGCATTCACATGTTTAAAATTGAAGCTTTCAGTTTGTGTACTGCATGGATAGTAAAAAGAGAATAAGTTAATGGAGAACATTTTGAAGTGGACGCAATCTGTTATGTTGTGAAATATCAGCAGTGAGATAAACAAAGGACACTTTAAAAGGAATTTTCAACAGCATTGGCAGGAGGCAGGAACTGATAAAGCATGGCATGTGGCCTGTTATCATATCTGGTAGAAAGGTCCTGCTTTCCTCTCAGGCTCTAAACACTAAGGCAACACTAAAGTAACCCTACCTTGTGTTCAGATATGCTCATTGTGAAATAGCAAAAAACAGTCACTCAAAGTGAAGTTAACCAGTAGCTGATGTAGGATGCCCACTGCCCCATGCTGTACACTGAAGAGGGTGGAAATTAAATGGGAATGACACAACAACAGACCACTGGATGATGAGAGGTGAATGAAACCCCCTTTAAGTATGTATATTAAACATATAATTTTAGTAAAATCAAAAGGTCTTGTCAAATGCAGACATAAAAATGCAATTCAATAATTAACAAACACCAAAGAGCAAGAAAAATTGGCTGTCTGATTATTAGTCATTTAAAACCTCACACATTCTATACACATCTATCTCCCTAGAAGAAAGGGTCATTTATTACAATGTTCTTCGGTTCAACAATGTCGGCAGGAATGTGTGCCTTTGTGACCCTGCCATGCAAAGTGTTGATATGATGTAATACAACATGTTGTGATGTAAAATGTGAGGTAAATACTAGCAGTGCATGGTGTGGGTATATGTTATCATTACTTTAGGGCATGTTATGGTTACTTATGGTAATTGTAACTGGTGAATTTCAGTGGTTTTGTTAGTTTAAAACCTTATGTTTTAACTGACAGATTCACCTTACTATAAGGCCCGTTTAGCTATTTTATTTTCCAGTATACTTCTGAGTTTTTGCAATGTGAAGTAAGATATTATTTGAATTCCTAACTATAATGTCACTTTAACTTTTGTTTTTCAGTGAATTTCTATGTTTTTTTAATGGAAAATTAGATGTCCATCACTGCACCACAACACAACAGGCACCTAACTCCCCCACCGTGCACAGCCCAATCCATCATTGGTACTAAACAACCTTTTTTTAAATGCATAAATATATAAAGTGGACCTATTATCAGGCAGTGAGCACATCAACATGTAAGAAGTAGACCAATTGACTTTGTCAAAAAGTCACAAATAATTATAATAAAATGCATATTTTATAAAAGCACACGTTGCATGTTTGATAACACTTACTGCCATAAAATATTTAATGAAAGCATTATTTTTAAAACAACCCTTAACTTGTCTTGGGGTCTTTATCAAAAAACAATTTGGCCACCAATTGCAGCCATAGCAAAAACCTCAAGGGGGGCCTGCACTCCAGCTGATGAGCATCCAGCTCCAGCTCGGAGAGCTTGAAAAATATTGATAAGCTCTCCTGAAATCATGGATTCGATTATTTGCTGTGGTTTCTTTGGGGGCTGCTGCGCTCCCTGAAGCCATTCACAACATTTCAAAAAATCTTGGTGGTGCCTCTGCCCTTTCTAGGGGCATCACCAGGATCCAAAAATATAATTTCAAAGTCCTTACAAGGCATTATGGGGCGATCCTTGTTTGGAGCAATATATAATATATGAGCGGCTACTGACGTTCATTTAATATTCTTTTTTTTGTTTATGTATTTTTTATGTGTTCTCAGGTCCCACCAACACTTAAGTTACACATTAGGGCAGTGTGAGGAAGCCATGCACCCCCTGCTGGCTCCTCTGCCAGCACACAGCCTGGGTGCTGGCCATTTTTATTTTTCCGTGGGTGCCACCTTGGGCACCCACACCTTTTTTAAATGTTGGAGCTGCAAGGGTGAGCCTCAAGGCTCCTGCAGCACCTGCCTGCACTCCAGCCAGCATCAATCCTGGGTGCGTGGGAGCTGGCTCTGTTGCTTTTTACCAGTCCTGCAGGAGCAGCTTTTATCTCTGCTCCCGCTGGTTCGAAGCAAAGCTGTGCTCCTTGCCTTGTTGAGTGTGAGCAAGGAATTAGATTTGTATTCCCTTCCCTGCTCCCGGAAAGGGAACAGCACATCTCCTGGGACACCATATGTCATCTGCCCCTGTAGGTTGGGGACCCCGGGACCATAGGATGGCTTAGGGAGGGGGAACCCAACCACGTTCCCCAATTTAAAAAATGTTTCTGCCCTGAGGGATGGGGTCCCTGTGTCCACATTTTGACTCAGTGAGGGGTCCCACATGCCATCTCCCAATAGAACTCAACTGGCAATGAGGAATGAGGTAGTTAGGGCTTACAACGGCTCATGGAGTGGAGCGTGGCTTGGCACCAGCCAAGATGACTGTGTAGAGCGAGTGCTCTGCCGGGGCCTGTTGGAAATCCCGCAACATCTGCACATAGTCTGGCAGCTGTGCTTCCAAAAAACAGCTAGCGAGCACCCCGGAGCAAAGCCCCGGGGCCGAGAGAGGAACATTGTGGCTGTGTAAGCGCCAGCCTCAAGGGGGCATTGCACTCCAGCTGATGAGCATACAGCTCCAGCTCGGAGAGCTTGAAAAATATTGGAAAGCTCTCCTGAAATCATGGATTCGACTTTTTGCTGTGATTTCTTTGGGGGCTGCTGCGCTCTCTGACGCCATTCACAACATTTAAAAAAATCTTGGTGGTGCCTCTGCCCTTTCTAGGGGCATCACCAGGATCCAAAAATATAATTTCAAAGTCCTTACAGGGCATTATGGGGCGATCCTTGTTTGGAGCAATATATAATATATGAGCGGCTCCTGACGTTTATTTAATATTCTTTTTTTTGTTTATGTATTTTTTATGTGTTCTCAGGTCCCACCAAGACACCAACACTTAAGTTACACATTAGGGCAGTGTGAGGAAGCCCTGCACCCCCTGCTGGCTCCTCTGCCAGTACACAGCCTGGGTGCTGGCCATTTATATTTTTCCGTGGGTGCCACCTTGGGCACCCACACCTTTTTTAAATGTTGGAGCTGCATGGGTGAGCCCCAAGGCTCCTGCAGCACCTGCCTGCACTCCAGCCAGCATCAATCCTGGGTGCGTGGGAGCTGGCTCTGTTGCTTTTCACCAGTCCTGCAGGAGCAGCTTTTATCTCTGCTCCCGCTGGTTCGAAGCACAGCTGTGCTCCTTGCCTTGTTGAGTGTGAGCAAGGAATTCGATTTGTATTCCCTTCCCTGCTCAGGGGGGAGAAAACAGCACATCTCCTGGGACACCATATGTCATCTGCCCCTGTAGGTTGGGGACCCCGGGACAATAGGATGGCTTAGGGAGGGGGAACCCAACCACGTTCCCCAATTTAAAAAATGTTTCTGCCCTGGAGGATGGGGTCCCTGTGTCCATATTTTGACTCAGTGAGGGGTCCCACATGCCATCTCCCAATAGAACTCAAATGGCAATGAGGAATGAGGCAGTTGGGGCTTACAATGGCTCATGGAGTGGAGCATGGCTTGGCACCAGCCAAGATGACTGTGTGGAGCGAGTGCTCTGCCGGGGCCTGTTGGAATGCCCGCAATATGTGCACATAGTCTGGCAGCTGTGCTTCCAAAAAACAGCTAGCGAGCACCTCGGAGCAAAGCCCCGGGGCCCAGAGAGGAACATTGTGGCTGTGTAAGTGCCAGCCTCAAGGGGGCACTGCACTCCAGCTGATGAGCATACAGCTCCAGCTCGGAGAGCTTGAAAAATATTGGTAAACTCTCCTGAAATCATGGATTCGATTATTTGCTGTGATTTCTATAGGGGGCTGCTGCGCTCTCTGAAGCCATTCACAACATTTAAAAAAATCTTGGTGGGACCTGTGCCCTTTCTAGGGGCATCACCAGTATCCAGAAATATAATTTGAAAGCCCTTACAGAGCATTATGGGGCGCTCCTTGTTTGGAACAATATATAATATATGAGCAGCTCCTGCCGTTCATTTGATATTCTTTTTTTGTTAATGAATTGTTTATGTGTTCTTAGGTCCCATCAAGACACCAACCCTTCATGTACACATTAGGGCAGTGTGGGGAAGCCCAAGGCCCTTGCAGCCCTTGCTGGCTACTCTGCCAGCACAGAGCCTGGGTGCTGCCTCTTTTTATTTTTCCGTGGGTGCCACATTGGGCACCCACACCTTTTTTAAATGTTGGAGCTGCGTGGGGGCGCCCCAAGGCTTCTGCAGCACCTGCCTGCACTCCAGCCAGAATCAATCCTGGGTGCAGTGGGAGCTGGCTCTGTTGCATTTCACCAGTCCTGCAGGAGCAACTTTTATCTCTGCTCCCGCTGGGTGGAAGCAAAGCTGTGCTCCCTGCCTTGGAGTGTGTGAGCAAGGAATTAGATTTGTATTCCCTTCCCTGCTCCTGGGAAGAGAACAACACATCCCCTGGGACACCATATGTCATCTGTCCCTGTAGGTTTGGGGATCCCGGGACCATAGGATGGCTTAGGAAGGGGGAACCCAACCACCTTCCCCAATTTAAAAAATGTTTCTGCCCTGGGGGATGGGGTCCCTGGGTCCATATTTTGACTCAGTGAGGGGTCCCACATGCCATCTCCCAATAGAACTCAAATTGCAATGGGGGATGAGGTTGTTGGGGCTTAAAATGGCTCATGGAGTGGAGCATCGCTCTACACCAGCCAAGATAACTATGTAGAGTGAGTGCTCTGCCGGAGTCTGTTGGAAAGCCCGCAATATCTGCACATAATCCAGCAGCTGTGCTTCCAAAAAACAGCTAGCGAGCACCCCGGAGCAATGCCCCGGGGCTGAGAGAGGAACATTGTGGCTGTGTAAGGGTAATTTTCTGAGCAGTGGAATAAGGCCTGTGCGACCAGAAGGCCTGGAGGGGGGCGGCAACGTGAGAGGAGTCACGCAATCCAGGAGCCCCAGATCTAAGCGAGAGGCCCAGACGAGCAGCAGGAGAGGACTGCGGTGCGAGAATCAAGACCGGACCTCCCCCACGCTGCATCGCCTGGGCCTGGTAGGAGCGTGGGAGACCTTAAGAGATGGAGCGGGTCCCTGGAGCAACCATCGAGTCGGCTGACTCTCGCCAGGACTTTCAGAGCCAGTGCAGGCACCTGCAGTATCGGGGCGTGGGTCCGGGAGGAGACGAGCCTCTAGAAAAGCCCGTGACAATGAACAGAACTGCCCGTGAGAGGGGAGGAGGACTCCAGGCGGCCTGTGGTGTCGGCTGGGTGTGGCGGCCGGAGTCTCCTGAGAGCCTGAGGGGAGTTAATGGAAGCAGGGCCCAGCCTAACCAGGATACAAGGGGCCCCGGGACCAATGACTAAAGTGAGAGACATAGCAGAGTGGGAGTAAGTCACCATTCTACACCGGGTGCAGCTCCCAAATATAGAAACAAGCCCAGGTGGCGGACGATGGGCATATGAAAATGATGACCAGCACGCCTTTGGGCCAGGCATACTGGGGGTAGTCGTAGTGGAAGTGAACCTGGCACCTATGTGAGATGACGAAAAGTTGGCCCTGAACCCATCAGCAAAGTGGGACAGAACTAACACAGAGAGGGCCCCCACCGAAGAAATCTCCGCCGTTCAGATAAAAAGAGACCTGAACACCCGGAGGGGAGTTGTGAGGGGATTGCTGATCCACTCCCATATTTGAGAGTTTAACGCATTGGATGTGCTGCTACTAACCGGTCATAACTGTGCGGCTCAGACTGTTGGGCCAAGGGGGAGATTCCCTGGTATTCTGCCCCCACTTTATAGGCTGGAGAGAAAATTCCATGGAAGTTTAACAGCGATACCGGAGTGCTGTGGGCCATGCAGGATAGTCACAGCTCGTAACAGAGATAGACTCCTTTATGACAAAGCCGAAGGGTGCTCCACCTCTGGTGCAGTCCAACAAGCTGGATAAGTATGCTGTCCCGTGACAAGCAGTGTCAGAGGATGGGACGGTCAGCGACAAGGAAGCGACGGCGGAATCACCCCTGAGAGCAAATTATGATGGCCATTCAAACTCTGAGTACGACCCTAGAGACAAAGATTGACAAGGTCACGATTGAGATGAATCTAATGAGAGCGTATATGCACAGAACCTCGGAACGAGTTACCACGGCTGAGACGAACATTGCTGAGTTACAGCCCGCAACACGCAAGCTGGAAGAAAGAGTACATCTGACACAGCAACACGAGCAAATAGCATGAAGTTCCAGGATCAGGAAGGGACGGCCCGCCGCAATATTATTAGAGTAGTGGGGGTCCTGGAGGGGGCAGAGGAACCGAGCATGGATTTGTTCCTAGAAGACATCATACGTCTTAAGCCCAAAAGACTCTCAGCCTTCTTCACGGTGGAGAGAGCACACAGGGCTCCAGTCCCTCCGCCAGGACTGGGGCCCCACCTCGAACAATTATCACCAGAATCCTAAACCATAGCGACCGGGATGCCATTTTGCAGGTGGCCAGGATGCTCGGGGATCTCCTTTATGAGAATTCGGTCCTAAGATTCTTCCTAGCCTTTCCCCTAAGGGTGCAGCAGAAATGACGCACCTTCGACGGGGTGAAGCACGCTTTGAGGGAGAAAGGAATAAAATATATGATGCTCTTTCCAGCAAAACTCAGAATAATTGACAAGGATAAATCCTGGTATTTTCCTGCACCGTCTGAAGTTCAGCAATGGCTAGAGGAGGGGTGCCACCAGAAACGTACCTGACGACAAGAGGAGGACTGGCGGGGAAACCAAACCCACAATCTGGAGTCTCTGAATCAACAAGCAGAGGATGACAGGTCTGAGACACGGTCCAGAGGCTCGTGCTCCAACAGTCCTGCAGCCGGAGCGGCTAAACCGGGAAAATAACAACTCTGCATGGCTCTAATGGACTGAACATACTGTGGATGAAACACTACAGGTATAGGTCGAGACTTATGGGATGGGATTCAACGCCCAAAAGCATGGACAATCAGGTAATGATGCACGGCTGCAATGGGGCACTGCATTGAACTAAGCAGCACAGCAACACTCTAAAACATTGTGGTGGACAACAAGCGCCCTGCAAGTTGGGGATGTGGGTAGTTGTAGACCTACTAGACAGGGTAGCAGGGAGGGGGGAGCGGTGTTGGGGGTTCTTCTTTTTCTCTTTTATTCTTGGGTTACAAATTCTTCAGAAACAAGGCAATGTCAACAGAGGGTTGTGACCTGAGAACTGCAGCTGTACAAAGATCCTCTGGGGGGGTAGGGACTGCCTGCCCGCGGGGGGGGGGTGGACGGAAAGGAATGGAGACTGAACGACTAGAAAGCTGAAAATACTCTCTTTGAATGTGAATAGTTTGGGAGACAAGATAAAACGTACTATGGTCTTACAATATCTACATAGGCACTCACCAGACATAGTGCTCCTACAAGAGACACACCTCAAAGGTAATAATTACTCTGAATCAATTTGGATATACACTCCTGATGCACGCCGGATTTACAACAGGATATAGGGGTACTGCTATACTCTTTAAAAATGTGGTCCCACTAGTAATGAATCAGAAATGGTGTGACCCTATGGGACGGTACGCGGCCCTGTCCGGCACATGGGAGGGACAGGTTTTGAACATTTGCTTGGTACATATCCCACCATTTTCAAACTAATACTCGAGTTGCCCCGGGGCACCCTGATCCTGGGTGGAGACATGAATGACATGATGGCCCCAGACATAGACAGGGGAACGCCCCCTTCAGTGGGGGACACTGAGCGCTGAGCACCTTTGTGTATGCATTGGGACTGGTGGATCTCTGGAGAAGCCATAAACCACAACAAGGCAATATACACATATTTCAGCGGCACATGGAAGTGGGTTTAGGCTTGACTATATTTTTACGCACACTACATCGGTGAGACTTTTCCAGGGAGGGTGTCACAAGGCATGAGGGATATTGGACCACATACTGGTGGAGGTCCACATGCATGGCCCGATGCGGGATTGGTCTCTCCCGCCGAGGTTGGACCCCTTCCTCTTCAAGGTCCTGGAGTTTCAGGATCGGTTCGAAGAGCGTATGGACCAATACTTTACTGAAAACATTGGCTCTGTGCAGTCGGATTGTAACTATGGGGGGCATATAAGGTGGTGGCCAGAGATTTTGTCCAAGCGACAATCGGTGCTAAACAAAAAGACTGGAGCGAGAAATATTGCAATTTGAGCAAGAGTTGGGTTCACACTCTGAGGACGATGCTACGCATTAACACACACTTAAACAAAAGGAACTCAGGGACCTGGAAGAAAATGCAGCACGTACACACACGATTGCCAAACAGAGGAAGGTATATGACCTGGGCGATAAGGAGAACAAGCTGATTGCTTGGCTTGAGAGGAGGGATAGAAGCTGAAACCGAGGTCCTGAAATTCGGACAAGGGAGGGCGTGCAGAGTGGAACTGGGGCAGAGCTCACCGAGGTATTCGCAGAATATTATGAGAACATCTACCAGTCACAGACCATAACAGAGGGAGGAGGACTGCTATGGACTACTGAAAGACATGGCACTGCCGACCTTGGGGACGGAAGTTAGAGAGTCGCTTGACCTCGACTTGAGTGTAGAGGAAGTAGAAAGTGCTATAAGAGATCTCCAGTCTGGGAAAGCAGCAGGCCCAAATGGGCTCCCTACGGAGCTATACAAGTGCATGGCGGGGAAGCTCGCTGCGCACATGCTCAATATGTTCCTGCAGGCAAGAGACGAGGGTCAACTCCTGCAAGACAAGAGGATGTCAACTATAGTAGTCATCCTTAAAGAGGGCAAACCCCATGATCTATGCAGTGCCTATAAACCCATCTCCCTCTTGAATTTTGAAGCCAAAGTTTTGGCGAAAGGTCCTTGCCAATCGCTTGAGCTCAATCATTCAGTCCCTGATACACCTTGACCAGTCCGGCTTTATGATGCACCGGAGCACCAGGCTTAATCTGCGCTGACTATACAGCATAATTCACATGACCCATAAACATCCGGCTGTACCGGTGGGTCTCCTGTCCCCTGATGCACAAATGGCATTTGACAGTATCAAATGGGCATACTTAGTTGCTGTTCTGAATAAGATGGGTGTGGGCTTTAATCTACAGCAGTGGATATGACTACTCTATACTGCGCAATGGCAAGGGTGAGAGTTAACAGAATGATATCCAGAGCCTTTACACTTCATTTGGGCACTCGGCGGGGTTGCCCGCAATCGCCGATGCTGTATTCACTGGCACTTGATCCTCTGTCCGTCTGGATACGAGTAGACCTGCTGGGGAGAGGCATTGACCTGGGTGGGTGTTGGGAAGAACTCATATCCCATTATGTGGACGACATCGTGCTCTATGCTCACAGACCCCGACAAACATTCCATGGACTTATTCAGCTTCAGTACATATTCAAGATACTGCATAAATTGGGATAAATCCCTAGTGTTCTCACTGGTGGGGCAGCTTCCAGCCCTGACATCGGTATGCCAGGAGATGGTTCCGAAAGAGACGTCCAAATACCTGGGCATATAAATAACTAAGTAAGAGGAGGAATTTATGAAGTTAAATGTACAGGCACAGTTAGACAGACTGAAGGAGGACACGTCACATTGGAGGCGATCACCGGTCTCCCTTGTGGGCAGAGCAGTCTTATTTAAAATGAAGGGCCTTCCACTCCTGCTATACGTAATACAGAATACCCCATATCGGATGCCGGAGACCTTTTTCTGAGCTGTAGAGTCCGAGCAGCAAATGCTGCTGGGGTGGTGGGGGGGGGGGAAGCCGCTGGATTGCACTTAAGAAACTTCAGAAAGGAGTATAGGACAGGGCATTGGCTGTTCCTGGCATTAAGAAATATTACTGGGCATCTCAACTCATTAATATCAATGGTTGGATATTTGCACCACTCGAAGAGCCAGCATATAGAGTGGACCGATGGGCAATGCATAATGGTAGTTACCTGGCTGAGGTATATCGGAAGGTAAGAGGCAATACACATCTACCAATACACACACTGACAGTGATCGATGCATGGCATAAGTCAACCAAAATGACGGGTTGGGAGACTAAACTCACAAAGCAGATGCCACTGTGGGAGGCTGATCTCCATGGGGAAGTGAAGCAACTAAAGGGCTTCAGGAAATGGAGCCTCATAGGGATTGACCGACTGAGTGATGTCTGGAAGGGGGGGGGATGATTTAATTTGCCACCTTGAGGGACAAAATCAATATATGGGGGGTATCTTCGATATCAACAGCTAAAACATACACTACACTGTCACCTGAAGGAAGGGGATCTGATACCGGAATATGCACCACTCGAGGATAGACCCTCCTAGACCCTATGATTGATAAAGCTCTATCCCTCACATACAGAAAACTCATGAATAACTATCCAGACTGTATGAGACTCCTGAGGGAAGCCTGGGAGTCGGATGTGGGTCTGCTCGAGGACGATGCCTCGGACGAAGCCCTACAGTGCCCCAGAGAAATAGCTATTAGGGCACGATTCAGGCTTCTTCAGCTCCGTATTCTACATCGATCCTATGCATCCTGAATGGTGCAATTTAATATAGCTAATTGTGTGTCTGAAGAGTGTGCAAGGGGCTGTGGCGAGAAATGGACATTCTTCCACATACTGTGGTCCTGCCCTAAAATCCAACGTTATTGGAAGGGCCTATCCCAAGTAATGACAGCAGTGGTGGGAGAGACGGTTCCGACAGAGCGGCGGTGGCATATCATGGGAGTAACAGGAGAGACAGTATGGCCACAATGGCCCAAGACTTGGTTAGCATTAGCAGGTGGGGTGGTCAAGAGAAACATTGCCCGGGCATGGGGGGTGGGGAAGTCCCCGCCACTGGAATCAATGAAGAGAGACATGGATTGGTGTCACAGGGTGAAACAATCCATCTATCAGAGCAGGGGCTGCCCACGTAAATGGGATAAGATATGGGGGGCAAGAGCACAGTACAGAGGCCAATGGTCTGTGATATAAAGAGTGCAAAAGACTCCTGAAGAAATTATGAAGTGGTTGGTTATCCGGATCACACTAGTCACAGCAGTGGACCGCTGGGAGCAATATACTGTGCAATGTATGGTACTTGTTGCAAATGTTAATCCACCAAATGTAAGCTGTTATATGCTGTTGATCTGAAGCATGTTTGATGTTTTAATAAAAAGATTTTTTTAAATAAAAGAAGAAAATGGCTCATGGAGGGGGCAGCACTGCCCCCTCCCCATAACAATAAAAGCAGACCTGGACTTTAATATGGGCCAGGTAGGGCTGCAGCATGCCCTCCTCCTGAAAATATATGACTAACATTTGCCCCTGTGGAGCTTATATTTCAAAGTAGAACGAGAAGCATGTCCATAATTTTTGACAGGACCACGGATCCATGGATCTTCCACGAATCCCCAGTAGTGTTAAAAAAAATTTTTTTGTTATTGGCCCCAGGGGACCCCCACCAGACCTAGGGGTGTGCAGTGCAGGGTATCCCTATCCTGCCCTCCATTTGTTTTTGATTCCTTTTACAGGACAAGGGACTGAGTCCCCCAGTCCTAAAATGGCTGCTGGAACATCTTGGATAATATTGTGGCAGCCAATGAAATGTTTGTCTTTTGATGTGTTGGATTCACGTCTCTATATCTTTTATATGGGTTCACATCTACATAAACTTTAAACCTTAATTTCTCAAAACTATAGAATAAAGTTACACAAATTCACAAAAAGCCCGCTTTTTTGATCAAGAACTAGCTTTCTGCCAAAGTTGGTGTATTGCAGTCAAGCTGTTTTTGTGGCATTGCTGTTCTTGCACGGTAGAAGTGCATTTGGGACCCCCTTTTTTCTTTGCTCCCACGTGATGGATCAATCCGTAATGTTCCAGAAGAAGTTGGGATGGATAAGACTTTTGTTTGGAAAGCTTTTTGAAGATTCATCAAACTGTGTCTGTAGGAAATTAGGTTCTTGTTTGAGTGGGGTGAAGACTCTTCTCAAGCAAAATCTACAATCCCCATCAAGGTGAACCACAAACGGCACCCCATTAACCTATGCTTCATCCTCTGGCAGCTATGGTCAAAAGCAGTCAGGCTTAACTTAGAGGCAATGTGTAAAGTATTTATGAATCACACAAATTGTAAGAAAGTGAACACACAAAAAGAGAAAAAAACATCACTAATTTAAAAAAACTAGAGTAAATTTTAGTAAATAAAATAACGTCAGAACAACAAAAAAATAACGTCAGAAC